>NC_141001.1:18993445-19593445 GCF_052327205.1 Somniosus microcephalus
GAAGCGAGACAGCGACTGGGGGGAAGAGAGAGAGCGACGGGGGGGGAAGAGAGAGAGCGACTGCGGGGGAAGAGAGAGAGCGACGGGGGGAAGAGAGAGCGACTGGGGGGTAAGAGAGAGAGCGACTGGGGGGGAAGAGAGAGAGCGACTGGGGGGAAGAGAGAGAGCGACTGGGGGGGAAGAGAGAGAGCGACTGGGGGGGAAGAGAGAGAGCGACTGGGGGGGAAGAGAGAGAGCGACTGGGGGGGAAGAGAGAGAGTGACTGGGGGGAAGAAAGAGAGCGACTGGAGGGGAAGAGAGAGAGCGACTGGGGGGGAAGAGAGAGAGCTACTGGGGGGAAGAGAGAGCGACAGGGGGAAGAGAGAGAGCGACTGGGGGGGAAGAGAGAGAGCGACTGGGGGGAAGAGAGAGAGCGACTGGGGGGGAAGAGAGAGCGACTGGGGGGGAAGAGAGAGAGTGACTGGGGAGAAGAAAGAGAGCGACTGGGGGGGAAGAGAGAGAGCGACTGGGGGGGAAGAGAGAGAGCGACTGGGGGGGAAGAGAGAGAGCGACTGGGGGGAAAGAGAGAGAGCGACTGGGGGGGAAGAGAGAGAGTGACTGGGGGGGAAGAGAGAGAGCGACGGGGGGGGGAAGAGAGAGAGCGATGGGGGGGAAGAGAGAGAGCCACTGGGGGGGAAGAGAGAGAGCGACTGGGGGGAAGAGAGAGAGCGACGGGGGAAGCGAGAGTGCGACGGGGGGGAAGAGAGAGAGCGACGGGGGGGAAGAGAGAGCGACTGGGGGGGGGAAGAGGGGAGAGCGACTTGGGGGGAAGAGAGAGAGCAACGGGGTGGAAGAGAGAGAGCGACTGGGGGGAAGAGAGAGAGCGACGGGGGGAAGAGAGAGTGCGACAGGGGGGAAGAGAGAGAGTGACTGGGGGGTAAGAGAGAGAGCGACTGGGGGGGAAGAGAGAGAGCGACTGGGGGGAAGAGAGAGTGCGACGGGGGGGGAAGAGAGAGAGCGATGGGGGGGAAGAGAGAGCGACGGGGGGGAAGAGAGCGAGCGACTGGGGGGTAAGAGAGAGAGCGACTAAGGGGAAGAGAGAGAGCGACTAAGGGGAAGAGAGAGAGCGACTGGCGGGGAAGAGAGAGAACGACGGGGGGAAGAGAGAGAGCGACTGGGGGGGAACAGAGAGCGACTGGGGGGGAAGAGAGAGAGCGACTGGGGGGGGAAGAGAGAGAGCGACTGGGGGGAAGAGAGAGAGCGACTGGGGGGGAAGAGAGAGAGCGACGGGGGGGGAAGTGAGAGAGCGACGGGGGGGAAGTAAGAGAGCGACGGGGGGAAGAGAGAGAGAGCGACGGGGGGAAGAGAGAGAGAGCGACTGGGGGGAAGAGAGAGAGAGCGACTGGGGGGGGAAGAGAGAGAGAGCGACTGGGGGGTAGGAGAGAGAGAGAGCGACTGGGGGGGAAGAGAGAGAGCGACGGGGGAAGAGAGAGAGAGAGTGACTGGGGGGAAGAGAGAGCGCGACTGGGGGGGGAGGAGAGAGAAAGAGCGACTGGGGGGGAAGAGAGAGAGAGAGCGACTGGGGGGGAAGAGAGAGAGAGAGCGACTGGGGGGGAAGAGAGAGAGAGAGCGACTGGGGGGGAAGAGAGAGAGAGTGCGACTGGGGGGGAAGAAAGAGAGAGAGCGACTGGGGGGGAAGAGAGAGAGTGACGGGGGCTAGTGGAGGGGGGGAGGGGGGAGTGGAGGGGGGAGGGGTCTGAGGGGGGGAGTGGAGGGGGGAGGGGGCTGAGGGGGGAGGGGAGGGGGAGTGGGGGAAGGGGAAGGGGGGAGTAGTGGGGGAAGGGGGGAGGAGAGGGGGGGAGGGGGGAGTGGGGTAAGGGGAAGGGGGCAGTGGGGAAAGGGAAGGGGGAGTGCGGGAAGGGGAAGGGGGGGAGGGGGGAGGAGGGGGAGGGGGGGAGTGGGGGACGGGGAGGGGGGGCGATGAGGGAGGAGGGGGAAGTGGAGGCAGGGGGGATGGAGGGGGAGGGAGGAGAGGGAGGGGAGGGAAGAGGGGGGAGGGGAGGGGGGAAGGAGGGAAGGGGAAGGGAGGGAGGGGAGGGATGGATGGGAAGGGGGGAGGGGAAGGGGGAGTGGTAGGAGGGGGGAGGGGAAGGGGGGACGGGAAGGTGGGAGGGGGAGGGGGAAGGGGGGGAGGGGAGGGTGTGGGGGAAGGGGGGAGGGGTAGGGGGGAATGGGGGGAAGAGGGGGGAAGGGGGTGGAGGGGAGGGGGGAAGGTGTGGGGGGAGGGGGGAAGGGGTGGGGCGGAGGGGGGAAGGGTTGGGGGGGAGGGGGGGAAGGGGTAGGGGGGAGGGGGAGGGGGGGGAAGGTGGGAGGGGGGAAAGGGGGGTGGATGGGGGGAAGGGGGAGGGGTGGAGGGGGAGGGGAGGGGGGAAAGGGGGGGGGGGGGGGGAGGGGGGTGGAGGGGGGTGAGGGAGGGGTGGGGTGGGTGTGGGGAGGGGGGAGGGTGTGTGGTGGGGGGGAAGGAGTGTGGGGGGGAGGTGGGTGGTGGGGGAGGGAGAGTGTGGGGGGGGGTGGGGGCTGTGGAGGGGTGTGTGGGGGGGAAGGGGGGGGATGGGGGGGGAGGGGGATGTGGGTGGTGGAAAGGGAGTGGGGGAGGATAAACTTAAAGTACAGGAAAACTTTGTGCGATCCAGCACCCACCATCTCCAGAGTTAATGTTGAGAGATACAGAGATTATTATCTCCGTATTTGACAACAAACACTGTTTCTTAGCAACAGCTTCTAAACACTGGGTGTGGCCCTAAAGCTCTGTAGCTGAAGCTGTTGCTATAGCTACAGACCTTGCACAGCTTGACTGTTCAAACAAAGCAAAAAAAAAGAATAAAAAACGGCTGCTGATTTTTGCCGCTGGCTCCAGATTGCTGGATAGCTCACCTCCGGATAGCACAAAGTTTCCTGTACTTATAAAACATTTTTGGTAAATCTTTCTATAACATACACTTTACAACCTCACCAATTTTTTTATTAAAAAGGGGTGCTCACCTCAGTGTGTTTTATCACAAACAATGGCCGCCGCTTGCTTTTCAGTTGTAAAGATTAGGCCCCGCCCACACAGTCGATTGTCTGTCACAGACACAGATTTGGAGCACAGAAGCCCCACCCACTCTGTTCTTGTACTAAGATGGCCGCGCATGCACTCTGTTACACACTGAATCAAAATGGCGTCGCACTGAAACTTTTTGCCCTCCTTGACAAAGATGGCTGCCGTTAACCTGGGACTGTCAGCAGAAGAAATCTCCTCAGCTGCAAACACAGGATCTTCAGATTATTATTCGGGGCTTGCGACCTACCCCAGTTGCTTATGAAGCCTCCCCACCTACTGACCCCAGGAATGGAGCTGAGGCAGCACACCCTCTCCCCTCTGCCAGTGTTTGTCTCTGTCTAAGCCGGGAGCCTGGGTCTAGAGTTGCACTGCTGGCAGTTGGAGAAGCGTAGGCCCCAGGCCTGGAAAAACGGTGAAAGGTAGGAGAATTATAGAGGTTAGAGAAAAGATTTACAAATTAATTAACTTTTTTAAAAACAATTTGTGTTTTAAAAGCAACTTTTTTTTTGCTGGAAATGTAGATTTGAAAAGAAACACGCAGAAAGCGGGAAAAAGAAATGAAAAGTTTGGAATCAAGATGGCGGCGACTCACCTCGGTTCAGAACGATAAGGCCCGCCCACACAGGCACCGATTGGTCGACCGTCAGGTCACCGAAGCGTAGGATTGGTCAATCGTCCCGTCACTCGACTGTAGGAGGGCCAGGCCGCACGCGCCAGGAACCCGGCGTACGATTGGTCGACCTCGAGGTCACTCTATTGCTAATGAGCGGATAATGAGATGCTAATGAGCGGAATGTTGAACGTTTTTCGGATACCGCGGGCGCGATTTTTGTCCGGCCGAAACGTAAATACATTTACGACCGTTTCGGAATGGTAAGCTTTCTTTGGATGTAACGCACGCGTAGGTACGCTCTATAACTTTCAAGCGCATAGCCGGACAGACGCACACGTGAGCACAGACAGACAGACAGATAGACAGAACGATCCATTTATATATATAGATAGATAGATAGATAGATGAAAGAATTATTCTGGCCAATGATCAGGATTCTGCTCTATCTCGAAGATTCCACATCAGCCTATTCGGCATACTGGACCACCACTAACTATTTTCCCTATTCACAGAGTCACAGAGTCACAGAAACCCCACAGTGCAGATAGAGGCCATTTCGGCCCATCAAGCCTGCACCGACACATATCCCACCCGATCCCCGTAACCCCTACACCAACACATATCCCACCCTATCCCCGTAACCCCATGTATTTAATCCCCCTAACACTAAGGGTCAATTTATCATAGCCAATCATCCTAACCCGCACATCTTTGGACTGTGGGAGGAAACCGGAGCACCCGGAGGAAACCCACGCAAACACAGGGAGAATGTGCAAACTCCACACAGACAGTCACCCGAGGCCGGATTCGAACCCGGGTCCCTGGCGCTGTGAGGCAACAGTGCTAACCACTGTGCAGTTGCCCCGGAGACACCACCCCGGTACACTTGAAACATTACCCTCCAGTACATCAAGAGTGATTGCGAAACCGCGTGTTCAGGGACAGTACGGGTTACCACTTAAGAGGTCCAGGAAGGTAGGGAGGGTATGCATAAAATGCAAAGATCACCCCACCGGGTCAAGGGTGTGGTTTTTACAAGCAGAACGAGGTAACCATTCAAAGGCATTATCAGATAGGGAACCTTCGGGGGAATGTAGGAAGCCCGACCCAATCCCGAGCAGCGGGAGATGCCCTGTTATGTTGGCCATGGGGGTGCAGGAGCATGAGGGAATCTATGGATGTATAAACCCTCAGGGGACGCTATCAAGCCATAGTTTTGTATCCACAGAGCCGCTTTGTGGAGCTCCTGTCCACTGGATAGGTGGGAATGTATCCAAGCGAATGGAATAGATGACAAGGGTCCCTACCAAGGGCTCATGGACAGGGAGGTAAGGCTCTGTAGGGGTTCAAAGGGTTGCACACATTATCATGTGCAGGAATGTAAAAACGGAATAATACACACAGTGGAATTGAAAGTCCAACCTAAACTTCCCCTGCCTACGAATAAAACACAACTGCATGAAGAACAACAAGAAACCTGGGTTGTCTGCCCCAAACACACCCTGGGACTGACAAATGGGTTAGTGGGAATCCCAACTTGGATGATATTGTACCATGATGTGCATCACAAGGTGGTGCCAGTAATATTGAATCTGACTGAGGTGGGACTGCCGAACTGGTGCCAACCAGAGATAACATGGTTATGTGGGAGAATGATGCAGGAATTAATAGAGGGATTTTGGGAAAGGGCCAGCACAACATTGGCGGAATCAGAATTAGAGCCGTTATATTGCAAGGGCTCAGGAAATGGATTTAACAATAATTTTGGGAAAAATACTGAGATCACTGAAGGAAACAATGTCGGTTACGGGGTTAAATGGGACCATATCAGAACACGACGGGGTCTGATAAATGATGCAGCCACTGTTTTTAATACCGGAATCTCCCTAGTTAATAATCTTGATTTGGATCAATTCGTAAAGGCGGTTAGAAATCGTCTGAAGGAAATTCTGAACAAAATGAATGGTGTGGAACAGGAGGAATTGAAGGAGGACCAAATTATGACCATTCATCTGCAGGATGTGGTTAAACATTTAGAATCCCATGCTAAAAAGATAAGTCCTCTAGTGAGGCCGCGCGGAATGATGTGTGTGTAATGTATGGAATTGGTTAGTGGAACAAGCCCGTGAAAACCTGCAGAGCATTGCTGAGGGGAAACTTCCCTTGTGGATGACTGATCGACACCTGAGGGCAATGTCCACTTATCAATTTACCATGAATATGTGTAAAGTCAGGGGGCTGGTACAGGTGTACTCGGTGAAACATGAATGCCATTTGCAGGAACAGAACGACATCACCTTATTAGGGATGGTGTTGTATTATCCCATCCTGCACGAAAAGGCAACCCCAAATCCTCTATTCCACGTAGAGAATATAGGAATACGTCAGGGAGACCACTTATGATGAACCGCCGCAGTATGTGACCCGGGTGGATGGGACCACTTGGGTGGCCCTAGATATTACCGGGTGCGCTCAAACTCAGGATACATTCATCTGCTCTTATGATGTGGTAGATCACACAACACCTGCGTGTGGATTTGATTGGGATAGGATAGAATGGAACTGCACCATGAAAGTAGTTGTAGGACAGCTTTTCCCCGTACGATCTGCATACCAAGGGAAAGGTGAGTATTGTGTTACTACCATACACCGGGAATACCAGTACGGTAACAACCTGACTTGTCCCATTGCAGCGGGAACTTGTTGCTTTACTCCAGTCCAACGTGTAAGACTTGGGCCGCAGGTTTTATGAAGCATTTATTCGCATAGGCAAGTAGATAACGCTGTAGAAGATAAATTTAAAAAGCAATTACACCAGTATGTGACTCGATTCAGCTATGACATGCCACCTCTGCCAGAACACCTGGTAGAGTTAATGCAATGAATTAGTCAGTCTTAAAAGCACTTTTATACGCTGGCCCAGAAAAAAATCGATCCTACGCGAAGAAATATCTAAAATTGGGGATGATTCGTCTTGGTGGGATATCGGTATGAATATTGAGGTTCACCCCTGGATAAGAGTTACCTCCCATGTTTTAGTCATTGTTCAGCTGGTGATTGTATTATACTTATTAATAATAACTTGTCGAGTCAACAGCCGCCGCAAGCAGCAAGCATTGGTCAAGCTGTTACAGAAGACCCGAAAAGAAGAGGACGACAACGACATTTCAGGGTGGATAGTGTGTAACACTGTCATGGTAAACTTGACTCAATCTCCATTTGATTGTATCTAAAAGTGACCAAATTTTACCATCATGCTTCGCAAGGACAAAGACTGGTTGCTGTGAGAACTTTGCAAAATAAACTGTTTGACTTGTAAGCTGTAAAAGCTGCCAATTGTCTTTCAACAGATATGGAAAACAAGCTTATTGAAGTTCTGTGGGAACAGACTATTGACCATGAAACCAATAACAGAAACATCTTCGGACTATGGAATGTACCTAGCCTTGAAGGCCCACAGTTGCCTAACGACCGACCATTATGCCATATAGTTAGAGACACGTACGCAATGGGAGGGTTGCCAAATTTTGGATATAAAAGGTACTGTTTCAAAACATTCAGGGCTGCAGTGGGGGCTATAGTCGATGGTGACTTGGTTAGTTGTCAGTTAAAGTTAGTCATATATCTAATCATCGTTGAATTGACCTCTCATCTGGTGAATAGTAACGTATGTGGTTTTGCTTATAATCACATGAGCTTAAAGTAAATGATTTTAGATGCTTGCTTGTGATAAGTACATGAATTGAGTACATTTTGTATTCTGGTAATTACATGTAACCTCTTGTTGATTTTTAAGTAAAAGAAGTTTCACAGATTCATTGGGTTTTGTGTTGTCTGTTCCACGAGTCTGAACTCTATAAACTCTCAGACAATCAGAACATCTTGGGAGGAATTTTCCCAGCCCTGGGGAGGCGGGACTGCCGGGAAAATGGCAGAATCTGGGAGTGGGTACCGACCCTGTTCCCAACCCGCCTCCATGCCATCTTCCCGGGAGGCGGGTCCCCGAGTCGCGCTGGGGCCCGTCTCCTCGAGGCAGGAAGGGGATTAGAGCCAATTAACTCCTGTTAACAGGTAGTTAACAGGCAGTTTTGAGGCTTATCCTTAATTTACGCCTGTAATTGCAGGCTTCCCGACAGCTGCGAACCTCGCCAGGGTCAGCGAGGTGAGCAGTGGGTCTGCGGGGGTGAGAGGGGTCAAATATCAGCTGTAGAGGTGAGTGATGGGTGCAAGTGTGGACAGGTAAGTATGAGAGCTGAGTGTAAAGTGTTGGAAAAAGTTTCCTTACCTTTGCTTCTTTCTGCAGGCTTCAACCTTTGGGGATCCGGAGGTGCCTCATCTCAACAGCAGAGATGACAGAATGGCTGCTGCATTCTCAGATGCAGCAGCCATCTGCTTTCTGCTGAGGAGAAAGGTCTTGGTGAGCCTTCAGTGCAAGAGCTCACCTTAGAACAGAGATTGTCAGTGTTTGACAGTTTCTCAAGGCTGTCAAATGCTGACAATTCAGCTGTCAAAAATTTTTCGACTGATGAAGCATCATACGCTGATGTAATCTGTCACTGGCTTTCCCTTAATTGGCTGGTAAGGACAGGCTTAACAAGGTCAATCAAGGGAAAGTAGCGTAGGTTGGTCAGACATCACTGGGGGCAGGACTGAAACCCGAAAACCAGCAGTCCCGCCCCCCAACATGCCTCCAGTGACAAAATCCAGCCCATAGTGTGTGTGTGTTTACAGAAGAGATAACCCGCCCAAACTTCAGTGACCTGAGCTGATGCTGATCCTTTTTAGGGTTGTGTAAACACTGACACTTGACAAACAGTACGAAGCTCCACACTGTTCTCCACAGGCTTCCACCAACTTGTGTGCTTCAGAATTCTTCTACCTGTCTGCAGTCAAAGTCCAGTGCTAGAAATGGCCAGTTCAGAGGTAAGGGTCGTAAAATTCGGCTCCTTAGCGACGGCTGATAAGGGAAAAAATGGCAGCCAAATTGCTTCTGCCCACTTGCGGTGGGTCCCGCGGCAGCCACCATTTTGGGCAGGTCAGCAGCATGCCTGTTGCCTGCGCTCGCTAGAAAATGATAGAGGCAGATCGTGATGGCAATCAGTGTGCAACGCTGATTTGACACACGACCTGCCATTTTCGACGTTGTCGCTCCACTCAACACCTCCAAATCATGAACTACTGAACATGTGTTCAGCAGCAGGATTTAAAGGTATCAGCAACAACTTGCAGGTGATTTGCTTTTTGATTTCTACTGGGTAAGTTTGTGCAACTGTTTCGCGCTTTCTACAGTTATGTAAAGTTGGTGAGGTGACGGGGAGTGGTGTTGCAAGTGGAGAACACGTTGCTTCTGATTTAAAGGGTTCAGCTCAGACCACTTGCTCTACTTGCAATCCCCCTCGCGCTGGAGTATGACAGGAGATGGAGCAGAGGCAGGAAAGAAGAGGACAAGCTGCTTGCAGAGGGAGGAGGATGAGGGACAAGAGGGTTCTCAGCAGGAAGCCTTACCCATCTAGGGTCTTCCTAGAGCACTTCTCCTACCTGCACTTAAGCCAGGAGCTCTGGATTAGGAGGCTCCTCTTCACCAAGGAGGTGGTCACAGAACTCTGCCACCTCCTGGACCCAGACCTGCAGCCTCAGGGCAGGGTGACAACGGTGGTGCTGGTAGTCCTCAAGGTCACCGTGGCCCTCAATCTTTTCACTAGCGGATCCTTGCAGGCTGCTGCAGGAGACACAGCTAACATCTCCCAGTTCACTGTCCATCGCTGCATCTGGGAGGTCAGAGAGGCTCATTGTCTTCTCTCTGAGAACCAGCAGGAGCGTGCATGTGGCTTTGCCAGGCTAGTGGGCTTACCCATGTTGCAGGGCGTATTCGACTGTACACATGTGGCTTTGTGGGCAACGCATATCAATCCTGAGATGTGCCACAAAGGCAAAAGTTACCACTCACTTAATGTGCAGTTGGTGTATGACCACACCCAGCATATCATGATGGCGAATGCCCAGTACCCTGGCAACAGTCATGATGCCTTCATCCTGCGCCAGTCCGGTGTGCCACCAATCTTCCAGCCACCACATCAAACCCGAGGGTGGCTCCTCAGACACAAGGTCTATCTGCTCTACACCTAGCTGATGACTCCCCTCTGCAACCCCATCACTTGTGGCCAGTAATAATATAATGAGAGCCATGCTGCCACGAGGAACCACATCGGAGCAGACCATCAGGGTTCTGAAGCAACAGTTCTGCTGCCTTAACTGTTCGGGAGGAGTCCTCCAGTTCACGCCGAGGCGGGTATCCCATTTCATGGTAGTCTGCTGCATCCTTCACAACTTGGCCATCATGAGGCAACAGCCCATGTCACTACGGGTTCTGCAACCACCTCAGGAGGAGGAGGAAAGGAGGAGGCAGGCAGCAGATCCCCATTCCACTCAGGTGTCCATGAACACCTCATCAGAATCCGGTTCCCCTGAATGAAACCCCAGATCTCCTTTGCTCACCACTTCCACACCTTACCATCACGGAACATTACAGCGTGCTCTTGGGCACAAAGCTGAAATGAGAGCTACAACAAAACAAACATTCCAAATATAATTTTTAAATTAATGCCAAACTAATCAAGAATGTCAACTAATCACCCTTACGCATTCCCTTAGAATGCACTGCAATTATATGGGGCCCTGGTGAGATCACACCTGGAGTATTGTGTACAGTTTTGGTCTCCTTACCTAAGGAAGGATATACTTGCCATAGAGGCAGTGCAATGAAGGTTCACCAGACTGATTCCTGGGATGGGGGGATTGTCCTAAGAGGAGATATTGAGTAGACTAGGCCTATATTCTCTAGAGATTAGAAGAATGAGAGGTGATCTCATTGAAACATACAAAATTCTTACAGGGCTTGACAGGATAGATGCAGGGAGGATGTTTCCCCTGGCTGGGGAGTCTAGAACCAGGGGCCACAGCCTCAAAATAAGGGGTCGGCCATTTAAGACTGAGATGAGGAGAAATTTCTTCACTCGGGGGTGGTGAATCTTTGGAATGATCTTCCCCAGAGGGCTGTGGAGGCTCAGTCGTTGAGTATATTCAAGACAGAGATCGATAGATTTTTGGATATTAAGGGAATCAAGGGATATGGGGATAGTGCAGGAAAGTGGAGATGAGGTAGAAGATCAGCCATGATCTTATTGAATGGCGGACTAGGCTCGAGGGGCCAAATGGCCTCCTCCTGCTCCTGTTTCTTATGTTCTTATCTTAGTGTCTGTATTTTGTGTTCCTTTGCTTACTATAGTGCTCCTACGCAGTGCTATCCTAGTCTCTGCAGCATGGCTGGTGGAAGGCTGCTGTCTTTCCATGGGGGAGACTACAAATGTCCTTGCAGGATGACCTCAAGCAATTGTGGGCCTAGAAGGCCCGGCTGTAGACTGCACCACCTCGGCATGGGCAGCAGCTGGCTGGCTGACAGGCAGCAGCAAGGGCACTGTTGGAGTGGCAGGGGTGGGAGTAGCAATGCAATCATCCTGAGAGAGAACAGCAGGTTCTTGCTCCACAGACCCACTGCCACTCCACTGCAGCGGCGCCTTAGCATTCCTAGCCATCTGTTGGAGGACAGATTGCTGGACTGCTGTGAGACCCTGCAAGCCCCATTCCACACTGGTAAACCCAGCCACGATGGCATCAGTCTGAGCTTGCATGGCAGCAAGCTGAGCCTGCATGAGAGCAGCCTGAGCTTGCGTGGCAGCAAACTGAGCCTGCATGAGAGCAGTCTGAGCTTGCGTGGCAGCAAACTGAGCCTGCATGAGAGCAGTCTGAACTTCCACTGCAGCAAACTGAGCCTGCATGAGAGCAGCCTGAGCTTGCGTGGCAGCAAACTGAGCCTGCATGAGAGCAGCCTGAGCTTCTACTGCAGTAAACCAAGCCTGCATGAGAGCAGCCTGAGCTTGCGTGGCAGCAAACTGAGCCTGCATGAGAACAGTCTGAACTTCCACTGCAGCAAACTGAGCCTGCATGAGAGCAGTCTGAGCTTCCACTGCAGCAAACTGAGCCTGCATGAGAGCAGTCTGAGCTTCCACTGCAGCAAACTGAGCCTGCATGAGAGCAGTCTGAGCTTCCACTGCAGCAAACTGAGCCTGCATGAGAGCAGTCTGAGCTTCCACTGCAGCAAACTGAGCCTGCATGAGAGCAGCCTGAGCTTCCACTGCAGCACTCGGATATTGAGTTGCTTCCGCTTATGCTGCAATGGAAGCTACAACATCGCCCATCATACCCAGCATCATGGTTGGGTCCACAAGTGTCCTAATGGAGTTTCCCATCATTTCCATCCTGGAAATCATGGGCTCCAAGCTCCTCGCAAAGCCCCGTGCAATGTTGGAGCCAGATTCCTCCATGCTCCTTGACACTGACAAAAGGCTCTCCAGCAGGCTTGCCATTGCACTAAGTATTTCTGTGTGCATGTCCATCACCCTTCTTCTGGAGGCCACCCCATCAAGTTGATCATCTGAGTCCTGTGCAGCAGATCTCATGTGTGAAGTCACCATCCAGGGAGCTGGCATCCGAGCTACCCGTTCCCCCTGGCCTGGCTGCAGCTCACTCATGCCTAGTGAGTCACCACGTGCAGATCCCGCCTCTATACTACCCTCTAAAATATGCGCAGTGCCATTTTCTGAGCTGGTGCCTGGGAGTGTCAGATAGAGTGACGGTGCCTCTTCTCATTCACTCTCCTCCTCCACAACGTCGAGGACAGGCTGTGCTAGTGACAGTTCTTAAGGAGAAAGGCACAAAGGTCAGGTTGTGATGAAGGGGTAGAGGGGGGGAAGCAAGGTGTGCATGCTTACACCATTAGTAGCTTTTAAGTGAGAAGAGATTGTGCGATGAGGGGGAAGTGAGATGTGAGAAGAAGGATTAGGTATGAGCATACCGTCATCAACCACAGCCTCAATGACGGCCCCTCCAATGATCTCCAGCACTGTCTCCTTCAGCTCAATGAGATTCTGAAGTCAGGCTTCCCCTCCACCCGTCTGCTGCTGCTCACAGCGGTTGTGTGCCACCTTTGCCTGCAAGAGATAGGGAAGTGTGTCTGTGAGTGTAGTGCAATGTGTTTGGGTGATGTTCCTGCCATGGTTGAATAGCTGGCAGTATGTACAAGGTGTGAGATGTGGTTGAGAGTCTTGCAGCAGTGGTAACTGTGTGAAGGTAAGGTAAAGCTATGATTTTGAAGTATGAGTCGTGATTGCTAGAGATTGTTAGCGATTGCTAGTGAGTGATGGGGAATGATGCATTGAGCAGTGTGTGAGACTAGTAGTGCAGTTGGTGGGATATGGGATTTGAAGATGCATTCACTCACCTTGACTACTTGTGTGCAGGCATTAAACTTCTTGCGGCGCTGGATCTGGGTCCTGGGGGCAACACACGTGGCACTGACAGCTTGTGCTATCACCTCCCACTGCCTTCTTGCATGCTGCCTGGAAAGCCTCCTGCCCCCCCTGTGGGTAGAAAACCTAAAGTCATATGTGCACCCCCAGGACCAAGGCCTCCAGTGCTGCAACTGAGAACCTCCTTGCCCTCTCTCTTACCTGTTGAGCCATGGCGTCAGACTGACAATGAGATGCTTCTATAACATAGTACCTCCCCTTTGTGCAGTGATCCTAGGCAAAGTTTTATTGGCCAGCTGACTACACCCGATATTGGCCCCCCTATTGAGCATTAAGCCAACCAGCAGCACTTTTAGCACTAAGATCAGGGCTCCAATTATTATAATGAGCAGGCAGCACAAATTTTGCATGCTGCCTGCATCACTTTGAACAGGGGCAGGCAGATCATGGTTTGTGCTCCCCGCGCCGTTTTTCAGCTTAATCGAATTTCACCCCTACGATGTTTCCCTCAGCTTTTTAATTCAAGAGGCAAGCCTTCAGTTTTATATTTTAGTGGGGTTGTCCAGTATTTCCTCCTATAATGATTTCCCACAATAGTAAGGAAGGATATTAGTTCTGATTATGTAGAATCTGTATGGGTAGAGCTGAGAAATATCAAGAGGCAGAAAATGTTAGTGGGAGTTGTATACAGACCCCCAAACAGTAATGCTGAGGTTAGGGATGGCATTAAACGGCAAATTAGAGATGCATGCAATAAGGGCACAGCAGTTACCATGGGTGACTTTAATCTACACATAGATTGGGCTAACCAAATTAGCAACAATACTGTGGAGGAGGAATTCCTAGAGTGTATACGGGATGGTTTCCTGGACCAATATGTCGAGGAACCAACTAGAGATTAGGGCATCTTAGACTGGGTATTAAGTAATGAGAAAGGATTGATTAGCAATCTTGTTCTGTGAGGCCCCGTGGGGAGGAGCAATCATAATATGATAGAATTCTTCATTAAGACAGGGAGTGAAGTAGTTGACTCAGAGACTAGGGACCTGAATTTAAAAAAAGGAAACTACGATGGTATAAGGAGCGAGTTGGCTAGGATGGATTGGAGGAACATTACTTAAAGGGTTGACGGTGGATAGGCAATGGCAAACATTTAAAGATCGCATGGATGAACTTCAGAATTTGTTCATCTCTGTCTAGCATAAAAATAAAACAAAAAAGGTGACTCAACCGTGGCTAACAAGGGAAATTAGGGATAGCATAAGATCCAAGGAGAGGACATATAAATTGGCCAGAAAAAGCAGCAAACCTGAGGATTGGGAGCAGTTCACGATTTAGCAAAGGAGGACAAAAGGATTAATTAAGAGAGGGAAAATAGAGTATGAGAGTAAGCTTGCACGGAACATAAAAACTCACTGTAAAAGCTTCTATAGATATGTGAAGAGAAAAAGATTGGTGAAGTCAAGCGTAGGTCCCTTGCAGTCAGAATCAGGGGAATTTATAATCAGGAACAAAGAAATGGCTGACCAATTAAATATATACTTTGGTTCTGTCTTCACAAAGGAGGACACAAATAATCTCCCAGAGATGACAGGGAACATACGGTCTAATGAGAGGGAGGAACTGAATGAAATCAGTATTTGTAGGGAAATGGTGTTAGGGAAATTGACGGGATTGAAGGCCGATAAATCCCCATAGCCTGATAATCTACATCCAAGGGTACTTAAGGAAGTGGCCCTAGAAATAGTAGATGCATTGCTGGCCATCTTCCAAAATTCTACAGACTCTGACACAGTTCCCATGGATTGGAGGGTAGCTAATGTAACCCCACTATTTTAAAAAGGTGGTGGAGAGAAAATGGGGAATTATAGACCGCTAAGCCGGACATCCGTAGTGGGGAAAATGCTAGAGTCCATTATAAAAGATGTAATAGCAGAGCACTTGGAAAACAGTGACAGGATCGGACAAAGTCAACATGGATTTACAAAAGGTAAATCTTGCTTGACTAATCTGCTGGAATTTTTTGAGGATGTAACTGGTAGAATAGATAAGGGAGAACCAGTGGATGTGGTGTATTTGGACTTTCAGAAGGCTTTCGATAAGGTCCTGCATAAGAGATTAGCATGCAAAGTTAAAGCACATGGGATTGGGGGTAAGGTACTGACTTGGATAGAGAACTGGTTAGCAGACAGGAAGCAAAGAGTTGGAATAAACGGGTCTTTTTCCAAGTGGTAGGCAGCGACTAGTGGGGTACCGCAGGGATAGGTGCTAGGATCCCAGCTGTTCACAATATATATTAATGATCTAGACGAGGGAACTAGATGTAATATCTCCAAGTTTACAGATGACACAAAGCTGGGTGGGCGTGTGTGCTGTGAGGAGGATGCATAGAAACTTCATTATGATTTGGACAGGTTGGGTGATTGGGCAGATGCATGGCAGATGCAGTATAATGTGGATAAATACGAGGTTCTTCACTTTGGTAGCAAAAACAGGAAGACAGATTATTATCTGAACGGCAATAGATTGGGAGAAGGGGAGGTGCAATGAGACCTGGGTTTCCTTGTGTACCAGTCGCTGAAGGTAAGCATGCAGGTGCAGCAGGCGGTTAAGAAGGAAAATAGCGAGAGGATTCAAGTACAGGAGCAAGGACGTCTTGCTGCAGTTGTACAGGGCCGTGGTGAGCTCACACCTTGAGTATTGTGTGCAGTTTTGGTTGTTTTATCTGAGGAAGGATGTTCTTGCCATGGAGGGAGTGCCGTGAAGATTCACCAGACTGATACCTGGAATGGCAGGAATGACGTATGAGGAGAGATTGGATTAATTGGGCTTATATTTGCTGGAGTTTAGACGAATGAGAGGGGATCTCATTGAAACTTATAAAATTCTTACAGGACTAGATAGACTAGATGCCGGAAGGATGTTCCCGAAGGTGGGGGAGTCCAGAACCAGGGGTCACAGTTGAAGGATAAGGGGTAAGCCATTTAGGACAGAGTTGAGGAGGAATTTCTTCACCCAAAGAGTGGTGAACCTGTGGAATTCTCTACCACAGAAGGCAGTTGAGGCCAATTCATTAAGTATATTCAAGAAGGAGTTAAATATATTTCTTAATGCTAAAGGGATCAAGCGATATGGGGAGAAAGCAGGGACAGGGTACTGATTTTGAATGATCAGCCATGATCTCATTAAATGGCAGAGCAGGCTCGAGGGGCCGAATGGCCTACTCCTGCTCCTATCTTCTATGTATGTTTCCCCTTTGCCCTCTTTTACTTTTCTGCCCTGCCAATTTCCTCCTCTCCTTGGAGGTGCTGACTCAGGAGGGTACGGATATATGGGCAGTAGTAGCCATTCTCCCGCTAGCCATTCATTCTTCATGTACAAACATGGACAGTGAATGTTGGAAGGCTGTTTTTCCATGGATAGCATCACAGTAAGCAAGATCATTTTTCATTTTGTACAATGTTGCATTATTGCCGATAGTGACTGCAAGTGAAACACACATGCATAACTAATGAACATTACTTTACTTTCAGGGCACACTCAGTTTCCAGCACTAAAATGCTGCATAACTAGAGATTACTGGATGAAAATCTGTATTTTACAAGAGAAGAGCGATGCTCTAGTTTCTGTTTTGTCAGTTTTACTCTTGCTATCTATTCCCTTATTCTCAGCTCTTCCTCTCAGTTCTCCCATCAGTGTTGGCATCTTTGGCTTATGCCAGTTTGTGTTGCCTTTTATGCTAGTGGCATCTTTGTCCTTAACCTCCCCTGCTTTGCCCTAGTGCTTTCTGACCTGGGGTCAAAACAATTTCTAAAAGAATGCAGATGTCATTATTGTGCTCAATTCTTCTGTGTTCAGTGCCTATTTCCTGCCCTCCCCCATCTATTCAAAGATGTGAATTTGTCATATAATTAAGCAATTAAAGGAGGCTATATTGGGTAATGAAGTATATTCCACTGTGTTGCAATGCATGTTAATTTTCATAGGTTGACCAAGAAGTTACATGTGTTGGTGAGCTGGACTAACCTGCAATCTAACAAGGAATGTGGGGCCATGGGATAGTATAAGAAAATAAAAGCATCATCAGTCTAACTTGTTACAAAATAACTTCAAGTGTTTATTGAGCATGTGCTGGTTTGAGGCAGCCTAGTAGACACTGTTTAAAATTTTCCTCCTGATATTGAGGAATTCTATTCCTAACCCATTGACTGCGTTTATGCTGCAACATGAGCGGGAGTTTTACAAACAATTTTTCTTTTCAGGCTGACTCCGTGGTGGCTCTAAATCATTAAACAGACTAACCAGAAGGTTTAGTAGAGAGTCATCTTTATAATCAGGATTTTGGGACAGGTCAATAGACCATACTTTTAATATGTCACATTAACTAACTTACCATTCATGCTTCAACTATAACTGAGTGGGTAAATGCATTTCCTGGTTAGGTACTGAGCTGTATCGACCAGGTAAGTATTGAGTGTTGTGCAAGTCAAACTTTGTAATAAATGCTAGTGATTTCATATCCTCTAGGGTACTAAACTATGGGGTGGAAGATTTGTAGGAAGCATGGATCCAATTATGGAGAAGTTTAATGCCTCCATACCTTATGATAAGCGATGGTGGTCTGCAGATATTAAAGGAAGCAAGACTGCCAAGGCTTTAGAGAAAGCAGGAGTGGTAACAAAAACTGAAATGGATCAAATTCTAAATGGAATGGACAAGGTAAGAACATTTCCAATGAATTGGCTTAACTATTAAAGTAATGAGGTCTTCAGTCCTTAATTCAACTGTAGTCTGTACACCAGTAAGTTACTGAAAAGTTTTATGTAAAATAAAACCCCCAAAGAATTGAGTTAAACACAATTCCATCTTTGAGTTCAGATGGAATTTATTGGCCAGGGTGTTCTGCTTCTGCTCTTGACAGCCTGTAGTTTTTTTCCCCCATTTATTTCAATGGACAGCAAAATCTTGGGCTGGTGAGCATACAAGTGTAAGATCCCATCTATAACCTCTCCAAGCTCTGGTTTTCCAATTCAATTTCAAATGAGCCTCAAGTTACAACAGTTGTCTCACTCCCTGATACCATTCAACATGTTATGGTCTTGAGCATAATATTACCAGACTGAGTATCATTCAGAGGACATTGTCCTTGAGCAATGCCATGGGAAATCAATTCATTTAAGAATATTGGATGCATTAAGCAGGTGTAGTGGTTCAAGCTTTTCCTCCACTTTTCCTATTTCAGTCATGCAGCCTGATTCAGTGGTACATTCTCTTCTGGGTCTGATGAAAAATCTTGATAAGCTTGATTAAGTGCTAATCATTCTTTTGTGCATTGATGTCAATGTTGGCTTTTTTCATCCTTGAGTGTTCCTGGTTTACACATGGTTACTGTGTTCCTTTTGATTCTAATCCTATTCTCGTTTGGTGAATATTCTTTTGTTCCGAGTCCTTTTTGTAGTTTTGAATTATTTTCTTAGTGAATCTTCGTGTACTGTGCATGTTGAGGTTCCCTGATGCCATGAATTTTGGCAGTCTAGTTAAGTGCCAGTCCAGTCATCGTAAGGTGAGTAGGTACAAAATCATAGAGTCATACAGTACAGAATTCAGCCCATCAAACCTGTGCCAGCTCTTTGAACGAGCTATCGAATTAGACCCACTCCCTTGCCCTTTCCGCTTAGACCTGATTTTTTACCTTTTCAAGTGTATATATCCAATTCCTATTTGAAAGTTATTATTGAATCTGCTTCCACCACCATACAGTCAGTGCATTCCTGATCGTAACAACTCACTGCATTAAAAAAAAGTCTCCTCATCTCCCC
The DNA here is from genome assembly GCF_052327205.1 of Somniosus microcephalus. NCBI lineage: Eukaryota > Metazoa > Chordata > Chondrichthyes > Squaliformes > Somniosidae > Somniosus > Somniosus microcephalus. The sequence continues at coordinate 19,012,325 of NC_141001.1, forward strand.
TCTTTTTTTTGCCAATTATCTGAAATCTGTGTCCTATGGTTACTGACCCTCCTGCTAGTGGAAACAGTTTCTCATTTACTCTATCAAAACATTCATCGTTTTGAAAACCACTATTAAATCTCCCCTTAACCTTCTCTTCTCTAAGGAGAAGAATCCCAGCTTCTGTGTTGTGCAAATCCGTTAAGCATACATGTTGCAGAACTTGAAGTGCAGTATTTGTTTTCCTTAAAAACTAAGTAAAGAAATTAAGGATAGTATTCGACTAAAAACATGGGCATATAAGGTAGCCAAATCTAGTGTGAGGATAGAGGATTGGGAAAACTTTAAAAGACAGCAAAAAATAACAAAAAGATTGATTAAGAAAGGGAAGATAGATTATGAAAGTAAATTAGCAAAAAATATAAAAACAGATAGTAAGAGTTTTTATAGTTATATAAAAAGAAAAAGGGTGGCTAAAGTAAATGTTGGTCCCTTAGAGGATGAGACCAGGAAATTAATGGTGGGAAATATGGAGATGGCAAAAACACTGAATGAATATTTTACATCAGTCTTTACAGTAGAAGACACTAAGAATATCCCAACACTGGACAAAGAGGGGGCTAAAGGGGGGGAGGAGCTAAACACGATCAAAATCACTAAGGAAGTGGTACTCGGTAAAATAATGGGACTCAAGGCAGATAAATCACCTGGACCTGATGGCTTACATCCTAGGGTCTTGAGGGAAGTGGTGGTAGGGATTGTGGATGCATTGGTAATAATTTTCCAAAACTCCCTGGACTCGGCAAAGGTCCCAGCAGACTGGAAAACTGCTAATGTAACACCCTTATTTAAAAAGGGCAGTAGACAGAAGGCTGGAAACTATAGACCGGTTAGCCTAACATCTGTGGTAGGTAAAATTTTGGAGTCCATTATTAAGGAGACAGTAACAGGACATTTGGATAATCATAATTTAATAAGACAAAGTCAGCATGGTTTTATGAAGGGGAAGTCATGTTTGACAAATTTGCTGGAGTTCTTTGAGGAAGTAACGTATAGGGTGGATAAAGGGGAACCAGTGGACGTAGTGTATTTAGACTTCCAAAAGGCATTTGACAAGGTGCCACACAAAAGATTATTGCTTAAGATAAAAAATCACGGGATTGGGGGTAATATTCTGGCATGGATAGAGGATTGGTTATCTAACAGAAGGCAGAGTTGGGATAAATGGTTCATTCTCAGACTGGCAATCTGTAACTAGTGGGGTGCCGCAAGAATCAGCGTTGGGGCCTCAGCTATTTACAATCTATATTAATGTCCTAGATAAAGGGACCGAGTGTAATGTATCCAGGTTTGCTGATGATACAAAGCTAGGTGGGACAGTAAGCTGTGAGGAGAACACACACAGTCTGCAAAGGGATATAGATAGACTGTGAGTGGGTAGTAAGGTGTCAGATGGAGTATAATGTAGGGAAATGTGAGGTTATTCACTTTGGTAAGAAGAATAGAAAAACAGAATATTTTTTAAATGGTGAGAAACTTTCACATGTTGGTGTTCAGAGAGATTTGGGTGTCCTTGTGCAAGAAACACAGAAAGTTAGCATGCAGGTACAGCAAGCAATAAGGAAGGCAAATGGCATGATGGCCTTTATTGCAGGGGGTTGGAGTATAAGAGTAAGGAAGTCTTGCTACAATTGTACAGGGCCTTGGTGAGACCACACCTGGAGTACTGTGCACAGTTCTGATCTCCTTATCTAAGGAAGAATATACTTGCCTTGGAGGCGGTGCAACGAAGGTTCACTAGATTGATTCCTGGGATGAGAGGGCTGTCCTATGATGAGAGATTGTGTAAAATGGGCCTATACTCTGGAGTTTAGAAGAATGAGAGGTGATCTCATTGAAATATACAAAATTCTGAAGGGGATTGACAGGGTAGATGCTGAGAGGTTGTTTCCCCTGGCTGGAGTGTCTAGAACTAGGGGGTATAGTCTCAGGATAAGGGGTAGGCCATTTAAGACTGAAATGAGGAGGAATTTCTTCACTCAGAGGGTTGCGAATCTTTGGCATTCTCTGCCCCAGAGGGCTGTGGATGCTGAGTCTTTGAGTAGATTCAAGGCTGAGATAGATAGACTTTTGGACTCATGGGGAATCAAGGGATATGGAGATTGGGCGGGAAAGTGGAGTTGAGGTCGATGATCAGCCATGATCTTATTGAATGGCGGAGCAGGCTCGAGGGGCCGTATGGCCTACTCCTGCTCTTACTACTTACGCTCTTATGTTCCAGATATAGGTTTGGATATTCAGTTTGAATTTATAACCCAGATTACTTCCATTGATGTGCAGATTCTATGTGGTCCAAGATCCATAGCAATTTGACATCATTGTGTTAGTGACCGCCTTTTTGTGAAATAACCATCTTAACAACTGGACATGTGGTTTGATGATAATCCATCTTATTTTTCAAAGCTCATGTGTGCACAACAAAGAGTACGAGCAAATGGAAAATTTAGAGCAGAAGCATTGGGGACAGTCTCAATGACAATTTATTGATTGTCATATTAGTTGCTACATAGGTCAACAAATCTGTCACCAAATATAACAATCATTAATTATTTCCCCAAGAGTAGCTGCTGGTGGTGAACATTGCTCCCGTTGATCCTGGGTTTTAGGTCGGGGAAAAATCCTCACTTGCTCGTTCTAATTTTTTTTAAGTCTAATTTTTTCTAAAGTCCTCAAGAAAACATCTTGTCAAGAATTATTTCTAAATGCTGAATTTATCTTAAACAATTTTTTATTGATTAGCAAAGTGGGAATGTGTTTTAAGTTATTATTTCATTTACTTTGTTGTGCTGTGAATGGGTTTGGTTCTTATCTATCTTATATATATATAATAATAATAATTGCTCTTCTGTCTGTCTGTCTGTCCGTTCTCTATACATTCGAAAGTTATAGAGCGTACCTACACGCGTGTTACATCAAAAGAAAGATTACGATTCCGGAACGGTCATAAGCATATTTACTTTTCCGTCAGACAAAAATCGTGCCCACGGTATCCAAAAAACATTCAAAATTCCGCTCATTAAATGGGAAAAGTTCTGCTCATTTGCTCATTAGCATTGAGTGACGTGAAGGTTGACCAATCGTGCGGTTGAGCGACCTGACAGTTGACCGACGGTTGACCAATCGCTGCATCACGGGGGCGGGTTCATTGCGTGTGCGGGCGGGCCATCCTACAGTTGAGTGTTGAGTGACTTGACGATTGACCAATCCTACAGTTCAGTGAACTGATGGTTGACCAATCGGTGCATGTGTAGGCGGGCCTTATCATTCTGAACCGAGGTGAGTGGCCGCCATCTTGATTCTTAACGATTTTTTTCCCACACTTTCTGTGTGTTAGGGAACTAAGGAAAAGAACAATTTATTTCAGTTTTAAATTGTATTTAGGAACAGTTAGAAATGAAGTGATCCCCTGCCCTTCGCCCGGAGGCGCGCCTACTTTGACGGCCATTTCGAGCGGCTGTGCTGGCGCCGGGTGCGGCCTAGCAGCCCGGGAAGCCTGGGCCTTGAGTTGAGTGGATTCCCGGCGCGATGCCGCTGCCCCCTGGGCCCGAGGCGGACGCCGATCGATTTGTTTTAGTTGCCAGTTTAGACAATGCCCGGAACCTTTGTAAAGGTTGGAGGGACGGGCCTGAGCCAAGCGCAGCCACCGCCGCCATCTTAGTAAAGGCTGGCGGGGCGGGAGTCAGCGCGCGCGTCATTGTCGGCCCGGACCGCAGCTAAGGTGAGTCCGGCCGCGCCTCACGCGCTAGCCCGCGCACCGGCCGGCCCTGAGGCGCTGATCCGTGGAAAGGGAGGGAGAGAGCTAAGGTGAGTCCGGCTGGGCCTCACGCGCTATGCCGTGCACCGGCCGGCCGGCCCTGAGGCGCTGATCCGCCGGGGGGGGAGGGAGAGGAGAGGAGGGAGGGGGGGAGAGGAGGGAGGGGGGAGGTAGAGGAGAGAGGGTGGGAGGTAGAGGAGGGGGGGAGGAGAGGGAGGAGGAGAGGGGAGGGGAGGGAGGGGGGAGGAGAGGGGAGGGGAGGGAGGAGGAGAGGGGAGGGGAGGGAGGGGGAGGAGAGGGGAGGGGAGGGGGAGGGAAGAGGGGGGGGAGGAGGGGGGGAGAGGGAGGGGAGGGACATTTTGTAAGACAAGGAACTAGTGAAGTACAACTAGACCTCCATGTTCTGAAACAAGTTGATTAAAGCCTTGCTTTATGCTCAAACCAAGTGCATAGTGAGTTTGATTACGTCAATTTAATCAACTTGATATCGACTCCACGCTTTGGGTGATTTCGGGAACAGCCAGCTACAACTCGAACTGTAGAAGGGAATTCAGACAAGTAATCGATCCATCATGGAGAAACTACTCAGACCCGCCCGTCTCAACCTGGACCCGAATTCACTTACAGCTGCTAAGGTATGGAAACACTGGTATCGTACTTTCAGCAACTTCCTCAGGGTGTGTGGTGAAAATGTTCCTGATAAATTAGAGATATTTGCTAATTATATATCTCCTCATGTGTTTGATTATATCGAAGACTGTGTAGACTATGACAGCGCTATCCAAATATTACAGCAGCTATATGTCAAGTCCCCAAATGAAATTTTTGCTCGGCATCTACTGGCCACAACTCGTCAACAACCCGGGGAATCACTTGATGAATTCCTTCAGAAACTTTGCAGGCTCAGCAAGGATTGTAATCTTAAAGCTGTTACAGCTGAGCAGTACCAGGAGGAGTTAATTTGTGATTTCTTTATTAATGGGATTGCGTCTCCCTTCATACGTCAGTGTCTGTTGGAGAATAAAACCCTCAAGTTACAGGCTGCCTATGACCAGGCATGTTCTCTGGACTTAGCAAAGAGGAATGCAGACACTTATCTTTCACCACATGCACGGGCTGCTGCTATCACTTTTAGTGACTCTTTCGATAGGCCTCGGGCGGAAGCCCTCATGGATGACGACTCCAACCCGGCTGATGACAACCCTACCCTAGAAACCTACACTGATGACGACCCCGTCCTAACGGCATCTTGGCAATCTAGAAGGAAGTGTTTCTTTGTGGAGGTGCGTTACATTATAGGAAATTTTGTCCTGCTTGTAACGCAACCTGCAATCATTGCAGCAAGAAAGGTCACTTTTCTAAGGTATACCGGTCGAGAGCTCCTGTTAGTTTTGCAGCTACTATCTATAAAACTGCTCCTCCCCCAAGAGCCACTACTAAGGTTACAGCTGCAAACTATAAAACTGCTCCTCCCGCAAGAACCACTACTAAAGTTACAGCTGTCAAGGGTAAAACTGCCCCTCCTCCCATCACAGCTGTTTTTCCCCAAAGTCTGTCCCATGCAGCCATGAAGGTTTCGGTAAATGGACACATTTTGAGTGCACTAATCGACTCATGCAGCTCTGACAGCTTCATTAGTGAGTGGGCTGTCAGTAAGTTAAAACTGCGTATTTACCCCTCGTACAGGGAAATTGCAATGGCTCTGACGACACTGACCACCAATTCTTCCGGCTTTTGTCTTGTCGACCTTATTCTCAATGGCCACACTTATTTCTCCACCCGGCTCGGGGTGCTCAAGAACCTATTCAGTGATGTGCTCCTGGGACAGGATTTCCAGAAACAACACAAAAGACTCACTTTCGAGTTTGGAGGGTCAAAGCCGGAGCTTACTATTTCCAATGTACCATTTTGTGCGCTTTCGGCGGCTTCGCTCGACAAGCCCTCCTTGTTTGCCAATCTTTCCCCCCGATGTAAACCCATAGTCACTAAATCACGATGTTTCAGCCAAGATGATCGATCCTTTATCGAGGCAGAAATCTCTCGCCTTCCAGCTGATGGTATCATTGAGCCATGTTCATCTTCCTGGTGGGTTCAAGTCGTCGTTGTCAAAAATCCTCTGAAGCAACACAAGAAACAGCTTTGCATCGATTACTCGCAAACTATTAACCAGTATACCGACCTGGATGCCTACCCACTACCACACATCGATGACATGGTCAATAACCTTGCCAACTACAAGGTATTTTCAACTTTTGATTTAAAGAGCGCATATCACCAAGTGCCGTTAAAGGACTCTGACAAGAAGTATACGGCCTTTGAGGCCAATGGTTGGCTTTACCAGTTTTGTCACCTTCCATTTGGGGTCACCAATGGGGTGGCCGTCTTTCAACGGGCAATGGATAGCCTAGTCAAACAGGAGAACTTAACGGACACTTTTCCACATCTGGATAATATCACCATTGCTGGTCATGACCAGAAGGAGCATGATGCCAACCTCCAGAAATTTTTTGACGTTCTCTGTCATCGCAACTTAACCTTAAATTAGTCCAAATCTGTGAAATCAGTACCATCAGTCAACATCCTTGGCTACTGGGTGGGCAACGGTGTCATCAAACCGGATCCGGAGTGACTTCATCCACTTCAGGAGCTCCCTCCCCCTACGAATCTCGACTCTCTTCGTCGGGCGCTCGGCATGTTCGCCTATTATGCGAAATGGATACCCCACTTCTCCGACAAGATCCAGCCCCTGCTTCACACAAAGTCATTTCCATTAGAGGCAACGGCTATTTCAGCTTTCAACCTCCTCAAGCGACAACTGGAAAAAGTTACATTCCATTGATGAAAATCTCCCTTTCATGGTCGAGTGCGATGCATCGGATGTGGCGATCTCTGCTACCTTGAATCAAGGTGGTCGACCCGTTGCATTTCTGTCCAGAACTTTGCAGGGTAGCGAGCTCCGTTATCCTCCTGTCGAGAAGGAGGCTACGGCCATCATCGAAGCGGTACGTAAATGGAGTCATTTTCTCGCTCGTCGCCATTTCACACTTAGAACTGATCAGCGCTCCGTGGCCTTTATGCTGGATAACTGGAAACGCAGTAAGATCAAGAATAACAAAATACAACTCTGGAGGATGGAATTGGCTGCCTTTGGATACACCATACATTATCGACCCGGCAAAGAGAATGTGGCCCCGGATATCCTCACGCGGGCATTCTGCTTTTCTATGTCAACTTCGACTCTGGCGGATCTTCATACTGACTTATGCCATCCTGGCATTACCCGTATGTTGCACTTTGTGCGATCTAAAAATCTCCCATTTTCTACGGAAGATGTGAAAAGAACGTGCTCCTCCTGTAGAATTTGTACGGAATTAAAACCGCAATTCTTCTGTCCATTGGATGGCTCGCTAATACACGCTATGCAGCCTATGCAGCGACTCAGCATTGACTTTAAAGGGCCATTGCCCTCCTCAATGCGAAACACCTACTTACTGTCTATGGTGGACGAATATTCACGCTTTCCCTTTGCTTTCCCCTGTCCCAATATGCTTACTTCCACACTGATCAAATGCCTTGATCAAGTCTTTTCCCTTTACGGTACGGCCAATTTCATCCACTCTGATCGGGGTCGCTCCTTCATGTCAAGCAAACTCAAAAGTTATCTCTCCCAACGGGGAATCGCCACAGGTAAAACGACATCGTACCATCTCATCGGTAATGGACAGGTTGAGAGATACAACGCTATCATTTGGAACGCTGTTCATCTTGCGCTGAGGTCACGCAACCTACCAGACCAGCAGTGGGAAGCTATGCTCCCTGACGTGTTGCATTCCATCAGGTCTCTCCTTTCTACGTCTACCAATGTCACACCTCACGAGCGATTCTTCAGCTTCCAGCATCGCTCCACCCATGGGACATCCCTACCGTCATGGTTGGCAGCTCCCAGCCCTGTGCTGCACCGAAGATTCGTCCGATCATCTAAAACCGATCCTCTCGTCAACGAGGTAGAACTCACGGACGTCAACCCCACGTACGCGCACGTGCGGTACCCGGATGGCCGGGAGTCCAACGTTTCGCCCCGGGACCTGGCTCCCTGTCCGGCCGGTTCCATGGACCCAACCAATAGAGGGACCCATGGGGATGATGCTGACACTCTGCGCTCCCCCGAAGATGACGCCCTACCTGGGACATCGAGAGATCTGCCAGCTGCCACACCATATCCCCTTGGGGAGCCGAGCGCTCCCCATGTGATGGCCACCCGAGGCCAGGACGCCGGTCAGTCCCCGGCTATCCAACAGGATGAAGCCAGTTCTGCGCCTGTGGGGACCCGCACCCGGAGTCACGATCCCCCCAGCCTCCCTCGGGTCGATTCACCGGTACGGATCAAGCAGCCCAGGGCCCAAGACACGGTCTGGGGAGACATGCCTTCTAGCCATAAACAAAAATCTAAGAGACTGCAGCTATTCATGGTCCACCTGATCCGCTAAGAGGAAGTCATCGGACTTCCAAAGCTTGTAGGCAGGAAGAATGTTATAAATCTCATCATTCATCAAGGATCTACTCGTGAAATAAAGCTTGATGGCCAGCTGGTGGCACCGTCCAAGGAGTATAAATATTCAGGCGTCGGCCCCAGCTTTCCAGGGACATTTTGTAAGACAAGGAACTAGTGAAGTACAACTAGACCTCCCATGTTCTGAAACAAGTTGATTACAGCCTTGCTTTATGCTCAAACCAAGTGCGTAGTGAGTTTTATGTCAGTGCCCATTTCCGGTTTTGCCGGAGGCAGGATGGGGAGGGGAGGGCGGGCAACCAACCCTCTCCCAGGGGGCGTTACCACAAATGATACATTGTAATGAGGCTGGAAGCCTCTTTTGTCACCTCCATTTTGTGTTTAACTGCCTGTGGACGGGTTTCACACAATTCATGAAACCCGGCAGTTAAACCGAGGTGGGGACTGGTGGATCCAGGAGGTATGTGGCTTTATACCTACCTCCTGGATCCAAAATCCCAACCATACCCATGTCCCACGATTGGAGCCCCACCTCATGAGGCCTCCGATCACACCCCAGGCCTCTCTCCTTCCCCCGCCTCCCCAACAATGATGATGAGGCCGGCCACGATCCTCTGGCCCCAATCCTCTATCCCCCTCTGTCCATTCCTGGCTGACTCCCCCCCTTCAGCCAAACCCCAACCTGCAATTTCTGGCCGACCGCCCCCCCCCCGCCACCGCCCCTGCATGATCCCCATCCCTTGCCGATCCTCTCTTTCCCCCCCACAACCCCGACCCCTACCAATTGTCTTCCTCCTCTCAACCCCTGTCGATCCTCTCGCCCCCACCCAAACCCCACCCCTGCCGATCCTCTCACCCCCTCCCGAACCCCACCCCTGCCGATTCTCTCGCCCCCTCCCGGTCCCCGACCCCTGACGATCCTCTTTTCCTCCCATCCCCCACCCTGACACCCGACCCCAGACAATACTCTCCGCACCCCCCCACCCCACCCCTCCCCAACCCCGGCCAATCCCCACCATCGCCCCCCCGGCCCCTGCCCCCATTCCCTGACCCTGACTGATCCTCTCTCCCCAACCCCGGCCAATCCCCCCTTCACCCCTGATCCCTGACACTGACCGACCCTCTCTCCCCAACCCCGGCCAATCTCCCCCTTGCCCCCGATCCCTGACACTGACCGATCCTCTCTCCCCAACCCCGGCTGATCCCCGCTTCGCCCCTGATCCCTGACACTGACCGATCCTCTCTCCCCGAGCCTGGCTTATTGCCGGCCCCCCTCCCGCGATCCCTCCCCTTGAGTGGCCCCTCGTTTCTGAGGCCTATCCGCCCGCAGCCAGCCAGCCTCCCAAGCTGGCTGGCTGCGGGCCAGAATACGAGGCCTCGCATTCAAATCAGGCCCCGCCATTAAAGTCGGCAGGGCCTATGGGAAACCCGGCCTCTCAGGTTTCCCACCCCCCTCGGAGATCCACCCCCCAGCCTCCCTTGAGAAAATTCCGGCCATTATCTCTCTTTATATATAAAGTAAGCAGAACTGATTAAAATGCTTAACTACTTTTGTGGGTATTCTAATAAAAAAGATTTGTGCAATTTATTTTTATTTCAGAAGCTGATTGGAGAAGCTGGAGGAAAATTACATACTGGTCGAAGTAGGAATGATCAGGTAAGTTGGATTCACGCTAGAATCATAAAATCTTGCAGCACACAAGGAGTGCGTTCCAGATTATAACCACTTGCTGTGTTTATATTAAAGAAAATCTCTTCACCGCACCCCCTCTGGTTCTTTTACCAATTATCTTAAATCTGTGTTCTCTGGTTACTGACCCTCCCACCAGTGGAAACAGTTGCTCTTTATTTATTCTATCTAAGCACTTCATGGTTTTGAAGACTTCCATTAAATCTTACTTAACCTCTACCCCAAGGAGAACAATCCCAGCTTCTCTCGTCTCTGCACATAACTGCTCTGTCATCCCTGGTATCACTCTGATAAATCTGCTCTGCACCTTCTCCAGGGCCTTGAACTCCTTCCTAAAAGTGTAATGTCTAGAATCGGTCACAATACTCTAGCTGAGGCCTAACCAGTGATTTATAAAGGTTTAACATAACTTCCTTGCTTGAATCCTAGGGGATTTTATTTTCTTTCCCTGGCCCAAGAATGCTGAGGTGAACTATGACACCATAACTGTGATCAGTTAACTCTGCACGGACCATGGACTACACCCGGAGGCCTTCTTGGTCTGTATGGCTGAGCTACTGGGGGAAAAATTTGTGTTCGCCAGCAACTTCAGTTAACGGAAATGGCTGCAACACTAACCGAGTGAAATTGGTCTGGGGGGCATGGAGATAGGTGGTGCAGCGCCCACCTTCCGTGCAACATCATCCAGGTGGCATTGCTGGAGGGACCCGAGACGAAGTTTCTGTCCAGGTCCGGCGTTGCAGCTTCCCACAGTCTCTGTGAGTGAAGCTGTGGAGCTCGCAAGGAATTGTGGGCAATGAAGATGTCTGAGAATTAAAGGGGCCATGCACTCTGAAACAATACAAAATAAAATGCAGTGAATCAATACATGTTCCAACCCTTTCTGTCTTTTAACAAATAATCAATATTTAAAAGAAGTTCCAAATGTGAATATTCAGCTGTTAAAGCTGAATTACCTTCCTGACCTCAACAAATGGGAAAATTGCCTCAGCACTAACACAAATGGCTCAGCAAGCCAGGGAAGGGGCACCGAGGACTTCACATGCTGGACTCCAGCTTCGTGCAGGGGGTCAACACTGTAGGAGCAGCTCTCTACCCACAGAGGCCAGGAGGCCCTCTAGAAAGAACAATGTGGGAGAACATCACTGAGGCTGTCACTGCCAGCAGTGTCGCCCCCCACGATCTGGCTCCAGTGCCCAAAGAAGCTTCATGACCTCAGACCACTGGTCAAGGTCAGTGAATGCATCTTCAAAAGCCGTCTCCTACCAACTGCACCACTAGTCTCACACACTGCTCAATGCACGACCCCCAATTGTTGTGTATGCACCTTTAAGGGAATAACTGGTCTCAGACTGCAGTACCGGCAGTGACCACCCCTGTATAAAAGGCCCTAGCAGGCTTCTGTAGTTTCAGTTTCCAGGTTGTCTGTATTCAGTAAAGACTTGTTATAATCAACTCCTGCAGTCCGTGTCTCAATTATACACGGACATAATACTGGCGACGAGTAAGAAACGAACTTACCTGCAACTCGGCAGCACCTCAGACGACATTATTGAAGGTCGAAGCCAGAAGAAAGAAAAAAAAATAATCCAAAGAAACTCGAGAAACGGGCGTCGACCGTGGGCAACCGCCCTCCAAATCCTCGAATTGAAAAGTGCAGGAGCGACTGTCGAAAGCCAGGCTTGGTTCTCCAGTCTGTGGTTTCCCAGCTAATCGGGCTGGTGGCAGGTAGTGCACTGATCCTTCCTGGGCTGCGGCGGGCTAGAGCTCGATCGGGTGGCTCTGCAATGGGGCCGGGCAGCAAGTCGGGAAGCAAAGAGAGAGAGAGAGGGTGGAGCACACAGGGCGCGGCCGGTGCTTCGAAGCCGGGCAGCGTTCAGACCTAAGAAGAGGGAGGGAAGTGTCCCAGAGGGTCTGCTCCACGACGAGAACGGTTCTTCAATTAACGGAGCAAATATTGAAGCGCGATAGAAAAATAAAAATACCGCGGAGAGCGGCGTTGGCAGCAGCGATCGAGGAGGCGCGAAGACCACAGGGCGTTGCCATTACAGGATAGTAAAATAAATATAATCGCCAGCAACAGCGTTGGCAGCAGCGGCAATGGTGGGAAAGCGCGGGAGGCGCCATCTTAACTCGGCGGGGAAGAAGGAAAAGCGCGGGAGGCGCCATTTTGATCCATCGGGGACGAAGACAAAGCGCGGGAGGCGCCATCTTAGATTTTCAAGATGCCAAAGACTGGCGATATCACTGCCTTCGATAATGCAATAGAAGACTGGACCACGTATGTGGAAAGAGTCGAGGTATCTTGTGAGGCAAACGAAATAGCCGATGAGAAAAAGGCATCGGTATTGCTAAATTTAATGGGCGCAAGAATGTATGGCTTATTGCGAGACCTGATTACTCCAGCCAAACTGAAGGCGAAGAGTTTTAACGAAATTGTTGCTATCCTACAGGAACACCTAAATCCTACACCGCTGCTGATAGCATAAAGATTTAAATTCCACAGGAGAAATCAGCATAAAAATGAGAGCAATGCTGATTACCTTACGGAACGACGCAAGCTATCAAAGCACTGCCAGTTCGGAGCAGGACTGGCAGATACCTTACGGGACAAATTTGTCTGTGGACTCCTGAGTGAAGGAACCCAGAAGAGGTTACTCTCAGAGAAAGAGCTGACGCTAGATAAGGCTTTCAGCGTGGCAGTATCGTACGAAGCAGCAGCAAGGGGAGCTGCGGAAATACAACAGAAGCCACAGGAATACGGCACCCACGAAATGACATGGGGATTTGCAAAATGTTATCGCTGCGGCAGAACAAACCATGACCAGAAGGACTGCTGGTCCAAGGACAAAATATGCAGGCAATGCGGAAAGATGGGACACATTGCATGAGTTTGCAGGTCTGGGAAGAAGACCAATGACAACAAAAAGGCTACTAAGGAACCGTACAGGAAAGTACAAAAGATGACGGACATTCGTTCCAAAGACCAGATGAGCGATAGTGAATCCGGGAACAAGAGACTAAGCTGTCTCAAGCTTCACAACGTAATCGCAAAAGAGGATCACCGAACCATTTGAGTCACCCTCATGATAGCAGGGTCCCAAGTCAAAATGGAATTGGATACAGGATCAGCTCTAACCGTCATGAATTGACGAGACTATGAGCGGCTATTCTCACACATACCCTTGAGAGAGACATCCATTGTCTTAAGGACGTATGCGGGGCAAAAAGTATACCCCAGAGGAAAAATAAGGGTGCCTGTCGATTACAACGGCAAGAAAATACGGAAATTGTATCTCTACATTCTGCAAGATGGTGGACCACCGTTATTGGGATGTGAATGGATCAGAAAGATAAGTTTAGACTGGCACTCCATTCAGGCACTGACGGTGGCTGGTAAGAAGGATGACGACGTCACTCCTGGATGATTGTCAACAATCTTAGCTGACACCAAAGAGGTATTTCAACAAGAACTGGGCACTCTTAAAGGCGTAACCGCCTCAATAAAAATAGAGGAGAATGCAATTCCCAAGTTTTTCAAAGCAAGACCGGTACCATATGCAATTCGCCCAGCCGTCGAGGCAGAGCTGGAGAATCTGGAGAATGCAGGCATGTTATCTAAGGTAGACTGGAGTGAGTGGGCGACACCCATCGTTCCTGTCATGAAGAAAATGTTAAACAATAAGTCTGAGGAGCCAAGGAAGGTTCGCATCTGTGGGGACTTCAAGGTGACGGTGAACCCAGTCCTTCACACAGTACAATATCCTCTTCCAAGGATAGAAGATATTTTCGCCTCACTATCTGGAGGGAAGCATTTTACAAAAATTGACCTAGCACAAGCATATTTGCAGATGGAGGTTGAAGAATCCTCTAGGAAGTATCTCACGATAAACACTCACAAAGTTCTTTACCAGTATAATCGACTGGTATTCGGAGTAGCATCAGCTCCGGCGATATGGCAAAGAGCGATGGAACAAGTCCTGCAAGGGATTCCGGGGGCTCAGTGTTACTTAGACGACATCCTAGTGACAGGTGAAGATGAGAGTGAACACCTTGCCAACCTAGAGCAGGTGCTCACTAGACTACGTGAATATGGGCTACGAGCCAATCGCCCCAAGTGCGAGTTTTTTAAGAAACAGATATCGTATTGTGGCCACGTGATTGATGAAGAGGGGTTGCATAAGTCCCCTGACAAAATTGAAGCGGTAGTTAAGGCTCCAGCGCCTGAAAATGTGTCGCAACTGAGTTCATTCCTCGGATTGGTGAATTACTACCATAAGTTTTTGCCGAATTTGTCCACAATTCTGCATCCACTGAACGCCCTACTGCGAACGGGAGTAGCATGGAAATGGAGCGATGAATGTAAGCGGGCCTTTCAGGAGAGTAAGGACCTAATCACTTCAAGAGAAGTATTGGCTCACTACAACCCATCACTACCGATAAGACTGGCGTGTGATGCGTCTCCCTACGGTGTTGGGGCGGTACTGTCACATAAATTCCTTGATGGTTCAGAGAGGCTGATAGCTTTTGCGTCACGCTCGTTAACTTCAGCCGAGCGTAACTACGCCCAGATTGACAGAGAGGCCCTCAGCCTGGTGTGGGGGGTGAAGAAGTTCAATCACTACGTGCACGGTCAGAAATTTACTCTACTAACTGATCATCAACCTCTCGTCTCCATTTTCAACCCTCAGAAGGGCGTACCGATAATGACGGCACAACGGCTACAGAGGTGGTCCCTTTTCCTAGGGGCACACCAATATAACATCGAGTACAAAGGAACTAAACAGCATGGGAATGCTGATGGATTGTCGCGCCTACCATTGCCAACGGTGGAAGAAGAACTGGCAGTGGATCCAGTGGAGTTATTCCACTCAACTATAGTCGAATGTCTCCCTGTGACGAATGCAAACATAGAAAAGGAAACACGAAATGACCCGACACTCTCCTGGGTCTATGATTTAACGGTGAAGGGATGGCCAGCACATGGCGAACCACTGCTGCCAGCATTCTCGCCGAGAAGAGAACAGCTGTCAGTGTGCAGAGGAACCTTGATGTGTGGATCCAGAATAGTAATTCCACCCAAATTGAAGGATAGAGTGCTCAATGAGCTTCATGAGGGTCATCTGGGAGGGGTAAAAATGAAGAACATAGCCAGAGCGTTTGTGTGGTGGCCGGGAATCGATAGAGAAATTGAAGAGATGACCAAGAGCTGTACAGGATGCCAGAAGGTCCAAAACACCCCACCACAAGCCCCTCTACATCCATGGGAGTGGCCCTCATCTCCATGGCAAAGGGTGCAAATTGATTTTGCTGGTCCCTTTATGGACTCGATGTTTTTAATTGCGGTGGATGCACATTCAAAGTGGCCAGAGGTAATAAAAATGTCCTCAACCACCACAGAAAAAACTATCACAGTCTTACGAACCATATTCGCCAGGAATGGGCTGCCTGAACAGATTTGCTCTGACAATGGACCACAGTTTGTGTCTGAAGAGTTCCGGAGGTTCTTAAAGAACAATGGTGTTAAGCATTACACATCCGCCCCATATCATCCAGCCACTAATGGATTGGCCGAGAGGTTTGTTCAAACATTCAAGAAGGCTATCAAGGCAATGTGTAATGAAGATATACCCCTACAACACAAGGTGGATAACTTCTTGTTTGCCTACCGGAATGCGACACATGTGGTTACCAACCAAACTCCAGCCATGATGTTCTTCAATCGAAGACTACGATGCCGCTTGGATTTGGTTAAGCCAAACGTCAGAAGAGATGTGGAGAACAGGCAGTTTCAGAATATGAATGAAAGGCCGACCAGGAGTTTTAAGATAGGTCAACCAGTTTTGGCCCAGGACTACCGCACAGAGAAATGGCAGCCAGGAATGATCTGTACACGGCAAGGACCTCTAATGTATACCGTGGACGTTGGAGAGAGCATTGTAAGAAGCCATGCTGACCAGATTCTAGAGTCACTGGAAAACGGCAACTCCACACCACGATCTGATACACCTGGCGATGAAACCGAAGTACCAATTGCATCTACCGCAGAATCGGTGATATTGGAAGCAGACGAACCAAACAACGACATTGATCCCGACTCAACCTTGCCAGAAGAACCTGATATCCCAAAGAGGCGTTATCCAGACAGAATCAGGAAGCCTCCTCAAAGACTGAACTTATAATTGCTTAACTTCAACCAATGTATCTAGCAACCGTAATTGTAATTGTAATTAGTTATTATTTAGTTGTTAAATGAATGTTATGTACTGTTTATCTAAAGGGGAGGAATTGTTGTGTATGTACCTTTAAGGGAATAACTGGTCTCAGACTGCAGTACCGGCAGTGACCACCCCTGTATAAAAGGCCCTAGCAGGCTTCTGTAGTTTCAGTTTCCAGGTTGTCTCCATTCAGTAAAGACTTGTTATAATCAACTCCTGCAGTCCGTGTCTCAATTATACTCGGACATAATACCAATCACTCACCTACCAACAATCTGCACCAATGATGAGGTACATCTCCCATTCCTAGCCTCACCTCACTCCCTTGGAGGAGACGGTGCTGGCCATTCTTAGCAGGGCATGGCTGAGCCCTAGGCCAGCAGCGGGGATGAATGGATACAAGATGCGAATATCCTTGTACGTTATCCTCCTTCTGGCATGCAACTCTTATTTTCCTGCCCTCCCATCAGCACAACTCCACTCTTCTGCCTTCCTCATTTCACACACCCAAGAAATGCAGCCTGCCGAGCCAGTGGGTCAACAAGAAGAGGCAACCTGCCGAGCCAGTGGGTCAACAAGAAGAGGCAACCTGCCCAGCCAGTGGGACTACAGGCAGCTGATTCCATCCCAGATGTGCCGGCCACAAAGGGGCTGGCTGGGATGTCACCTTCCATCTGATTCCTCCTCTTTGGCTTCCTCCTCTTCTGCATCTTCCTCTTCCTCTTCCCTCTGCAAGCGAATGCTGTAAATGTGAAATGACAGCATAAAATGCTGGAAATACTCAGTTGGTCAGGCAGCATGTTGACCTAAGACGTGAACTCTGTTTTTCTCTCCACAGATGTTGCATGACCTGCTGAGTATTCGCAGCATGTTCTGTTTTCTCAAAGGCCTTCATTTACCATCTGAGCCCTTACAAGCTTTCAGCAGCACTCCCTACACACTTAAAAACTTTTCACATCTTTTACAGCAAACCACTACTTCAATAAAATAAAATAAAAATCCAAACCCTTAAATTCAACCTTACCTGAATGATATGTGTGTCCCTTTAAGAGGTACAGACATCGCCACTTTCAGCCTGCTTGCACAAAAGGTGAACCTGGCGTGCTTAGGATCCAGTGCTGAATTCAGCGCTAGGGTTGAAGTTCACGTTGATGATATTAAGTGAGCATTGCATGGTGATTGATGTCACCATGCCGCCATCTTTTTTTGCACTGCGCTGCCAGTTACCGGCAGCACAAAGTGGGAGAGGAATGTGGTGTGGCACTGCCACCGTGCTAAATGGGACAGATTCAGAATAGATCTAGCAGCTCAAAACTGAACATCCGTGAGGCGCTGTGGGCCATCAGCAGCAGCAGAATTGTAATCCACCACAATCTGTAACATCATGGCCCAGCATATCCTTCACTCCACAATTACCATCAAGCCAGGGGACCAACCCTGGTTCAATAAGGATTGTGGAAGAGCATGCCAGGAGCAGCACCAGGCGTACCTAAAAATGAGGTGACAACCTGGGGAAGCTGCAACACAGGACTACATGTGTGCCAAAGAGTGGAAGTAGCATGCTATCGACAGGGCTAAGTGATCCTACAATCAACGGATCAGATCAAAGCTCTGCAGTCCTGCCACATCCAGTTGTGAATGGTGGTGGACCATTAAACAACTAACGGGAGGAGGAGGCTCTATGAATATCCCCACCCTCAATGATGGTGGAGCCCAGCACGTGAGTGCAAAAGACAAGGCTGACGCATTTGCAAACATCTTCAGCCAGAAGTGCCGAGTGGATGATCCATATCAGCCTCCTCCTGAGGTCCCCATCATCACAGAAGCCAGTCTTCAGCCAATTCGATTCACTCCACGTGGTATCAAGAAACGGCTGAGTGCACTGGATACAGCAAAGGCTATGGGCCCCGACAAGATCCTGGCTATCATGCTGAAGACTTGTGCTCCAGAACTAGCCACGCCTCTAGCCAAGCTGTTCCAGTACAGCTACAACACTGGAATCTTTCTGACAATGTGGAAAACTGCCCAGGTATGTCCTGTCAACAAAAAGCAGGACAATTCCAATCTGACTAATTACCGCCCCATCAGTCTACTCTCAATCATCAGCAAAGTGATGGAATGTGTCATCGAGAGTGCTATCAAGCGGCACTTACTCACCAATAACTTGCTCACTGATTCCCAGTTTAGGTCCACCAAGACCACTCGGCTCCCAACCTCATTACAGCCTTGGTCCAAACATGGACAAAGGAGCTGAATTCCAGAGGTGAGGTGAGAGTGATTGCCCTTGACATCAAGGCAGCATTTGATCGAGTATGGCATCAAGGAGCCCTAGTAAAACTGAAGTAATGGGAATAGAGAGAAAATGCTCCACTGGCTGGAGTCATACCTAGCATGAAGGAAGATGGTTGTGGTGATTGGAGGTCAATCATCTCAGCCCCAGGACATCGCTGCAGGAGTTCCTCAGGGCAGTGTCCTAGGCCCAACCATCTTCAGCTGCTTCATCAATGACCTTCCCTCCAACATAAGGTTAGAAATGGGAATGTTCGCTGATGACTGCACAATGCTCAGTGCCATTCACAACTCCTCAGATAATGAAGCAGTCCATGCCCGCATGCAACAAGACCTGGACGACGTTCAGGCGTGGGCTGAATAGTGGCAGGTAACATTTGCGCCACAGAAGTGCCAGGCAATGTATCTCTCGAACAAGCGAGAGTCTAACCACCACCCCTTGACATTCAACGGCATTACCATCGCCGAATCCCCCACCATCAACATCCTGGTGGTCACCATTGACCAGAAACTTAACTGGACCAGCCACATAAATACTGTGGCAACAAAAGCAGGTCAGAGGCTAGGTATTCTGCGGCAAGTATTTCACCTCCTGACTCCCCAAAGCCTTTCCACCATCTGCAAGGCACAAGTAAGGAGTGTGATGGAACACTCTCCACTTACCTAGATGAGTGCAGCTCCAACAACACTCAAGAAGCTCAACACCATTCAGGAGAAAGCGGCCCACTTAATTGGCACCTCATCCACCACCTTAAACATTCACTCCCTCCACCACTGTCATACCGTGGCTGCGGTGTACCATCTACAAGATGCACTGCAGCAGCTCACCAAGGCTTCTTCAGCAACACCTCCCAAACCCGCAACCTTTTCCACCTAGAAGGACAAGGGCAGCAGGCGCATGGGAACACCACCACCTCCAAGTCACACATAATCCTGACTTAGAAGTATATCGCTGATCCTTCATCGTCACTGGGTCAAAATCCTGGAACTCCCTCCCTAACAGCACTGTGGGAGTACCTTCACCACACAGACTGCAGCGGTTCAAGAAGGCGGCTCACCACCACCTTCTCAAGGGTAATTAGGGATGAGCAATAAATTCTGGCCTAGCCAGCGACGCCCACATCCCAAATTTAAAAAATAAATGCCGGCTGCTGCGGGACCTGCCAGCAACTGGTGAAAAACCAGCGACCGCCATTTCATGGCACTATGGAGTGGTGCTCAACAGATTAATTTCTAGCCCACTGAATCTTAATTACATCAGTCATTGACGAGAGACCCAAGAAGTATTTCTGGTTTGGTCACCTTCAGATGCATTGATGAGTACAAGCTTTAGTTAATACTTTAAAGTGCAGTGCTGTTTCACTACGATAGCATACACATACTGCTCACATGTTTTATGCATTTGCCAGTGAGCTGTGAAATGTCAATCCCAAATCTGCTGTCTTTTGATATGAGACAAAAGTCCTTTTTGCAGTTGCTTCTGCAGCAGATCCCAAGATGCCCTAAAGGCCAGCATTTGTTCACTGTTTGCAATAAGTAGTTTCTGTGTGCCTGTGTATAGTGGTGCTGCGCAGTTTTTGTTCAATTGCCATTGCACTGTAAGCTGTATATAACTATGAATACAATGAACCATTTTATAGATGCCAACTGATATGAGAATATGCCTGCGAGATGAAATCTCCGTCCTGATGGGCTACTTGCAGCAGCTGATTAAAACTATGGTTGAGAGGGCTGCCATGTAAGTTCTTTATTCAGTACTTCATTGCTTTTACAGAGAGTCTAAAGATTCTTCTAATCAATACACAGATAAGAGATTTATTTTACATTATGTGGATGAAACTACGTAACATGAATTGAGCAGAATCTCTGTTGACTTCAGTGGGGAATGTATCAGTAATCCAAGTAACATTTTTTTGCTTTGCCCGTTGTGGTTCTCTCTGCTTGTTGAAGCGCCACTTGCAGTATCATAAATCCCTTACGATGTACGGAACTGGTATAGCCAGTTTAATCATTGTCACCATTTGCTTTTCACATTTGTCTTTTTAACTTCTCCCCCACCTCCTGTGCTGAGACTCAAGCACTGATCATTGTGGCTTGCCAACCGGAAAATGACCTGTTTATCCCTACCCTCTGTTTTCTGTCCATTAACCAATCCTCTATCCATGCTAATATATTATCCCCAACCTCCAGGAAGGAAGGAAAGGGGGTGGGGGGGTGGAAGTCATAACCCTTGCTTTTGCTCACCAAAGTAACCCCTGCAGAAAAGTACATGTATATGGATATGTGGCAAGGACTGGAATGTGCATTGCTGTGATGTTTTCTCAATGGCAGTCCCTTCCCATGGTCAAACAGCCGATAGACAGCCACTGTCGCTTGGGAGAGGTACCAGAATGCTGTCTACTCCTATGGAGCCGTACTCCAGCATGAGGTCCACACCTAAAGTTTAGATAAACTAAAAAACCATCCAGCCCATTATGCCTGTCCCTTCTACGGTCTGTGCATAACTATCTCGCTCATGGACTCTCTCTGCTCATTTCAGTTCCTTTGTAAAAGGTATCAATTAACTACTATTTCTTGTAGTCTGTTCCACAAATGTGTGATTCTGTTCCTACATTGTTAGAATACTTTCTGTTCTGCATGGTAATAACTAAGTATCCTTTGTTCTTTAGGGAGATTGATATCCTTTTTCCTGGATATACTCATATGCAGAGAGCCCAGCCGATTCGATGGAGTCACTGGATTCTGAGGTGATCACTATTTTTGATGGTGTTAGATTAACCATCTGAAAAATGGTGGACACATTGTGACTGGTAACATTTATCACCTCCATAGTTATAATTGCTAACACGGATAAAAATAGATTATCATTTTATCACCACACACTGTGATGCATTTGCACTGCTAAATCTAATTTTCAAATGACTTAAGTAATATTATGGGTTCTGTTCAGAAGTTTGCAAAGAAACAGCTGGAGTTACACTAAAAGTTTTTAATTGATGGGTAAAATTCACTGCCATTTCAAGCCTAAGATGTCGGAGGAAGATATTTAGGGATAATTAAAGTCAGTTTTTATTTCCAATTTGAAAACTGGGATTTTTTTTGGGGGGGTAGATTATTTTCAGTGTTAAAGGAAATAATTCAGTCGGGGGAAATTGGATCTCACAAAATCTGGATAAATTCAAAGGAAAATCAGGAGGAAAACCATTTTCTTTACATGCTAAACTCGAAAAACAAGCAACGGGCTAAAAAATGTATAGTCAAGCTAAATGACAAGCTTAGAATTATTTACACAGTTTACAAGACACCATTTTTATAAGGCTCACCATCAGACTCTCACTTAAGTTTGAGTTATTTTTAGTTTTACTGTTAAGTAAAATTGAAAAATCCATGTTTATTGCTGCACCTCCAGCTACTTACCTGTCACTGTTCTGGTAGAATAATAAAAATGGTTGGACATTATACAGAGAGAAACATTTGCAATCTTGCTTTTAGTGCATTTAGTACAAGAAGTACAACATTCATCTTTTGATTGAAACGTTGAACTGAGGCTCTGCCTGTGCAGGTAGATATAAAAGGTCTCATGGCACTATTCAAAGAAGAGCAGGGACTTCTTCCAGTGTTCTAAGAACATAAGAACATAAGAAATAGGAGCAGGAGTAGGACATTTGGCCCATTGAGTCTTCTACCTCATCTCCACTTTCCTGCACTATCCCCATATCCCTTGATTCCATTAATATTCAAAAATCTATCGATCTCTGTCTTGAATATACTCAACGACTGAGCCTCCACAGCCCTCTGGGGTAGAGAATCCCAAAGATTCACCACCCATGGAGTGAAGAAATTTCTCCTCATCTCAGTCCTAAATGGCTGACCCCTTATTCTGAGACTGTGACCCCAGTTCGAGACTCCCCAGCCAGGGGAAACATCCTCCCTGCATCTACCCTGTCAAGCCCTGTAAGAATTTTGTATGTTTCAATGAGATCACCTCTCATTCTTCTAAACTCTAGAGAATATAGGCCTAGTCTACTCAATCTCTCCTCATAGGACAATCCCCCCATCCCAGGAACCAGTCTGGTGAACCTTCGTTGCACTCCCTCTATGGCAAGTATATCCTTCCTTAGGTAAGGAGACCAAAACTGTACACAATACTCCAGGTGTGGTCTCACCAGGGCCCTATATAATTGCAGTAAGACGTCTTTACTCTTATACTCAAATCCTCTTGTAATAAAGGCCAACATACCATTTGCTTTCTTAATTGTTTGCTGTACCTGCATGTTAACTTTCAGTGATTCATGTACAAGGACACCCAAGTCCTTCTGAACACCAACATTTCACAATCTCTCACCATTTAAAAAATACTCTGCTTTTCTATTGTTCCTACCAAAGTGGATAACTTCACATTTCTCCACATTATATTCCATTTGCCATGTTCTTGACCACTCACTTAGCCTGTCTATATCCCCTTGAAGCTTCCTTGCATCCTCCTCACAATTTACATTCCCACCCAGCTTTGTATCATCAGCAAACTTGGATATATTACATTTGGTCCCTTCATCCAAATCATTGATGTAGATTGTGAATAGCTGAGGCCCAAGCACTGATCTTTGCGGCACCCCACCAGTTACAGCCTGCCAACCCGAAAATGACCCGTTTATTCCTACTCTCTGTTTTCTGCCCGTTAACCAATCCTCAATCCGTGCTAGTATATTACCCCCAATCCCATGAGCCCTGATTTTGTTTAATAACCTCTTGTGTGGCACCTTATCAAATGCCTTCTGAAAATCCAAATGCACCACTTCCTGTGGCTCCCCCTTATCTATTCTGCTAGTTACAACCTCAAAAAACTCTAACAGATTCGTCAAACACGATTTCCCTTCCATAAATCCATGTTGACTCTGCCCAATCCTATTATTATTTTCTAAGTGCCCTGTTACCACATCCTTAATAATCGATTCTAGTATTTGCCCTACTACTGGTATCAGGCTAACTGGTCTGTAGTTCCCCATTTTCTCTCTCCCTCCTTTCTTAAATAGTTCTGGCCAATATTAATTTCTCAAGCAACACTACCAAAAGTGGATGATCAGATCATTTGCTACTCGTGGACCGCCGCGTAACACGACACTGATCACACTTCCAAAGTTATCATTGGATGCAAAGTGCTGTGGGACATTCTTATGATGTTAAAGGTGTTAGATCAATGCACGTTCTTTTAATTGGACACCAAAATATTGTCCCTCTCATAAAAGTGCCAAAAGGGTTATTTTTTGGAAAATCACTTATGTGAATGAACTATGGTGTTAACTACAGTACAGTAAGAGGTTAATTTGTTGCTGCATTTTGTTCAAAAAACATACATGTTCATTTTGTATTATAGCCATGCTGTTGCCTTGTCTCGTGGTGCTGAGAGATTGGATGAAATTAAGAGAAGAACCAATGTCCTGCCACTGGGACGGTGCTACATCTTTATTATAAATCCAGTGCCTTTCAGAGGGCAACAATGAATAGAAGTGCTGGTTTGTGTTAAATCTGATTTATTTTGTCACATTAGGTTGTAAAATAGCTGTTTTTCTTGGACTAAATAGACTGTATTTTATCAATAGCTGCTCCATTGATTTGTCACATCTAGCCATCTAATTTACAGTACCTGAACAGGCTAGAGATTAGCTAAAGCCAGGAGCCAGATCTCAAACAATGAGTTTTCTTTGAATATCATGATACATAGATATATCAAACACAAAACCGCCAGGATTTGTTGCACACTTGCCATTGAATACAAAATGCATTTTTATTTTTATTTTTTACTGCCCTGCCCTCAGTTACTGTGAACTTGATATTTTGGCATGGATTTTACTAACCTCGGTGGATCTGTGGCGGGTGACGTCAGGGGCGGGTCCCGACCCCGCTGCTGGCTCCACCCCGCTCTCTGAAATTAATTTTCCTTGATGGGACTTGTTAAGCCTGCCCAGCTCATTTCCCGGCCAATTAGAGGAAGCGAGTCTGGTGACGTCATTTCATGACACGTCATCAGCCGGTTTCCTTAAAGGAACCAAGTCCAAATTTATTTTGACATTTGTGCTGTCAGTGTTCTACGGCATTGAGGTGCTGCAAACGTTGACAATGACTGCACAAAGGCACAGGGCTGCACCCAGGCTCTCCTATGACTCCCAATATGCTTATGGAGGGAGTCTCAGCACGCAGGGAGATCCTTTTCCCTTCCCAGGAGATCAACACAGCCTGGTTGCACAGGAGGGCACAAGCAAGGATGTGATCAGGAGGACCTGGGTGCAGTGCCACAAACATTTTAATGATCTCAGTAGATCACGAAACGTTAGTACAAAGCCACAGTCAACCTCATCCTGCTGTGCCTCTCATCACATCCCCATCACTCTGCCTTCCCTACCCTACTCCTGCACATCCTTACGCACTCCAACTTACCTTGAACTTTTTAAAACATTCTATCATGGGATGTGGGCGTCGCTGGCAAGGCCAGCATTTATTGCCCATCCATAATTGCCCTTGAGTAGGTGGTGGTGAGCCACCTTCTTGAACCGCTGCAGTCTGTACGGTGAAGGTACTCCCAGTTTGGGAGGGAGTTCCAGGATTTTGACCCAGCAACGATGAAGAAATGGCGATATATTTCCAGGCCAGGATGGTGTGTGACTTAATGGGCAACTTGGAGGTGGTGGTGTTCCCATGCGCCTCTCTCTCTATCTATATTATCACATGTCCATCTCACTCGCCACCCCTCACACTCACCCTCATCCTAGTACAATCATACCAACTAACAACACACAAGGGTAGGCACTTGGGCGTTTTATGCAATGATCATGTAAAGTTTCTGTTAATGTGGTGTTGAACATTGAAACCTTTATTTTCAACACTTTGCGTTCCTGGACAGATTTGTGGTCACCTTTGGAAGTGTCTTAGTGAGTTGCAGTGAATGGTGAGACATAACGGTACCTCCAGCAATGGTGATGAGTGTGAAAGGAATGGCTTGTCATTGTAGGGATGCTTTATGTTGTTGGTGTGAGGTGGTGCCAACCTGTCACATCATGTGGCAGCCAGGGTGTAGAGCGTCAAGTGAAGTAAATCTGGCCATGGTGAGGCCATCCCAGGCCTCCCGGGCAGCAGTGTGCTCGGGTGCTGATGCCCTGTGTCCTGTGCAGCATCAGTTGAGTGTGGAGAAGGTTGGTGTTGTTGCTGTTGGTGCTGCTGGTGTGCTGAATTGGGTCCTCCACCGCTGCGTGCCAGGTCTACTTAGCGCTGACAGACCCGACATCGGGAAAGGTGCATGGCAGTGGGTTCACAGTGGGGTCCCGACCTGCTGTGGGTAAAAAAAAAACACTTTCCCACCAGACCCACCACCGAGCTCACCCGCTGACCCCCCACAAAATTGTGGCCTAGTGTTGGAGCTTGAGGGAACAAAAACTGAGAACTTAGTTCCCCACTCCCAACCTCCCAAACTAAGATTGGGACTTAACCATCACCATGCCACCAGTGGCTGATTTCCTATCTTATTGCACCAACCATTTTTTTCTAACTGACCTTTGCTCTGACCTTGGCCGGCAGGGAGCTCGGATGCTCAAATCTCCTGTTGAAAGCACAGAGGAATGTTTCACCTCACTGTAAATGTGTTCTGCATTTCTTTTTGTGATAGGCATTTTCATATAAAAATATGCCATTCAACACAAAACAAGGATAGTGGTGGTGGCTTTGCATCTTTGCAAATAGAAATGGCCCATGTCAGATCATAGACGTTAGCATTTGATTCAGCACTCCTTGCTAATAGAAGCCTGGCTATTTATCTATCTATCTATATTTTTCTCCGAATCTGCCTGAAAGCCCTGACTCCTATTAGGCCATGGATCCACACACACCAGCAGCTTTTCAATGACCATTCTTCATGTGTGAACCTGAACAGTAAGTGTTGGGCTCGATTGAGTATGTGAGCTATTGCAGCCAAGCCTGGTCCAGTTCACATTTAATACCTAGAAGTGTCTACTTTCCAGCAGCTATCACCAGGAATGGAAAGTGTAGCTGATTTTCCCTTTCGCTAGCTGAGGAATGTTGAGGCCAGTTGTGGCAGTCCAACACCACCTTAACAATAACCCATTCTTCCCCCTGCCCTCCATATTGGAGATGCTAAGGCTAAAACCATTATAGTTGTAATGTATATACCTTTAAGGGGGGAACTATCTTTTACAGCTCATGTATACTGCAGTACCGGCAGTGACCACACCTGTATATAGCACTGAGTAGTAATCTGTACAGATCAGTTCCCGTGTGAGCCACGTTGAGTAAACACCTGTTGTACCGTTCTCCTACAGTCTCTGTCTTATTATACATAAATAGACACAACATTGGCGACAAGGCAAGTTCGAACCAACCTGCAACTCTGCATCACCTCCCGGGGATTCGTTCCTGGAGATCAGTGGATTGGAGGTCAAGGCCAGAGACTCGGGCGTCAACCACGGGCAACCGCCTAGTCATCCAGCAGAGACTCGAGAATTGCGGGGGAGGCTGTCGAGAGCCAGGCTTGGCTTTCCAGTCGAGGTGGTCCA
The DNA here is from genome assembly GCF_052327205.1 of Somniosus microcephalus. NCBI lineage: Eukaryota > Metazoa > Chordata > Chondrichthyes > Squaliformes > Somniosidae > Somniosus > Somniosus microcephalus. The sequence goes on from NC_141001.1 coordinate 19,039,386, forward strand.
GCGAAACGGGCTAGCAACAGGTAGTGCACAGACCCTTCCCGGACAGCGGCGGGTTAGAGCCCGACTGAGCGGCACAGCAAAGGGCCAAGCAGCGTCGACGGGGGAGAGAGAGAGAGGGCAGAGCGCACAGGGCGCAGCCGGTGTTCAGGGGCCAAGCAGCGTCGAAGAGAGGGAGAGAGAGAGACGCGCAGAAACCCGCGAGGCACCGCCATTGCCATGAGGACCGCTGAGGGCGGCGTTGGCAGCAGCGCAGGAGAAGCGCGCGAAACCTACAGGGCGCCGCCATTGCCACGAGAACCGCCGGGAGCAGCATTGGCAGCAGCGGGGGAGGAAGGAAAGCGCGGGAGATGCCATTTTAAGCCATTGGGAGATGCCATTTTAAACCACACCCAAAATGCCGAAGAGTGGCAGTATCACCGCGTTTGACAATGAAGTCGAAGATTGGACTACATATGTCGAACAAATAGAGGTATACTGCAAGGCAAATGAGGTGTCAGATGACAAAGCGTCGGTATTGTTAAATTTAATGGGTGCAAAGACGTATGGTTTATTACGAAATCTAGTAACCCCAACGAAGCCAATGGAAAAGAGTTTTGAAGACATAGTAACGATACTACAGGAACATTTAAGCCCCACACCGCTGCTGATAGCAGAAAGATTCAAGTTTCACAAACGGAACCAGCATAAGGATGAAAGCAATACGGATTATTTAACAGAACTGCACAAATTATCGAAACACTGCCAGTTTGGAGCAGGACTGGCAGATACCTTAAGGGACAAGTTTGTGTGTGGGCTTCAAAGTGAAGGAACCCAGAAACGGCTTTTATCTGAAAAGGACCTTACGCTGGAAAAGGCTTTCAGCATTGCGGTATCATATGAAGCAGCAGCACGGGGCGCTGCAGAGATACTACAGAGACCGCAAGAATATGGCACAAACAAAATGTCATATAGAACAGAGAAGTGCTATCACTGCGGCAGAACAACACACGACCAGAATGATTGCTGGTTCAAAGACAAAGTGTGCAGTCGGGGGGGAAAAGTAGGACACATAGCACGAGTCTGCAGGTCGGGAAAGAAAACCAGCAATAAGAAACCTACAAAAGAAAAGTACAAGAAGGTACATAAGATGACGGAGAATAGTTCAGACGAACAAAAGAGTGATAACGACTCTGAAAGCAGGGAACTGAGTTGTCTGAAACTACATAATGTGATCACAATGGAGGATCACCGAACCATTTGGGTCACTCTCAAGATAGCAGGAGTCCAGGTAAAGATGGAGTTGGACACAGGATCAGCCCTAACAGTCATAAACCGACAGGACTACGAGCGGCTATTCTCACACATACCCTTGAGAGACACAAAAATTATTTTGAAGATGTACACGGGGCAAAAAGTCTACCTCAAAGGAAAAATAAGGGTGACCGTTATATATAACGGTTAGGAAACACCAAAACTAGACCTGTATGTATTGCAAGATGGAGGACCACCATTACTGGGACGTGAGTGGATCTGGAAAATACAACTGGATTGGCATTCCATACAGGCACTGACTGTGGCTGACAAAAAGGATGACAACATCACACCTGGGCGACTGTCAAAGATCCTAACTGATGCGAAAGAAGTGTTCCAGCAAGGACTCAGAACACTAAAAGGCATGACAGCGATGATTAAAATGGAAGAAAACGCAAGCCCAAAATTTTTTAAGGCCAGACCGGTACCTTATGCGATCCACCCAGCCGTCGAAGCAGAGCTGGAGAGTCTGGAACGTTCAGGTGTACTGTCCAAGGTAGACTGGAGCGAGTGGGCTACACCCATCATCCCTGTGATGAAAAAGTTGCTGAGCAGCACACCTGGGGAACCAAGGAAGGTTCGCATCTGTGGGGACTTTAAGGTAACAGTGAACCCGGTCCTTCACACCGTACAATAACCACTTCCGCGGATTGAAGATATTTTCGCCTCGCTATCTGGAGGGAAACGCTTCACTAAGATTGATCTGGCCCAGGCGTATCTGCAAATGGAGGTAGAAGAAGCATCAAAAAAATACCTCACAATCAACAGCCATAAAGGTCTCTACCAATACAACGGGCTGGTATTCGGGGTAGCATCAGCTCCGGCTATTTGGCAGAGGGCAATGGAACAAGTCCTGCAAGGGATCCCAGGGACCCAGTGTTATTTGGACGACATCCTGGTCACGGGCGAAAATGACAGTGATCACCTTGCCAACCTGGAGCAGGTGCTCACTAGATTGCAGGAATATGGGCTCCGAGCTAACCGCCCCAAATGCGAGTTTTTTAGAAAACGGATCTCGTATTGTGGCCACGTTATCGATAAAGAGGGGTTACATAAGTCCCCAGAGAAGATTGAGGCAGCAGTCAAGGCTCCAGCACCGGAAAATGTGTCACAACTGAGGTCGTTCCTCGGGCTGGTAAACTACTACCATAAGTTCGTGCCAAATTTGTCTGCACTACTACACCCTATGAACACCCTATTGCAAACTGGGGTGCCATGGAAGTGGAGTGACGAATGTAGACGAGCTTTCCAGAAGAGCAAAACACTAATCACATCGAAAGAGGTATTGGCCCATTACAACCCGGCATTACCAATTCGGTTGGCATGTCAAGCGTCACCCTACGGCATTGGAGCGGTGCTGTTGCACAAATTCTCGGACGGCTCAGAGAGGCCAATAGCCTTTGCGTCACGATCACTAACCTCAGCCGAGCGTAACTACGCCCAGATTGACAGGGAGGCCCTCAGCCTAGTGTGGGGAGTGAAAAAGTTCAATCACTATCTGCACGGGCAGAAATTCACCTTGCTGACTAATCACCAGCCTCTTGTCTCCATTTTTAATCCGAAGAAGGGCGTTCCGGTGATGACTGCGCAACGACTACAAAGATGGTCACTTTTTCTAGGGGCGTACCACTATGAGATTGAATATAAGGGCACGAAACAGCATGGAAATGCTGATGGGCTATCACGCCTGCCACTGCCTGCTGCGGAGGAAGCACCAGCAGTGGATCCTGTCGAAATATTCCATTCGACTATAGTTGAATACCTACCGGTAACTAACGCTTGTATCGAAAAGGAAACCCGAAATGACCCGACACTGTCTCGGGTATATGATTTGACGGTGAAGGGATGGCCAGCACATGGCGACTCACTGTTGCCAGCATTCTTGACAAGGAGAGAACAGCTGTCAGTGTGCCGGGGGACCTTGGTGTGTGGATCCCGAGTGGTAATTCCACCCAAGTTAAGGGATAGAGTGCACAATGAGCTTCATGAGGGTCATCTGGGAGGGGTAAAAATAAAAAGCCTAGCCAGGGCTTATGTGTGGTGGCCGGGAATCGATAAACAAATCGAGGACCTGACCAAGAGCTGCTCAGGATGCCAGAAAGTCCAAAATGCACCACCACAGGCCCCTCTACACCCATGGGAGTGGCCCTCATCTCCATGGCAACGGGTGCATATTGATTTTGCTGGCCCATTCATGGACTCAATGTTTTTAATAGCCGTGGATGCGCACTCGAAATGGCCTGAGGTGATCAAAATGTCCTCCACCACCACGGAGAAAACTATTGCAGTCCTACGGACCATTTTTGCCAGGAATGGCTTGTCAGAACAGATTTGCTCCGACAACGGACCACAGTTTGTGTCCGAAGAGTTCCGGAGGTTCTTGAAAAAGAATGGGGTAAGGCATTACACATCCGCCCCATATCATCCAGCCACAAATGGATTGGCTGAGAGGTTCGTACAAACCTTTAAGAAGGCAATAAAGGCTATGTACAATGACAACATTCCGCTGCAGCACAAGGTGGACAATTTCCTGTTAGCCTACCGGAATGCGACACATGCAGTCACCAACCAGACCCCAGCCATGATGTTCTTTAACCGAAGGTTAAGATCTCGCCTGGATTTGCTCAGACCAAACGTACGAAGAGATGCTGAGAGTAAGCAATTCCAGCACATCCATGAGAAGCCAACAAGGAGCTTCAATGTAGGGCAACCAGTCTTGGCCCATGACTACTGAACAGAAAAATGGCAGCCAGGAACGATAGGCACACGGCAGGGCCCACTAATGTACACAGTGGACGTTGGGGAGAGTATCGTGAGATGCCATGCTGACCAGATCCTAGAGTCACAGGAACAAGTCAACCCCATGCCTCGCCCATATGTACCTGGTGATGAACCCGACGTACAGGTCGCATCTACCCCAGAAACAGTAGCATCGGAAGCTGATGAACCAACCGACAACAGGTGGCCAGAATCGCCTCCGCACCAAGAGCAAGACACTCGGGAAAGGCGCTATCCAGAAAGGATCAGGAAGCCTCCCCAAAGACTGAATATATAAATAGACTATTTTCAGCTAATGTTGCATGTTAAAAGTGATAATTGTAATTAGTTTGATATTTAATTGTTAAATGAGTGTTATGGTACTGTTAATCTAAAAGGGGAGGAATTGTAATGTATATACCTTTAAGGGGGGAACTATCTTTTACAGCTATCGTATCTTTTACAGCTCATGTATACTGCAGTACCGGCAGTGACCACACCTGTATATAGCACTGAGTAGTAATCTGTACAGGTCAGTTCCCGTGTGAGCCACGTTGAGTAAACACCTGTTATACCGTTCTCCTGCAGTCTGTGTCTTATTATACATAGATAGACACAACAATAGTCCTGCAGCATTTTTATTTAGCTTTCGGTTCCATTTAGCAACCCATTGATACCTCTATTAGATCCTACTGCAGTGTTCTGAGTTCTGAGTAATGTGGTGCTGTGCATTGAGTTTTTTAAACCTATGTAATTTTCATTAAACAAATGGCAACAATAAATGTTTTATTCCGCTGAACTGATCACGGACCACACACAGGCTGAAGACACATGACAGATTTACTGTGAACTGAATGTCTCAACTGTTCTACCAATGGGATACCAAGGGAAATGTGCACTTTTAGGGGGAGGAAAGTCATCTCTTGTATCTCTGCAGAAATACTTTTTGTAGTAAATCACCTTAGTTCTTTGTGTGTTCATTTAATGTCCTGGTTCTCCTCGCTAGCAAACCAGAACAAGTTTATACTTCAACACTAACTACATCAATTAGAAATGTACCACAAACTATTCATTTATAAATACTATTTTAATTTCCTAGTGGTGCTATTGCTGGAAATCCTTTTAAGATTGATCGAGAATTCCTTTGTACGGGTAAGTTTTTAAATTTAGAAAATAATTCTCAAAAGTTTTTATATTTGGTTAAGACTGTGCTAATTAATTACTGGCTAAATGAGTAATCTTAGAAGACTAATTACATAATTTTTTTCCTTGTCATATTTTTGCATCTGTGAATGTTCTTGGCATTTGTAAATTGAGTATAATGGTGCCTAAATATTCCTGAATGTTCTGTATCAGCAAAAACTCTGGGCTGGAAGAAGATTTGAGTGCTGTCAGCTGTAGGTTCCCCAAGATGGTTAGGGAGTGGGAAGAAAAATGGAGGAAATCTTACTGACAATTTTTTAAAAAGAAACTCAGTCTGTTGTATTTTCTTTAGGACAAATGTCTTCATCTAACTTTCTCGGAGTTTAAATGCTTAATATGGGAGCTCCAACAATATTGTTTTTTTGTCCATCGAGAATTAAACTGCATTACACTGACTGCCGAACTGCATGTTTGACTTTCAGAGCTGCAGTTTGATGCCATTAGTTTGAACAGCGTGGATGCAACCAGTGATCGAGACTTTGTTGGTAAGTACAATTCCTTTGACTAAGTAAACAATCTGTAGATGATTATATAGAGAGTAAACACAGTTTTTTTCAAATATAAACGGAGTAGCATTGGATCATCTGACCCACCAGCCTAAAGGAATTCTGTGGTAATGACTCGATTTTAAAATTCTCATCCATGTTTTCAAATCCCTCCATGGCCTCGCCCCTCTTAATCTGTACTCTCCTCCAGCCCTACAACCCTCCGAGCTCTCTGTGCTCCTCCAATTCTAGCCTCTTGCGCATCCCCGATTTTCATCGCTCCACTGTTGATGGCTGTGCCTTCAGCTGCCTAGGCCCTAAGCTCTGGAATTCCCTTCCTAAACCTCTCAGCCTCTGTACCTCTCTTTCCTCTTTTAAGATGCTCCTTAAAACCTAACTCTTTGACCAAACTTTTGGTCACCTGTCCTAGTATCTTTTGAGGACTCGGTGTCAGCTTTGTTTGATAACGCTGCTGTGAGCGCCTTGGGACGTTTTACTACGTTAAAGGCGCTATATAAGTGCAAGTTGTTGTATTGAGGCATTCACTGTCTACATGTAACTTTGTGGTGTTTCTCATGATTAAAAACTTAAATCAACTGCTACTGGGCTAAATGATCTTACAGGTGACTTGGTACGCTACTTGACATTTCTACCTAAGAGTGGGATTGGATCACAGGGGTTTTGCCTGAGAGCAAGGTTGATAGGAGAAGATCCTGCCTGAGTGTATTGTCGGATCAGGTGGGGTTCTGTCTCGAATGGGGGTTCTACCTAGAATAGAGGTGAGAAAATAACCAGACATCCAGCAGTGGTGGGAGCAAGGATGGGGTGCAGGCTGCACATGCTTTAGAGTGGTGTTCATAGCTTTTGAGTTGTTGCATATGGACAATCATCACAGTTTACCAAATCTGCCCATCAGTTCAAACATTGCAGATTAGATACAAGGGGAACCAGATCGTATTGTATAACCACTTCTATGGGATCAGCAGAATTGCAACAACAAAGAAAAAGCATTAAGGAAAGCATTCAGAATGAGAAATTGAGATTAACAGTGCATTTCAAAGATTCAATTACAGAAGAAGCATTAAGAGAATGAACTGGTAGAGATATTAAATGGGAGGAATTTTATGGCAAGTTTTTCTCAACAGGGGATTATTTGTATAAATGCTGATAATTCAAGAAATGCAAGGGGCACGTGAGGATTGTTGATTGAGTTTTTGGACAGGAAGGGAAACGTCTGTCTGTGCAAAACAAGGCTATTGATGTACTGAAACCAAACAACATTATGTGGAGTTAAGTTGTTGAAAAATAAGGAGGCAGAAACAAGTCATGGATATTCAAGTAGTGGGGGAAGTGAAAATTCTTTGAAGGTTTTTGTAGGAGGAAGAAGAAAGGTGGGGAGAGTCGTACAGCTGAGAGGATCTTATAGAGATAAATTGGAAAACCACATAGATATAGATCAAAAATAGTACTTCACACTAAACCGTAGGACAAGGAAACATAGAATCATAGAAATTTACGGCACAGAAGGAGGCCATTTGATCCATCGTGTCTGTGCCGGCCGACAAAGAGCTCTCCAGCCTAATCCCACTTTCCAGCTCTTGGTCCGTAGCCTTGTAGGTTGCGGCACTTCAAGTGCATATCCATGTACTTTTTAAATGAGATGAGCATTTTTGCCTCTACCACCTTTTCAGGCAGTGAGTTCCAGAGTTCCAGAAAAAAGTTCTCCTCAACTCCTCTCTAATCCTTGAAATATCAGTTCAAGCTAGCAAAAGGCAAGTTTAGCGCTGATGTAAAGATGTTCTTTACACAAAATGATCAAGCAATGAAATGAACTTCTGGGTAGGACAGTGGAGGCAAAAATTCTAGAATTATTTCAGAAGCAGTTGGATGGTGGAACCATAGGATATTTTCTGCATGCATGACCTAAGATGGCCAAATGACCTTCATTTGTATCTAACTTGTAACCTGTAATGAAACCTTGTTTATCAGCACAATTGGCTGCAAGTCAAAAACAGAATATGCTGGAAACACTCAATAGGAGGTTAGGCTGCATCTTCTCTCCACAGGTGCTACCTGACCTGCTGAGAGTTTTCAGCATTTTCTGTTTTAATTTCAGATTTCCAGCATCCACAGTATTTTATGCTTACATAAAATTACATAGAATATACACCACAGAAACAGGCCATTCAACCCAATCAGTCCATGCCGGCGTTTATGCTCCACTCAAGCCTCCTCTCATCCTTCCTCATGTAACTCTATTAGCATAACCCTCTATTCCCTTCTCCCTCATATGATTATCTAGCCTCCCCTTAAATGCGTCTATACTGTTCACCTCAGCCACTCTGTGATAGTGAGTTCCACATGCTCACCACTCTCTGGGTAAAGAGGTTTGTTCTCAATTCTCTGTTTGATTTCTTGATGACTATCTTGCATTGATGACCTCCAGTTTTGCACTTCCCATAAGTGGAAACGCTCTCAGGCTGGATTTTTAATCTGGAGGTGGGTTGGACGCAAGGTGGGGGGCTAGAAAGCCGTTAGGAAACCCAGGAGAATGGGTTTCCTGTAGGCCCTGCAGAATTTAACGGCAGGACCTGATTAGCATTTGAAAGCTCTGTTTCCCACCCTCAGCCAGCGAGAGGCTGGCTGGCTGCGAGCAAGTAGGTATGTGGCACTAGGCCACGGAGAAAAGGGAGGGACGGATCGGCGGGGGGGGTGCAAAGGTGGGGGTCAGAGGCCAGAAGGGGGATCGGAGGCCTCAGGTTGGGGAGAGATCGGAGACCTCGTGGGGCGGGGGAAGGGGGATCGGAGGGTTCGTGGGGAGATCAGAGGCCTTGTGGGGGGCGTGAGATCGGAAACCTTGGACGGAAGGTCAGGGGGTGATCGAAGGCCTCGGGGGGGGGGGGGTTGTCCAGTCGCAGGGGGTGGGTGAGGCAGGTACGCTGCATCTAGGAGGTAAGTGGAAAGGCACTTACCTCCTGGATCCATCAGACCTCGCCTTCCTTTAGCTGACAATTTCCCTGAGGCCTGGGAAACCCAACCAGCTAGTGTTAACTCTGTAATGGTGGATCACCATGAGGCATGCCAGCCGCATTATAATATTTAAATGGGCGACCCACCTCCTGGGAGCGGGTTGACTGCCCACACCACCGCCCGCCACCACCCCAGCCGCCTCCGCTAAAACCAGAAGGCTGGTAGGGGTCGGGATCCAGTTTTTTAACTCTTTAATCTCCCACCCAACCCCAACCCCAATCCATCCATTTTGGGGTTAAAATTCTTTATGAAAACCTTTCATAATTTTAAAGACCTCTATTGGGTCACCTCTCAGCTGTCTCTTTTCAAGAGAAAAGGGACCCAGCCTGTTCACCCTTTCCTGATATGTATACCCTCGCATTTCTGGTATCATCCTTGTAAATCCTCTTTGCACCCCCTCCACTGCCTCTTTATCCTTTTTATATTATGGTGACCAGAACTGAACACAGTACTCTAAGTGTGGTCTAACCAAGTTTCAATACAAGTTTAGCATAACTGCCCTACTTTTCAGTTCCATCCCTCTAGAAATAAACCCGAGTGCTTGGTTTGCATTTTTTATGGCTTTATTAACCTGTGCCGCTACTTTTAGCAAATTTGCTCCTCTACCCCATTTAGTTTCTTATTTTCCAAGTAATATGTGACCTTGTTATTTTTCTTATCAAAATATAGTACCTCACACTTACCTGTGCTGAAATTAATTTGTCATTTATATGCTCATTCTGCATGTTTATTAATGTCTTCTTGTAATTTGTTTCAGTCCTCTTCAGTATTGACTATTCCCCAATTTGGTGTCATCTGTAAATTTGAAATTCTGCTTTTGATTCCAAAGTCTAAATTGCTAATAGTAATTGTGAACAACAGTGGTACCAGCACTGATCCTTGTGGGACCCCACTTTCCATGTTCTGCCACTCTGAACAACTACCCCTTACTCTCTGCTTTCCTGCTTGTTCTGCTGTAAGTCAACATGTTTCTTATATTTCCTTTTATTTTCGGTAAAAAAGGATCTGAAGGAATCATAGACTTGAATCATAGAACCATAGAAATTTACGGCACAGAAGGAGGCCATTCGACCCATCGTGTCTGTGCCGGCCGAAAAAGAGCCATCCAGCCTAATCCCAATTTCCAGCTCTTGGTCCGTAGCCTTGTAGGTTAAGGTACTTCAAGTGCATATCCAAGTACCTTTTAAATGTAATAAGGTTTATACCTCTACCACCCTTTCAGGCAACAACACCAGCCATACCAGCAGCAGCAGCCACACCACCAGCAGCAGAAGCAACCACAACAGCAGTCTTCTCCTTAATGACCTGATACTGCACAGGAGAGAGGGTGTCAGCACAGGGCTGCACCGCGCCGGAGGCAATACCCCCAAGACAGGGTATACAAGCAGGGGATGAGCTTCCTGGACATGACTGAGCAGCAGTGCCAAAGGAGGCTCAGGCTATCACGCCAGGTCGTTGCAGACATTTGTAGCTTGCTGGAACAAGACCTGCTGCCCAGAGGACCTGGTGGGCATGCCTTACCAGTGGTTGTCAAAGTCACCATGACCCTCAACCTCTTTGCCTCAGGCTCCTTCCAGGGATCCGCTGCAGACATTTGCAGGATCTCTCAATCGGCAGCTCACAGATGCATCTCACAGGTGACCAATGCCATGTTTGATAAGTCACGCAATGATATCAACTTTGCCACTGATGAATCCAGTGCAACTGAGTGGGCGCTCAGCTTTGCTGCTCTGGTTGGCTTCCCACAGGAGCAGGGCATCATCAACTGCACATGTGTAGCTATCAAGGCTCCCTCACATCATCCAGGAGTGTTTGTGAACCACAAGGGCTTCCACTCCCTCAATGTGCAGCTCGTTTGCAACCATAAAAAGATCATCAAGCATGTGTGCGCCAGATTCCCTGGCAGCTGTCATGACTCGTGCTGCACCAGTCCACCCTTCCTCAGCACTTTGCACCTCCAAACAGACTTACCGGCTGGCTGCTTTTAGACAAGGGCTATCCACTGAAGACGTGACTCATAACACCCTTGAGGAGGCCAAGTATTAAGGCCCAGGAGCGGTATAATGAGATCCACATGTCCACCAGATGTGTCATAGAGCAGGGAATAGGCATGCTGAAGATGTGCTTCAGATACCTTGACAGATTTGGAACCCTTCAGTACGCACCAGAGAGGGTCTCCAGAATCACCGTTGTTTGTTGCGCGCTGCACAACATAGCGCAGCAGCAAGGATTGGAGCTGCAGGAGGAGCAAGGCACAGAGCGCACAGCCTCTTCAGAGGAGGAGGAAGAGGAGAAACCTAAGGTGGAGGTGGCACCAGCAGCGGAACACATTGCTGCCCGAGAGCACAGGGATGGCCTCATAATATTCAGATTTACTTAACTTGCTCCAATGATCTAAGTTCCCCCCACCACCCCGGCAAAAACACCACAAAGCATCCCTACAATGACCAAGCCATTGCTGTCACCCAAACCTCCATTGCTCGAGGTTAAGTAATGTCTCATCATTCACTCCAAGTGACAAAGCCACTTCCAAGGTAGCAGGCCAAAATGGACAAGACCGGAAAGTGGTGCAAAGAAATACATGTATCTTATTGAGTGGTGGAGCAGGCTCGAGGGGCCGATTGGCCTACTCCTGCTCCTATTTCTTATGTTCTTATGTTCTAAAAAAAACCTGAAACTTATTACTAACATTTGTTCATACACCCATGTGCATACCCTTGTCCATCTAGGATTGTGTTTTTTTTTCTTTTCTGAGTGCTTCTACGAGGTGCAAACCCTATAGCTTCAGCAGAGGTAGAGGCAGGCTGCTCCCTGCTGCAACTGCTTAGACACTTTTGGCAGACGTCCTCTGGGTTTTGGAGCCTGTGAGGGCCCCGTCAAAGACTGCTCCTCCTGTACCCATGCAGGGGCAGACTCAGCCATCGGGATCCGAGGAAGCATGTGGTGCTCTGACTGAGGGGTGGGGGGAAAAGTGTGAGTGCTTTGAGAAGAGCCCCCACTTCCATGTCCCCTCTCACCACCATCCCTCTCCAGGGCCAGCCACACTTCCCGGGGTGATGAACGCCCAAATCTACATTTATATCCCTCCTAGAGATGAGATCTTTGACCATCTGCCATCGGTTGCCCACAGCAAGCATGTGCTTGTGTGACTGGTGCATGCAGGTGGCCATCCTTTCCATGGAACACCACATCGTCGCCATCCCTGTGACATAGTTATTCTCATGTTGAAGATGGACTCCTCCATTCTGTGCAGGTTTGCAGATGTCGTGGCTGCAAAAGCTGCCAGAGCCTAATGCAATTGTTGCTGCCCCCCCAGATCACTGTCTCGATGGCCCCCGAGGCTCAGCATCTGCATGCAGCTGAGCAGAGCTGGGAGCATCCTGCGCCCTCCGGCGAGAAGTCTCCACTGCTGTCCCTATCAACACCATCTGCTCTTGCTCACTTGTGAAGTGTGAGATACCAGGTGACAACACTACGCTATCTCGCACAGGACCCACCGAGGTGTACGTATCTGCGCTGGTGCTGGGTGCGCATGGGTCAGGTGACGGTGTATCCTCAGAGGCTGGAACTTCCTCTGAGGAGTCGTCTTCCTCCTCCAGCTGGACAGTGGGGCAGGGGGATGGGCACCTGTGGGACAGTAAAGAGATTTAGAAATGTTATAATAAAATGGGTAACGTTACCATTATGTACATGATGAAATTTCACTGACTGCTGACATCAGTCCCCATATGAGTGACTGCTGTGTGCCATGTGGCTGTATGAGATGTAATTCTGTCACCAAGTTGCTGGGAGGGCCCCCTCTCTCCATCTCCCACCACCAGCAGCTCTGCAATGCCAGAGATCTCCAGGGCCTCCTCCTCTGCTGGAGTCAATTGAGTGAATATTAGAGGGCCATCTCCTTTTCTCTGCCTCTCCCTATTGTTCTCTTCTCCTGCAAGGCGGGTAAGAAGAGAACTTTGAGTGAGAGTGATGGAATGAGTATAAGAAATAGATGGGCTACATCTGTAGAGGGTAACTATGAGGGAGTGGCATAACATTGCCAAATGGCCTCCTTCTGTGGTGTTACTTGCTATGATTGCATTAGGATAAAAATGAGTGTCAGGGGTGGTTAGTCAGAAGGGGATGCGAGTATGTACATAGACAGAGAGGAATGGGTGGACCTGCAAGCTAGTTTGATATTGGCAATGATGTGCAGGAGTAGACTTGGAAAGGCAGAGTGATGAGGATGTGATGACAGGCACATCAGGATGTAGGTGAGTGTAGCATTGCAGTCCCCTTTCCTGACCTCATGAGCTCATTGAATCTTTTCCTGCTCTGGATCCACGTCCTTCTGACAACATCCCTGCTGCTGACCTCCTCTGCGATCTCCAACTTGGTGTCTTTGGGTGGTCTTTTGCGCCTATCGCCAGGGAAGAGGATCTACCTGTGTGCTCTCACTACCTGCACTAGAACATCGAAGGAGGCATTGCTAAATCTTGGTGCTGCCGTCTGCCTTTGTGTATTCATGACCGACACCTTTATAAGCTTTGTAACAGTAGTCAGACCTCTGGAAATCACCTTGAACACTCTTTCATCAACCTTGAAATGAGATATGTTAAAGGCTGCTTTAAATATCGGCACTGCAATTGAGTCATCAATGACATCATCTGACCCGCTCCATTTAATTGGGCTGGGTAATGCGCATGCAACCCAACTCCAAGGTAAAGATTCCAGCCCAAGTGTTCAGGTGGACCTCATTCATATAACCCAGGATTAAAACAGCAGACAGAAACTGTTGAAGCTCGATATAATATTCAAGAAAGGGCCGGAGGTGGCAGTTATTGACGTCACGGTAAGGTACGAAGACAATAATTTGGCGCTTTAGAAAGCATGGGTGGAGAAGTGTGAAAAGTACAAGCATTTAATGCCCCAAATTATAGACCTGACCAAAGGCACCTCCGTCAAATACTTCAGCTTCGTAATGGGAGCGAGAGAGAAATGGCTTGAGAAAAATAACACCCTCATGAATTACTTGAAAATCGAAAGGTGCACAGCCTTTTCAAAACAAATATCCAGGCTAACAATTCGTTGACTGGAAATCCTTCAAGTCTTTACATCACTGGTTGGATTCCTACATCTGCAATAACCGAGTCAACAACCCCAAACACTTCTGGAAGGTTCTGCAAGGTTTCAGAAACTAAATGAACTGCAGTTATAAGATAAATGTCCATGGGTATATTTTATTTGTACTAAGAAACATCGCAATTGTTTCCATAAGTTATGTGCTTAACATTTTTCTCTGGTTTATTGAAGCTGAGCTTCTGTTCTGGTGCTCCCTGTGTCTGATTCACCTGAGTAAGATATCTGAGGATCTAATCATTTACAATACCAAGGAATTTGGATTCATAACCCTATCTGATGCCTGCAGGTAATTCCAGAATCAGTAATTTAGTCATACTTTCTGTTGAAGCCGGTGGCCAAAGAGCAATATATTATTTGTTTGGGTTAGATATATGTTTTATCTAGAATTAAGTGTATAAATTTTCCAGGGGGTGCAGTTGGCAGTTGAAAAATTATAACCACGGTTTATATAAAGAGGCCTAGGCAGAAATATATCCACAAATAGCAACATGCAAGTCTTACCCTTGAAACTATTTGGACAGATCATTTCAGATAGATCTGTTTGTTACATAATTCCTTTATGAATATATTTTGTACCAACAATGGGAGTTCTGCTGTGACACCTTTGAGTGCCAATGTTTATCTTCCTGCGAGGTAAATTTTTTTATGCAAGTGAAAAATTGTAACTTTAGATAGAGGGTGACAGTGAAAAGGTAGTGGTGGTTAACTTAACTTAAAAAAAAATCAGTCAGCCAGGTCAGTCCAGTGGGTACTTTGCTAAGTGACTGTTGGGACTGCTAACAAGGAGACTTGAGTTCAAATCCCAGTTTCAACTGACATTTGCACTTGAATCTCATTTATATTCCAATACTTTAGAGCAGGGGATCTCAAACGAGGGTCCACGGCCCAGTAGGGGTCCGTGAGAAGGTTTCAAGGCATCAGCGGACACCTGGTTGAGAACCCCTGGCCTTTAGGACATGTTTATAGCAGCCCATTGACCTCCCCAGCAAGTATTCAAGGCAAGTGTTACTTTAGGCTCCGGCTCTGCACAGGACATGAGGAACTGGAACTGTGTTTGGCTCCAGAGGCTCATGGTCAATTTTCTACAGCTGTGGTAGTGATATTGGAGAACTGATTCCTCAAGTAGTTGCCCAATATAAATGTACCTTAAGAAGAAGTTCCACCTGCTTGGTACGGTTAATTGTGAAAGGGAGTGGAACTGTCTGAAAGGCTGCTCTCACTCACAGTGCCAGCAAGCTACTTTGTTCCATTTCCATTTAGAGGAGGATCATTTATGTGTATGTGTGTGGGTGGGGTAAGGGAAGAGATCTACTGCTATGCACATACAATAGACCATTTAGATGTTTGATTGTGGTAAGAGTTTCCTTGTTTTTTTTAGCACGGGGAGTAGCCTGATGCCCCAGAAGAAGAATGCAGACAGTTTGGAACTGATTCGAGGCAAGGCTGGACGTGTGTTTGGGCAGGTAAGGATATTGTGTGACAGTGTAATTGAGTCGTATCAGTTCAGCTGTTCCCTCATTCTAACTCCATGATTATTTAATACTGAGCTACGCATTTTGAATGCCAAACAAGTCCAAATACAATCACGTCTAAACTATTGATTAGTACTTGTGTATTTCCTCATGAAATTAAATGTTCCAGTTTCAAAAGTGCATCCAATTTTTTAAATATCTACACACCTGTCAAGTCAGCAAGCAGTTCAGGCACATTGCAAAATTGTGTGGAGGTTTATGCAAGATCAGACCTGGGAGTGTTTGATGTTTTCACACACGCACTACAAAGTGCAAAATATTCATGGCTCAGCACTGTTGTCGCTCAGTTTTTGTATGTGTGCATGTGCACCACTCACTCACACTCATTCAAACTGGAATTCAGAAACAAGTCCCAGTGCAAAAATTAGGCTTCCACTGTAATTCCCAATTTGCAATTCCTCACTGTTAATATAGACTACCTGGAAATAGTTATTTTTTACCCCCAATATTTTACCCACCTTTTGCTGGAGTATAGTTTCACAGGGACCTTGTCTTCCAGAACCTTGGCCAAGTGACCATTTTTCACGTGAGCCTTAACAATGAGTGTCAGCTGGCTATTCATCTATTGAGGGCATCACAGCCGAGTCTGGTCCTTGCGTGAACTTTCCAGCAGGTGCTATTGGAATGGCAGGTGTTTATCATCCCTCCTCCCCTGTTATCACATGCCCAAGCCCAGGGTCACAGCAACCAGTTGTAGATTCCCAGCTGCTGAGCGGTTGACTGATGCATCTGAGATTTTTTTCAATGAAGCACTTAGTTGATTCTGAGTTGCAGAAATGTGATATTTGCTGTAAAATCCATTGCATAATTTGAAACTTCAGTGCCATTTTTCAATGGTCTGGATGATATGACTTGTGCGTTGGTATAATTGATACTTTGTCAGCTACCTAGTGTGCAACAAATTCACCAGATTTTACACTGTTTGAAAGCCATTATTCTCCATCACTATTTTTCTATTGATTATACTATTTTTTCCTTTTTACAGTGCTCTGGATTTTTAATGAATCTTAAGGGACTGCCAAGCGCGTACAATAAGGATTTACAGGTATACAGGGCCCGTTTCAGGATATGTGTCTCACTACACTTCCACAGCAAAATTCCAGTCATTCATGTCATTTTTTTGTTTCCTTTCTGTAACATTTGCATATTAATTTATCATTGGCCCGCAGGCATCTGTAAGGAATACCTATTATATTCACATGTGATCACATGCTGAGTTGTCATTGGCCTGCAGGCATCTGTAAGGACTGCTATTGTTTAGAAGACCCAGGGGTCCTGACTTCATCTTGTCCACACGGTGCTGGATGATTCAGAAAGCTAACAGACCTGATGCTTCATTAAAAGAGTTTAAATTGTAATACTCCGTTGTCCTGCAATTTATTATTTTTGCACAAAGTGTGCAAAACAAGACATGGTGTCAGAACAGGGATTTGAAATGGACATCGTTGGAGCTCCCTTACTTCGAATGAATTGGGGATCTTTGAACTTACATAGAGAATGGAGCAAGTTCAAGCAACACGTGGAATTAATGTTCTCGGGTCCGTTGAAAAGAAAAGGAGAGGAAGAAAAATGCAGCTACCTACTCCTGTGGATCGAAGAAAAAGGGAGAGACATTTTTAACACATCGGCCTAGAAATTCAGTTGCGTTCGCCAGCCGTTAACGCCATAAGAGGGGTATATTTCCAGCGCTAGGCACTTAGCGCCCGGGCTCAGACCGATCTGCGCCTACGCCCAAATTCAGTTGACATTTAGCGCCGGCGCAAAGTGTTTGCGCCCGCTCAGCTGCGCGCGCAGCTTATGACGTCATTTCGTCGTGCAACGCTGTTTGTGCGCCCCAAACCGGAAATTCAGTGGCGCCCGCCCAATGTGGGCGTGGCGCTGTTAAGAACTGTGAAGTGGAACGCAACAGAGGCCCTGTGGGCCTCGGGGAGTGCTAATTAAAGGGCACTTACACTGACCTATAAAGCCCAGCCATTTTGCTGCAATGACTTTACTGCTTTGGATTTCTGGACAGAGACCAAGGGACAGAGCTTACTGATTTGGGACAACATAGGAGAGGTATTTTTGGCTTCTGGCCAGAGCTTTGACATTTGAATCATTGTGATTTCACTGTTTGCAAGTTTATTATGGGGGCTGTATGGGGGTGCAACCCTCAGTTGCAGCATTATGTGCGAAGGGCTCGCAGATGCTGTGAGAGAGGGCCAGCCATGCCTAGACGCAGAGGGGCTATCAGGCATCGGCAACATAGGCCTTACCCACTCGGGCAATACCGGCAGCAGGTGTCCTATCTCACCATGACTGCGGCGCATTGCGTTAAGAGGCTGCGCTTCAGAAGGGAGGTGGTTGCAGAGATCTGCCAGCTGCTTCACAGAGATCTGCGTCCACAGCTGATGTGCAGGACGTCTCTCTCGGTGGAAGTGAAGGTTACGGTGGCTCTGAACTTTTATGCAAGCGGCTCCTTCCAAGCCGCTGCTGGGGACATAGCGAACATCTCCCAGTTCGCCGCGCATCGCTGCATCCGGCAGGTCACCGATGCACTTTTCGCGAGGAGACACCAATTCATCTCCTTCCCCATGACCCTACAGAGGCAGGAGCAGCGTGCAGTCGGATTTGGCAGGATCGCGGGCTTCCCCATGGTGCAGGGCGCCATTGACTGCACGCATGTGGCTATGCGGGCACCTATCGACAATGCCGAGGATTACCGCAACCGGAAGGGCTACCATTCCCTCAATGTACAGCTGGTGTGTGACCACAGGCAGCGCATCCTAGCTGTCAATGCCCGCTTTCCAGGAAGCAGCCATGATGCATTTATCCTGCGCCAGACTACTGTGGCTGACATGTTCGAGGCACAGCCTCCACCAAGGGGATGGCTTATCGGGGACAAGGGGTACCCTTTGTGTACATGGCTCATGACCCCGCTCCGCGCGCCCAGGACCCCAGCGGAGGAGGCATACAACGAAAGCCATCAAGCCACAAGGAACATCATAGAGCAAACGATAGGCGTCCTCAAGCAATGGTTCCGCTGCCTGGATCGTTCCGGCGGATCTCTACAGTATTCGCCGGATAGAGTCTCCCAGTTCGTCGTCGTGTGCTGCATGCTGCACAACCTGGCTATCCGCAGGACTCAGGCACTGCCACCTGACATTGCACCACCACCTCAGGAGGACGAGCAGGAGGACCATGAGGAGGAGGAGGAGGAGGAGGAGGAGGAGTACCAGCCCAGGAGGGAGCCACAAGGTCCAAAGGCCGTCCGCCGGCGGCTTATTGAACGACACTTCTAGGCCCCCTGTCAGGGAATGGCCTGTGGCAATGAACGCACCTGAAGGCAGCCGCTCCGCAAGCCCTCATCCGGTTAACGCAACAACCACTTGAAACATGACACCTGGACATGCTGAATAAATAAAAAGCTTTATTTCACAAACTCAGGGCCCTTCCCACACGAAACAGAAAAACAGACAAGACCCCCAAAAAACAGTCAAAAACATCTGTCACTCCCAAAACCTGGGGAGGACTAACAAAACTTGCCCATCCAAATGGCCTTCATCATCGGCCTTACAAAAATAAGCCCCCCCCCTCCACAACACAAACACCCCCATAAAAACAAAAAATGCCTTGATCTTCGGCCTTACCAAAATAATCCCCCCCAGAACACAAGCCCCCCCATATAAAAAAAACCGCTATCACCACACTCTACTGGGTGTGCCGAGAGGGCGAGTCCTTAGACAGGCTTCTCCGGCCCCTGCCCGAACTGCTGCTCTGCCTCAACCTGGGCCCTGTGGCTGTGGCAAGGCTGGGGGAAGGCTCATGAGGGCGACAATGCGTGTCGGCAGATGCCCTTGGGGGTCGGCCTAGACAAGGCCCGGCCCGGGAGGGGCCGGCTGGTGACTGCTGCAGCTGTGGCTGGCCAGCATCAGTCTCAGCAGCAGCTCGTCGCACCTTGGCTGGGGGAGTGGCAGTGTCGGCTGCACCAATGGGGGCAAGCTGGCTGATGGCAGGCGTGCGCTGTTCACCAGAGACACTGGCACTCGGCCGGGCTGGCAGTGCAGCAAGCTGGTGGAGGCCAGACCGCTGTGCTGCAGCAGGGCGGCGGGTGCCCTGGCGATGCTTCCGCGCCACAGCGAGTGTGGCAGAAGTGAGTGCCCGAACTGCCCTGGTATGTGCCCGCATCAGCGCTGCCAGTGTCTGGACGGCACCACTCATGTACTCGCTACTCGCGTCCTGCGCTGCCGCGAGTTGCTGGACACCCCTGTCGTGCGCTGCCGTGAGTTGATCGACCCCCCTGGCCTGTGATTCGCCGAAAGCGACCACACTATGAGCCAGAGACTCAATGGCCTGAGGCATCTGTTGCACAACCCCCATGAACTCCTGGTGGCGCCGCTCCGACGCCGCCGACATCTCATCGAGGAGGCGCACCTCCTGGGCGAGGACCGTCTCCGGACTGGAGGGCGGACTCTCCCTCTGGGGAGAAGGCCGCCGAGCTGCCCAACCCTTCCCGCGTGCGTCGACCCCACTGGGCCCAGGAACTGCCCTCCCCTGCAACACCTCCCCCCTCTGGGGAGAAGGCCGCCGTGCTGCCCTGCCTGACCCTTCCCGCGTGCCTCGAGCCCACTGGGCCCAGGATCTGCCCTCCCCTGCAACACTTCCCCCTGGCTCTCCTGCAGGCCAGACGTCTCCCCTCCATTGCCATCCCCTGGCGCGGATGAGGGTTCCCCCGATGTGCCGCCTTCCTCCTGGTCCTCGTCATCCTCCTCCTCCAAGGGCCTGGCACTCTGAGCTTGAGGGACCACCTCCTCCTCACCAGCTGAAAGCAGGAAGGCACAAGAGTAGCTTTAGAGTGAGGACAGGGCGTCAGCGAGGGAGGCCTGAGTGGTGGCATTATGCGCATTTGTCGGACAGTGGGAAAGGATGTAGATCTGAAGCGCAAGGGCAACGAGAGAGGTCCAACCAGTCATGTCCTTACCAGTGGGTCCCAGTACAGGGTCCGCATCTCCGATGGCAACAGGGCCAGTCACCCGGCCACGCATGAGTCGAGCCACGCTCTCCTCCAGCTCACTGAGCGCCTGGTACTCGGGACGGCCTCCACCGGTGACAGACTGGCTCCTCAAATTCCGCGCCAGCTTGGCCTGCAAGAGAAAGGACGGCCTGTAAGTACAGTGTGGTGCCCTGTTGCTGTGTGCACTGCCTCCCATGGTGGAATAGCTTGGCCAGTGTGGTGCCCTGTTGCTGTGTGCACTGCCTCCCATGGTCGAATAGCTTGGCCAGTGTGTTAAGTGCAGAAAGTGCTATTGATGATCATGCCAGTGCCATAGCTGCGGGAGGAGGGCTGCCCATTAGGCCTTTGAGGTCCCTTTGCCCATAATGTGAGGTGCACATGCAAGGATGAGGAGGACACTGGAAAGGGTACTCACCTTCACCAACCGAGTGAGGTCGTTGTACTTCTTCCGGCATTGGTCCGCACTCCTGGGGACATCGCAGGTGGATGACACCCTGCGGGCGATTTTCTTCCAGGCTTTCCTGTACTGCCTCCTGGGAGCCTTCTTGCCACTGTCCGGGCACAAGATCTCTCTTTTGTTTTCCACACCATCAACCAGCACCCTCAGAGCATGCTCTGAGAAGCGCTGCGCTCGTTCACGGGCCCTCTCCATGGCTTCAGGCGCTATTTTGGCCCACCAGCAGTGTTGAGGCCTAGCTGCAGGGCTCCACTATGCAGGGCGTGGCAGCAGTCAAAGTCGACCCTTCCCCCTTTAAGAGCTGGCCGGCGTCAGGGTGTCTGCTGTCAATCAAAACATGCCCGCACCTGCGCTGCGCCCGGCCTCGGCGTTATCAGGCCGCATCTCCGGCTTAGCGCCTGAAGATAGCATTGCAACGCCAGTTTCAGCGCTCGCCCAAACTCTTGGCCAAATCTACTGAATTTCGGCGAAGTGGCCTACACTTTCCGGCGGGCGCTAACTTTAGCGAACGCCCGACTTTAGCGCCCCAAAAGTGTCCAGACTGAATTTCTAGGCCTGTGTATATGCATATAAAGATGAGATGGTCAGAGACCGCATCGTGTTTGGAATACATTCAGCTAAAGTGAGAGAGAAACTTTTGAATGTTGGGTCCGAGCTAACGCTGGACAAAGCTATGGGCATAGCTAGATCGCACGAGATAGCCCAAGCACAGTTGAAAACCATAACTGGCGCCACGAGCAGTTTGCGTGAACAGGCAGTGCACGCAGTTAATAGATACACACCAAAGAACACTGCCCAGAGAGCGTGTTTCAGAACAGAAAGAACAGCGAGAGTTCTAAAAATGGGCGACACAGACATAAAATTCTTCAAAAACTGTGGATATTGTGGAAACAACTGGCATGGAGAAAAGAAGTGCTGCCCCGCCAAAGGAAGGCAATGTGCTACATGTGGCAAATGGAACCACTTTGCTAAAGTTTGCAGGACTGTTTTCGGAAAAACAGTTCACACAGTGAGTGACAGCCAAATGCCAGATAGAGAGCCAAATGCAGAGGAACTGTTTATTGATTCCGTGTCACAGAAAAAACAGATTTCAGAGACTGAGCAAGCCTATGCCGATATTGAGATAGGAAAACAGGGCAAAGAGCTTAAGTTTAAACTAGACACTGGATCTCAGGTTAATGTAATTCCTCTGAGTGAGTATCACAGCTTGAAGGATGAGTGTGAGCTACAGCCCACCTCACGCAGACTGACCAGCTATGGGGGTGAACAGCTCAATGTAAAAGGCACATGCGTGATGAAATACAAGTACAAAGAAAGCGACATGATGTTGGACTTTTACATTATTGACACTCGAGCACCTCCAGTGCTAGGTCTAAAGGCATGTTTAGACATGGACCTCGTCAAGCTAGTGCTATCATTGACAGCACCAGTTGAGAAGCAGACAGTCATGGAGGAGTTTGCTGACATTTTCAACGGAATCGGACTATTCCCAGGTGAATGCACTATTCACCTTGACCCAGCAGCAACCCCTGTGGTTTGCCCACCGAGAAGGATACCCCTTGCTCTACGTAGTTGCCTGAAGGAGGAGCTGCAGAGCAAGGAGAATACAGACATCATCGTCCGGGAAACAGAACCGACAGAGTGGGTCAACGCGTTAGTAGTGGTTGAGAAACCACGTACAGGCAAGCTCAGAGTCTGTCTCGACCCCAGAGATTTGAACAAGGCTATCAAACGCCCTCACTACCCTCTACCAACGCTAGATGACATCACACCCAAGCTAGTGGGAGCACGTTACTTCAGTGTAATGGATGCACGATCAGGATACTGGAATATCAAGCTCACGGTAAAGTAATCTAAGCTAACAACGTTCAACACACCATTTGGACGCTACCAATTTCTGCGTTTACCATTTGGTCTTATCTCCGCTCAGGATGAATTCCAGCGGAAGATCGACGAAACCTATGAAGGCTTCGACAGAGTAGTCGCAATCGTAGACGGCATCCTCATCTATGGCAGGAATAGAGAGGAACATGACAGGAACCTCTCTGCGATGCTACAAAGATCACGGGAGAAAGGTATCTGGCTCAACCCCGAGAGAAGCATAATCGGATTCACCAAGATCAGTTATTTCGGGCATCGCCTCTCAACTGATGGCATTAAGCTGGATCCAGAGAAAATCTCCGCCATCAAGAAGATGGAGCCGTCGAAGAACCGTGCAGAGCTAGAGACAGTACTAGGCACGGTTAACTACTTAGCTAAGTTTGCCCCGAGCCTCTCCGAAATCAACGCACCCATGTATCAGTTGCTCAAACAATCCAATGAGTTCCTGTGGGACAAACAGCATGACACAGCATTTCAGAAAATGAGAGGCCTAATCACCAGAGAACCAGGACAAGTTCTTGCCTACTTCGACCCCAACAAAGAGCTCAGACTACAAGTTGACGCATCAAAGTATGGACTAGGCACAGTATTACTGCAAGAAGGAAAGCCCATCGGCTATGCTTCTAGATCTCTCACAGACAGTGAAATCAACTATGCTCAAATCGAGAAAGAGCTATATGCAATTCTGTTTGGATGTAAGCGTTTCCACCAGTACGTCTATGGCCGACAAGTCATTGTGGAATCCGACCACAAGCCCCTCGAGTCAATCATGAGGAAACCATTAGCCGCAGCCCCACCAAGGCTACAGAGAATGATCCTTCAGCTACAGAAGTATGACTTCACAATCATTCACCGTCCAGGCAAAGACATTCCTGTCACAGACACGCTCTCCAGAAAGTCTCTTAGCTACCAGGACAGCAGCCTCAGTGAAGGCATGGATGTGTAGGTGCACATGGTGTACAACAGCTTACCTGTGAGTGACTCAAAACTGAAGGAGATCCGAGCAGCAACAGAGAAAGATGCACAACTCACACTGCTGAGCAAAGTCATACACGAAGGATGGCCTGAGGAAAGGAGGAAATGCTCAGAGCATATCTGAATTCTGGAACCACAGAGATGAACTGTCACAAATCAACGGAATCATCTTCAAAGGGGAGAAAATCATCATTCCTACCAGTCTCAGAGAAGAGATGTTGACAAAACTTCATGCTGGACATATGGGCATGGAAAAATGCAAACAAAGAGCACGTGACATTATGTTTTGGCCCAGAATGTGCAAACACATTGAGGACATTGTCGGAAAATGTTCCATTTGTCTAGAACGCCGCCCATCAAATGTCAAAGAGCCCATGATACCTCACCGTATCCCAGACAGGCCCTGGCAGGTCGCGGCAATGGATCTGTTCACATGGAACAACGAGGACTACCTAGTGACTGTTGATTACTACAGCAGATTTTTTGAACTGGACAAGCTTCACAGCACCACATCTGCAGCTGTGATCCACAAGCTAAAGGCAGCCTTTTCCAGGCATGGCATTGTAGAGACTTTAGTCTCAGACAATGGCCCCCAATACAAATCAAAAGAGTTCGAGTCGTTTGCCAAGGCATGGGATTTCACACATGTCACATCAAGCCCACATTACCCTCAAAGTAATGGCCTTGCTGAAAAAACTGTCCAGATTGCAAAAACACTCATGGACAAAGCCAAAGCGGACAAAAGAGACCCCTACATCAGTCTCCTTGAGTACCGCAACACTCCGGTTGACAACTTCAAGTCACCAGCGCAGCTGTTGATGAGTCGCAGACTTCGCTCAATCCTTCCAAGCACCAACCAGCAGCTGCGGCCAGAGGTCGTCAGCTGCAAGCAAGTGCATGCAAAACGTGTACAGAGACAGCAACACCAAAAGAGATACTATGACAGGTCAGCTAGACGACTGCCACCGCTGCACAATGGAGAATCCATCAGAATCCAGGAGCATGACTACTGGAAGCCAGCAGTCGTCATCCAGCCAGCTGACACTGAGCGATTGTATCACGTTCGCACTCCAGAAAGACAGGTGTACCGCCGCAATCGCAGGCACCTCCTGAACACCAAGGAACAACACCGTCATTCTGATGAGAGGATCAGTGCAACAGAGTGTGATGAACAGAGCAATGCACCAAACACATCATACTTACCTGAACCTAAACCTGAACCAGATTTATTGACCGATTCAGGAGCATGCTCAGTTCCATACCACACAAGGTCGGGATGAGAGGTCAAGCCTAGAGTTATCCTTGACTTGTGAACTGCCAAAGGGTGTAGGCGGATCGCTGCCCTAAAATAAACTGTACATCGTTATTGAAACGTTGAGATGTTTTCAGTGCTTGTTAAATGTTGATTTTACTTATATGTTGATGCTACTGAGAACATTATGTAGAAGTAAGGTTCAAAAGTAATGCATAACATTTTTCTTTTAAAAGAAAGGGGATGTAACATTTGCATATTGATTTATCATTGGCCCGCAGGCATCTGTAAGGAATGCCTATTATATTCACATGTGATCACATGCTGAGCTGTCATTGGCCTGCAGGCATCTGTAAGGATTGCTATTGTTTAGAAGACCCAGGGGGTCCTGACTCCATCTTGTCCACACGGTGCTGGATGATTGAGAAAGCTTACAGACCTGATGCTTCATTAAAAGAGTTTAAATTGTAATACTCCGTTGTCCTGCAATTTATTATTTTTGCACAAAGTGTGCAAAACAAGACACTTTCCGAAAAGTTTTCTGAAAAGGCAATGCTTTTGTATTTAAAGCTAATGTTGAGATTTTAAAAACAACGGCTGGATTTTCCCTGTGGAGGCGGGATGGGGTGGGAGAGCTGGTTGGCGGTTTCCAGCCTCGCTCCCGTCTGCAACCGCTCTCTCAAAAAGATTTTCCGTAGATTGGTCTTGTTAAGTCCGCCCTGCGGGGTTCCTGGCCAATTAACAGGAAGCGGATCTGATGACGTCATTTGATGACGCGCCATCAGCCGGTTCCTTAAAGGGACCATGGCCACATTGATTTTGACAGTTGTTCTGTCAGTGTTCGACAACATTGAGGTGCTGCAAACACCGACAAGCACTGCACAAATATGCACGTCTGCACCCAGGCTCACACATAACTCCTTCCATATGCTTATGGAGGGAGTCACAGCACGCAGTGAGATTTGCTTCCCTTCCCATGGGTGGAAGAGACCTTCCCAGGAGATCAGCGCAGCCTGGTTGCACATTGCACAGGAGAACACAAGCAGGGGTGTCGGATTAGCTTCCCCGGTCTCTCCCATAACTAGACTCTACGACCCTCACAGGCAGGAATTTACTTTCATATCCCAATATCTAGACACACAAAAGCGTGACTTTAGGGTTATAACAATGAGGCCCCTTTGTTATATGAACTGGATATTGTGATCGTCACGTTAATCCCCCCCTCCTCGTATACTTTGCCAATCTTCCTAAAGGTGGACTGATTAAAACTTCAGAGACAGACCATTAAACTTCTTTATCTTGCAGTCAGTAAGTGAATGAACTGTTATAGCAAATCTCACCTTAGTTCAACTTGGGTCCCAACTCATAAATAAGAAAAAATAAGAAAAGTTTGCCACACTACCCCAGCTAGCTGCTTAAATAACACTTTAGTCTGCCCTATCACTGAATCAGAGCAAGGCTTGGTCTGGGCCTGGTGGATTCTCTTCTTATTGTAGACTGGTCCGGGCCTTGCCTGCCTGCCTGCCCCAGCAGTCCTTACCAACTGACCCTGAAAATGGCTCTTTTGTGGCCCCTCTCAACCTGAAGTTGGGCATTTGCACTTCTGATTCCTTCTCTGTCCTGAAGTTGGCCAATAGATCTGACAATTATACTGGCTACTGCCCTTGCCTGGGTGGAAACTTCCTGAAACTAGCTCCTATGACCCTCAAACCATCACACGTTCCAGTCTTTAAAGTGTAAATGTTTACCAAAAATATTTAAATGTGTTAACAACTTATCTATTTGTCTCAGTCTGATAAAGATAACACCTCATTAGCTCTTGGCAGAATCCATCCTAGATATGGTATTTTAGTGGTTATGTTACTGGACTAGTAATCCAGAGAACGTCAGTTCAAATCCCACTGTGGCAGTTTAAGAATTTGAATTCAGTTTTTAAAAAGCTGGTATCAGTAAAAATGGCCATGAAGCTGTCAGTTTGTTGTAAAAACCCAACTGGTTCACTAATGTCCTTTAGGGAAGGAAAGTTTGCTGTCCTTGCCCAGTCTGGCCTATATGCTGGCCCGGTTAACTGCTCTCTGAAGTGGCCTAACAAGCCAATCAGTTGTATTAAACTGCTGCAGAAGTTCAAGAAGAAGGCCCTCTACTACCTTCTCAGGGCAACTAGCGCTGGGCAATAAATGCCGGCCTTGCCTGCGACACGCACCTGAGAATTCAATTGAATTCTAAAATATTGATACCAATACTCTTTGCCTTGGTGGTACCACTTTGCATCCCCCCATCAAGGTTACAGAATGGACACTGCATCATTGAGAATTAATTTTAAAATTCCTGAACCCGAGTTCATTTCAAATACCCGATAGTCCTTATGTTGATCTGTTTCATTGTTCTTTAGCTATGTAGTACTGAGTCAATGCAAGTCAGGTTCTTATTATTCAAAGCGCTATGACTTTTGATCCTTGGTCTGTGCTGAGTT
This sequence comes from Somniosus microcephalus, assembly GCF_052327205.1. NCBI lineage: Eukaryota > Metazoa > Chordata > Chondrichthyes > Squaliformes > Somniosidae > Somniosus > Somniosus microcephalus. The sequence continues at coordinate 19,066,835 of NC_141001.1, forward strand.
AGCCGATCTTATCCGTAGCAGCAGCAGAGGTGCTACAATTGGTTTATTGTCTGGATTGGGGAGGGGATTATCATCCTGGGTTCCTCTTTCTATCACTATCCAGTCAGCTAAGGAGAGAATCAGGGCTGGTTGTTATGCCTGCACCCCACAATTAAATAGACTGTCAACACTCACTGTCAAGACTCATGCAAGAAGAGTGGCCACTCGGATGAATTCCAGGCGACCAGGCAGTACTCATAGCATTATCGAACCATAGAGGTTTAGTGCACGCAAGGAGGCAATTCAGCCCATCTTGCCTGTGTTGCTAGAACAATGCAAAACTATTTCCACTGTCCTGCTCTCCCCCCAAAGTCCTTTTCTGTACATCAGCAAGAAATTGACCTGTTTGGGAGGGAAGGGGAGAAAAGTGGGAGTGGGGAAAGAAGGAAGGAAAGAAAGAAGAAAATGGTGTCTGTTACTGAAGATGAGAATCTGTTTCAGTTTTATAGGAAGGCAAAGAGGCACTGTTTGAAAGCATTGACACCACCACTGAAATACTCCAAGTGGCATCGGGTGTATTCTCTACATTACAGGTAATAGACACTTCTTTTAACCTTCAGAATAAAATTATTGCTGAGTCGCACAGTAGGCTAAACTTTTACATTTCACCTTAATTGGAATCCAACCCAGAATGGTGAAATCAGAGTTTCCTCTGTCTGCGGGCTGGAATGGCAGTGTCAAACCGAGAGAGCATGTGCCTACCGCACCAAACTGCTTCCCATTTAGCATTAGTTTGCATAGTTTCACTCAGAGGTATGTGGTGTGGAAAGATTCACGCTGCTGCAGTAGCTTTTCTGAGGCAAGACTAAAGAACATCGTTAGGATTGAGTAAAGGGAGTTTTAATCTGTACTTGACCTGGGAATCCACTTGATGCAGACATTCGATGACAAAACCGGAAAACTGTTCCATTCCCTAGGATTTGACATCCTAGCACAAATTAATAAAAAAATTAAAAGGCCTCACTAATTAAATCATTGACATTTAACAACTATTAATTTAAAGGTACCCTTTAGATCCATTACTTTAACTAGAACAGGAACTATTCTACAACAAACTTTGGCCTAGAAATTCAGTTGCGTTCGCCAGCCGTTAGCGCCATAAGAGGGGTAGATTTCGAGCGCTAGGCACTTAGCGCCCGGGCGCAGGCCGATCTGCACCTACGCCCAACTTCAGTTGACATTTAGCGCCGGCGCAAAGTGTTTGCGCCCGCTCAGCTGCGCGCGCAGCTTATGACGTCATTTCGTCGTGCAACGCTGTTTGTGTGCCCCAAACCGGAAATTCAGTGGCGCCCGCCCAATGTGGGCGTGGCGCTGTTAAGAACTGTGAAGTGGAACGCAGCAGAGGCCCTGCGGGCCTCAGGGAGCGATAATTAAAGGGCACTTAGACTGAACTATAAAGGCCAGCCATTTTGCTGCAATGACTTTAGTGCTTTGGATTTCTGGACAGAGACCAAGGAACAGACCTTACTGATTTGGGACAACATAGGAGAGGTATTTTTGGCTTCTGGCCAGAGCTTGGAAATTTGACTCATTGTGATTTCACTGTTTGCAAGTTTATTATGGGGGCTGCATGGGGTTCCAACCCTCAGTTCCAGCATTATGTGCGAAGGGCTCGCAGACGCTGTGTGAGAGGGCCAGCCATGCCTAGACGCAGAGGGGCCATCAGGCGTCGGCAACGTAGGCCTTACCCACTCAGGGAATACCGGCAGCAGGTGTCCTATCTCACCATGACTGCCGCGCATTGTGTTAAGAGGCTGCGCTTCAGAAGGGAGGTGGTTGCAGAGATCGGCCAGCTGCTTCACAGAGATCTGCGTCCACAGCTGATGTGCAGGACGTCTCTGTCGGTGGAAGTGAAGGTCACGGTGGCTCTGAACTTTTATGCAAGCGGCTCCTTCCAAGCCGCTGCTGGGGACATAGCGAACATCTCCCAGTTCGCCGTGCATCGCTGCATCCGGCAGGTCACCGATGCCCTTTTCGCAAGGAGACACCAATTCATCTCTGTAGTGTATGTACCCGTCTACCTGTAAGGGAACTATTGAATGTAACCGTTCACCTTTAAGAGGACTACTTTCGGTGTGGCACTATTTGTTTGGCTTCTGTATACTGTAATACCGATAGTGACCACACCAGTATATAAGTGTTGTGGCAGGATTGCTGGGGCAGATTCGCCCGGACCTTCGAATAGTAAAGACCTGTTTGTTTGTTACTTCTGAAGTCTGTGTATTTATTAACTGCACAACCACAGACTTTACAGTGGCGACGAGTCCGATCGTACCCTGCGGCAAGATTACCAAAGCAAGAAGAGCGTCGAAGAGAGGCAACCGCCCTCGTCGTGCTGCTGGAAGAAAACACGAGGCTGCAGCAGGAGAAAGGTGGAAGACTTTAGCAACAAAAGCTTCCGTCTGCAACAGGCACTGACTACCCTTCTACCACGGTACGGAGTGAGCCGATCAGCAGGGAACAAGGCGGCCGAAGAGACTGTGAGTAGGGGAAGGTGTAGAAGTATCCGGAGGATAAGGGCAGAGCACTCGACCTCGGTCGAGGGGGAGCTGAGCCGGTCAGAAGTCGGGTCCAACGGCGTCGGGTGACAGCCGGACCGCGATCGGCGGGAAAAGCCGGGCAGCGACCGCAGCCACGAAGCGCTGAGACTGGGAGTAGGCGCGGGAAGAGAAACCCAGCGCAGCCGGGGAGGGAAACACCGGTCTGTGAGAGGGCTGGGAGGCGAACAGGAACCGTGCGGGTGAGAGAGAGAGAGACAGAGCCGAGCAAGGGGAGAGAGACTGCGCGAGAGCCAGTCCAACGGCTGAGCTGTTCTCCACCAACGGGGTACCCAGTGCCGGTAGAGCCGTGCGGGCGGGAGGAAAAGACAGAGCCGAGTAAGGGGAGCTGTGCGGAAGCCAGCCCAGCGGCTGAACCTGTCCGCTGTGGGGAAAGCGTACCCCTTCCACCAGGGAAGAAACGCGGGAAGCCGCCATTAGGCGGAGAAGACGATTGAAGTGGGCGGGGCGAGAAGGAAAGAGTGGGAAACCGCCATTTTCGCGGGAAAACTGCCATCTTAGAAATAAACAAATAAATAAGAATACTTGAAGAAATACTTGTGTTGTACCCAAGGAAAGAAAGATGCCTAAGCGGGCGGACACCAACGAGTTCAATTCGGAGATAGAAGACTGGGCCACGTACGTAGAACGTATTGAGATACATTGTAAGGCTGACAAAATAGCTAAGGAGGAAAAAGCTTTAACCTTACTTAACATGATGGGTGCGAAAACATTCGGGTTGTTGAAGCATCTTCTCTCAGCAGCTAAACCGGCAGATCAGACTTTCGATGATATTGTAGCAGTGCTGAAGGATCACTTGAACCCCACACCGTTGATGCTGGCTGAACGATTCAAATTCTACGCAAGAACGCAGAGGAAAGACGAAAGCAATGCGGAATACTTGGTCGAACTGCGTAGGATAGCGAAATACTGCCAGTTTGGAGGGAATCTGACAGAGGCACTGCGTGACAAGTTCGTATGCGGATTGTCCAAAGAAGGAACGCAGAAGCGACTACTGGAAGAAAATGACCTCACACTGGACAGGGCTGTCCTCATAGCTGCATCGCACGAAGCCGCAGCGAAAGGAACGGCGGAAATGCAGCTAAAGGCGGCGGCACTCGGGGTGGACCAAATTACTTCGAGCACAACAAAACGCTACCGTTGTGGGAAGACAACACACGACCAGAATCAATGCTGGGTTAAAAACCAAGAATGCAGGAAATGTGGCAAGATCGGGCACATAGCTAAGGTATGCCGGTCAGGAGCAACGTACAACAATAAGAAGTCACCACAAAAATGGTACGGAAAGGTACAAGAGGTGACTAAGAAGAGTCTGAGGGAACAGAAGTCGGTCTCACACTTCAAATGCAAAGGACTGGACAGTCTGAGAATTCACAATGTGAGCAATGAAGCTGACTGACAAACTATCTGGATAACGCTACAGATTGCAAAGGTCCAAGTAAAAATGGAAGTGGACACCGGATCGGCGTTGACGGCCATGAATAAGCATGACTATAAAAAAAATTTCAAGCATATTCCACTACGGGATACAGAACTAGTACTACAGACATACACGGGGCACAAAGTATTCCCCATCGGAATGATAGAAGTCAAGGTGAGATACAAGGATAAAGATCATCACCGGATGGACCTGTATGTATTGCCTGAGGGAGGACCACCACTTCTGGGATGGGAGTGGATCCGAAAAATAAAATTGGACTGGCAGTCACTAAACACCATGACGGTGGATTCCGAAAAAGAGGATGTCAAACCTGAACGGTTGTCCAGAATATTGGACGAAGCTAAGGAGGTATTCCAGCAAGGACTGGGAACACTGCGAGGTATTAAAGCAAAGGTTAAGATTGCAGAAAATGCAAGCCCAAAGTTTTTTAAGGCCAGATCGGTACCTTACGCAATACGACCAGCTGTGGAGGCAGAACTGGAAGAACTTGAACGATCAGGGGTTCTGTCAAAAGTGGACTGGAGTGAGTGGGCCACGCCCATTGTTCCCGTCATGAAGTCCTCACCGAGTAATAAGCCAGGGGGACCGGGGAAGGTCCGTATCTGCGGAGATTTCAAGATTACTGTGAATCCGGTGCTTCACACGGTACAATACCCGCTTCCGCGGATTGAAGATACCTTTGCTTCGTTGGCTGGAGGGAAGCATTTCACGAAAATAGATCTGGCTCAAGCATATCTACAGATGGAGGTTGAGGAAGAGTCACGCCAGTACCTCACCATCAACACTCACAGAGGCTTGCATCGCTACAATAGACTGGTCTTTGGGGTAGCTTCGGCGCCAGCAATTTGGCAGAGGGCCATGGAACAGGTGTTACAAGGAATTCCAAGCACGCAGTGCTATTTAGATGACATTTTAATCATGGGAAAAGATGAGGAAGAACACCTCACGAATTTGAAACTGGTACTCACCAGGTTGAAGGAGTATGGCCTTCGGGCTAATCGCAAGAAGTGTGAGTTCTTCCAAAAACGGATCTCATACTGCGGTCATGTCATTGACCGAGAAGGACTGCATAAGTCACCTGAAAAGATAGAAGCGGTCGTGAAGGCCCCCGCTCCAGGAAACGTATCACAGTTAAGATCATTCTTGGGGTTGATTAATTACTATCACAAGTTTCTGCCAAATTTATCCACGGTGCTGCATCCGCTGAATGACCTGTTGCGGAAAGAAACACCATGGAAGTGGAGTGAAGAATGCAAAAAGGCTTTTCGCAGAAGCAAGGAGTTGATTACCTCTGAAGAAGTGTTGGCTCATTTCAACCCAGCATTACCCCTTCGTCTAGCTTGCGATGCTTCCCCGTACGGAATTGGGGCAGTACTCTCGCACAGGCTACCAAATGGCTCAGAAAGGCCAGTGGCTTTCGCGTCCCGATCATTGACACCCGCGGAGCGAAATTACGCCCAAATAGATAGGGAGGCCCTCAGTCTTGTGTGGGGCGTGAAGAAATTCAACCATTACCTACAATGTAAAAAGTTCACATTGCTGACAGACCACCAGCCGTTGGTGTCCATATTCAACCCAAATAAGGCCGTTTCCACCATGACAGCACAAAGGTTACAAAGGTGGTCCGTGTTACTTGAGTACAAAAGGTCTAAACAGCATGGAAATGCTGATGGGTTGTCACGCTTGCCATTGCCGATGGTAGAAGAAGCGAGTATAGTGGACCCAGTAGAGTTGTTCCACTCATCCATAGTGGAGTGTCTACCGATAACAAACTCAATGATTGAGAATGAGACAAGGAATGACCCGACTCTTTCACGAGTCTATGATGTAACGGTGGAGGGATGGCCAGCACAGAGCGAACCAACACTGCAGGCATTTGCACAGAGGAAAGAACAACTGTCAGTGTGTCGAGAAACCCTGATGTGTGGATCTAGAGTGGTGATTCCACCCAAACTCCAAAAGAAGGTGCTAAAGGAGCTGCACGAAGGACATCTGGGGGGAGTAAAGATGAAGAATCTAGCAAGAGCGTTTGTGTGGTGGCCAGGCATTGATGGAGACATAGAGGAAATCACGAAGAACTGCCTAGGATGTCAGAGGGTTCAGAACGCGCCACCCCAGGCTCCTCTGCATCCATGGGAGTGGCCCTCATCGCCTTGGCAAAGAGTACACATCGACTTTGCTGGTCCATTTATGGACTCGATGTTTCTAATAGCGGTGGATGCCCACTCCAAGTGGCCGGAAGTAATTAAGATGACCACCACCACGACGGAAAAAACCATCACAGTGTTAAGGACTATGTTTGCTCGGGATGGCCTGCCGGAACAGATCTGTTCTGATAATGGACCACAATTTGTGTCCGAAGAATTCAAGAAATTCTTAAAGAGCAATGGGGTTAAACATTACACGTCAGCCCCATACCATCCCGCCTCCAATGGATTGGCTGAAAGGTTTGTCCAGACCTTCAAGAAGGCCGTAAAGGCCATGAGTAATGAAAATATAAGTCTGCAACATAAGGTGGATAGCTTTTTGTTGGCATACCGAAATGCGACACATGCGGTCACAAATCAAACTCCCGCAATGATGTTCTGTAATAGATGCCTAAGATGCCGGCTGGATTTACTAAAACCAAACGTCAGAAGAGACGTAGAGAACCGGCAATTCCAGGGCATGAACGACAGGGTCACTAGATCTTTCCAGATCGGTCAACGAGTTTTGGCCCGGGACTACCGTACTGAGAAATGGCAGCCTGGAACTATTGGGAAAAGGCTGGGGCCATTGATGTACACCGTGGACATTGGAGACAATATAATAAGGCGCCATGTTGACCAAATCACAGGGTCCGCCACAAATGGGCAACCGACTTCACCACCTTATCCGGGTAATGTTGAAACTGAGATACCCAGAACACCTACTCCCGATCTAGTGATACTGGAGTCAGCTGAACCTGACATGGCTTTTCAAGCCGAGTCGACCTTGCCAGAAGCACCTCCTAGCCCGCCTGAAATGACGACACCACTGCGGCGTTATCCGGACAGAATCCGGAAACCCCCGGAAAGACTGAATCTATGAACTGTCTTACATAAACCTGTATATATGTTAGAATGTATGTTCACTATGGACTTAGTAAGTAATAAGCTAAAAAGGGAGGATTGTAGTGTATGTACCCGTCTACCTGTAAGGGAACTATTGAATGTAACCGTTCACCTTTAAGAGGACTACTTTCGGTGTGGCACTATTTGTTTGGCTTCTGTATACTGTAATACCGATAGTGACCACACCAGTATATAAGTGTTGTGGCAGGATTGCTGGGGCAGATTCGCCCGGACCTTCGAATAGTAAAGACCTGTTTGTTTGTTACTTCTGAAGTCTGTGTATTTATTAACTGCACAACCACAGACTTTACAATCTCCTTCCCCATGACCCTAGAGAGGCAGGAGCAGCGTGCAGTCGGTTTTGCCAGGATCGCCGACTTCCCCATGGTGCAGGGCGCCATTGACTGCACGCATGTGGCTATGCGGGCACCTATCGACAATGCCGAGGATTACCGCAACCGGAAGGGCTACCATTCCCTCAGTGTACAGCTGGTGTGTGACCACAGGCAGCGCATCCTAGCTGTCAATGCCCGCTTTCCAGGAAGCAGCCACGATGCATTTATCCTGCACCAGACTACTGTGGCTGACATGTTCCAGGCACAGCCTCCACCAAGGGGATGGCTTATTGGGGACAAGGGCTACCCTTTGTGTACATGGCTCATGACCCCGCTCCGCGCGCCCAGGACCCCTGCTGAGGAGGCATACAACGAAAGCCATCAAGCCACAAGGAACATCATAGAGCAAACGATTGGCATCCTCAAGCAACGGTTCCGCTGCCTGGATCGTTCCGGCGGATCTCTACAGTATTCGCCGGATAGAGTCTCCCAGTTCGTCGTCGTTTGCTGCATGCTGCACAACCTGGCTATCCGCAGGACTCAGGCACTGCCACCTCACGTTGGACCACCACCTCAGGAGGACGAGCAGGGGGACCATGAGGAGGAGGAGGAGGAGGAGGAGTACCAGCCCAGGAGGGAGCCACAAGGCCCAAGGGCCGTCCGCCGGCGGCTTATTAAACGACACTTCTAGGCCCCCTGTCAGGGAATGGCTTGTGGCAATGAACGCACCTGAATGCAGCCGCTCCGCAAGCCCTCAGCCGGTTAACGCAACAACCACTTGAAACATGACACCTGGACAAGCTGAATAAATAAAAAGCTTTATTTAACAAACTCAGGGCCCTTCCCACATGAAACAGAAAAACAGACAAGACCCCCAAAAAACAGTCAAAAACATCTGTCACTCCCAAAACCTGGGGAGGAATAACAAAACTTGTCCATCCAATTGGCCTTCATCCTCGGCCTAACCAAGACAAACCCCCCCATACAGAACACAAACACCCCCATATAAAAAATCAGTTGCCTTCATCTTCGGCCTTACCAAAATAAGCCCCCCCCATACAGAACACAAACACCCCCATATAAAAAAACAGTTGGCAACACACTCTACTTGGTGTGCCGAGAGGGCGAGTCCTTGTGCAGGCTTCTCCGGCCCCTGCCCGACCTGTTGCTCCGCCTCAACCTGGGCCCTGTGGGTGTTGCAAGGCTGGGGGAAGGCTCCTGAGGGGCACAATGCGTGACGGCAGATGCCCTTGGGGGTCGGCCTAGACGAGGTCCGGCCCTGGAGGGGCCGGCTGCTGACTGCTGCAGCTGTGGCTGGGCAGCATCAATCTCTGCAGCAGCTCGTCGCAGCTTGGCTGGGGGAGTGGCAGTGGCGGCTGCAGCAATGGGGGCAAGCTGGCTGATGCTAGGCGCTCGCTGGTCGCCAGAGACACTGGCACTCGGCCAGGCTGGCACTGCAGCAAGCGCAGCAATCTGGTGAAGGCCAGACCGCTGTGCTGCAGCAGGGCGGCGGGTGCCCTGGCGATGCCTCCATGACACAGCGAGTGTGGCAGAAGTGAGTGCCCGAACTGCCCTGGTCTGTGCCCGCATCAGACCAGCCAGTGTCTGCACGGCACCACTCAGGAACTCTCGACTCGCGTCCTGTGCTGCCGCGAGTTGGTCGACACCCCTGGCCTGTGAGTCCCCGAAATCGGCCACACTATGAGCCAGGGACTCAATGGCCTGAGGCAACTGTCCCACAACCCCCATGAACTCGGTGTGGCGCCGCTCCGAGTCCGTGGACATTTCATCAAGGAGGCGCACCTCCTGGGCGAGGACCGTCTCCGGACTGGAGGCCGGACTCTCCCTCTGGGGAGAAGGCCGCCGAGCTGCCCGACCCTTCCCGCGTGCCTGGACGCCACTGGGCCCAGCAACTGCCCTCCCCTGCAACACTTCCCCCCTCTGGGGAGAAGGCCGCCGTGCTGCCCGACCCTTCCCGCGTGCCTGGACGCCACTGGGCCCAGCAACTGCGCTCCCCTGCAACACTTCCCCCCTCTGGGGAGAAGGCCGCCGTGCTGCCCGACCCTTCCCGCGTGCCTGGACGCCACTGGGCCCAGGAGCTACACCCCCCTGCAACACTTCCCCCTGGCTCTCCTCCAGGCAAGACGTCTCCCCTCCATTGCCATCCCCTGGCGCGGATGAGGGTTCCCCCGATGTGCCGCCTTCCTCTTGGTCCTCGTCGTCCTCCTCTTCCGAGGGACTGGCACTCTCAGCTTCAGGGACCTCCTCCTCACCAGCTGAAAGCAGGAAGGCACAAGAGTAGCTTTAGAGTGAGGACAGGGCGTCAGCGAGGGAGGCATGAGTGGTGGCATTATGCGCATTGGTGGGACAGTGGCAAAGGATGTAGATCTGAAGCGCAAGGGGAACGAGAGAGGTGCAAACGGTCATGTCCTTACCATTGGGGCCCAGCACAGGGTCGGCATCTCCAATAGCTACGGGGCCAATCACCCGGGCACGCATGAGTCGAGCCACGTGCTCCTCCAGGTCACTGAGCTCCTGGAACTGGACACGGCCTCCCCCGGTGACAGTCCGGCTCTTCAGATTCTGCGCCAGCTTGGCCTGCAAGAGAAAGGACGGCCTCTAAGTACAGTGTGGTGCCCTGTTGTTGTGTGCACTGCCTCCCATGGTCGAATAGCTTGGCCAGTGTGGTGCCCTGTTGTTGTGTGCACTGCCTCCCATGGTCGAATAGCTTGGCCAGTGTGTAAAGTGCAGAAAGTGCTATTGATGATCATGCCAGTGCCATAGCTGCGGGAGGAGGGCTGGCCATTAGTCCTTTGAGGTCCCTTTGCCCATAATGTGAGGTGCACATGCAAGGATGAGGAGGACACTGGAAAGGGTACTCACCCTGACCAACCGAGTGAGGTCGTTGTACTTCTTGCGGCATTGGTCACCAGTCCTGGGGACATCGCTGTTGGCTGAGACCCTCTGGGCGATTTCCCTCCAGGCTCTCCTGTACTGCCTCCTGGGAGCCTTCTTGCCACTGTCCGGGCACAAGATCTCTCTTTTCTTTTCCAAACCCCTAAGCAGCACCCTCAAAGCATGCTCTGAGAAGCGCTGTGCTCGTTCACGGGCCTTCTGCATGGCTTCAGGCGCTATTTGGGTCCACCAGCAGTGTTCAGGCCTAGCTGCAGGGCTCCACTATCCAGGGCGTGGCAGCAGACAAAGTCGACCCTTCCCCCTTTAAGAGCTGGCTGGCGTCAGGGTGTCTGCTGTCAATCAAAACATGACCGCACCTGCGCTGCGCCCGGCCTCGGCGTTATCAGTCCGCATCTCCGGCTTAGCGCCTAAAGATAGGAGTGCAACGCCAGTTTCAGCGCTCGCCCAAACTCCTTGGCCAAAGCTACTGAATATCGGCGAAGTGGCCTCCACTTTCCGGCGGGCGCTAAATTTAGCGCCCGCCCGACTTTACCACCCCAAAAGTGGCTATACTGAATTTCTAGGCCTTTAGATTTGTGCTTTTTCAAAATAAAATTACATTGATTAAGATTATTGTTACTGGCACTTGTCTTGCTGCAGAGGTGGTGCAACTTTTACACAACGCTGGGACAAATACTTAGGGGAAAAATTCAATCATGCCCCCTTTGGGGTGTGAACTTTTCCGAAAAAATGAGTGCCCCGTGTTAGATCCGTGTATCTTGATGTTGTATTTCCTTCAATAATGAGACAAGAGACTGCAGGGAATAATCAACAGGTGTTTACTGGATGAGGGTTACTCTGAAACCAGCTGTACAGATCCCTACTCAGGGTTTATATACAGGTGTGGTCACTGCCGGTACTACAGTATACAGGCGCTGTAAAAAGTAGTTCTCCCCTTAAAGGTACATACACTAAAATTCCTCCCCTTTTAGATTAACAGTACCATAACATTCATTTAACAATTAAATATCAACTAATTACAATTAACACTTTTAACATGCAACATTAACTGAAAATAGTCTATTTATAAATTCAGTCTTTGGGGAGGCTTCCTGATCCTTTCTGGATAGCGCCTTTCCTGAGTGTCTTGCTCTTGGTGCGGAGGCGATTCTGGCCCCCTGTCGTCGGTTGGTTCATCAGCTTCCGATGCTACTGTTTCTGGGGTAGATGCTACCGGTATGTCAGGTTCATCACCAGGTACGCATGGGCGAGACATGGGGTTGACTCGTTCCTGTGACTCTAGGATCTGGTCAGCATGGCGTCTCACAATGTTCTCCCCAACATCCACTGTGTACATTAGTGGCCCCTGCCGTGTGCATATCGTTCCTGGTTGCCATTTCTCTGTTCGGTAGTCACGGGCCAAGACTCGTTGCCCTACATTGAAGCTCCTTGTCGGCTTCTCATTGATAGAAACATAGAAACATAGAAGATAGGAGCAGGAGTAGGCCATTCGGCGCTTCGAGTCTGCTCCGCCATTCAATGAGATCATGGCTGATCATCCAAATTCAGTACCCTGTCCCTGCCTTTTCCCCATATCCCTTGATCCCTTTAGCCTCAAGAAATATATCCAACTCTTTCTTGAATATATTTAATGAACTGGCCTCCACCGCCCTCTGTGGCAGAGAATTCCACAGGTTCACCACTCTCTGGGTGAAGAAATTCCTCCTCATTTCAGTCCTAAATGGCTTACCCCTTATCCTTAGACTATGTCCCCTGGTTCTGGACTCCCCGGCAATCAGAAAAATCCTTCCTGCATCTAGTCTGTCCAGACCCGACAGAATTTTATAGGTTTCGATGAGATCCCCTCTCAATCTTCTAAACTCCAGTGAGTATAAGCCCAATTGACACAATCTCTCCTCATACGTCATTCCTGCCATCCCAGGTATCAGCCTGGTGAATCTTCGCTGCACTCCCTCCATGGCAAGAACGTCCTTCCTCAGGTAAGGTGACCAAAACTGCACACAATACTCAAGGTGTGGTCTCACCAAGGCCCTGTACAACTGCAGCAAGACATCCTTGTTCCTGTACTCGAACCCTCTTGCTACGAAGGCCAACATACCATTTGCCTTCTTAACCGCCTGCTGCACCTGCATGCTTACCTTCAGCGACTGGTGCACAAGGACACCCAGGTCTCTTTGCACTTCCCCTTCTCCCTATCTATTGCCATTCAAATAATAATCTGCCTTCCTGTTTTTGCCACCAAAGTGGATAACCTCACATTTATCCACATTATAGTGCATTTGCCATGTTCCTGCCCAATCACCCAACCTGTCCAAATCGTACTGGAGTTTCCCGACATCCTCCTCGCAGCTTACCCTCCCACCCAGCTTTGTGTCGTCTGCAAATTTGGAGATATTACATCCAATTCCCTCGCCCAGATCATTAATATATATTGTGAACAGCTGGGGTCCTAGGACCGATCCTTGCGGTACCCCACTAGTCACTGCCTGTCACTCGGAAAATGACCCGTTTATTCCAACTCTTTGCTTTCTGTCCGCCAACCAGTTCTCTATCCAAGTCAATACCTTGCCCCCAATCCCATGTGCCTTAATTTTGCACGCTAATCTCTTATGTGGGACCTTATCGAAAGCCTTCTGAAAGTCCAAATACACCACATCCACTGGTTCTCCCTTATCTATTTTACATTGGAATTGGAATTGCTTATTCTCAACATCTCTTCGTACATTTGGTCTGAGCAAATCCATACGAGATCTCAACCTTCGGTTAAAGAACATCATGGCCGGGGTCTGGTTGGTGCCTGCATGTGTCGCATTTCTGTAGGTTAACAGGAAATTGTCCACCTTGTGCTGCAGTGGAATGTCGTCATCGCACATGGCCCTTACGGCTTTCTTTAAGGTTTGTACGAACCTCTCAGCCAATCCATTTGTGGCTGGATGATACGGGGCGGATGTGTAATGCTTTACCCCATTCCTCTTCATAAATCTTCGAAACTCCTCGGACACAAACTGTGGTCCGTTATCAGAGCAAATCTGCTCTGGCAAGCCGTTCCTGGCAACTATGGTCCGTAGGACTGCAATAGTTTTCTCCGTAGTGGTGGAGGACATTTTGATCACCTCAGGCCATTTCGAGTGCGCATCCACGGCTATTAAAAACATTGAGTCCATGAATGGAGCAGCAAAATCAATATGCACCGGTTGCCATGGAGATGAGGGCCACTCCCATGGGAGTAGAGGGGCATGTGATGGTGCATTTTGGACCTTCTGGCATCCTGAGCAGCTCTTTGTCAGGTCCTCGATTTGCTGATCGATCCCCGGCCACCACACATAAGCCCTAGCAAGGCTTTTCATTTTCACCCCTCCCAGATGGCCTTCGTGAAGCTCATTGAGCACTCTCTCCCTTAACTTGGGTGGAATTACCACTCGGGATCCACACATCAAGGTCCCCTGGCATACTGACAGCTGTTCTCTTCTGGATGAGAATGCTGGCAACAGTGAGTCGCCATGTGTTGGCCATCCCTTCACCATCACGTCATATACCCGAGACAGTGTCGGGTCATTTCGGGTCTCCTTCTCTATCTCAGCATTAGTTACAGGCAAGCGTTCAATTATAGTCGAATGAAATATTTCGACAGGGTCCCCTGCTGGTGCTTCCTCCGCAGTAGGCAGTGGCAGGCGTGATAGCCCATCAGCGTTTCCATGCTGTTTCGTGCCCTTATACTCGATTTCATATTGCTTCGCCCCTAGAAAAAGGGACCATCTTTGTAGCTGTTGCGCAGTCATCACCGGAACGCCCTTCTTTGGATTAAAGATGGAGACAAGTGGTTGGTGGTCAGTCAGCAAGGTGAACTTCTGCCCGTGCAGATAGTGGTTGAACTTTTTCACTCCCCACACTAGGTTGAGGGCCTCCCTGTCAATCTGGGCATAGTTACGCTCGGCTGAGGTTAGTGACCGTGACGCAAAGGCTATTGGCCTCTCTGAGCCGTCCGAGAATTTGTGCGACAGCACCGCGCCAATGCCAGAGGGTGATGCATCACACGCCAACCAAATTGGTAGTGCTGGGTTGAAATGAGCCAACACCTCTTTTGATGTGATCAATTCTTTGCTCTTCTGGAAAGCTCGTTTACATTCGTCATTCCACTTCCATGGTACCCCCGTTTGCAGTAGGGTGTTCAATGGGTGTAGTACGGTAGACAAATTTGGCAAGAACTTATGGTAGTAGTTCACCAGCCCGAGGAACAACCTCAGTTGTGACACATTGTCCGGTGCTGGAGCCTTGACTACTGCCTCTGTCTTTTCAGGGGACTTATGTAACCCCTCTTCATCAATAACGTGGCCACAATATGAGATCTGCTTCTGGAAAAACTCGCATTTGTAGCGATTAGCTTGGAGCCCATATTCCTTCAATCTAGTGAGCACCTGCTCCAGGTTGGCGAGGTGATCACTCTCATTTTCACCCGTGACCAGGATGTCATCCAAATAACACTGGGTCCCTGGAATCTCTTGCAGGACTTGATCCATTGCCCTTTGCCAAATAGCCGGAGCTGATGCTACCCCGAACACCAGCCGGTTGTATTGGTAGAGACCTTTATGAGTGTTGATCATGAGGTACTGTTTCGAGGCTTCTTCTACCTCCATTTGCAGGTACGCCTCGGCCAGATCAATCTTAGTGAAGCGTTTCCCTCCAGATAGCGAGGTGAAAATATCTTCAATCCGCGGAAGCGGATATTGTACCGTGTGAAGGACTGGGTTCACTGTCACCTTAAAGTCCCCACAGATGCGAACCTTCTTTGGCTCCCCAGGCGTATTACTCAATGACCTCTTCATTACAGGAACGATGGGTGTAGCCCACTCACTCCAGTCCACTTTGGACAGGACTCCTGAACGTTCCAAACCTTCCAGCTCTGCTTCGACGGCTGGGCGGATCGCATAAGGCACCAGTCTGGCCTTAAAAAACTTTGGGCTTGCATTTTCCTCTATTTTGATCATCGCTGTTATGCCTTTTAGTGTTCCGAGTTCCTCCTGGAACACTTCTTGTGCATTAGTTAGCATTTTTGACAGTTGTCCAGGTGTGATGTCGTCATCCTTTTTGGCATCTACAGTCAGTGCTTGTATGGAATGCCAATCTAGCTGTATCTTCCGGATCCATTCATGTCCTAGTAGTGGTGGTCCTCCCTCTGGCAATACATATAGGTCCATTTTTGGTGTTTCCTTGCCGTTATATATAACGTTCACCCTTATTTATCCTTTGGGGTAGACTTTTTGCCCCGTGTACATCTTCAAGACGATCTCTGTATCTCTCAAGGGTATATGTGAGAATAGCCACTTGTAGTCCCTTCGGTTTATGACTGTTAGGGCTGATCCTGTGTCCAATTCCATTTTCACTTGGACTCCGGCTATCTTGAGCGTGACCCAGATAGTTTGGTGATCCTCCGTTTTGATCACATTATGTAGTTTCAGACAACCCAGCTCCTTGCTTCCGGAGTCTGTATCCCTTTTCTGTTCATCTGAACTACTCTCTGTCACCTTATGTACCTTCTTGTACTTCTCCTGTGGAGATTTCTTGCTGCTGGTTTTCTTTTCCGACCTGCAGACTCTTGCTATGTGTCCTACTTTTCCACACTGTCTGCACACTTGGTCTTTGAACCAGCAATCCTTATGGTCGTGTGTTGTTCTGCCGCAGCGATAGCACTTCTCTGTTCCGTATGCCATTTCATTTGTGCCATATTCTTGTGGTCTCCGTTGAATCTCAGCTGTGCCCCGTGCTGCTGCTTCGTGTGATACTGCCATGCTGAAAGCCTTGTCCAGCGTAAGATCCTTTTCTGATAGAAGCCGTTTCTGGGTTCCTTCACTTTGAAGCCCACACACGAACTTGTCCCTTAAAGTATCTGCTAGTCCCGTTCCAAACTGGCAGTGTTTCGATAGCTTGCGCAGTTCCGTTAAATACTCAGCATTACTTTAATCTTTATGCTGGTTCCTTTTGTGAAACTTAAATCTTTCTGCTATCAGCAGCGGTGTGGGGTTTAAGTAGTCTCGTAGGATTGACACTATGTTTTCAAAATTCTTTTCCGCTGGTTGCTCTGGGGTTACTAGGTTTCGCAGTAAGCCATACATTTTTGCACCCATTGAATTCAACAATACCAGTGCTTTCTTGTCATCTGGCACTTCATTCGCCTTGCAGTATACTTCAATGCGTTCGACATATGTCGTCCAATCTTCGACTTCATTGTTGAACGCTGTGATACTGCCACTCTTCGGCATTTTTGGGTGTGGTTAGACTGGCTCAAAATGGCATCTCCCGCGCTCTCCCTTCTTAATGGCGTCTCCCGCGCTCTCCCTTCTTCTCTGCTGCGGCTCGGCCCTTGAACACCGGCTGCGCTCTGCGTGTTTTCCTGCGCGCCTCTCTCTCTTTGCCGCTGCTCGGCCCTTGAACACCGGCTGCGCCCTGTGCGCTCTACCCTCTCTCTTCTCCCGTCGACGCCGCTCGGTCCTGAACACCAGCTGCGCCCTGTGCGCTCTACCCTCTCTCTTCTCCCGTCGACGCTGCTCGGCCTTTCCTGTGCCGTCGGTCGGCTCTAGCCGCCGCTGTCCGGGAAGGGTCTGCGCCGTACCTGCTGCCAGCCCGTTTAGCTGGACCACCGTGACTGGAGAACCAAGCCCAGCTCTCAACAGCCTCCCCTGCGATGCTCAAATCTCCGCTGGATGGTCGACGCCCGTGCTTCTGGACTCGGCCTTCTTCTTTCACTGTTCTCCAGGAGCGAATCCCTGGGAGGTGATGCAGAGTTGCAGGTAGGTTTGAATCGCCTCGTCGCCAATGTTAGATCCGTGTATCTTGATGTTGTGTTTCCTTCAATAATGAGACAAGAGACTGCAGGGAATAATCAACAGGTGTTTACTGGATGAGGGTTACTCTAAAACTAACTGTACAGATCCCTACTCAGGGTTTATATACAGGTGTGGTCACTGCCAGTACTACAGCATACAGGCGCTGTAAAAAGTAGTTCTCCCCTTAAAGGTACATACACTGCACCCCGCGCCCGAAATTCATAGGTAGTGCCTCACGAGGGAGGCGGGGCACTAATGGTAGTGCACCCCCTCTCTCTTGGGGCGCGACCAGTGACTATCGCGGCAATATGTGCCGCAGCGCATGGCCTTCTTCCCCTTATTAAAGGGGAGGGGCCTTGCACAGCATGACCCGGGGCCCAGCTGGGCCACCAGGGATCGGGGTGCCGGCAAAAGAGCCCGGCACTCAAGAGGAGTGCTGGGCTGACGGAGCACGGCCGGCACCCCGTGGGGGGGCTGCATATTAGGCCGGGGATGGCAAAGGGGCAGGTGCTGGCAGGCAGCCAGCAACAGAAATGACCACCCGACACCTCCCCTTTAAATATCGCCGCCCCAGCCGCACCTAGGCCCCACTGACACTGTCGGACATAACGTCCGGCGGTAAGGCAGGAGGCACTATCGAAGTTTGCAGCCAGGGCGCGAGCAGGGCCCAGTTAAATGGAACGGGTCTGATAACATCATCAATGACTCGTTTCCTTTGTTCCTCTACCCCACCTAGACTCACACCCTCCAAGTAATAAGTGACCTCCCTATTCTTCCTACCAAAATGTAATACCTCACATTTATCTGTGTTGAAATTCCTTTTCCAATGATATGCCCATTTTGCAACTTTATTAATGTCCTCCTGTAATTTGTTGCAGTCCTCCTCAGTATTCACTATCCCCCCCACAATTTGGTGTCATCTGCAAATCTAGAAATTGTGTTTTTGATTCCAAAATCTAAATCGTTAATAATAAATTGTGAACATCAGTGGTCCCAGCACTGATCCTTGTGGAACACCACTACCCACCTCCTGCCACTGTGAACATCTACCCTTTACCCCTACTCTCTGCTTTCTGTCTTGAAGCCAGCTAACTATCCACTCTGCTACTTGTCCCCTGACTCTGCATTCTCTGACCTTATTCATTAGTCTATTATGGGATATTTTATCGAAGGCCTTTGGAAAATCGAGATAAATTACATCTATTGCATTACCCTTGTCTACACTCTGTTACCTCTTCAAAAAATTCAATGAGGTTTGCGACCCATGCTGACTATTCATTATTATATTTTTGGCTTCTAGATGTTCTATTTCCTCCTTTAGTAGGGATTTCATTATTTTTCCTACCACCAATGTTAAGCTGACTGGTCTATAGTTCCCTGGACATATTCTATATCCCTTCTTAAATATAAGTATTATGTTATCTATCCACCAGTCCTCTGGCACTACAACTTTTTTAATGAATTATTAAATATGTGTGGTAAATTATTAAATATGTGTGGTAATTTATTAAATACTAGCTGGAGTGCCCGGTGGTGCCGAGGCTTTTTTGAGGGCATATTGTTATTGGAAGAGAGAGAGAGAGCGACTGGGGGGAAGAGAGAGAGTGACTGGGGGGAAGAGAGAGAGCGACTGGGGGGAAGAGAGAGAGCGACTGGGGGGAAGAGAGAGAGCGACTGGGGGGAAGAGAGAGAGTGACTGGGGGGAAGAGAGAGCGACGGGGGAGGAGAGAGAGTGACTGGGGGGAAGAGAGAGAGTGACTGGGGGGAAGAGAGAGAGAGAGAGATGGGGGAGAGAGAGAGCGACTGGGGGGGAAGAGAGAAAGCGACTGGGGGGGAAGAGAGAGAGCGACTGGGGGGAAGAGAGAGAGCGACTGGGGGGAAGAGAGAGAGCGACTGGGGGAAGAGAGAGAGTGAGTGGGGGGAAGAGAGAGAGCGACTGGGGGGAAGAGAGAAAGAGAGGCTGGGGGGGAGAGAGAGAGAGACTGGGGGGAGAGAGAGCGAGAGAGACTGAGGGGAGAGAGAGAGACTGGGGGGAAGAGAGAGAGAGAGAGAGAGGGAGAGAGAGAGAGGGAGAGAGAGACAGAGACAGATGGAAGGAGCGAGTGAGGGAAGGAGGAAGAAACCGGGCAGCCCAGACTGAAGATGGCGTTGTTCGGGTCCACATTGAAGTGACGCCATGATCAAAGATGGCGCTGTTCAGGCCCACATTGAAGTGCCGCCATGATCAAAGATGGCGTCACGAGGAAATTGTTGTGCCGCCAGGATCAAATATGGTGCTGTTGTTTCCCCACATTGAAGTGCTGCCATGATCAAAGATGGCGGCAACCGATCTGGTTGGTGCTGACTGGGAGTGTGTGAGAGAGAGAGAGTGAGAGAGAGAGAGTGGGCCGCTATGGACCGCCGTGGCCGCTCACCTGGTGGCTTTGGGTCGGGCTCTGGGGCGGGGCTGTTGACGCCGCGGGGAAATTTTGTGCGCGGCGACTCCCGGCACAGACCGCCGCGGCCGCTCACCTGCTGGCTTTGGGTCGGGCTCTCGGGCCGCAGGCGGGAAGGAGAGAGAGAGCCGCTGCTCCTCTGGTCGATGTGTTGCGGGCCAACCCCTGAAGAGTGCCCGATCAGCTGAGCCCGAGCCCCGCGGTGACCGCAACTCACCTCCCGCTAGGCTCCCTCCCACCCCGCCAGCCTTTACCAAAATGGCGGTGATGGCTACGCTCAGCCCAGTCCCGCGCCGCCAGCCTTTACCAAGATGGTGGCGATCGCGGGGCGGGCCCAGCGGGAGAGGCGGTGCCTAGCTCGGGCATGGCTGGGCAACAGACGCCCAGGCTTCGAGGCCTGCAAAAAGGGTGAAAGGTAGGAAAATTATAGAGGTTAGAGAAAAGATTTACAAATTAATTAACTTTTTTTTTAAAACAATTTGTGTTTTAAAAGCAACTTTTTTTTTGCTGGAAATCTAGATTTGAAAAGAAACACGCAGAAAGTGGGAAAAAGAAATGAAGAGTTTGGAATCAAGATGGCGGCCACTCACCTCAACTCAAGCATTAGGCCCGCCCACACATGCACCGATTGGTCAACTGTCAGGTCACTGAAATGTAGGATTGGTCAATCGTCACGTCACTCGACTCTAGGATGGCCCGCCCGCACATGCAATGAACCCACCCCCATGACGCAGCGATTGGTCGACCGTCGGGTCGCTCGACTGTACGATTGGTCAACCTTCACGGTCACTTGATGCTAATGAGTGGATAATGAGCGGAATTTTGAACGTTTTTTGGATACCGTCGGCACAATTTTTGTCCGACGAAAAAGTAAATACACCTATGAGAGTCCCCCTAATGATAAGCTTTCTTTTGATATAACATATGTGTAGGTATGCTCTATAATGTTTGATTGTATAGCCGGACAGACAGAGAGACAGACAGAGAGACAGAAAGACATACCGCTTTATATATATATACTAGCTGGAGTGCCGGCGGTGCTGAGGCTTTTTCGAGGGCATGTTGTTGTTGGAAGAGAGAGAGAGAGAGCGACTGGTGGGGGGGGGGAAGAGAGAGAGCGACTGGGGAGGAAGAGAGAGAGTGACTGGGGGGAAGAGAGGAGAGCGACTGGGGGGAAAGAGAGAGAGAGCGACTGGGGGGAAGAGAAGAGAGCGACTGGGGGGAAGAGAGAGCGACTGGGGGGAAGAGGAGAGCGACTGGGGGGAAGAGAGAGAGAGCGGACTGGGGGGAAGAGAGTGAGCGACTGGGGGGGAAGAGGAGGGGGGAAGAGGGGGGGGGAGGGGGAGGGGGGAAGAGGGGGGGGAGAGGGGAGGTGGGAGGGAGGGGAGGGAGGGGAGGGGCGGAGGGGTGGGGGGGGAAGGGGGGGGGGAGTGGGGGGAAGGGGAGGGGGGGAGAGGAGGGGGGAGGGGGAGGGGGAGGAGGGGGGAGGGGGGGAGGGAAGGGGGAGGGGGAGGGGGAGGGAGGGGGAAGTCCCTGAACCCCGCCCCCCCGATCTCCCGAGGCTCCCCCCCCGATCTCCTGAGGCTCCCCCCCCGCCCCCGATCTCCCGAGCCCCCGCCCCCCCCGATCTCCCAAGCCCCGCCCCCCCGATCTCCCGAGCCCCGCTCCCCCGATCTCCCGAACCCCGCCCCCCCCGATCTCCCGAGCCCCTGCCCCCCCGATCTATCGAGCCCCGCCACCCCCCCAATCTCCCGAGCCCCCGCCCCCCCCGATCTCCCGAGGCTTGCCCCCCCCCGAGGCTCGCCCCCCACCCCCCCCCGATCTCCCGAGGCTCGCCCCCCACCCCCCCCCCGATCTCCCGAGGCTCGCCCCCCACCCCCCCCCGATCTCCCGACGCTCGGCCCCCCCCACGATCTCCCGAGGCTCGCCCCCCCCCCGATCTCCCGAGGCTCGCCCCCCCTCCGATCCCCCGAGGCTCGCCCCCCCCATCTCCCGAGGCTCGCCCCCCCCCGATCTCCCCGAGGCTCGCCCCCCGCCCCCCCGATCTCTGTAGGCCCGATCTCTGTAGCCCCGCCCCCGCCCCGAGCCGGCTTCAAGAGCAGAGAGACCCCGCCCCCCGCCCGAGCCCCGGTTGCCTTGGTAACCCTCCTCCCCTCTCCGCCTCCCGATCTCCGGGCCTGGGCCTGAGCGGCCGATTGCGTGAACAAAGACCCTCCTCACCTGTCACGGAGTTGAAGTCTCCGAAAGCGGCCACGGTGCCCCGGGCCTCTTCCCCCGCGCATTCAGGAGGCGCGGGGAAGAGAGAGAGAGACAGACTGGTGGGGGGAGAGTTAGACGCCGCCGCGCACCTGCTCCGCGGAGCTCCGTGACGCCACCGCCGCACCAGCCTTTACTAAGATGGCGGCGGTAGCGGCGCTCGGCTGAGGCCCGCCCCTCCAGCCTTCCCAAAGATGGCGGCGATCGGGGGCTGCTTGTTGACTGGGGCCGGGAGGTGCCTAGCTCGGGCGTGGGTGCAGAGGAGAGGCCGAGTCTTCGAGGCCTACCTGGAAAAACGGGGAAAGGTAGGAAAATTAATGAGATTAGATAAAAGATTTAGAAAGTGATTAACTTTTTTTAAAAACAATATGTGTTTTAAAAGCAACGTTTTTTTTAAAGACGCAGAAAGCGGGAAAAAGAAAGGAAAAATTTGGAATCAAGATGGCGGCGACTCACCTCGGTTCAGAACGATAAGGCCCCGCCCACACACGTACCGATTGGTCAACCGTCAGGTCACCAAAGCGTAGGATTGGTCAATCGTCCCATCACTCGACCGTAGGAGGGCCCGGCCGCACGCGCCAGGAACCCGGCGTACGATTGGTCGACCTCGAGGTCACTCTATCGCTAATGAGCGGATAATGAGATGCTAATGAGCGGAATATTGAACGTTTTTTGGATACCGCGGGCGCGATTTTTGTCCGGCCGAAACGTAAATACGCTTATGACCGTTTCGGAATGGTAAGCTTTCTTTCGACGTAACGCACGCGTAGGTACGCTCTATAACTTTCCAGCGCATAGGAAGACAGACGCACACGTGAGGACAGACAGACAGACAGATAGACAGACAGACAGACAGATCGATCCGTTTTATATATATAGATAGATAAGATGTGTCGTAAGGTTGATGAAAGAGTGTTCAAGGTGATTTCCAGAGGTCTGACTACAGTTACAAAGCTGATAAAAATCTAGGTTATGGATAAACAAAGGCAGATGGCAGCACCAAGATTTAGCGATGCCTCTCTCGATGTTCTAGTGCAGGTAGTGAGAGCACGCAGGTAGGTTCTCTTCCCTGGCGATAGGCGCAAAAGACCACCCAAAGACACCAAAAGGGCATAGTTAGAGATCTCAGAGGAGGTCAGCAGCAGGGATGTTGTCAGGAGGACGTGGATCCAGAGCAGGAAAAGATTCAATGAGCTCATGAGGTCAGGAAAGGGGACTGCAATGCTACACTCACCTACATCCTGATGTGCCTGTCACCACAACCCCATCACTCTGCCATCCCAAGCATACTCCTGCACATCATTCTTCACACCAAACTACCTTGCTGGTCCACCCATCCCTCTCTGTCTATGTACATACTCACATCCCCTTCTGACTAACCACCCCTGACACTCACCAATGCAATCATAGCAAGTAACACAACAGAAGGAGGCCATTTAGCAACGTCACGCCACTCTCTCATAGTTACCCTCTACAGATGTAGCCCATCCATTCCTTATACTCATTCCATCACTCTCACTCAAAGTTCTCTTCTTTCCCTCCTTGCAGGAGAAGAGGGAGAGGCAGAGAAAAGGAGATGGCCCTCTAATATTCACTCAAATGACTCCAGCAGAGGAGGAGACCCTGGAGATCTCTGGAGTTGCAGAGCTGCTGGTGGTGGGAGACGGAGAGAGGGGAACATCCCAGCAACCTGTTGACAGAATTAAATCTCATACAGCCACATGGCACACAACAGTCACTCGTGGTGATTGATGGCAGCAGCCAGTGAAATGTCATCATATGCATTATGGTTACTTCACCCATTCTTAATATAACACTTCTAAATCATCTCTTTACTCTCACACAGTTACATCAAGTGTACCCGCAACCATTGTCCGGCCAGAGGAGGAAGACGATTCCTCAGAGGAGGCCGCGGTCTCTGAGGATGCACCGTCACCTGACCCATGCGCACCCAGCACCAGCGCAGACACGCACACCTCGGTGGGTCCTGTGCGAGATAGAGTCGTGTTGTCACCTGGTGTCTCACACTTCACAAGTGAGCAAGAGCAGGTGGTGTTGACCGGGACAGCAGTGGAGACTCCTCGCCGGAGGGCGCAGGACACTCCCAGCTCTGCTGAGTTGCACGCAGACGCTGAGCCTCAGGGGCCATCAAGGAAGAGGGTGATCTTGGAGGAGCAGCAACCATTGCGCAAGGCTCTGGTGGCTTTTGCAGCCACGATGTCTGCAAATGTGCAGAGAATGGAGGAGTCCATCTCCAACATGAGCACCACCATGTCGCAGGCAATGGCGCCAATGTGCTGTTCCATGGAAAAGATTGTCTGGTGGAGCAGCAAATGTGCCAGTTAAATGAGCACATTCTTGCTGTGGACAACAGATGGCAGACGCTCACAGACCTCATCTCGAGGGGGGATATAAACGTAGACTTGGGCGTTCCGCACCCCACTACTGTGCAGCAAGGTGCTGTCCAGCCCATGAGAAGGATGATGGTGAGAGGGGATGTGGAAGTGGGGGCTCTTCTCAAAGTGCTCCCACTTCTCCCCCATTGCCTCCCCCTCAGTCAGAGCCCCACATGCTTCCTCGGATCCCAATGGCCGAATCTGCCCCTGCACAGGTACAGGAGGAGCAGTCTTTGACGGGGCCCTCACAGACTCCAAAATCCAGAGGACGTCTGCCAAAAGTGTCTAACCAGTCGCAGCAGGGAGCAGCCTGACACTACCTCTGCTGAACCCACAGGGATTACACCTCGTAAAAGAACTCGGTGAAGAAAAAAGACACAATCCTAGATGCACAAGGGTATGCACATGGGTATAAGAACAAATGTTAGTGTTAAGTTTCAGTTACTTTTAGGACAAGGATAAATGTATTTCTTTTCACCACTTTCCGGTCTTGTCCATTTTGACTGCTACCTTGGAAGTAGCTTTGTCACCTGGAGTGAATTGTGAGACATTACTTAACCTCGAGCAATGGGGGTTTGGATTACAGCAATGGCTTGGTCATTGTAGGGATGCTTTATGGTGGTATTGGCAGATGGCGGGGGGGGACTTATTAGAGAATGTGGCAGCCATATGGGTGCACTGTAGCAAGCTAAGTAAATCTGGCCATGATGAGGCCATCCCTGGCCTCCCGGGCAGCAATGTGCGCCACTGCTGGTGCCATCTCCACCTCAGGTTTTCCTCCTTCTCCTCCTCCTCATCTTCCACCTGCTCCTTCTCCTCGTCCTCTGAAGAGGCTGTGCGCTCTGCTCCTTGCTCCTCCTGCAGCTCCAATCCTCGCTGCTGCACTATGCGGTGCAGTGCGCAGCAAACAACAATGATTCTGGAGACCCTGGCTGGTGCCTACTGAAGGGATCCTCCAGATCTGTCAAGGCATCTGAAGCGCATCTTCAGCATGCCTATTGCTTGCTCTATGACACATCTGGTGGACATGTGGCTCTTGTTATAATGCTCCTAGGCCTCATTACTTGGCCTTGTCAATTGTGCCAAGTGATAACCCTTGTCTCCAAGCAGCCAGCCGGTAAGTCTGTTTGGAGGTGTAAAGAGCTGAGCGAGGGTGGACTGGCGCAGCATGAGTCATGACAGCTGCCACGGAATCTGGTGCACTCATGCATGATGATCTTTTTATGTTTGCAGACAAGCTGCACATTGAGGAAATGGAAGCCCTTGCAGTTCACAAACACTCCTGGGCGATCTGGGGGTGCCTTAATGGCCACAGGAGTGCAGTTGATGATGTCCTGCACCTGTGGGAAGCCAGCCAGAGCTGCAAAGACCGAGTGTCCACTCAGTAACACTGGTTTCATCAGTGGCTGACTTGTCAAACATGGCATCAGTCACCTGGGTGATGCATCTGTGGGTAGCTGAATGCGAGATCCTGCAAATGTCTACTGCAGATTCCTGGAAGGAGCCTGAGGCAAAGACGGTGAGAGCGGTGGTGACTTTGACAGCTTTTGGTAAGGCACCAGGTCCTCTGGGCAGCAGGTCTTGTTCCAGCAAGCTACAAATGTCTGCGACAACCTGGCGTGATAGCCTGAGCCTCCTGAAGCACTGCTGCTCAGTCATGTTGAGGAATCTCATTCTCTGCCTGTATACCCTGTGTTGGGGGTATCGCCTCCGGCACGGTGCAGCCCGGTGGTGCCCCCTCTCGCCTGTGGAGCATCAGGTCGTTGAGGAGAAGGCTGCTGTTGTGGCTGATGCTGTTGGTGCTGGGGCTCATCTTGATCTGATTCTGAGGTCCAAGGTAAGACAGCATAAGCGGCACCCCTGCTGATATAATAGATGTGGTAAAGTGCAGATCAGAGGCCCAATCCCTCAATGTTGTGATAGTGACTAGCAATGTGTTGAGAGTTGCTTCCTAGGTTTTAAATTGCTGACAGCTAAATCTCTGCACAAAATGAAGTCAGCAAGAGGCTTTCCATTCGCCAAGTAATCCAGTGTAATGTGGGAGTATTTATGTGTTTTTACCAGCTCTCAATTAATGCACTCGCACAATGGCCACTGAGCTTCCGCCTCCCCTTAACCGACGAGGTTCCCGAGGTGCGTGAAACCCGTGCTCCTGATATTTAAGCCAAAAGTTGCTGTTAAAAACCCTCTTAAGGGTCTTGCAACAAGCATTTAAGTACTTGAATGAGGTCACCTATCTCTCCCGAGCGGGTCCCTGGCGAGCCTCCAAACACGCCCGAGTTAAATGTGGAAATCAGCAGAATGACGGCAGGTTCCTGACGTGCTGTCAATTTGCCGCAAATTTAACTGCCGACCCGCCTCCAAACCCGCACGCTCGGCAATGGGAAAATCCTGGCCTATTGGTCTACTGCTTGACTGTCTCTTAGCTGATTATTTTTTAAAGCATCACTCAAAATTCTATTGAAGCTAATGTTTTGTTCTATAAGAGGGGTGGCAGTAGGGGGGGGGGGAGGATTGATTTGAACAAGGAGCATTTCCCCATGACTTTCCTGCCCCTTTGTAAGAAGACACTGTTTAGTTAACTGTGTGTGATGTTACTTTTCCTGAAGGTTCATGAAAATGCCATGAAGAAAGCTTTGAACCCAGACATGCTGGCTACAGATCTGGCCTATTACTTGGTTAGAAAGAAGGTGAGCATTTGTACTACCCAAAGAAGCTGAAACTTTTATTACCCATAAAATCACCCAGTGAATTTGGCAGCTGCCTGGGTGTAGCTATTGGAGATCTTCCAGAGAGGTAGCCATTGTGAATTAGTAACAACAGTGACAAAGGCAGATCCATCTGCCAAGTGGCTGTTTCCATTGACCAATTCCAAATCGGTCTATTTAAGATCAGCTAGTGCATTACAGCCTAGAGCTCTAAAGCGGGACTATCCCACTGTGGTATTGATAGTCACTGGGTGTCGAGTACAGTAACGCAAGTGCCTGCCTTGCAACTTCTAGTTGGACAGATTATAAAGGAAATAGCCATATTCCAAGAGATACACCATCCTATGAATGGAATTTTGACTTTATTAAACATGAAAACTGGATTTAAAAATCTAAAAGCCTCAATGACACAGACTGTAAACAGAATATAGGCTTCTGAGATAAGATGGTTTGTTGACACAAAGCTGTAAACACATACCAACTTTTGAAATGGGAATGGTTGTTGATACTAAAACAATGGCCCTATTGAAGCAGCAAGTTGCAGCTTCCAAGAAGTCTACAGTTTGGGAGAAACACAATACCATTACCCAGTTTAAAGTGTTATAAACTAACACTTCGAACAGAAACTCAGAACATTAAAGAACCATATGCCTTTGATAAATATGACATCAAATGAAAGACAAGAGACATAATTCTTAATACAACCAATTGAAGTAGCTAAGAAATGCATAGAACACCCTAGTTGAAGTGTTTTTAATTTACATGTTGTAAAAGATACCAACAGAAGATATCAATAGATGCACCAATTAATTACCTCGTGTTTGTGTTGAAAATGGAACAGTTAGGAGACACGATGTCTGCTTATGACCAGCTGAGGTGATTTAAGAATTGAATGGAGGACCTTTGTAAAAATGGCATCAAATAAATACATCTGTTATAACCGTTTTTTATGATAAGCTTTGAACACCTACATAGCAGACAGAATTCTCCAAGCTAACAGCTGAATTGACAGTAAGAATAAAAAAGAAGTCAACAGAGAAATGACTAGAGATAATTAGCCTACATCAGCATAAAACTTCAAAGGATATACCACTGCAAAAAGAGTATAAAAAATAGAACTTTCAGATAGGAAGCCAGAAGTCACTGAAAGGGGCAAGCGATTCTCTCACTCTTCAGAGGCAGGCTCTGTAAGTTTTTAACTTTTTGAGTCTCGGGGATCAAAAGGTACTTTTATTTGATTTTGGTGGATATCCTGGATTAGAAATAAGACTTAGAAATGTAACAAAGTTAAAATTTGAGAATAAGAATTGTAAGCTATTTGTATTTTGAACTGTTAATGTTGCGACTGAAATCACCAGCTGTTAACTACATGTCAGTTCTTTAATAAATCTATATATTTTTAGAATTGTCTTACAGAGTACTTCTGTATCCAACTCGCAAAGTCAATCTCTGTACACTCTTTGGTGAGGAGTTACAGAATTCTGGGGGAGTATTCTGGACCCTCATAATATCCGGAAGGTTACAGTCTAGTTAAACTTATTAAAAGTGCTATCTGGAGGACAGTAACATCTTCAAGTCGTTCCTTTCCTTTAGGGAGAGATAGTCTGGACCTTTAGACCCAATTAAGCGTCTTATAGGGTTCGGCTATCTCTAACTTTAGTTGAAGGTGAACGTCTGGGGAATATGCCTGATCCGGGGTAGCCCGAAAAGGGCTAGGACTTGTAATTATCCCTTCAAAATAAGATCTGCTGCTTTGCTCTGACAACTCTGTATTCTGCTGCTATCTCCACTCGATGAGCCTCTAACTCTCTTATTGAGGGTGACATTTAATGTAGTTCCCACAGTCTCTTGAAGTAGACTGTTGCTGTACTATGGTGACTCCAAATTGGAAATTGTACAGTATTAGAATATTAATCCCATTGATGAAATTGGGATGTACATCATGATTTTGTATTCCTTTCTGCTTTTCTGAATTCACAGATTGCTTTGTTACATGAAATTTTATGATCCTTTAGTAGTGATAATAAAAATAAATCTTTTGCCTTTTTGTTTTATGTGAAATAATCCTTAGAAATACAGATTTAGACAGGGTGTTGTTACAGCCTGTCATGCATTAAGCAATAATAAAGGATGTAAACTCTAAATGACCTGAACTATGATCTGCAGTATTTTGCTATCGTACTATGATCTTGTTGTTTTTGTAGTTCTGTGCCTTGCTTTGTTGAAGCTTTCTATCATGTCAGAAATCTAAGCATGGTTTCAATGGTGCAACCTTTTCAACTCAGTCTGGTTAACCTCTAGCACCCTGGCTTCTAAAGTAGCCTCTCTCTAAATGGGCCTGTGCTGCCTAGTTCTGTTAAAGACCACAAACTTCCCACTGTATAGTGATCACTGTATATAGAACTATATAGTTAGAAATTCCTTTACCACATGCATAAAATTGTGTGTTTGTGTCTTTTCCAGTCTGTTTATACTTTGTGATTATACCTGAATCCTTGACCAGATCTGTCTCATTGCAGATGCCATTTAGAGAAGCCCACAGAGCTTCTGGAAGAGCTGTTCATTTGGCAGAAAATAAGGGTATTGAATTAAATCAACTTCCGCTGGATGACTTGAAGACCATTAGGCATGTATTATAGATCTATTGTGTTCTTACTTATTGATGCAGATTGGTATGAGTAGATGTCAATACACAAAACAGCAATGAGTCACGATAGGTTGGTGATTCACTGTTCACACTAGTATATCTTCAGGGGCATTGCTCAGGGCCAAAGAGTAGAGGCATGGGAATAAGCAAGCGGGTAATGTGAGGAGCAAGTGCGAGTTAAGGGCTAAAGCTGCTTCGAGGAGATATGGGGGTGGGGGGTGGGGGGGGCGAACATGGGAGGCAGGGAAGGAGCAGTAGGAAGTCCTCGTTCGGGCTGAGGTAGTGCTGGTGAAGATGTACTTGAGAAGGTGGAGGGCTGAAACAGGCAGGAGGTCTGCTGTTGAGAAAGGGTAGGACTTGCCTCTTCTGTGTTTCTGGGCTGCATTGAAGCTGGGAAATCTATTGATATCTGAAGGGGAGCTGAATATTTTTGTTAGAAGGTGGCACTAATTTTTTTCCCCCTACTACTTAATTCTTTCTACTGTGGAAAAACATCCACTATTTATAGTGCTTTTATACCTATGAGTAGAACAGTTATATGTTGGTTAAGTTTCAACAAATTAAATTAACTTGAAATTTACAAATCATTTATTGGGAAAGAGATTTTGGGCTAAAAATTGGAGAATGCTGGAAACCTGCCAGTAACAGCGGTGGCCAAAGAGTGCAGACAGTACCGGCATTTTGGTTCTGGCTGCTCATTAACACCAGCGTGGCATTGATTTTCTGGTGTAATGCGCTCTTTGCAGCGCTAACCTCAGAAGGAGGCCAAAGGTCGTCTCTGTCTCTCACCTGCAGTGTAGTGGGGCGGGGAAGAAAGGAGCGATCCAAACAGCTGCCATACTTGCTCCAAATAGTTTATGAAATGAATACATCAGTTTTCCCTGTAACACTAATCTTTCCCCAATGGTTGCTCTTGAAAGTGTTTAAATGTGTAGTCATTGTGGCAGCTTTTATTGGGTCTTGCATACTCGACACAAAATAATTATTTGATAAATAATTGGTTATGGAATTTTGAATAAATTATTTATAATCCCTTAAGTTGTTAAGCAGTTGAGTCCAGATTTGTTAGGGGGTGATGTTCTGGTGTCGCTATCAAAGAGATCATATCAGAGATCATCTTCAATCGTTGCAGTGGAGTTCACCAATTGAGTTACTGACTCTCAAACACTGCAGGCTTCCTGGAAAGTTACCAGAAAATGCAACCCCTCTCCCCCCTCCCCACCCCCACCTCCCCCAGCACTGATGGGCAAAAAATGAAAGTTTAAAAGAAGAACATTGGCAAAGGAAGCGTTTGAAGTTCCAGCATCCATCTGAGGTGTTTTCCACCTGTCAGCGTCCATCCTCGTCAGTCCTGCCAGATTCCTCATGGTCGTTAACGCTGCTGAAACACCTTTTAGTGGCAGCAGGCACTGACGTGATTTAGAGTGGATGGCAATAGCAGCAGCGAACGCCAAAATGGATGAGCTAGTGTCAACTTAACGTTGCATGCCAATTGACGTCACGCTCCAACACATTAAAATACTTTCACCGATTGCAGGCAACAGCAGTGCTACTGACCTGCTGAAAATGGTGGCCACCGCAGGACCCGCCACCAGTGGTGGAAGAGTGCCGGCTGCTGTTTTCTTGCCATTTCATGGCAGTAACGGGTGGCGCAAACCATCTGAATTTCTTGGCCTTTGTTTCAAATTTCCACAGGAAGGAAACAATTTTAAACTCAGGTACAAAAGCATTGCTGTCACAATATTTGAAACTCCTGATGTACCCATGAAACAGTTTTACTCTGAGTTTGAACTCTTTTTGCTTATCTAGTGTGCCTACTGTAGGTGTCATTTTTGATTTGAAATTGGAGGGGGTTAATTTAAAAACAAGTTAGACCGAATGTGATCAATTATAGTACTTCCAATAAATGGTCAGGATGAGCATGTGTAGGGGCTTTACTGCTTACGTGTTTGTTTTTGCACTAGGATATATCCTATGTTGAAACAATCACTGTTGCAGTAAATCTCCTGTGATACAAAAATCTAAAGGTTGAGTAACATCTAATAAAATGTCTTCTCTGTTTTACAAAAAGCCCTCTATTTGAGAGTGATGTGTCAAAGGTGTGGAATTACACCAACAGTGTGGAGCAGTATACAGCAGCCGGAGGCACTGCACACAGCAGCGTGACTTCACAAATCGAGCAACTGAGAGCGTGGCTAAAAAGACGACAGAGCACTTAAGATTGTCCACTCTTTTAAACAGAGTGGACAGTAGATGGATCGAACACCCAAGTGATTTGCATTGACAGTACTCAAGATTTTTTGACTAGTTAACCATAGGAAGAGTTTTCGATCAGGGGGGTAAAATCTACTAAATGGCAAAGGTTTTTAGATTAAGATAAAATCTGGCTGGCAAGTTGCGATAGTGACAGTGTTAAATTGAGCAATGATAATTGGCAGTAAATTGAGCTTCAATCTATACTTAAATTGTAAAAGGTTGCCATTTGTAAAGTCTATCTTGTGGTTCTGTATTCTGCTGCAATTTACAACTGGTTTGTAAGAGAAAATGTAAACAAAATAAATCTTGATGGGATACAGTCTGATACTAATTTCAACCACTGCACATACATCCACTTTTATTTTAATTTCTTTAGGAGTGAAAAAGAAAATCTCAAACTGGGGCATTTAGTAGCCCATTTATAGTAGAGAACAGCTTCCTGGTTTCGAATGCTGGTTTACACATGAGCTGCTGTTGAAACCACTCTGCTCAGGTTGAAGGATGATTTTTACAACAGCCAGTATAAAAGTCAGAGAGATACTGGCAAGTTGAAACATTCCTGAGCACCTCCATGCAGGCTGTTCTGTTCTACGCTACTGAAGTCATGTCCTCTGGGAATCCATTTGTGTTTACTTGACACCGGAATCAGAAAATTTTACTTTTCCTGTTGCCGTCTACCTCGACGCATCACTAATGAGCTGAACATCCTTTCCTCACACATGTGCTGAAGGCATATCTTTTTTCTATTAAAATGCTAGAATCCAAGGTTATAGTAGCTCAGTGGTTATGTTACTGGACTAGTAATGCTAGAGGCATTTACTAATGATCCAGAGACATGAGTTCAAAATCCCACCACAGCCGCTGTAATTAAATAAATCTGGAACAAAAAATAAGCTAGTATCAGTAATGGTTACCTTGAAACTGCCAGATTGTCATAAAAACCCACCTGATTCACTAACGTGGAACAAAACCTGCCATCCTTACCGGGGGCCTATGTGTGACTCCAGCCCTACAGCAATGTGGTTGACTCTTAACTAACCTCTGAAATGGTCGATCAAGCCACTCAGTTCTACCAAACCACGAAAAAGAAATATACTAAGAATAAAACCGGACGGACCACCTGGCATCGACCGGACACGACAAAGGCACAGTCAACCCTGCAAAGCCCTCCTCATTTACATCTGGTGACTTGTGCCAAAATTGGGCGAGCTGCCCCACAGACTAGTCAAGCAACAGCCTGACATAGTCATACTCGCAGAATCATTCCTTTCAGCCAATGTCCCAGACTCCTCCATCACCATCCCTGGGTAGTCCTGTCTCACCGGCAGGACAGACCCACCAGAGGTGGTGGCACAGTGGTATACAGTAGGGAGAGAGTGGCCCTGGGAGTTCTCAACATTGACTCCGGACCCTATGAAGTCTCATGGCTTCAGGTCAAGCATTGTTAAGAAAATCTCCTGCTGATTACCACCTACCGCCCTCCCTCAGCTGATGAATCAGTACTCCTCCATGTTGAACACAACTTGGAAGAAGTACTGAGGGTAGCAAGGGCACAGGCTGTACTTTGGTGGGGGATTTCACTGTCCATCACCAAGAGTGGCTCGGTAGCACCACTACTGACTGAGCTGGCCAAGCCCTGAAGGACATAACTGCCAGTCTGGGCCAGCGACAGGTGGTGAGAGAACTAACATGAGGGAAAAACCTACTTGACCTCGTCCTCACCAATCTACCTATCGCAGATGCATCTTTCCATGATACTATTGGTAGCAGTGACCACTGCACAGTCCTTGCGGAGACAAAGTCCCATCTTCACACTGAGGGCATCCTTCATCGTGTTGTGTGGCACTACCAGCGTGCTAAATGGGATAGATTCAAAACAGATCTAGCAGCTCAAAATGGACATCCATGAGGCGCTGTGGGCCATCATCAGTAGCAGAATTGTATACCAGCACAATCTGTAACCTCATGGCCCGGCATATCCCTCACTCTACCATTACCATCAAGCCGGGACCAACCTTGGTTTAGTGAGAAGTGTAGAAGAGCATGCCAGGAGCAACACCATTTCCAAGTTCCCCTCCAAGTCACACACCATCCTAACTTGGAATTATATCACCGTTCCTTCATTGTTGCTGGGTCAGAATCCTAGAATTCCCTCCCTCACAGCACTGTGGGAGTACCTTCACCACACAGACTGCAGCAGGTCAAGAAGGCGGCTCACCACCACCTTCTCAAGGGCAATTAGGAATGAACAATAAATACTGGCCTTGCCAGCGATGCCCATATCCTATGAACAAATATGGATATTTAAATGTGTAACACAAAGCAATGGAAAATGCCTGCAGCAAACAAAAAAAAAGCTTTTGTATTTTTAACATGGTTGAGTTCTGCAGTGAATACATTTAAAAGACAAAGGGAGGTCCATTTGATTTGTTGAAAAGGTTAACTATATAGATCCCACAGAGTGGTATGATGTGAATTTGTGCTTCACAGCCTTATGCAGGCATGATGCCTGATCTCGATCTAAATGCTATAGGGAGACAGCTCGGGTGTCTATTGACACCACTGTGTCAGCCAATGAATTGGAGTCGGGACGGGACTTACGGCAGTCTTTTTGACAGCAAAGTCTATTTACTCAGCTGCTATCGTTCACGCATCTCCTTGTGGCCAATTTCAGATCAGCATCGACAAGATCCTGAAAGCAGGTTGATTGCCCACTCGAGAAAGGTTTGTGGTTCAAGAAAAGGGCTGGGAACAATTACACAGCAGACTGTCCAGTTGGACAAAGTTTCAAAATACAATACAAAGGACATTATTCATGAACTAGTTCTTTAAAGAAGTATTTTGCATTTACATGGTGCCTTTCACATCCTCAGGACCTTGCAACCTCTGACTTACTTTTCAAGTGTAGTTAATGTTGTAGGCAAATTTGCACATAGCAAGGTCCCACAAACAGCAAATAAGCTGAATGTTTTGGTGGTATTTGTTGAGGGATGAATTTTGACCATGGCACCAAGAAAACTCCCTTTGCTTCTTTGAATACTGCTGAGATCTTTTTCACCCACCTGAACAGGTAGATGGAAGCTCAGCTTAACCTCAGCAAAACGACAGGTAAGTTCCCCTTATGGTGACACTTCCCTTGCATCATTTTTCAGTGTTTAAAAAAAAATCTAAAATAACAAAACACTATTGTGGAACAAAGAAAAATGAGTTTAAACAGCAGAGATTAGACAGGTGTTATGTACCTCTTGAACGTCAGGATTAGCTTTCTCGTGTTTTGGTTTGTGTCTATCAGTTCCTAAACTGATGCACCACATGCTTTCTATACACCATGGGCTAATCTAATCTGTTGTTGAAAACCACTGTTTCAGACCATAAAATACTCATCTCTCATTGGAAATGCATTTTGTGAGAGATTGGGTCGATTGGGCTTATATTCGCTAGAGTTTAGAAGAATGAGAGGGGATCTCAATGAAACTTATAAAATTCTAACAGGACTAGACAGACTAGATGCTGGAAGGATGTTCCCGATGGCAGGGAGTCCAGAACCAGGGGTCACAGTCTAAAGATAAGGGCTAAGCCATTTAGGACTGAGATGAGGAGGAATTTCTTCACCTAGAGAGTGGTGAACCTGTGGAATTCTCCGCCACAGAAGGCAGTTGAGGCCAACTTATTAAATATATTCAAGAAGGAGTTAGATATATTTCTTAAGGCTAAGGGGATCAAGGGATATGGGGAGAAAGCAGGGACGGGGTACTGAATTTGTATGATCAGCCATGATCTCATTAAATGGCGGAGCAGGCTCGAGGGGCCGAATGGCCTACTCCTGCTCCTATCTTCTATGTTTCTATGTGACACAAGGACTGATTTTCTGTTTCCAGCCTATTTTGAAGATGGAAGGTTGAGCAGTGGGCTTTGTGTCCACCCCTGCTGTACACTATGACCCTGTCAAACCTCTTGGAGTTGACCCCGATGGAAAATTGATGATGGGCCCCTGGTCTGGATTGGGCTTCCTATTGGAAGTTCACACAATGTAGGGTGACATTTTCAGTATAGTCTTTAAAAAGCCCTGCAACAGTCATTTGAAAGGGAGGTTTATTCTTGGCAGCCACAAATTGTCCAGAGCTTAGAAGCATCAATCAATGAAGCAGATGTGGGCAAGAACTCCATGCTTCACTGTGGAATGGGACAGCATTCCCCCATATAGTGGTTAGCATTGTTGCCTCACAGCGCCAGGGACCCGGGTTTGAATCCGACCTCGGGTGACTGTCTGTGTGGAGTTTGCACATTCTCCCCGTGTTTGCATGCGTTTCCTCCGGGTGCTCCGGTTTCCTCCCACAGTCCAAAGATGTGCAGGTTAGGTTGATTGGCTATGATAAATTGACCCTTAGTGTTAGGGGGATTAAATACGTGGGGTTACGGGGATAGGGTGGGATATGTGTTGGTGCAGGGGTTACGGGGATCGGGTGGGATATGTGTCGGTGCAGGCTCGATGGGCCGAAATGGCCTCTATCTGCACTGTGGGGTTTCTGTGATTCTGTGATATCAAGTGGAAGGGCACAACATATTTGCTCTCAACCTGTTGCAACTTGACTGTGGATGCAGGCAAAGCAAACCACTTTACAGCTCTTTTATAGCTGGTAATGCATACTCCCACTGTAGCTGGGTGCACTTTTTACCTCCAGCTTTAAAATGGAACTCTGGTTGCACTTTCCAAGAAAGGAATCTTCCAGGAAAGTCTAGGTGTATGATGCATGTTCATTTACACACATGCTATGATGTAGGATGGGTACCTGTGTAAGGGGTTTTAGATCGCAGAGGTTTCTCTCTCTAGAGGCCTCTCTCTCTTGCACAGTAAAAACCTTGAGTAGTTCGACCCACTCACCCCTTAGGTTCTATACACTGGTCTTTGAGGCAGGAACTACAATGTAGAGAATACTCCATAGATCAGGTTTAATGAAAATGAAATGAAATTTTATTGCATAAAGGAACAAATTGAATGTAAGCCAACAAGGTACATGGGAGGGAAAAACAAATCATAATACAGTACTAACCAACATATATACAGGCATGTTGTACTTTACAAAAGTCATCTCGAAATGGGGAAACACACGGAACATCGAGGGACAACAACTCATAATTAATTATACCCAAAATGCCCACCCCCTAAACCTAACTGGATCAGATTATGAGGGGCCAGAAACATGCTCACCAATCCAATTTGAAAGTGTAAGCTTTTGAAAGGTCTGTGTTTTGATCCTCTCAGGCGTCCTGTCTCCACGTAGTCAACGCTGCGGGCTGCGACACTCTCTCTTCCTCGAGGCGAAGGTCACGGACAGGCTGGATGCTAGCAGGCCTGGACATCGGCGTGGACGGAGACCAACTGTTTGACCATTGTCATATAGGTTTCTTCTGGAGGGCTACTGTCATTTGTCTCGTCAACGGCCCGTGGTTTGTCGAAGATCTCCCGATGGTTACCCCGGGGCGGGACGCAGACTCGAATCACCTTCTTGACTGGACTCTGGATCGACGTTCCTCCGCGGCTCTCGAAAAGGCAAGCTAGCTGAGCCAAGCTGCGCCACGCCATGCTACCCTTCGCTCCACCAAGCTCCGAAAAGCTGCAAAAGCTGCAAAAGCTACCGATGGCTACCCCGGGACTCCAGTTATACTTCTCAAAGAAGCCCTTATCTCCCGCCAAATCAAGGTGAGTCTTTGTTTAATTCTTGGCGGGCTTGTATCACAGCGGGGTAGTCTTTGTGTAAGAATTACCTTCTGGATGGCCGGTAATTGCCATCTCTGGTCTGGAATGACCTGGTAATGTTTTTAATGT
This sequence comes from Somniosus microcephalus, assembly GCF_052327205.1. Classification (NCBI taxonomy): domain Eukaryota; kingdom Metazoa; phylum Chordata; class Chondrichthyes; order Squaliformes; family Somniosidae; genus Somniosus; species Somniosus microcephalus. The sequence goes on from NC_141001.1 coordinate 19,104,562, forward strand.
CCTTCTGATGTCTTAAATGGTTCTTCATGTTCCCCCTATGAATATGAAACTGTCTCCCTTTGTCTGGGTAAACATTTAGATGGCCTTTATCTACAGGCCGATCTGATCGGATCTGCATCCAATCTATATGTATGGGGCTCTGTCTGGTTTCGTTTTCCCTGAAACTGCCTTCCAGAACCTACTGTGGGCTGAATCCACAAAAGCTGTCTGGGGACTGCAGGAACCATTTTAAAGTGTCCCAAAAGCTGGTCACGGGGTCTGGCGGCCATTTTGTGTGTCCCTTTTTCTGGGCTTCTTTTAAAACAGTCTTTTAAAGTTAAGGCCTTTTCTGCCAATAGACCCTTATAGGACAATGTTCAATTTTGCGAATTCCACATCTGGCCATTAATGTATGTACTCGTCAAACTTCTCAAAGTGGCTTCTGTGCTTGCAGATAGAAGCAGCGTAGAGTGGGGGAGAAATTTCAATTGCTTGAGTGTCTTTGAAGAGGCCACGCACCAAGTCAAAGAAGAAAGAATGAGTGTGGACACCATACATTGCTGAGTCCATGGCTGGAATTCTCTGTACCTGGGTGGGTCGGGTGTGGGAGGTCAGCGTGGTGGGTAGCAACCCCGTTGATGCTTCCATTGCACTGCAGAAAACGACTTTGCATCGATGGGGTCTATTAAGCCTGCCCTGTGCATTACCCGGCCCAATTAAATGGTGCGGGTCTGATGACTTCACCCATGATGCATTTTCAGCCGGGATATTTAAAGGAGCCATGGCCACGTTGCATTTGAAGGTTCATCTAGGAGTGTGCAGTCACAGCACTGGTACTTTTGATTGTTCCAAACACTTGGAAACATGACTGCACAGAGGCAGAGGGCTGCACCCAGGTTCTCCGATGACTCCCTCTATATGCTTGCGGAGGGACTCTCAGCATGCAGGGAGGTCCTCTTCCCTTCTGATAGGTGGAAGAGACCTCCCCAGGAGACAAAAAGAACCTGGTTTCAAATTGCAGAGGAGGTCAACAGCGGGGATGTAGTTATGTGGACCTGGGTGCAGTGCCACAAACATTTCAATTATCTCATTAGATCAGGAAAGGTGAGTACAAAGCCACACTCAACTGCATTCTGCTGTGCCTCTCATCACATCCCCATCACTCTGCCTTCCCAACCCTACTCCCGCACATCCTTACTCACACCAACTTAACTTGCACGTCCACCCATCGCTCTCTCTCTATCTACACTATCACTTCCCCATCTTACTAGCCACCCCTCACGTGTGCAAGAAGTGCATCCAGCTGCAGCTACTGACAGACCGCATTGCGGCACTGGAGCTGCGATTGGATGCATACTGGAGCATTCACGATGCTCAGGACACCGTGAATAGCATGTTTACGGAGTTGGACGCACCGCAGGTAGAGATTGGACAGGAAGAAAGGGAACGGGTGACCAACAGGCAGAGTACTAGGCGCAGGCAGGTAGTGCAGGGGTCCCCTGTGGCCATCCCCCTCTCCAACAGATACACCACTTTGGGTACTGTTGGGGGGGATGGCTTATCAGAGGAAGGAAGCAGCAGCCAACTTCCTGGCACCAGGGGGGGCTCTGCTGCACAGAATGGGAGGAAAAAGAGGGGTAGAGCTATAGTAATAGGGAATTCTATTGTAAGGGGAATAGATAGGCGTTTCTGCGGCTGCAAATGAGACTCCAGGATGGTGTGTTGCCTCCCTGGTGCAAGGGTCAAGGATGTCTCCGAGTGGCTGCAGAACATCTTGGAAGGGGAGGGTGAACAGCCAGTTGTTGTGGTGCATATAGGCACCAACGATATAGGTAAAAAGCGGGATGAGGTCCTAAAAGCGGAATATAGGGAGTTAGGAGATAAATTAAAAAACAGGACCTCAAAGGTAGTAATCTCAGTATTGCTACCAGTGCCACGTGCTAGTCAGAGTAGAAATAGAAGGATACTTCAGATGAATATGTGGCTAGAGGAATGGTGCCAGGGGGAGGGATTCAAGTTCCTGGGATATTGGAACCGGTTCTGGGGGAGGTGGGACCAGTTCAAACTGGATGGTTTGCACCTGGGCAGGGCTGGAACCGATGTCCTAGGGGGAGTGTTTGCTGGTGCTGTGGGGGAGGGTTTAAACTAAAATGACAGGGGGTTGGGAACCTGAGCAGGGAGACAGAGGAAAGGGAAACAAGGGTAAAAGCAAAAGATAGGAAGGAGAAAAACAAAAGTGGCAGTCAGAGAAATCAATGGTTTAAATCAAACGTGGCCACAGTAAATAACAATTCTAATAGGTCTAAGAGCGTTAAAAAAACAAGCCTGAAGGCTTTGGCCTAGAAATTCAGTATAGCCACGTTTGGGGCGCTACAGCCGGGTGGCCGCTAAAGTTTGCGCCCGGCGCAACTTAGCGTCACCGTCGCTGATATTCAGTGGCATCGCCCCAAGAGGTTGCTGCTGCGCTAAAACAAGCGATGCACGACTATCATTAGGCGCTAAGCCGGCGGCCCGGGGCGATACCCCCAAGGGCGAGCGCAGCGCAGGTGCGGCGAGTTGCTGATTGAAGGCAGACACTCTGGCGCCGGTGAGCTCTTAAAGGGGGAGGGTGGATTTGTTTGGCTGCCACGCCCTGCACACTGCAGCCCTGAAGCAAGGCCTGACCACTGCTGCTTGATCTGTACAACGCCCAGGACAATGGAGAAGGCCAGGGAGAGAGCGCAGCGCTTCAGCGAGGGTGACCTGAGGGTGCTGGTTGGCGCAGTGGAGCGCAGGCGCCATGTTCTGTTCCCTGAAGGTGGCAGGAGGCCGCTGCCCAGCGCCTATCGGAAAGCCTGGAGGGAGGTGTCAAACAGGGTGACCTCCAACAGCGTGGTTGCCAGGACTCCTGTACAATGCCGAAAAAAGTTCAACGACCTCACTCGGGTTGTCAGGGTGAGTACCCTTTCCAGTGTCCTCCTCATCCCTGCATGTGCACCTCAGTTTATGGGCAAAGGGACCTGAAAGCCCTAATGCCCAGCCCTCATCCAGCAGCTATGGGGCTGTCATGAAAATCACTTGCACATTCAGGACTTTACACACTGTCAGGGCTATTCCACCATGGGAGGCAGTGCAGACAAGATCAGGGCTTCACACTGTCAGAGCTAGTCCACCATGGGAGGCAGTGCAGACAAGATCAGGGCTCCACACTGTCAGGGCTAATCCACCATGGGAGGCAGTGCAGACAAGATCAGGGCTTCACACTGTCAGAGCTAGTCCACCATGGGAGGCAGTGCAGACAAGATCAGGGCTTCACACTGTCAGGGCTAGTCCACCATGGGAGGCAGTGCAGACAAGATCAGGGCTTCACACTGTCAGGGCTAGTCCACCATGGGAGGCAGTGCAGACAAGATCAGGGCTTCACACTGTCAGGGCTAGTCCACCATGGGAGGCAGTGCAGACAAGATCAGGGCTTCACACTGTCAGGGCTAGTCCACCATGGGAGGCAGTGCAGACAAGATCAGGGCTTCACACTGTACTTAGAGGCCGTCCTTTCTCTTGCAGGGCAAGGTGGCGCACAACCGAAGGCAGCAGCGTGAGACCGGGGGAGGCCATCCTGACCTCAAACAGCTCTCCGACCTGGAGCAGCGTGTGGAGCGCATTATGTCAGGCCGGCTGATTGGCCCCGTCGCCAGTGGAGATGCCGACCCTGTTGTGGGCCCCAATGGTAAGGGCATCACCTTTTTGACCTCTCTCTTTCCACTTGTGCCTCAGAACAGCATCCTTTGCCACTGTCGGACCAATGCAGTGCATAGCAGCACTCATGCCTCCCTCGCTGCCGCCCTGTCCTCACTCTAAAGCAACTCTTGTGCCTCCCTGCTTTCAGATGCTGAATCGCCAGGTGAGGAGGCGGGCCCTCAAGCTGGCACTGTGAGTGAATCGGAGGGCGAGGAGGAGGAAGAGGAAGCCAGACCATCAGTGCCACCCTCAGCCGAGGCAGCCCATGGCGATGATGGGGACACGTCTTCCCTGGAGGGGAGCAGGGAGGAAGGGTCGGAGGAGAGTGAAGCTCCGGGGCCCAGCGGGCTGCAGCAATGTGGGAGGGGTGGGGAAGCTCGGCGGCCTTCTCCCCGGAGGGTGAGTGCGGCCTCCAGTCCTGCTACGGTGAGCGCAGAGGAGGTGTGGCTCCTAGCGTAAATGGCCGCCCAGGCTGAGCGCAGGCACACTGAGCTCATGACTGCAGTGGCAAGGATGCCTGACTCCATAGAGTCTCTGTCAAGGAGTGTGCAGGAATTCGGGGCAGCACAGGCCAGGAGTCTGCAACAATTCAGTGCAGCACAGGCCAGGAGTCTGCAACAATTCAGTGCAGCACAGGCCAGGAGTCTGCAGGACTTCGCGGCAGCACAGGCGGCTTCTAGCCAAGTGCTCAGTTGTGCCGTGCATTCACTGGCTGGTGTCGTGCGGACACAGACCAGGGCCACACGGGCACTAACTGCTGCCACCCTCGCTGGATCGGCCAGGCATCGCCAGGGCACTCGCCATGCCACAGCAGCCCAGCAGTCTGTGCTTCAGCAGATTGCTGCGCATGCTGCAGTGCTGGCGCGTGCGAGTGCCAATGTATCAGGCGACCAGGGAGTACCTGTGATCTGTCAGGTTGGCAGCATTCCTGCAGCCGAAACTGTCACTCCTCCATTGCAGCTGCCACCAGCCGCTGGACAGACTGCTGCCGCCCAAGCAAAGTTGGAGCAGTCAGCAGCCGGCCCCTCCAGGCCCAGAGCTGGTCCAGGCCGACCCCCAAGGGCATCTGCCGTCTCGCCATCTGACCCTCAGCAGCCTTCCCCCAGCCTTGCTGCAGCCACTGGGCTCCCATTGAGGAGGAGCTGCAGGGCGGGCAGGGGCCAGTCATGGATGCGAAACGCATCACCCTCGCGGGGGGAAAAGTAGAAGGTGTGGCCAAATGTTTTGTTTCACTTGTAAAGGCCGATACTGGTGTCTTTGTTTCACTTGTAAAGGCTGATACTGGTGTCTTTGTTTTACTTGTAAAGGCCGAGACTGGTCTATTTGTTTTTTTGGAAAGGCCGAGACTGGTCTATTTGTTTTTTTGGAAAGGCCGAGACTGGTCTATTTGTTTTTTCGGGGGGACTTCTCTCCATTAGTTTGTTATGTGAGAAGGGCACAGAGGTATCAAAGTAATACATTTTCTGAAATCGCACTGTCCATGCTTTCTTTTGGAAGTCCTGGTTGCCCTGCTCGGCTGAGGGCTTGTGGAGTGGCGACATTCATCTTGTGCCATTGGCACAAGCCATTCCCTGAGAGGGGGCCTAGAACCAACGTGCAATAAGCCGCCGACGGGCGGCCCTTGCACTTTCTGCCTCCCTCCTGTGCTGGTCCTCCTCCTCCTCCTCCTCCTCCTCCTCTGGTGGTCCTCCAATGTCTGGTGGCAGTGGCTGAGTCCTGCGGATAGCCAGGTGGTGCAGCATGCAGCACACGACAACAAAATGGGAGACTTGCTCAGGCGAGTACTGTAGGGCTCCTCCGGAACGATCCAGACAGCGGAACCGTTGCTTCAGGACGCCGATTGTTTGCTCAATGATGTTCCTGGCTGCTTGATGGCTGTCATTGTATCCCTCGTCAGCAGGGGTGCGGGGCGCACGGAGCGGGGTCATCAGCCAGGTGCACAAAGGATAGCCTTTGTCCCCGAGAAGCCATTCTCATGGGTGAGGCTGGGCCTGGAACATGTCTGCCACAGAAGTCTGGCGCAGGATGAAGACATCGTGGCTGCTGCCTGGAAAGTGGGCATTGACAGCTAGGATGAGCTGCCTGTGGTCACACACCAACTGCACGTTGAGCGAATGGTAGCCCTTCCGGTTGCGGTAATCCTCGGCATTCTCTAGAGGTGCCCGCAAAGCCACATGCATGCAGCCAATGGCGCCCTGCACCATGGGGAAGCCCGCTAATGCTGCAAAGCCCATTGCACGCTGTTGCTGCTTGTCAACGGTCATGGAGAAGGAGATGAACTGACGTCTCCTTCTGAAAAGGGCATTGGTCACCTGGCGGATGCAGCAATGTACCGCAAACTGGGAGATGTTGGAAATGTCCCCAGTAGCGGATTGGAAGGAGCCGGTGGCATAGAAGTTGAGAGACACCATCACCTTCACTGCCACCGACAGAGACGTCCTGCTCCTCAGCTGTGGCTGCAGATCTCCGCGAAGCAGGTGGCAGATCTCAGTGACCACCGCCCTTCTGAATCGCAGCCTCCGAACACACTGCTCGTCAGACATGTTCAGATATGAGAACTGCTGGCAGTATACCCTGGGTGGGTAAGGCCTCCTTTGCCGACGCCTGTTGCCCCTTCTCCGTCTGGCCATGACTGGCACTCTCTCACGGCGTCTCTGAGCCCTTTGAATGCAATGGAGAAGCCCAAAGTTTCCACCCATTGCAGCCCCCATTATATGTTTCCAATCAATGCTATGGCTCTGAAGTTAAAGACAAGTGCAAAGCTGTGGCCTGAAGCCACAAGTACCTGTGCGAGTGTTGAGCCAAACCAGAAAGCTCTCTACCTTTGTCTCTCTCCAAAGATCCGTCTCTCACAAAGAAGGAGTGTTGCAAAATGGCTGCCATTTCTACTGCAGGAGGAGTGCCCTTTAATTAGCGCCCCCGCGCCCCGCAGCGACTGGGAGCCGTTCCCCTCTACCAGTCGCTAGGGGCGCCAGGTGCACAATAGGCCGGCGCCACTGAATTTCCGGTTTGGGGCGCACAAAGGGCGTTGCACCATGAAATGACATCAGGATCTGCGCGCGCAGCTGAGCGCGCGCAAAGGCTTGGCGCCGCCGCTAAATCTTAACTGAAGTTGGCGAGAGGCGCAGATCGCACTGCGCCCGGGCGCTAGCCGCTTAGCATCCCACATCTCCTCCTCCTAAGGCTCTAGCGGCTGGCGCAAACAACTGAATTTCTAGGCCTTTGTGTCTTAATGCGAGGAGCATTTGTAATAAGGTGGATAAATTGGCTGCACAAATAGAGGTAAACGAATACGATTTGGTTGGGATTACGGAAATGTGGCTCAAGTATGGCCAAGACTGGGAACTCAACATCCAGGAGTATTCGATATTCAGGAAAGATAGGCAAAACGGAAAGGGAGGTGGGGTAACATTACTGGTTAAAGAAGGCATTAACACAATTGTAATGAAGGATATTAGCTCTGATGATGTGGAATCTGTATGGATAGAATTGAGAAATACTAAGGGGAAAAAAACATTAGTGGGAGTGGTATATAGACCTCCAAACAGTAAGGCGGAGGTTGGGGATGGCATTAAAAGAGAAATTAAAGAAGCGTGCAATAAGGGCACAGCAGTCATCATGGGTGACTTTAATCTACATATAGATTGAGCCAACCAAATTAGTAACAATACTGTGGAGGAGGAATTCCTGGAGTGTTTACGGGATGGTTTCCTGGACCAATATGTCGAGGAACCAACCAGAGATCAGGCCATCTTAGACTGGGTATTATGTAACGAGAAAGGATTAATTAGCAATCTTGTTGTACGAGGCCCCTTGGGTCGGAGCGATCATAATATGATCGAATTCTTCATTAAAATGGAGGATGAAGTAGTTGACTCAGAGACAAGGGTCCTCAATTTAAATAAAGGAAACTACGATGGTCTGAGCAGCGAGTTGGGTAGGATTGATTGGGGAATGGCACTCAAAGGGTTGACGGTGGATAGGCAATGGCAAACATTCAAAGACCGAACGGATGAGCTACAGAATTTGTTCATCCCAGTTTGGCATAAAAATAAAACCAAAAAAAGGTGACTCAACCGTGGCTAACAAGGGAAATTAGGGATAGCATAAGATCCAAGGAGAGGACATATAAATTGGCCAGAAAAAGCAATAATCCTGAGGATTGGGAGCAGTTTAGGATTCAACAAATGAGAACAAAGGGATTAATTAAGAAAGGGGAAATAGAATATGAGAGTAAGCTTGCAGAGACCATAAAAACTGACTGTAAAAGCTTTTATAGATATGTGAAGAGAAAAAGATTGGTGAAGTCAAGCTTAGGTCCCTTGCAGTCAGAATCAGGGGAATTTATAATGGGGAACAAAGAAATAGCAGACCAACTAAATACATATTTTGGTTCTGTCTTCACAAAGGAGGACACAAATAACCTCCCAGAGATGCCGGGGAACATAGGGTCTGATGAAAGTGTGGAACTGAAAGAAATCAGTATTTGTAGGGGAATGGTGTTGGAAAATTGATGGGACTGAAGGCCGATAAATCCCCAGGGCCTGATAATCTACATCCCAGGGTTCTTAAGGAAGTGGCCCTAGAAATCATCATAATCATAATAATCATAATCAACTTTATTGTCATTGTTAGTGCACAAGTGCAGTACAACGAAATGTAGGCTTGCGGCTCCCGAGAGTGTACATTTAGATTAAGACATTTAAACATTCAACATATATTTGGCTTGTAATACATTAACATAAACATAACCATAATAAAGTGCATTGGCAGATGTGCAGGCTTTAGAGTTTATTTGTGGAGTTCAGTAGGATGACAGCCCTGGGAAAGAAGCTGTTCCTAAATCTGGTCGTACGGGTGCGAATGCATCTGTAGCGTCTCCCAAATGGCAGGAGGGTGAACAGACTGTGGCTGGGGTGGGTAGGGTCTTTGATGATGGAACGTGATCTCCGTAAACAGCGTTTCTGGTATATGTGCTCTATGGTCGGTAGCCGGGTGCCGGTAATGCGTTGGGCAGTTTTGACTACCCGCTGCAGGGCTTTCCGGTCATAGTAGCTACAGCTGCCATACCATACTGTGATACAATTCGTCAGGATGCTCTCTATTGTGCAGCGGTAAAAGTTAGAGAGGATCAGGGGTGACAGGTTACATCTCTTCAGCCTCCTTAGAAAATATAGGCGCTGCTGGGCCTTCTTCACCAGAGAGGAGGTATTGAGGGACCAGGAGAGGTCTTCCGTGATGTGGACTCCGAGGAACTTAAAGCTGTCCACCCTTTCCACCACAGCCCCATTGATGTGGATGGGGGTGTGACTTCCGCCTTTAGACTTCCTAAAGTCCACAATGATTTCTTTGGTTTTCTTGATGTTAAGGGCCAAGTTGTTATCGGCGCACCACTTCACGAGATGCTGGACCTCCTCCCTGTAGGCTGACTCATCGTTGTTGGTGATCTGGCCTACTACCGTGGTATCATCCGCAAACTTGATGATGGTGTTGGAACCATGAACAGCCACACAGTCGTGGGTGAAGAGCGAGTAGAGGAGGGGGCTCAGCACACATCCTTGTGGGGCCCCCATGTTCAGGGTCGGGGGGGGGGAGGTGTGGTTACCTAATTTGAGACTGGAGTCTGTTTGTTAGGAAGTCCAGGGTCCAGTTGCAGAGGGAAGTGTTCAGGCCAAGAGTGTGGAGTTTGGTGGCCAGCTTGTTGGGGACGATAGTGTTGAATGCTGAGCTGTAGTCTATGAACAGCATTCTGATGTAGGTCTCTTTACCATCTAAGTGATTCAGTGCAGAGTGTAGAGCAGTTGTGATTGCATCCTCCGTTGATCTGTTTGCATGATAGGCAAACTGGTGTTGGTCAAGAGAGGCGGGAACACTGGCTTTGATGTGAGCCAGGACCAGTCTCTCGAAACACTTCATTATGATAGGTGTGAGTGCAACAGGTCGATAGTCGTTCAGGCACGTCACAGCCGTTTGTTTTGGCACAGGAATAATGGTAGCGGTCTTGAAGCATGTAGGGACTACTGCCTGGGCCAATGACAGTGATCTGCCTCAATAATCCCGAGACTCGATGTTAGCGGAACAAAACAAGGCTTTTATTAACTTAGAAGATAACACGCAGTGGAGAGAGGTATTTTCCATCTGGAGCTCTGCAGTACTGGATATGAGGCCAGACTGAGCTGGCTTACATAGAGGCCAGGTATGGGCGGAGCCCTACACACAACACATTCCATACATTCCAATATACAATACAATGGTGAGGAGAAACCTGAAACCAACCACAGTCACAGGCAATACAATGGTGAGGGGAAACCTGAAACCAACCACAGTCACAGGCAGTGATGAATGGAATATTTCATCACATTCACCCCTTCTATAGATTTAGTCTGTTCGGGGGTTTGATAGTCCTCTGCGAACGACGTGGCTGTTGTGGTGTCGCGGGTGTCGGCTGGGTGTCCCCGGTGGCCTCCTGGGTCTCTGCCGGGGGTGCCGCCAGGGTTGTTGAAGGGGTAGTTGGTGGGGGTGCCGTTGGTCGATGTTCTTCTGGGGGTGATGAAAGAGTAGTGGGTGGGTAAGAGTTGCTGTGGTCGTTGTTGCTGCTATTGCCGTGGTTGTTGTCGTTACCGGCTGGGGCGACGTCTTTTATTGACACGGTGTCCTCCCTTCCGTCGGCGTGCCGGACATACGCGTATTGGGGGTTGGCGTGGAGTAGGTGCACTGGCTCCATGAGAGGGTCCGTCTTATGGCCCCTCACATGCCTTCGCACGAATACCGGACCTGGGGTGGAGAGCCATGACGGCATGGATACGCCTGAGGTGGATTTCTGGGGAAAGCTAAACATTCGTTCATGAGGCGTGGCATTAGTGGCAGTACACAATAGCGACCGTATCGAATGGAGCACATCTGAGAGGACTTCCTGCCAGCGGGAGATAGGGAGGCCCTTGGTCCTTAGAGCTAGAGTGACTGCTTTCCATACTGTCCCGTTCTCTCGCTCCACTTGACCGTTACCCCGGGGGTTGTAGCTGGTGGTACGGCTCGTGGCGATACCCCTGGACAGCATGTACTGGCGTAGCTCTTCACTCATGAAGGACGCCCCCCTATCCGTGTGGATGTAGCTCGGCATACCGAACAGGCAGAACAGGCTGTTGAGGCATTTAATGACCGTGGCGCTGGTCATGTCTGGGCAGGGGAAGGCGAATGGGAACCGGGAGTATTCGTCCACAGTTTTCAGGAAGTAAACATTGCGGTCGACGGACGGGAGGGGGCCCTTGAAATCTAAGCTGAGCCGCTCAAAGGGCCGTGTAGCTTTGATTAAGTGGGCTCTATCAGGGTGGTAGAACCGAGGCTTGCACTCAGCGCAAGTGCGGCAGTTCCTGGTCAGAGACCGAACTTCCTCAATCGAGTAGGGTAAGTTGCGGGACTTTATGAAGTGGAACAGCCGCGTGACCCCTGGGTGGCAGAGGTCGTTGTGGAGGGTCTGTAGCCGATCCCCGGTGGCGCTGGCACACATCCCTCATGAGAGGGCATCTGGGGATTCGTTAAGGGCCCCTGGCCGGTAAATGATGTCATACTCGAAGGTGGAGAGTTCGATCCGCCACCTAAGAATCTTATCATTTTTGATCTTCCCCCTCTGTTTATTATTGAACATAAACGCCACCGACCGCTGGTCGGTAAGTAGGGTGAAGCGTTTGCCGGCTAGGTAGTGGCGCCAGTGGTGCACTGCCTCCACGATGGCTTGGGCCTCCTTTTCCACGGAGGAGTGTCTGATCTCGGGCGCTTGGAGGGTCCTCGAGAAGAAAGCTACGGGCCGCCCCGCCTGGTTGAGGGTGGCCGCCAAGGCAAAGTCAGACGCATCACTTTCCACTTGAAATGGAGTGTTCTCGTCCACTGCCTGTAGCATGGCCCGCTCAATATCCTGCTTAATGCTTTTGAAGGCGGCGTGGGCCTCAGCAGAGAGTGGAAAAGAGGATGCTTTCAAGAGGGGGCGGGCTTTGTCGGAGTAGTTGGGGACCCATTGGGAATAATAAGAAAATAACCCCAGGCACCTTTTCAGGGCTTTGGGAGTGTTGGGCAGGGGCAGCTCCCGTAGGGGGCGCAATCGGTCGGGGTCTGGTCCGATTTCCCCATTCTCCACCACGCTGCCTAGTATGCAGAGGCGCGTGGTGTTGAAAACGCACTTGTCCTCGTTGTAGGTGAGGTTGAGTTTTTGTGCGGTTTTCAGGAACCTCTCGAGGTTCGAGTCGTGATCCTGCTGGTTGTGACCGCAGATGGTGACGTTGTCGAGGTAGGGGAAGGTTGCCTGCAAGTGGTGGTCATCGACCATGCAATCCATCTCCCTCTGGAAGACCGAGACCCCATTCGTCACCCCAAAGGGGACTCTGAGGAATTGGTAGAGGCGTCCGTTCGCCTCGAAGGCGGTGTACGGGCGGTCCTCTGGTCTGATAGGGAGCTGGTGGTACGCTGACTTGAGGTCGATGGTGGAGAACACCCGGTATTGGGCGATTTGGTTCACCATTTCTGATATGCGGGGTAGCGGGTAGGCGTCTAGTTGGGTGTACCTGTTGATCGTTTGGCTATAGTCGATCACCATCCGTTTCTTCTCGCTACCCCTTACCACCACCACTTGGGCGCGCTATGGCTATTGCTGCATTCAATAATGCGCTCTTTCAGGAGCCTGTCTACCTCGGTCGCGATAAACCGCCTGTCCTCCCAGCTGTACCTCCTGCTTTTGGTCGCTATTGGCCGGCAGTTAGGGGTAAGCTCCGCGAATAGCGAAGGCGGCTTTACCTTCAGGGTAGCCAGGCCTCACACTGTGAGGGGCGGCTGGGACCCACCGTAGTTGAGCGTGATGCTTTGGTGGTTGCACTGGAAATCCAGGCCCAAGATCATGCTCGCGCATAGATTCTTCATGATTAATACTTTAAAATTATCGTATACAGTCCCGTTAACGGACAATTGTACCGTGCAGTAACCCAGAATGGTCGATGTCTGGGTTTTATCAGCCATAGAGATGGTACCCCGAGTAGGGACCACCTTTAGGGAGAGTTGTTGTGCCAGTTCAGGGTGGATAAAACTCTCCGTGCTTCCACTGTCAATTAAACATTTAACCCCGCACCCGTTTCCCTCGATGTCCACAATTGATTTGGATAGCGGGTGGGGCCTGGTCTGGTCCACTGTGACCGATGCCACTGTAGGACCCTGATCGAGACAAGATGGCGTCCACGCTGTCTGCTCACAAGATGGCGGACCCCACGAGGTCGGGCAAGATGGCGTCCAAGATGGCCGCTCCCACGGCGCACACGCGGCGGTGGCGGGTTTTGGTTTCCCGGCGGGGTTCCCTCTGCACACCTTCCTGAAGTGCCCCTTCTTACCGCACTTAAAGCAGGTGGTGCCTTTCGCCGGGCACAGGTTTCTGGTGTGCTTTGGATGCCCGCAGAAGTAGCAGTTGGGTCCCCGACGCGTCGCGGCTGTCGTAGGGCTTCTGGGGGGAGAGCGGGGCCCTGACGGTGTCGGGCTGCCGGGTGGGGAAGATGCCTTCCAAGATGGCGGTGCCCTTGGTGCACACGTGGCGGCGTGGACGGCGCGGGCTGAAGAGTAGGCGTCCGAGTTTCTCTGGGCCACATCCAGGGATCGCGCGGTGTCCGCAGCCTGTTTCAGGTCCAATCCCATTTTTTCCAGCAGTCTTTGCCGGATGTAAGTGGAGCTGAGGCCTGTGATAAAGGCATCGCGAACAAGCTTGTCGGTGTACACTGCGGCTTTTACATCTCGGCACTTGCAGTCTTTGCCAAGCATTTTCAGGGTGCCTAGGAACTCCTCCACCGATTCCCCAGGTCGCTGTGCGCGAGTGGCGAGCAGATGCCTAGCATACACCTCATTCGTAGGCTGCTGGTAATGCGCCTTTAAGATGTCACAGGCGGCCAGGTACGTGTCGGCGTCTTGGATGAGGGGGTAAACCTGGTGGCTTACCCAATTCCGCAGAATTCCGAGTTTCATACTCGCAGCGTCCATAGCGTCTTTGATGGCTGCGGAATTGTCCAGGAAGAATTCCATACACATAAACCAGTGTCCGAAGCGTGCTGATGCGTCCGGAGCATGCTGATCCAAATCCAAACGTTCGGGTTTCAGGAGTTGATCCATTGTGTTGAAAAATAAGTTAATAAAATTGATGTGCCTCAATAATCCCGAGACTCGATGTTAGCGGAACAAAACAAGGCTTGTATTAACTTAGAAGATAACACGCAGTGGAGAGAGGTATCTTCCATCTGGAGCTCTGCAGTACTGGATATGAGGCCAGACTGAGCTGGCTTACATAGAGGCCAGGTATGGGCGGAGCCCTACACACAACACATTCCATACATTCCAATATACAATACAATGGTGAGGAGAAACCTGAAACCAACCACAGTCACAGGCAATACAATGGTGAGGGGAAACCTGAAACCAACCACAGTCACAGGCAGTGATGAATGGAATATTTCATCACAGACAGATTGAAGATGGCGGTGAAGACATCAGCCAGCTGATCAGCACATTCCTTGAGTACCCGTCCAGGGATGCTATCCGGTCCAGCAGCCTTTCGTGTGTTCACTCCGCGTAGAACACCCCTTACGTCGGAGGTCGACAGAGTGAGCACCTGGTCTTCCGGGGGTGGCAAGGCTTTGGTAGCCGGCTCCCTGTTGTCCCTGTCGAAGCGAGCGTAGAAGTTGTTAAGCTCCTCCGGAAGGGAGGCATCGCTAACAGGGGGGCTGGTGTTTTTGCTCTTGTAGTCAGTGATGGACTGGATGCCTTGCCACATGCGCCGGGGGTCCGAGTTGTTGTGGAAATGATCCTCTATCCGCAATGTCTGTTTCCTTTTGCCAGTCCTGATACCCTTTTTTAGGTTGGTCCTAGCTGCACTGTAAGCCGCCGCGTCGCCAGATTTAAATGCTGCGTCGCGTGCTTTCAACAGCGAGCGGACCTCTCCGTTCATCCAGGGTTTCTGGTTGGGGTATGTCCTGATATTTTTATGGGTCGTGACGACCTCGACGCAACTGTTAATGTAGAATAGCACTGTGGATGCGTATTCCTCGATGTCATTATGGGCAAACATGCCCCAATCAGTGCGTTCGAAGCAATCCTGAAGCTCCGAGACTGCCCCCTCTGGCCATACTTTCACTGATCTAACTGATATTCTCAATCTTTTGATGAGCGGTTTGTATGTCGGGGCTAGAAACAGGGAGAGGTGGTCAGACTTCCCAAGGTGGGGCAGGGAATGGCCTTATAAGCATCTACAATGCTCGTGTAGACTTGATCCAGTGTGTTCGCCCCTCTTGTGGGGCAGGAAACATTCTGGTGGAATTTCGGTAGTGCAGTTTTTAGGTTTATTTGATTGAAGTCCCCCGCAACGATAAAAGCTCCGTCTGGGTGCGCAGTTTGTTGTTCGCTGATGGCCCTGTAGAGGTCCTTCAGTGCTAGTTTGGCATTAGCGTGTGGTGGGATGTAGACCGCAGTGATGATAACAGCCGTGAATTCCCGAGGCAGGTAGAAGGGTCTGCACCTTACCATGAGGAATTCCAGATCAGCCGAGCAGGATCTATCGATTATGTCCGTGTTAGTGCACCAGGCATTGTTAGTGTAAATGCACAAACCGCCTCCCTTGCTCTTACCGGAGTCTGCAGTTCTGTCAGCGCGGAAGACCGTGCGTCCTTCTAGTTGGATGGTGGTGTCAGGGATAGTAGATGCATTGCTGGTCATCTTCCAGAACTCGATAGACTCTGGAACAGTACCCATGGATTGGAGGGTAGCTAATGTTACCCCACTATTCAAAAAAGGTGGTAGAGTAAAAGCGGGGAATTATAGACCGGTAAGCCTGACATCGGTAGTGGGGAAAATGCTCGAGTCCATTATAAAAGATGTAATAGCAGAGCACTTGGAAAGCAGTGACAGGATCGGAAAAAGTCAACATGGATTTACAAAAGGTAAATCATGCTTGACTAATCTACTGGAATTTTTTGAGGATGTAACTGGTAAAATAGATAAGGGAGAACCAGTGGATGTGGTGTATTTGGACTTTCAGAAGGCATTCGATAAGGTCCCACATAAGAGATTAGCGTGCAAAATTAAGGCACATGGGATTAGGGGCAAGGTATTGACTTGGATAGAGAACTGGTTGGCGGACAGAAAGCAAAGAGTTGGAATAAACGGGTCGTTTTCCGAGTGGCAGGCAGTGACTAGTGGGGTACCGCAAGGATCGGTCCTAGGACCCCAGCTGTTCACAATATATATTAATGATCTGGACGAGGGAATTGGATGTAATATCTCCAAATTTGCAGACGACACAAAGCTGGGTGGGAGGGTATGTTGTGAGGAGGATGTCGTGAAACTCCAGTACGATTAGGACAGGTTGGGTGATTGGGCAGAAACATGGCAAATGCACTATAATGTGGATAAATGTGAGGTTATCCACTTTGGTGGCAAAAACAGGAAGGCAGATATTATTTGAATGGCAATAGATTGGGAGAAGGGGAAGTGCAAAGAGACCTGGGTGTTCTTATGCACCAGTCGCTGAAGGTAAGCATGCAGGTGCAGCAGGCGGTTAAGAAGGTAAATGGTATGTTGGCCTTCGTAGCAAGAGGGTTCGAGTACAAGAACAAGGATGTCTTGCTACAGTTGTACAGGGCCTTGGTGAGACTGCACCTTGAGTATTGTGTGCAGTTTTGGTCGCCTTACCTGAGGAAGGATGTTCTTGCCATGGAAGGAGTTCAGCGAAGATTCACCAGGCTGATACCTGGGATGGCAGGAATGACGTATGAGGAGAGATTGTGTCGATTGGGCTTATACTCACTGGAGTTTAGAAGATTGAGAGGGGATCTTATCGAAACCTATAAAATTCTGTCAGGCCTGGACAGACTAGATACAGGAAGGATGTTTCTGATGACCGGGGAGTCCAGAACCAGGGGTCATAGTCTAAGGATAAGGGGTAAGCCATTTAGGACTGAAATGAGGAGGAATTTCTTCACCCAGAGAGTGGTGAACCTGTGGAATTCTCTGCCACAGAGGGCGGTGAAGGCCAGTTCATTAAATGTATTCAAGGAAGAGTTGGATATATTTCTTAAGGCTAAAGGGATCAAGGGGTATGGGGAGAAGGCAGGGACAGGGTAGTGAATTTGGATGATCAGCCATGATCACATTGAATGGCGGAGCAGGCTCGAAGGGCCGAATGGCCTACTCCTGCTCCTATCTTCTATGTTTCTATGTAGCTGGAAGCACCTCATGCTAACTTAGCTCACGCTCTGTGTTGCAATGCACAGTTAGAGCATCACTAGAGAGACTTTTCTTATAAGCGCCGTAAGCGTCCTGTTGTGCTTTTGTTCACTTCCACTGGACACCCTTTTTGAGGAGCTCGTGCAATGGAGCTAACATGGTCGCTAACTCAGGTAAGAAAGGTGCGTAGTACTGGACCATTCCAAGGAAAGATCTTAACTCAGACACATTCTGTAGCTTTGGAGCATTGATGACAGCATCAATCTTTTCCTTCACTGGTTGCAAGTCATTGTCAACTTTTACATCAAGGTACACAACCTCGGGCTGCACAAAAGCACATTTGCTCCTTTTCAATTTGACATTGTGGGCATTCAATCTTTGAAGCACCATATCTAACACTTCTAGATTTTCTTCCTCGCTGCTTGTTGTGATCAGCACATTGTCTTGATTGCATAAGCAATTTGGAATTCCTTGCAAAATCTTATCCATCATAGCCTGGAAGATTTTGGGGGAGGACTTTACAACACACGGCAGTTTGGTGCATGAGTACAGTACCTTGTGTGTGTTGATGGTGAGACACTGTTGACCATCTTTGTCAACATTCAGCTGAGTGTAAGCGTGCGACAGGTCAAGCTTGGAGGAAACCTTTGACCCAGAGAATGCTGCATACAAATCTTATGATGTAAGTAACGGCTACTGCTCATCGTCAACTGCTTGGCTGACAGTAACTTTGTAGTCACCACACAAGCGTACAGTTTTGTCTGCTTTGGGCACTACCACAATCGGGGTAGCCCATTCACTTTTGTCAGTTTTTACGAGCACTAAGTTCTCTCTCAGCTTCGTTAGCTCTTCCTCCACCTGAACTTTCAATGCATAGAAACATAGAAGATAGGAGCAGGAGTAGGCCATTCGGCCCCTCGAGCCCGCTCTGCCATTTAACGAGATCATGGCTGATCATTCAAATTCAGTACCCTGTCCCTGCTTTCTCCTCTTATCCCTTGATCCCTTTAGCCTCAATAAATATATCTGTTAAGTATGTGTATTGTATTGAACAATTAACACAAAGACTTAAACGTATAACTCAAACAGGTCTTTACTGGTTGGAGGTAGGGACTATACATAGGTCTTTACTTCATGCCCACAGGCGGGAACTGAGGGGGATCAGTACCCACAGTACTATTTATACCCCTATGGCCAGGAGTGGTACTGCGCATCACTACGCCCAACAAGTAGTGCAGTCCTGTCCATAGGTTCAAAGTAGCACACATATTACATACACAACATTCCTCCCTTCCTAGCTTTACAGTCATCTCCCCATTTAACATAACGTAATAACATATATACATATATAACTTCAGGTTTACATAACAGAATAACATAGATACATAGATAACTTCATGTCAAAACAGATCACAGATTCAGTCTCTGCGGAAAACAGTTCACAGATTCAATCTCTGTGGTGTAGTCGGTTCACGTTGCTGGAGTGACTCATTCAATAGTCCTTCCATGGATTTAACAGTTTGAACTTCCGAACTGAATTGGCTCCGTTCGGAGGGACCACGTGTGTGATCTGGTAGAGGTGATAATGGTTCAGATGGGTCATCTTCTGTTTTTACTTTTCCTTTTCTGCTTCTTGGAGACTCTCTGGGCTCCATTGTCAGCTGCCACAGCTGCCAGCTGCATGCGCAGTTCCTCCTTCTCTTACTCCTGTTTCCGTCGTAGAGCCAGCTTCTCCCGATGTTCCGTAGACTTTTGGTGCTCCTCCATGATTTCTGCACTTTGGGAGTCGAAGTTACAAGCTGGGCAGGACAGGACATCGTAATATTCGGTGTCGTCCTGAGCTAGACCAGTGAGAGGGTCGTCTATTTCCTCCATACCCAGCTGGACGTTAGCCAGCTCTTGTTCCAAATCCATACATCTTTCCTGAAGAGACTTCTTCATGTGTACCTCTGCATCCAGCTTTTTCTGGGCTTTCAGCAAGTCGTTTACTAGTGACCTCATTTGTGATTTTAATACTTCAACTTCCTTTGGAGATTGATTGATCGGACTATGCAATCCCTCTACCGGAGCAGCTGTTTCAGCGGTCTGTTGTTCTACGTTGACGTGAGTCAGCGTACTTTTGGCATCCAAGGGCTGCTCTGTTGCAGTCATCTCAGTCTGTGTTGCCACCTCAGCTCTTCCAATAACCTTTGAGAGCTCCGAACCCCTTTCGTTTGAATATTGAAGTTCATGTTCAAGTTTTTCCCATTTCAGAGTCCTGTCCTTCAGCATATGCAAGAGTTGGCTGACCGTTAACTCCTCTGACATCAGACGTTTTGTGTGCTCCTGCTCCATGTTCTCCATCAGCTGCTTCTGTAGTCTTTCCAGATTCTCCAACTCTATATCAAAGAACTCTTTCGTTGCATTCAACTCTTGCTCAAAACGGCGAAGCATTTGTTCTAATTGCTGTTGTAGTTTGAAATGGAGTTGAGTTCGAGCCCGGTGTCCCTCAGAAATGGGCACATCAGTAGACTTGCCAGACTCAGAATCCACAGTTAAACTATGTTGTTGTTGCTCAGTGGAATTCTGTGCTGAAACTTTGTCTTTTGCACCTGAGTTGGGCTTACCATCATCCGTTCCAGAGTCTGGGCCGACTATCTTCACCGAGTTCTCACTCGTTATTGTTTGTAGGAAATGCCAGTCCATATTCATTTTCCTAATCCACTCCCGTCCTAGTAGTGGAGGACCTCCTTCAGATATCACATATAAGTCCATTATTTGACTGTCTTCGCCCTTGTGGACCACTGCAACCTCTATTTTTCCGATGGGGTACACTCTTTGCCCCGTGTATGTTTTCAATATAATCCCCGTATCCTGTAGGGGAATATGTTGGAATAACTTTCCGTAATCTTTCTTATTTATGACCATCAATGCCGATCCAGTGTCCAATTCCAGTTTTACTTGGACTCCTTCTATCTGAAGAGTGACCCAAATTGTCTGGAGGTCTGCACCCTTACCAGCGTTGAGTACTCTTAAGCTAGCCAGTTCATTACAGCTTAAGCTAGCCAGTTCATTACTGCTAGCGTCTGAATCGGACTCCTGTTCGGTCACCTTGTGTACCTTTGCGTATTTTCCTTGCGGTGACTTCTTGTTGCTGGTCTTCTTCCCTGACCTGCATACTCTAGCTATATGTCCAAGCCTACCACAAGTTCTACATTCTTGGTTTTTAAACCAACACTGGTTCTGATCATGCGTTGTCTTTCCACAACGATAACATTTGCCAGAACTCACACCCAATTTGTGTGCACTGAGCTCCGGTGACCGTAGCTGCATTACTGCCGTGCCTCTCGCTGCGGCTTCGTGTGCTGCTGCCATAGTGACCGCCTTCTCAAGCGTCAGCTCATTCTCCTCGAGCAGTCGCTTTTGTGTATCCTGTTTAAATAAACCACACACAAATTTGTCTCGAAGTGCCTCTGTCAGTCCCGTTCCAAACTGGCAATATTTCGCTAATTTACGCAATTCCAGCAAATAATCAGCATTGCTTTCATGCTGTAGCTGCCTTCTGTCATAAAATTTAAATCGTTCCGCTAGCATCAGCGGCGTGGGGTTTAGATGATCTTTCAGGACAGTAACAATCTCATCGAACGTCTTATCCGCCGGTTCATCTGGTGATAACAGGTGTTTCAATTGCCCGTATGTCTTCGCACCCATTAAATTTAATAATGTTAGTGCTTTATCAGCCTCACGAATTTTATTGGCCTTACAATAATTTTTAACTCGTTCAACATATATGGCCCAATCTTCAATGTCACTATCAAAGTTGCTAATATTCCCGTGTTTAGGCATTGTAGTACTTTATCAGATTTGCAATTTCTCAGATTTTTTTTTTTTACTGTTATCCAAGATGGCGGCTTCCCGCTCTTGCCGTCGTCCTCCGCCCACAAAATGGCGGTTTTCCCGCTTCTGCCTTCTTCCCCAGCGGTTTTCCCGTGAAAAATGGCGGCTTTCCCGCGCTTCTCGCTCTCCCCGCCCACTTCAATGGCGGTTTTCCCGCGCTTCTCATCGCTGACTTTCAGCCCGACTGCGGCTCTTATCTCCTGTGCGATCGCTGGTGCGCCGCCCGCCCGAAACGGTTCTCAGCCCTTATCACCGGTGCGATCGCTGGCCCGCTAAGCGCCTCCCGCTTGAAGCGGCTCCCGGCCTCTGGCTCACCCGCTCGGCGGCTCTTGCTCGCTCCCTCCCGGGCTCTGGCTTACCCGCTCGCGCCCTCCCGGGCTCTGGCTTACCCACGAGGTTATGGAGGCTTCAGGGTCCTAATGCCTGTCGCTTCCAGTCGCTGGAAGCTGTCAGGATTTCTGCTGCCCTTCAGTTTTCAGTGGGGTGTTGAGGATTGGAACCTCTCTTCAACA
This sequence comes from Somniosus microcephalus, assembly GCF_052327205.1. Lineage (NCBI taxonomy): Eukaryota > Metazoa > Chordata > Chondrichthyes > Squaliformes > Somniosidae > Somniosus > Somniosus microcephalus. The sequence continues at coordinate 19,125,885 of NC_141001.1, forward strand.
TCCTGTCTTTGGACGAAGCCGCTGTGGAATAACTGCCGCAGGGTTCGAACCGACTCGTCGCCAGTGTTAAGTATGTGTATTGTATTGAACAATTAACACAAAGACTTAAACGTATAACTCAAACAGGTCTTTACTGGTTGGAGGTAGGGACTATACATAGGTCTTTACTTCATGCCCACAGGCGGGAACTGAGGGGGATCAGTACCCACAGTACTATTTATACCCCTATGGCCAGGAGTGGGACTGCGTATCACTACGCCCAACAAGTAGTGCAGTCCTGTCCATAGGTTCAAAGTAGCACACATATTACATACACAACAATATCCAACTCTTTCTTGAATATATTTAATGAATTGGCCTCATCTGCCCTGTGTGGCAGAGAATTCCATAGGTTCCCCACTCTCTGGGTGAAGAAGTTCCTCCTCATCTCTGTCCTAAATGGCTTACCCCTTATCCTTAGACTGTGACCCCTGGTTCTGGACTCCCCCGCCATCGGGAACATCCTTCCTGCACCTAGTCTGTCTAGTCCTGTTCGAATTTTATAAGTTTCAATGAGATCCCCTCTCATTCTTCTACACTCTAGCGAATATAAGCCTAATCGACCCAATCTCTCCTCATACGTCATTCCTGCCATCCCAGGTATCAGCCTGGTGAATCTTCGCTGCACTCGCTCCATGGCAAGAATATCCTTCCTCAGATAAGGCGATCAAAACTGCACACAATACTCAAGGTGTGGTCTCACCAAAGCCCTGTACAACTGCAGCAAGACATCCTTGTTCCTGTACTCAAATCCTCTCGCTATGAAGACCAACATACCATTTGCCTTTTTAACCGCCTGCTGCACCTGCATGCTTACCTTCAGCGACTGGTGCACAAGGACACCCAGGTCTCGTTGCACTTTCCCTTTTCCCAATCTACTGCGGTTCAGGTAATAATCTGTCTTCCTGTTTTTGCCACCGAAGTGGATAACCTCGCATTTATCCACATTATACTGCATTTGCCATGCATCTGCCCAATCACCCAACCTGTCTAAATCATACTGGAGTTCCTCTGCATTCTCCTCACAGCACAAACGCCCACCCAGCTTTGTGTCGTCTGCAAACTTGGAGATATTGGGGAAGCACGGTGGCATAGTGGTTAGCACTGTTGCCTCACAGCGCCAGGAATCGGGTGGGATATGTGTCGGTGCAGGCTTGATGGGCTGAAATGGCCTCTATCTGCACTGTGGGGTTGCTGTGATTTCTGTGATATTACATCTAGGTCCCTTGTCTAGATCATTTATATATATTGTGAATAGCTGTGGTCCTAGCACCGATCCCTGCGGTACCCCACTAGTTGCTGCCTGCCACTCGGAAAAAGACCCATTTATTCCAACTCTATGCTTCCTGTCTGCCAACCAGTTCTCTATCCAAGACAGTACCTTACCCCCAATCCCATGTGCTTTAACTTTACACGCTAATCTCTTATGCGGGACCTTATCGAAAGCCTTCTGAAAGTCCAAATACATCACATCCACTGGTTCTCCCTTATCTATTCCACCAGTTACATCCTCAAAAATTCCAGTAGATTAGTCAAGCATGATTTACCTTTTGTAAATCCATGTTGATTTTCTCTGATCCTGTCACTGTTTTCCAAGTGCTCTGCTATTACATCTTTTATAATGGATTCTAGCATTTTCCCCACTACCGATGTCAGGTCTATAATGCCCCGTTTCTCTCTACCACCCTTTTTAAATAGTGGGGTAACATTAGCTACCCTCCAATCCATGGGAACTCTTCCAGAGTCTATAGAATTTTGTAAGATGGCCAGCAATGCATCCACTATTTCTAGGGCCACTTCTTTAAGTACCCTAGGATGTAGATTATCAGGCCCTGGGGATTTATCAGCCTTCAATCCCATCAATCTCCCTAACACCATTTCCCTCCAAATACTGATTTCATTCAATTCCTCCCTCTCATTAGACCCTATGTTCCCTGACACCTCTGGGAGGTTATTTGTGTCCTCCTTTGTGAAGACAGAACCAAAGTATGTATTTAATTGGGCTGCCATGTCTTTGTTCCCCATTATAAATTCCCCTGATTCTGACTGCAAGGGACCTACGCTTGACTTCACCAATCTTTTTCTCTTCACATATCTATAGAAGCTTTTACAGTCAGTTTTTATGTTCCTTGCAAGCTTACTCTCATAATCTAATTTCCCCCTCTTAATTAATCCCTTTGTCCTCCTTTGCTGAATCCTAAACTGCTCCCAATCCTCAGGTTTGCTGCTTTTCCTGGCAAAATTAAATGTCCTCTTCTTGGATCTTATGCTATCCCTAATTTCCCTTGTTAGTCACGGTTGAGTCACTTTTTTGTTTTATTTTTATGCCAAACAGGGATGAACAAATTCTGTCGTTCATCCATGCGATCTTTAAATGTTTGCCATTGCCTATCCACCGCCAACCCTTTAAGTAACGTTCCCCAATCCATCCTAGCCAACTCGCGCCTCATTCCATCGTAGTTTCCTTTATTCAAATTCAGGACCCTAGTCTCTGAGTCAACTACTTCACTCTCCATTTTAACGAAGAATTCTATCATATTATGATTGTTCCTCCCCTCCCTAAGGGGCCTCGCACAACAAGATTGCAAATTAATCCTTTCTCATTACATAATACCCAGTCTAAGATGGCCTGATCTCTAGTTGGTTCCTCATCATATTGGTCCAGGAAACCATCCCATATACACTCTAGGAATTCCTCCTCCACAGTATTGTTACTAATCTGGTTAGCCCAATCTATATGTAGATTAAAGTCACCCATGATAACTGTTGTGGCCTTGTTGCACGCTTCTCTAATTTCCCGTTTAATGCCATCCCCAAACTCAGCATTACTGTTTGGGGGTCTGTATACAACTCCTACTAACGTTTTCTGCCCCTTGGTATTTCTCAGCTCTGCCCATACAGATTCCACATCATCAGAGCTAATATCCTTCCTTACTATTGTGTTAATCTCCTCTTCAACCAGCAATGCTACCCCACCTCCTTTTCCTTTTTTCCTGTCCTTCCTGAATATTGAATACCCCTGGATGCTAAATTCCCAGCCTTGGTCACCCTGGAGCCATGTCTCCATAATCCCAATTATATCATATCCGTTTACATCTATTTGCACAGCTAATTCACAGAAATCACAGAAATCACAGAAACCCCACAGTGCAGATAGAGGCCATTTCGGCCCATCGAGCCTGCACCGACACATATCCCACCCGATCCCCGTAACCCCTACACCAACACATATCCCACCCTATCCCCGTACCCCACGTATTTAATCCCCCTAACACAAAGGGTCAATTTATCATAGCCAATCAACCTAACCCGCACATCTTTGGACTGTGGGAGGAAACCGGAGCACCCGGAGGAAACCCACGCAAACACGGGGAGAATGTGCAAACTCCACACAGACAGTCACCCGAGGCCGGATTCGAACCCGGGTCCCTGGCGCTGTGAGGCAACAGTGCTAACCACTATGCCACCTTATTACCAATGCTCCTCACTTTAAGACACAAAGCCTTCAGGCTTGATTTTTTAACACTCTTAGTCCTTTTAGAATTTTTATTTACTGTGGCCCTGTTTGATTTACACCCTTGATTTCTCTGCCTTCCACTTTCGCTTTTCTCCTTCCTGTCTTTTGTTTCTATCCTTGCTTCCCTTTCCTTGCCTTACAATAGACAGGCTTCGTGTTGGACTTGATGCGGATATGCACGTCATACGTAGTGATGCCCTCATAACTGTCTGTGAACATGCTGTCGCTCTTGCTCAGTAAGTTGCTTCTTTGAAACACCTACACTGAAGATGTTTTTCGAGTCTAGTTTTAACTTTCTCAACCAGTCTTTGCCCATGAGAGTTGGCCTGTTGTTGTAGCTCACTACAATAATAGGCAGCTTTGCTGACTGGCCATTGGTTTGAACTGTACATTCCATTTGTCCATGTCTCTAGGATTTCTCTGGTAGGTTTTTAACTCTATGGTACTCTTTGTAAGTGGTATTTGATTAAACGTACTCTCATATGTGTCCTTACTCATGATAGAGCAGTCCGTCGCTCTATACACATATCTATACACAATATATTGCTCATTGACCAAAAGTTTTGTACGAAAGTCTTTTTCTCGACTACTAGCATTGTCACTAGTGGCATAGATACTATAGGTGCCTATTTCTTCAACATTAGGTGTGTTCACTTCAATATTGTGAACTTCGCCTGCTACCTTCAGGGATCTGTGAACCTGCACTCCAAGGTCCCTTTGTTCCTCTACACTTCTCAGTGTCCTACCATTTAATGTGTATTCCCTTGCCTTGTTAGCCCTCCCCAAATGCATTACCTCACACTTCTCCAGATTGATTTCCATTTGCCACTGTTCTGCCCACCTGACTGGTTCATTGATATCTTCCTGCAGCCTACAGCTTTCTTCTTCATTATCAACCACACAGCCGATTTTAGTATCATCTGCAAACTTCTTAATCATACTCCTTACCTTCAAGTCTAAATCATGTGGTATATATCAAGTAAATTGATATATACCACAAAAAGCAAGGGACTTAGTACTGAGCCCTGCGGAACTCCACTGGAAACAGCCTTCCAGTCACAAAAACACCTGTCGACCCATTATACTTTGCTTCCTGCCTCTGAGCCAATTTTGGATCCAACTTGACACTTTGCCCTGGATCCCATGGGCTTTCACTCTTGTGACCAGTCTGCCATGTGGAACCTTATCAAAAGCCTTGCTAAAATCCATATACACTACATCAAACGTACTACCCTCATTGACCCTCCTTGTTACCTCCTCAAAAAATTCAATCAAGTTAGTCAGACATGACCTTCCCTTAACAAATCCATGCTGACTGTCCTTGATTAATCTGTGTCTTTCTAAATGAAGATTTATCCTGTCCCTCAGAACTTTGTCCAATAATTTTCCCACCACCGAGGTTAGGCTGACTGGCCTGTAATTACTCCCTTTTTAAACAAAGGTACAACGTTAGCAGTCCTCCAGTTCTCCAGCACCACACCTGTAGCCAGGGAGGATTGGAAAATGATGGTCAGAGCCGCTACTATTTTCTCTTTTGCTTCTCTTAACAGCCTGGGATACATTGCATCCAGGCCTGGGGATTTATCCATTTTCAAAGCAGCTAAGCCCCTTAATACTTCCTCTCTCACTATGTTTATTTCTTCTATATTTCACACTCCTCCTCCCTGATTGCAATGTCTGCATCATCCCTCTCTTTTGTGAAAACAGAAGCAAAGTATTCATTAAGAACCATACCCACGTCTTCCGCCTCCACACACAGGTTACCTTTATGGTCTCTAATAAACCCTCCTCTTTCTTTAGTTATCCTCTTGCTCTTAATATAGTTATAAAACATCTTTGGGTTTTCCTTGATTTTACTTGCCAAAATGTTTTCATGCTCTCTCTTTGCTTTCCTAATTTCCTTTTTAATTGCACCCCTGCACTTTGTATACTCCTCTAGAGTTTTGCAGTATTGAGCCCTCGGTATCTGTCAAAAGCCTCCCTTTGTTTCTTAGTCCTACCCTGTATGTCCCTTGACATCCAGAGGGCTCTAGATTTGTTAGTCCCACCCTTTTTCAGTAAGGGAACATACTTGCTCTGAACCCTCAGCATCTCCTCCTTGAATGCCTCCCACTGCTCTGACACTGATTTACCTTCAAGTAGCTGTTTCCAGTCCAATTTGGCTAAATCCCATCTCAATTCAGCAAAATTGGCTTTTCCCCAATTGAGAACTTTTATTCCTGGTCTATTTTTGTCCTTTTCCATAACTACCCTAAATCTAACTCAATTATGATCACCACCACCAAAATGCTCTCCCACTGACTCCCCTTTATAGAGAATGTGTCGCAGCTGAGGTCATTCCTCGGGTTGGTGAATTACTATCATAAGTTTTTGCCGAATTTGTCGACAATTCTGCACCCACTGAATGCCCTGCTACGAACGGGGGCAGCATGGAAATGGAGCGATGATTGTAAGCGTGCTTTTCAGAAGAGTAAGGACTTAATCACTTCAAAGGAAGTATTGGCTCACTACAACCCAAAACTGCCAATCAGGCTGGCGTGTGATGCGTCTCCCTACGGCATTGGGGCGGTACTGTCACATAAATTCCTTGATGGTTCGGAGAGGCCGATAGCTTTTGCGTCACGCTCGTTAACTTCTGCCGAGCGTAACTATGCCCAGATTGACAGAGAGGCCCTCAGCCTAGTGTGGGGGGTGAAGAAGTTCAATCACTATCTGCACGGTCAAAAATTTACTCTACTAACCGATCATCAACCTCTTGTCTCCATTTTCAACCCTCAGAAGGGCGTCCCGATAATGACAGCACAACGGCTGCAGAGATGGTCCCTTTTCCGAGGGGCACACCAATATGACATCGAGTACAAAGGAACTAAACAGCATGGGAATGCTGATGGATTGTCACGTCTACCGTTGCCGACGGTGGAAGAAGATGACCTTGCAGTGGATCCAATGGAGTTATTCCACTCGACCATAGTCGAATGTCTCCCTGTGACGAATGCAAACATAGAAAAGGAAACACGGAATGACCCGACACTATCACGGGTCTATGACTTAACGGTGAAGGGATGGCCAGTACATGGCGAACCACTGCTGCCAGCATTCTCGCCGAGAAGAGAACAGCTGTCAGTGTGCAGAGGAACCTTGATGTGTGGATCCAGAGTAGTAATTCCACCTAAGTTGACGGATAGAGTGCTCAATGAGCTTCATGAGGGTCATCTGGGTGGGGTAAAAATGAAGAGCTTAGCCAGAGCGTTTGTGTGGTGGCCGGGAATCGATAGAGAAATCGAAGAGATGACCAAGAGCTGTGCAGGATGCCAGAAGGTCCAAAACGCCCCACCACAAGCTCCTCTGCATCCATGGGAGTGGCCCTCATCTCCATGGCAAAGGGTGCACATTGATTTTGCTGGTCCCTTCATGGACTCGATGTTTTTAATTGCGATGGATGCACATTCAAAGTGGCCAGAGGTAATAAAAATGTCCTCAACCACCACGGAAAAAACTATCACAGTTTTACGAACCATATTCGCCAGGAATGGGCTGCCTGAACAGATTTGCTCTGACAATGGACCACAGTTTGTGTCTGAAGAGTTCCGGAGGTTCTTAAAGAACAATGGTGTTAAACATTACACATCTGCCCCATATCATCCAGCCACTAATGGATTGGCCGAGAGGTTTGTCCAAACATTCAAGAAGGCTATCAAGGCAATGTGTAATGAAGATATACCCCTACAACACAAGGTGGACAACTTCTTGTTTGCCTACCGGAATGCGACACATGCGGTTACCAACCAAACTCCAGCCATGATGTTCTTCAATCGAAGACTACGATGCCGCTTGGATTTGGTTAAGCCAAATGTCCGAAGAGATGTGGAGAACAGGCAGTTTCAGAATATGAATGAAAGACCGACCAGGAGTTTTAAGATAGGTCAACCAGTTTTGGCCCGGGACTACCGCACTGAGAAATGGCAGCCAGGAACGATTTGTACACGACAAGGACCTCTCATGCATACCGTGGACGTTGGGGAGAGCATTGTAAGATGACATGTTGACCAGATTCTAGAGTCACTGGAAAACGTCAACTCCACACCACGATCTGATACACCTGGTAATGAAATCGACGTTCCAATTGCAGTTACCGCAGACCCGGTAATATTGGAAGCAGATGAACCAAACAATGACATTGATTCCGACTCAACATTGCCAGAAGAACCTGATACCCCAAAGAGGCGTTATCCAGACAGAATCAGGAAGTCTCCTCAAAGACTGAACTTATAATTGCTTAAACTTAACCAATGTATCTAGCAACAGTAATTGTGACTGTAATTCGTTATCATTAGTTGTTAAATGAATGTTATGTACTGTTTATCTAAAAGGGGAGGAATTGTTGTGTATGTACCTTTAAGAGAATAACTGGTCTCAGACTGCAGTACCGGCAGTGACCACCCCAGTATAAAAGGCGCTAGAGAGCCTCTGTTTTGTTAGATTCGTTTATGCCTTTCACCAGTAAAGTTCTGTTTGTTTCTCTCCTGCTAGTCCATGTCTCAATCATTCACGGACGTAACACTTACCTTCCCTCTATTACTGACCATCACAGCATCCTCTTGGTCATAAAAGCCACCACAAAGCAAATTTTCCAATCCAACTTTTTACATCTATCAATCCAATATGATATCAAGAAATCAAATCATCACCATATGCATTCTCTTAGTGATTGTCTTGTGTGTGCCTTTGCCTATCCTACTGATGTCACGCAGTGCTATCCCAGTGGCTGTAGCATGGCTGGTGGAAGGCTGCTGACTTTCAGTGTGAGACACTGCAAATGGCCTTGCTGGTTGACCTTGAGGAGCTGGTGGCTGGGAGTGTCAAATCAATCTTCTCCTTCTTCTTCACTCTCCTCTCTCTCTTCTTGGCCAACCGCTGGCTGGGCAGGCTGCATTTCTTGGGTGTGTGTGAAATGAGGAAGGCACAAGGGTGGAGTTGTGGTGAGGGGAGGGTGGGAAAGCAGGAGTTGCAAGCCAGAAGGAAGATAGCGTATGAGGATAATGAGGATACCAGCATCTTGTATCCTTTCATCCCCACTGCTGGCCTAGGGCTCAGCCATGCCCCTGCCAAGAATGGCCTGCACCGTCTCCTCCAAGGGGGTGAGGTGAGGCTAGGAATGGGAGATGTGCCTCGTGATTGGTGCAGATTGTTGGTAGGTGAGTGATTGGGGGTCGTGCATTGAGCAGTGTGTGAGGCTAGTGGTGCAATTGGTAGGAGGCGGCTTTTGAAGATGCATTCACTGACCTTGCCCAGTGGTCTGAGGTCATGAAGCTTCTTTGGGCACTGGAGCCAGATGGTGGGGGCGACACTGCTGACAGTGATGGCCTTAGTGATGTTCTCCCACATTGTTCTTTCTAGAGGGCCTCCTGGCCCCTGTGTGCAGAAGACCTCCCTTGCAGTGTTGACTCCTTGCACAAAGCTGGAATGCTGTGTGCAAGACGCTGGGTCCCTTCCCTGGCTTGCTGAGCCGTTTGTGTTAGTGCTGAGGCAGTTTTCCCATTTTTTGAGGTTCGGAAGGGAATTCAGCTTTAAGTGCTGAAGAACCCCATTTGGGACATCTTTTTAATGGTATTTTTGTTCAAAGGAAGTAAGGGCTGAAAACTGCATTTTTTCACTTCATTTTAATTTTTATTAGTTCTGAATGCATTGCCCCTTTAATTCATAGCCCTTTTAATTGCCCACAATTCATTGCAAACTCCACCACCTCGCTCCCAGAGGCTGTAAGAAGCTGCAATGCTGCTCCTGGGACGGGAACTTCGGGTCAGATGCCTCCACCAACACCACCAGGAGGGCGTTACATGATAAGTTAGCACTGCACTACAAATCTCCAGCCCCCCGTGATGTGCCTTCAATAACTCAAAGACAAGGAGTTTAAAGGATTCAACTAAGGCTTTTAATCACTAAGAACATAGCAGCATTACAGGTCTTCCCACATCAGGCATCTGGTAGGAATGACTCATACAGCTCTTGAGACCTTTACATGGCAAAAGACAGGGGCGTAGCCAATACACACAATAGGAACAAAAGGGGGCGGTTCACACAATACAAGCAGGTAAAACACACAGGTAAAACACATGGGCTGATGAAGGCATATATTTCATCACATTCACCCCTTCTACAGATTTAGTCTGTCCGGGGGTGTGATAGTCCTTCCTGAACGTCGCAACAGTATCTCGGGTTCCAACCGGGGGTCCGTGGTGCCCTCCTGGGCATACCCATGTGCTGGGGGCATTGCAGGTACTGCTGGGGGCGGTGAGGATACCTCTGGGGATGGTAGAGGTTCTTCTGGGGGTGGTGGTGATAGGTCGTCGTCGTCGCTTCCTGCCGAGGCAAGGTCCTTTATGGACACGGTGTCTTCACGCCCGTCGGCGTGCTTGACGTACGCGTACTGTGGGTTTGCGTGGAGTAGGTGTACTGCCTCCACGAGGGGATCCATTTTGTGGCCCCTCACATGCTTCCGTAACAGGACTGTCCCTGGGGTGGAAAGCCACGAGGGTAGGGATACTCCTGAGGTTGATTTGCGGGGAAAAACAAACATCTTCTCGTGAGGAGTGGCGTTAGTAGCAGTACACAGTAGCGACCTTATCGAGTGGAGTACGTCTGGGAGGACCTCCTGCCAGCGGGAGGTGGGGAGGCCTTTAGAATTTAGTGCTAAGGTGACCGCCTTCCACACTGTCGCGTTCTCCCTCTCCACTTGCCCATTACCCCGGGGGTTATAACTAGTGGTCCGACTCGTGGCTATCCCCTTTGACAGCGGGTATTGGCGCAGTTCATCGCTCATGAACGACGCCCCCCTGTCAGTGTGGATGTAGTTGGGCATGCCGAACGTGCAAAACAGGTTGCCGAGGCACTTGATGACCGTGGCACTGGTCATATCTGGGCAGGGGTAGGCGAATGGGAAGCGGGAGTACTCATCCACAATGTTGAGAAAGTACACATTGCGGTCGGTGGAGGGGAGTGGTCCCTTGAAATCTACGCTCAGGCGCTCGAATGGCCGTGTAGCTTTGATCAGGTGGGCTCGGTCGGGCCTGAAAAAACGGGGCTTGCATTCCGCACAAGTGTGGCAGTCCCTGGTCATAGACCGGACCTCCTCGATGGAATAGGGCAGGTTACGGGATTTTGAAAAGTGGAATAGCCGGGTGACCCCTGGGTGGCAGAGGCCGTTGTGGAGGCCCTGTAGCCTGTCCCCCTGGATGCTGGCACACATCCCTTGTGATAGGGCGTCGGGGGATTCGTTGAGGGCCCCCGGCCTATATATTATGTCGTACTCAAACATGGAGAGTTCGATCCGCCACCTGAGAATTTTGTCATTCTTGATCTTCCCCCTCTGTTTGTTGTTAAACATGAAGGCTACCGACCGCTGGTCGGTAAGCAGGGTGAAGCGTTTGCCGGCTAGGTAGTGCCTCCAGTGCCGCACTGCCTCCACTATGGCCTGGGCCTCCTTCTCTACCGAGGAGTGCCTGATCTCGGGCCCTTGGAAGGTTCTTGAGAAAAAGGCTACGGGCCGCCCATCCTGGTTGAGGGTGGCTGCTAAAGCGAAGTCGGACGCATCGCTTTCGACCTGGAAAGGGATGTTTTCATCCACTGCCCGCAGCGCGGCCTTCTCAATGTCGTGTTTAATGCTGTTGAAGGCGGCGTGGGCCTCGGCCGTGAGCGGGAAGGACGTTGTTTTCAGGAGGGGACGGGCCTTGTCGGAATAATTGGGGACCCATTGGGCGTAATAGGAGAAGAACCCCAGGCACCTTTTCAGGGCATTGGGGGTGTTTGGTAGGGGTAGCTCCCATAGGGGGCGCAATCGGTCGGGGTCCGGACCGATTTCTCCGTTTTCCACCACGCAGCCCAGGATACAGAGGCGCGTGGTGCTAAAGACACACTTATCCTCGTTGTAGGTGAGATTGAGTCTGAGGGCGGTTTTCAGAAATCTCACGAGGTTCGAGTCGTGGTCTACACATGGGCTGATGAAGGCATATATTTCATCACACCCCGCATTAATTTTTGCCCGTTAGAGCTGTGGCCATTTTTGGCGGCCGTAAACCCGAGGCCACGGTGAGATTGGCAGATTTCTGTCGATGTCCAATTTCTATTCACCGTTATATGTGGGTTAGCATGCATTACCTTAACAATTAACTCCTAATTGCATATATCGAGAAAAACATGGGCTGCCCACAACATTCTCCTGACATCTCAGAAGATGGACACTAATACAGTGCCAGATCCATGTGTGCCAACTAAAAGCTTGGTCTCATTTCCATTAGTAAAACAGCAATGTACTAAAAGACTACATCATTCAACGTTATATAATATATCGACTGTTTTAAAACAAGAAAGCAAAATCAAAATCCTTTGGGGCGCCAAATGTCCAATCCGCCTCTTCTGTTATCAATGTGTCTCCAACAACCTGATCTCCTGTTTATTCCTTTCCCTTCTGTTATAAATAGGGATTATTTAACATTTGACTTTGCAAGGATTTTCAGTTTAAGATATGTTTTTGATATGAATCATAGAATGATACAGCACAGAAGGAGACTCTTTGGTCCATCGTGCCTGTGTCGTGTTTGAACTCCAGTATGTTTCTGATATGAACTCGGGTTCAGGATTTTTCAGTTAATCTTAAAGTCCAACATCCTTTTTGTTACCTCGATATGGCGCTGGCCATTGCAGTCTTCCCCCGGGGGGGCCAGAGCGTTCCCCTGAGTCAGGGGATAGGCCCTTTTAATATGCAAATCGAGATCCTATGACGTACATAGAAACATAGAAGATAGGAGCAGGAGTAGGCCATTCAGCCCCTCGAGCCTGCTCCGCCATTCAATGCGATCATGGCTGATCATCCAAATTCAGTACCCTGTCCCTGCCTTCTCCCCATATCCCCTGATCCCTTTAGCCTTAAGAAATATATGCAACTCCTTCTTGAATATATTTAATGAATTGGCCTCAACTGCCTTCTGTGGTAGAGAATTCCACAGGTTCACCACTCTCTGGGTGAAGACATTCCTCCTCATCTCTGTCCTAAATGGCTTACCCCTTATCCTTAGACTGTGACCCCTGGTTCTGGACTCCCCGACCATCGGGAACATCCTTCCTGCATCTAGTCTGTCTAGTCCTGTTAGAATTTTATAAGTTTCAATGAGATCCCCTCTTATTCTTCTAAACTCTGGCGAATATAAGCCTAATCAACCCAACCTCTCTTCATACGTCATTCCTGCCATCCCAGGCATCAGTCTGGTGAATCTTCGCTGCACTCCCACCATGGCAAGAACATCCTTCCTCAGATAAGACAACCAAAACTGCACACAATACTCAAGATGTGGTCTCACCAAGGCCCTGTACAACTGCAGCAAGACATCCTTGCTCCTGTACTCTCGCTACGAAGGCCAGCATACCATTTGCCTTCTTAACCGCCTGCGGCACCTGCATGCTTACCTTCAGCGACTGGTGCACAAGGACACCCAGGTCTCTTTGCACTTCCCCTTCTCCCAATCTATTGCCGTTCAGACAATAATCTGTCTTCCTGTTTTTGCCACCAAAGTGGATAACCTCGCATTTATCCACATTATACTGCATCTGCCATGCATCTGCCCAATCGCCCAACCTGTCCAAATCATCCCGGAGTTTCTCGGCATCCTCCTCACAGCACACACGCCGACCCAGCTTTGTGTCGTTTGCAAACTTGGACATGAGACCTCATTTGCCATTTTGGGACATTACTAGGCAGCAGTGTCAGCCGGCCGTCCAGCTGAGTTTGCTGTACTTTTGCGGGGACAAGAGGAGCGAAAGTGTTCCTCCAGGCTTCACAAAACCAGCCTGGGCCGCTGGCGCTCAGGCCCCGCCCCCCCACGCTCCGAAGACTGACACCACCTCCCAGAGGTACAAAATACAAACGCAGTGAACGCCCGCCGGAAGTATGTAAAGCAGGCAGATATTGACCTCAATCAGCATGCAGCCTTGGAGGACAACCTCGAGCAGCACTGGGCCTAGAAGGCCAGGCTGTGGACTGCACCATCTCGGCATGGGTGGCAGCAGTCCGGGCTGGCTGGCTGACAGGCAACAGCAAGGGCACTGGCGGAGTGACAGGGGTGGGAGGATGAATGCTGTCATCCTGAGAGAAGACAGTAGGTTCATGCTCCACGGAGCCATTGCCACTCCCCCGGGGCGGCGCCTCAGCAATCCTATTAATGTGTTGGAGGACAGACTGCTGGACTGCTGTGACACCCTGCAAGCCCCTTTTCACACTGGAATCCCGAGCCACGATGACAGTAGTCTGAGCTTCCACTGCAGCACTCTGATGTTGGGTGGCTGCTGCTTGTGCTGCAATGGAAGCTGAGATACTGGCCACCAGGCACTGCATCATGGTTGGGTCCACAAGTGAGCTAATGGCATAAGAACAGCAAATGCTGGAAATACTCAGCAGGTCAGGCAGATCTGTTGAGAGAGAGACAGAGTTAACGTATCAGGTCGATGACCCTTCATCAGAACTAATGGAGTTGGCCACCACTTCCATGCTGGAAAGGATGGGCTCCAAGCTCTGCGCAAAGCCCTGTGCCAAGTCATCTGAGTCCTCTGCAGTAGAAACCGTGTGTGACTTCACCCTCCGGTGAGCTGGCACCTGCGCTATCCTTGCCCGCTGCCTGGCTGCAGGCCACTCGAGCCCTGAGACTCACCACGTGTCGATCCTGCCTCTATGCTATCCTTTGAATTACGCACAATATAAGTTGCTGAGCTGGTGGCTGCAAGTGTTAAACTGAGTGACGGTGTGTCTTCAACTTCACTATCTTCCTTCTCTTTCACCAGTGCCTGGCCAGGTTGCAGTTCTTGGGTATCTGAAAGGAGAAAGGCACACAGGTCGGCTTGTGGTGAGGGGAGGGGGCGGAAAGGAAGAAGTGCATGCTTACACCATCGGCAGCTTGTAAATCAGAAGAGATTGTGGGATGAGGGGGAAGTGAAATATGAGAAGGAGGATTAGGTATGAGGATACCGTCATCTTCGATGGTTTCAGCCCCGCCGCTGGCCACGGCCTCAGCAATGGCTGCTCCAATAATGGCCAGCACCGTCTCCTCCATGGGGGTCAGGACATGCAGGCACGCCTGTCCTCCATCGGGTACCCCCTGCTACCTCCGGTTGTGCACCTCCTTGTCCTGCAAGAGAGAGTAAGTGTGTCAGTGAGAGTCATGCAATCTGTTTGGGTGATGTGGCTGTCGTGGTTGAATAGCTGGCAGTGTGTTCAATCTGTGAGATGTGGGTGTGAGGCTTCCAGCAGTGGTTAGTGTGTGCTGGTGAGGTGTTATGTATGAGTCCTGATTGATAGAGAGAGTGATGGGGTGTGGTGCATAGAGCAGTGGCTGAGGCTAGTGGTGCAGTTGGTGGGATATGGCATTTGACCACTCGTGTGTGAGGTCATTTAACTTCTTGCGGCACTGTATCCAGGTCCTTGGGGCTAGACTCCTGGCATTGACCTCCATGGCTATCTGCTCTCACTGCACTCTGAGCTTGTATCTGGAGGGCCTCTGGCCCCCTGTGGATACAGCACATCTCTCCTCCTTTCAAACTCCTCCACCAAGGCCTCTAGTGCAGCACTGGAAAACTTTGGAGCACGCTCTCTCCATGTTGTGCCATTATTGAGCATTTCCCAGGTCAGAATTCATTGTAGAACACCTTCCAGCAGCTGCTCCAGCCACAATGCACCTCCCCTTTAAACAGTGCAGGCTAGCTTTAACTAGCTTCTCACGATTCTGGCCCCCCTGCTGATGTGTGCAGCTAATCAACAGCACGGTTAGCGCTGGCTACACGCAGAAATCATATAAATGAGCAGGCAGCACAAAGTTCGCTTACTGCCTGCATTACATTGAACGGGCGCAGGTTAAACACACATCGCAATCCTCGTGCCCGTTTTCGGAGGGCAATTGAATTTGGCCCCTTGATATCTTTCAGTTTAAAGTAACCTATTCCAACCTGCAGTGCACATTCCCCCTCTACTGTTGTCATCTACTGGGCCCCTGGACTATACTCCAGTGGACTTAGTTTTACTTACTTGGTTTCTGGGTGAAAATCTGCTTTTTCCTGGCCAAATACCATTCCCCTGCTGGCCTGTGGGCTTTATTATGACTGGCACTTCATCATTGCATGCTATGCAGATTGCGGGGTAGAAATTGGTCCCTGCATGTTTTCTGACACTGAATCAGCGCCTGAACTCCTGGGCGCCGTTAAGTAGTGAAACCCTAATTAACATTGAATTAGCAGGCTGCCAGTGCTAGTCTAGCTATTCATGGCCGCTCATCGAATTGGGACCACGAAAATGACGTGCCTGCAATACCATTTAAAGGCAGCCTTCATCTCTTAAAGGGGAGGTGCACTTTGGCTACTGAACACTGCAATCTGCCATGGTCATGCATGAAACAGCTGATGTGATGGCCCCCAGGACCTCAGATGATGCCCTGGGAGTCCTGGTGGAAATCCCATCCTTCTTTTTAAAGCCATCCATGGCCTCACCATTCCCTATCTCTGTAACTTGCTTCAGCACTACAGTATCCCCCCACCACCACCCCCCACGCTGTTCCTCTGAGTCTGGCCTTGTGTATTCCCCCCCCCCCCCCCACTGTTCCTTTGATTCTGGCCTTCTGTATCCCTCACCACCCCACTCCCACTGTTCCTGTAAGTCTGGCCTTGTGTATCCCTCGCCACCCCCCCCCCCTGCTGTTCCTCTGATTCTGGCCTTGTGTATCCCTCGCCACCGCCCCCCCTGCTGTTCCTCTGATTCTGGCCTTGTGTATCCCTCACCACCCCCCTCCCACTGTTCCTTTGATTCTGGCCTTGTGTATGCCCCCATGCCCCCTTCCTTCACCCCATAATTAGTGGCTGTGACTTCAAGTGCCTGGGCTCCACCTTTGGAATTCCCTCCCTAAACTCCTCTGCCCCTCCAGCTCCCTCACCTCCTTTAAGACTCTCCTAAAAGCTACCTCTTCAACCAAGCTTTTTGTCACCCATCATAATCTCAGTTTCTCTGGCTCAGTATCCATTTTTGTCTTGCATCTCTAAAGTGTCTTGGGACATTTTTCTGCATTAATGGTGTTATATAAATACAAGTTTTTGTTTTTGTTGAATAGTTTATTCTGAATGTTGTTAACTAACCCTTAGTTCCCCTTTTATAACAACAGACTACTTTCTAAATGGTGAAAAGCCAGAAACAGTGGAGGTCCAAAGAGACTTGGGGGTCTAGGTACATAGATCATTAAAATGTCATGGACGGCTACAAAAGATAATTAAAAAGGCTAATGGAATGCTGGCCTTTATATCTGGAGGACAAGGGGGCAGAAGTTATGCTGCAGCTAAACAAAGCCCTGGTTGGACCACACCTGGAGTACTGTGAGCAGTTCTGGGCACCACACCTTAGGAAGGATATATTGGTCTGGGAGGGAGCGCAGCGTAGGTTTACCAGAATGATACCTGGACTCCAGGGGTTAAATTACGAGGAGAATTACATAAACTAGGGTTGCATTCCTTAGAATTTAGATGGTTAAGGGGTGATCTGATTGAAGTTTTCAGGATATTAAGGGGAATAGATAGGGTAGATAGAGAAATATTATTTCCACTGGTTGTGGAGTCTAAGACTAGAGGGCATAGTCTAAAAATTAGAGCCAGACCTTTCAGGAGTGAAATTAGGAAACACTTCTGCACACAAAGGGTGGTAAAAGTTTGGAACTCTCTTCCCTAAACGGCAGTTGATGCCAGATCAATTGTTAATTTTAAATCTGAGATTGATAGATTTTGTTAACCAATGGTATTAAGGGATTTGGGGCAAAGGCGGGTATATGGAGTTAAGTTGCAGATCAGCCATGATCTCAGGCTCGAGGGGCTGAATGACCTACTCCTGTTCCTATGACCTGACAGCACCAGAGAAGATAGAGGTACCAAAAAGATCCTGGACTTGGGCAATTTCAGTACTTTTAAATGAGATATAAATCTGAAGATTTCCCCTAATGAAGACCACAATGCTGCCATAAGAAAGCTGCCAAACGGTTTGGTTCCTCTTGCATTCTTTATAGGTTGGCCAGCACTGGGCTATAAAACCAGGCAGCAAAGCAAGATCATGTGATCATTAGGAACATGAATAATGTCCCCAGGCTCAACTCCCTTTCAGTATATGTATAAAATGGTCAGAAAGTATCACTGGAATACTTTTATTTATAATTAGTCAAAATGCCAAATAGTAATTGAGGAGTCAGTCTTGGCTCAGTGGTAACACTCTTGGCTTTGAATCAGAAGGTTGTGGTTCAAGCTCCCCCTTCACAGACTTACGTAAATAATCTAGGCTGATGCGTAAGTGCAGTGCTGAGGGAGTATGTGTTGTTTTTTATGAATGATACCATAAACTGAATCCCTGTCTGTATTATGTCCATGTATAATTGAGACACGGACTGCAGGAGTTGATTATAACAAGTCTTTACTGAATGGAGACAACCTGGAAACTGAAACTACAGAAGCCTGCTTGGGCCTTTTATACAGGGGTGATTGTAATGATATCAGCAAATAGTGATGATATTTGTCTGTGTTTGATTACTTATGCCTTACAGCATATTTGTCTGTGTTTTTGATTACTTGTGCCTGACCAGGAGAGGTCATGTGAGAGACAAGCAGTCCAGAGGAGTTTTACTTTCAGTTTCATTCTAGATGCATCACAGCATAGTGTGTTCTGTAAAAAGCTGTAGAAAGTCTTGAACAAGACTTTAGATTAAACAACATTCTCTTTCAGAAATGAGTCTTTATTGAACCCAAAAAGAAATCAAAACAGTGATCACTGCCGGTACTGCAGTCTGAGACCAGTTATTCCCTTAAAGGTACATACACAACAATTCCTCCCCTTTTAGATAAACAGTACATAACATTCATTTAACAACTAAATAATAACTAATTACAATTACAATTACGGTTGCTAGATACATTGGTTGAAGTTAAGCAATAATAAGTTCAGTCTTTGAGGAGGCTTCCTGATTCTGTCTGGATAACGCCTCTTTGGGATATCAGGTTCTTCTGGCAAGGTTGAGTCGGGATCAATGTCGTTGTTTGGTTCGTCTGCTTCCAATATCACCGATTCTGCGGTAGATGCAATTGGTACTTCGGTTTCATCGCCAGGTGTATCAGATCGTGGTGTGGAGTTGCCGTTTTCCAGTGACTCTAGAATCTGGTCAGCATGGCGTCTTACAATGCTCTCTCCAACATTAGAGGTCCTTGCCGTGTACAGATCGTTCCTGGCTGCCATTTCTCTGTGCGGTAGTCCCAGGCCAAAACTGGTTGACCTATCTTAAAACTCCTGGTCGGCCTTTCATTCATATTCTGAAACTGCCTGTTCTCCACATCTCCTCTGACGTTTGGCTTAACCAAATCCAAGCGGCATCGTAGTCTTCGATTGAAGAACATCATGGCTGGAGTTTGGTTGGTGACCGCATGTGTCGCATTCCGGTAGGCAAACAAAAAGTTATCCACCTTGTGTTGTAGGGATATATCTTCATTAAACATTGCCTTGATAGCCTTCTTGAATGTTTGAACAAACCTCTCGGCCAATCCATTAGTGGCTGGATGATATGGGACGGATGTGTAATGCTTAACACCATTGTTCTTTAAGAACCTCCGGAACTCTTCAGACACAAACTGTGGTCCATTGTCGGAGCAAATCTGTTCAGGCAGCACATTCCTGGCGAATATGGTTCGTAAGACTGTGATAGTTTTTTCTGTGGTGGTTGAGGACATCTTTATTACCTCTGGCCACTTTGAATGTGCATCCACCGCAATTAAAAACATCGAGTCCATAAAGGGACCAGCAAAATCAATGTGCACCCTTTGCCATGGAGATGAGGGCCACTCCCATGGATGTAGAGGGGCTTGTGGTGGGGCGTTTTGGACCTTCTGGCATCCTGTACAGGTCTTGGTCATCTCTTCGATTTCTCTATCGATTCCCGGACACCACACAAACGCTCTGGCTAAGTTCTTCATTTTTACCCCTCCCAGATGACCCTCATGAAGCTCATTGAGCACTCTATCCTTCAATTTGGGTGGAATTACTACTCTGGATCCACACATCAAGGTTCCTCTGCACACTGACAGCTGTTCTCTTCTCGGCGAGAATGCTGGCAGCAGTGGTTCGCCATGTGCTGGCCATCCCTTCACCATTAAATCATAGATCCAGGAGAGTGTCGGGTCATTTCGTGTTTCCTTTTCTATGTTTGCATTCATCACAGGGAGACATTCGACTATAGTCGAGTGGAATAACTCCACTGGATCCACTGCCAGTTCTTCTTCCACCATCGGAAACGGTAGGCGCGACAATCCATCAGCATTCCCATGCTGTTTAGTTCCTTTGTACTCGATGTCATATTGGTGTGCCCCTAGGAAAAGGGACCACCTCTGTAGCCGTTGTGCCATCATTATCGGTACGCCCTTCTGAGGGTTGAAAATGGAGACGAGAGGTTGATGATCAGTTAGTAGAGTAAATTTCTGACCGTGCAGGTAGTGATTGAACTTCTTCACCCCCCACACCAGGCTGAGGGCCTCTCTGTCAATCTGGGCGTAGTTACGCTCGGCTGCAGTTAACGAGCGTGACGCAAAAGCTATCGGCCTCTCTGAACCATCAAGGAATTTATGTGACAGTACCGCCCCAATGCCGTAGGGAGACGCATCACACGCCAGTCTTATCGGTAGTGATGGGTTGTAGTGAGCCAATACTTCTCTTGAAGTGATTAGGTCCTTACTCTTCTGAAAGGCCCGCTTACATTCATCGCTCCATTTCCAAGCTACTCCCGTTCGTAGTAGGGCGTTCAGTGGATGCAGAATTGTGGACAAATTCGGCAAAAACTTATGGTAGTAAATCACCAATCCGAGGAATGACCTCAGTTGCGACACATTTTCAGGTGCTGGAGCCTTAACTACCGCTTCAATTTTGTCAGGGGACTTATGCAACCCCTCTTCATCAATCACGTGGCCACAATACGATATCTGTTTCTTAAAAAACTCGCACTTGGGGCGATTGGCTCGTTGCCCATGTTCACGTAGTCTAGTGAGCACCTGCTCTAGGTTGGCAAGGTGTTCACTCTCATCTTCACCTGTCACTAGGATGTCATCCAAGTAACACTGAGTCCCCGGAATCCCTTGCAGGACTTGTTCCATCGCTCTTTGCCATATCGCCGGAGCTGATGCTACTCCGAATACCAGTCGATTATACTGGTAAAGACCTTTGTGGGTGTTTATCGTGAGATACTTCCGAGAGGATTCTTCAACCTCCATCTGCAAATACGCTTGTGCTAGGTCAATTTTTGTAAAACGCTTCCCTCCAGATAGTGAGGTGAAGATATCTTCTATCCTTGGAAGAGGATATTGTACTGTGTGAAGGACTGGGTTCACCGTCACCTTGAAGTCCCCACAGATGCGAACCTTCCTTGGCTCCTCAGACTTATTGTTTAACGTTTTCTTCATGACAGGAATGATGGGTGTCGCCCACTGCTCCAGTCTACCTTAGATAACACACCTGCATTCTCCAGATTCTCCAGCTCTGCCTCGACGGCTGGGCGAATTGCATACGGTACCGGTCTTGCTTTGAAAAACTTGGGAATTGCATTCTCTTATATTTTTATCGAGGCGGTTATGCCTTTAAGAGTTCCCAGTGCTTGTTGAAATACCTCTTTGGTGTTAGCTAAGATTTTTGCCAATCATCCAGGTGTGACGTCGTCATCCTTTTTACCAGCCACAGTCGGTGCCTGAATGGAGTGCCAGTCTAAACTTATCTTTCTGATCCATTCACGTCCCAATAACAGTGGTCCACCATCTTGCAGTATGTACAGATACAATTTCTGTATTTCCTTGCCATTGTATTTGACAGGCACCCTTATTTTTCCTCTGGGGTATACTTTCTGCCCCATATACGTCTTCAAGACAATGGATGTCTCTTTCAAGGGTATGTGTGAGAATAGCCGCTCGTAGTCTTGTCGATTCATGACGGTCAGAGCTGATCCTGTATCCAATTCCATTTTGACTTGGGACCCTGCTATCGTGAGGGTGACCCAAATGGTTCGGTGATCCTCTTTTGCAATTACGTTGTGAAGTTTGAGACAGCTTAGTCTCTTGTTCCCGGATTCACTATCGCTCTTCTGGTCTTCGGAATTACTGTCCGTCATCTTTTGTACTGTCCTATACTGTTCCTTAGTAGCCTTTTTGTTGTCGTTAGTCTTCTTTCCAGACCTGCAAACTCATGCAATGTGTCCCATCTTTCCACATTGCCTGCATGTTTTGCCTTGGACCAGCAGTCCTTCTGGTCATGGGTTGTTCTGCCGCAGCGATAACATTTTTCAAATCCCCGTGTCATTTCATGGGTGCCGTATTCTTGTGGCTTTTGCTGTATTTCCGCAACTCCCCTTGCTGCTGCTTCGTATGATACTGCCACGCTGAAAGCCTTATCTAGCGTCAGCTCTTTCTCTGAGAGTAACATCTTCTGGGTTCCTTCACTCAGGAGTCCAGAGACAAATTTGTCCCGTAGGGTATCTGCCAGTCCTGCTCCGGACAGGCAGTGCTTTGATAGCTTGCATAGTTCCGTAAGGTTATCAGCATTGCTCTCATCTTTATGCTGATTTCTCTTGTGGAATTTAAATCTTTCTGCTATCAGCAGCGGTGTAGGATTTAGGTGTTCCTGTAGGATATCAACAATTTCATTAAAACTCTTCACCATCGGTTTGGCTGGAGTGATCAGGTTCCGCAATAGGCCGTACGTTCTTGCGCCCATTAAGTTTAGTTGTACCGATGCCTTTTTCTCATCGGCTACTTCATTTGCCTTGCAATATACTTCGACTCTTTCCACATACGTGGCCCAGTCTTCTATTGCATTATCGAAGGCAGTGATATTGCCAGTCTTCGGCATCTTGGAAATCTAAGATGGCGCCTCCCGCGCTTTGCCTTCGTCCCCGATTGAACAAAATGGCGCCTCCCGCGCTTTGCCTTCTTCCCCACTGGATTAAGATGGCGCCTCCCGCGCTTTCTGTCTTCTCCGCTGCTGCTAGCGCTGTTACTGGCGTTTTTATGCCTTGATGGCGACGCCCTATGGTCTTCGCGCACTTCCCCCCCCGCGCTGCTGCTAATGCCGCTCTCCACAGTCCCCGTGGCAAACTGCAGCTCCTCGCGGCTTTCTGCGCTTCTAATTTCTTTTATTTTCCTGTCGTCAGAGCAAACCCTCCGGGACACTTTCCTCCCTCTTCTCTGGTCTGTACGCTGCCCGGCTTCGTAGCACCGGCCGCGCCCTGTGTGCTCCACCCTCTCTCTCTCTCTCCTCTTCCCGACAACGCTGCTCGGCCCCGTTGAAAAGCCACCTGATCGAGCTCTAGCCCGCCGCAGCCCAGGAAGGATCAGTGTACTACCTGCCACCAGCCCAATTAGCTGGAACCCCATAGACAGGATAACCAAGCCCCGCTCTCGACAGCCTCTCCTGCAAATCTTCAACTCCAATGAATCAGATGCGGTTGTCCACGGTTGACGCCCGTTTCTTCTGTCTGTTTTTTTTTCTTTATTCTTTCTGGCCTCGACCTCCAACAACTTCGCTTCAGGGATGGATCCCCATGAGGTGGTGCAGAACTGTAGGTAAGTTCGGATCTGCTCGTTGCCAGTATTATGTCCGTGTGTAATTGAGACACGGACTGCAGGAGTAGGTTACAACAGGTGTTTACTGAGTGGAGACAAAACTGGAACTACTATGCAAAGTTACTACACAGGCTTATATACAGGGGTGGTCACTACTGGTACTGCAGTATACAGGGGCTGCAGAATATAGTTCCTTCTGCAAAGTACATACACTACACATGAGACCTAATTTTGTTTAATAACCTCTTTCCAGATGCCAGCTCCACTGTATCAAATTGTGATATAGAATCACAAAAATATAAGGAACTGTAGGAACGTGGGTTCCTAACTAAAAGACTGAGTTCTACTCAGGCGATCAAACAAAATGAACTTTAATGAAACAAACAGGCTTTAACAAGAAACTGCAGGATAACATCGAATGTAGGTCTGCTCTCTCTGGAGGCTCCATGAGGGCTGCCTCTGCATCCTGTGGCTGACGTCATGTCGTCATCACGTTTTCCCGCCAGTGGGGGATCACGTGATGAACGGCGTGACGTCATCACGTTTTAACCACGCTGTTAAAGCAACCACAGTCTGTACAGTTAAACAGCATAAATAAAGGTACAGACTCAGACTGTAGCTAATATGTTGTTAAAGGAATTATGTACAAACGATCTGAGTCCTTTGGTGGCTCTGCCACAGAACCATGGAACATTTCTTAATTTTCTAAGTATTTTCTCAGTATGTGAATATTATGCTGTAATATGTGATGTAACGGCATGGTGCAAACTGACAACTTTCTGCCTCAGTGGAACTGTTAAAGAAGCACATTTTACAAGTGTAAAGTCTTTTTTTTAAACGTATTTAAAAAAATATATTTTGAACCTGAAAGGATCCTTGCTGCTTCAACGCTCCGGCCTGCTTGTATTTAATGGGGACTGATAACAGCTGTATGAAATTCAATGGGGTATCAGGCTGATAGAAATACATTTCTGCAGCTTGCCTGTCACTGCTGGGGAATGAGTTCTGTTACTTCTCAGCTGGTCCACCGGGTGGAGTGCTAACCACACACCAGCCTTTCATTCTGAAAACAGTATGGTCAGACCACACAGGCATCCTCAGCATGGAAAACAGTGTGATCCTGAGGAGAAAGACTACGGACTCCTCACATCCCTCTTTTTCTGAAGTGCAACAAAGCCCAATTGGGGTTCTTCAGGATAGTTGCCAACGATGCCCCGATTGCTTGATATTTTCAGTGAGGTAAATAAACCAGTTCCATTGTTCATCACTTCCCATGCAGCATTCTCTTCGTGTGAAACTCAACATCATGATCTGGTTTTGGAGAATAGTGTAGTTAGGCAAGCGACTGCCAGAAATGGAACTCAAACCCATTAACTAACTATGCTAGCAGGCTAAGTTGATGCTGTTTTAACACAGCTGACTGGCATTGGAGTGACCTATTGAACTTTGAAGTTATTTTTGCTTAATTGCTATTTCACACCAGCAGGAAGCCAAGGGAAGTAAACATGGGTCAATTTACCTACTTGTTTCTTCAGCAGTCTGCCCACACATTAATGAACTGACCTTGGATTAACTGGAGTTATTTCCCTGGGGAGTTATGACAGACATTTCCTTTCTGAGTATTGACAATTAATTGTGGAAGGCTGGAGGTAAGGATCAGTGCACACACATCTGTAGAAGCCCACTTCCTGTGCTTTACAACACATTTAATAATAATAGCTTTATTCATCTATTGCGCAGACATAAGACCCAAGGATACATACTGGACAGAGGATTGCCAGGAGTTTGGTTTACAATTAGCGGAAAGCGTGAATCATACTTTTAACACAATAGGGCCATTTTTCATCTGCGTAGTGCCCAGGGAACGCTTATTATCTGAGTGCAAAGCAAAGGAAACAGGTGGTGGCCACTAATGCTGGATCTCCTCTCCCTTTGTGCTGCACGGGTCTCTTGAGAATCTCCCCAGGTGGAGAGGAGCGCTTGGACCTACAGCAGGTGCAAGCGTGGAGATTCAGTGCAACAGGGGGACGGGATGTAAGGGTCGCCCTGCCTCATTATCCTGTGTCAATGTCAGGTGGGCACGCATTGTAATTACAGCAGTGATGACACTTCAGAAGCACCTCATTGGCTGTAACACGCTGTGGGGTGCCCTGAGGTGGTGAAAGGCACTACAGAAATGCAAGTTGTTTTTTATTATGAAGTGCGCTCAGAAGACGTAAGCCTCTGATCTTGCCGCCCAGCCTCGCTTAGGTTGGTGGTTGAAAGGGGAAAACAGCAAGGGTTCAAAAAGTGCCCTTTTTTCAGGTTCTTCACTGGGGCTTTAGGGCTGGAGGCCACAGCAGATAGAAGGTCCCACAGCCAGCTGCCATTCTACTGTTTCAGGCCTAAGAGGCCTGCAGCAACAGCTGACTTATCGCCCTGCTTCCAATCACTAGGTCCTGCCATGAGTGGAACTGCCTTGCCCGTTAAAATGACCTGAACCCAGAAATACAAGCATATTTAGGTCATGCCAGATGGAGTGCACCCAGGGTGGGCACCACGGGACAAGCACCCAGGTGCAAGGGGAAGGAAAGTCAACCCAAATAAAATCACGCCATGTTTTGGACAAAAGGTGTTGTTAGTGTTGAATGGTTTGTTTTCACATTTCCAACATCTTAATGAACTTCAGCAATAGCTATTCTACCGTTCTTCATAGCTGATCGCCTCATACTAACAAGGGTAGAGGATGCTTCAGACAGAATTGGATCTAATCCAGGCAGAGGTTCTTTCCTTCCTTCAAATGGCGATCAAGCATCACCAGCAGCAAGTGTAAAAGGATACCGGGAATGCTATTTTGTTTTGGCCACATTATGGAGCAGTCATTTCAACAGGAGAAGTAATAGGGTAGATTTTTTGATAGTTTGCACACGGGAAGGTACCTTGCACAGCATGAGCGCAAATCAGAAGATTTACCCTAACACGTCTGTACCACTCTTTAAATTAATGTTCCATTTTCAAGGTGTCTGTTTTAAACAGATGTGTTCCCATATCTCTACATTGTTCTTACTGTATGGAGTAATCTTTTTGAACTTTTTCAGTCGGGTCTAAAAGGACCCACTGCTAAATTGGACATGTCCTATGTTTGTAATGCTTTAAAGTGACTTTTGTGTCAAGTGAAGAATCGGTTCTAAAGCTTCCCTGCAGGATATGTATTTAAGGAGGCTGAAATTTGATAAAGAAGCCTTGGCAGAGCTGTGCCATCTCCTTCAGGAAGATCAACATCCATACGGCGCTGACTGTGGCCACTAAAGTTGCATTGTCTCAATTGTTATGCTTCAGGTTGGAAGAGCTGTATGGATGTTATATGCTGTGCAGAGATCTTCCTGGAGCATTGGTTGGGGATATCTGGAGTACCAGATGGTTTTTGCCACAGTTACATCAGAAAGATCACAGATGGATCATGCAGCAGGACCAATAACATTGTTGCTTTTGCCACTGACCAATAGTAGCAAAGTGAGAAAACAAAATAATTCTACAGAGCCCAGAAGGTCATCAAGTGCAGCCACGTTGCCATTTGGGTCCCAGACAAATGCTGTGTTTTATATGGCCCGAAGGGGATTTTTTTCATCACGGTATGGAGACAATGGGGATGAAATTCAACTTCAATATGAACGCAAAACAGACAGTAGTGGATTGGCTGCCCATTGTACTTCTTTTCCAAAAAATTGGGCAGGATATATGACAGGCGGACATTCGGCTATCACCTACTTTGTGCCCCCGTCAAAGTTGAATTTCATCCTCAATTTGTAGCCAGCAGCACAGGACCATGCAGACCATAGAAATTCTCACAATACATTCATTTTAAAGCAGTCACCAATGCCATCTTTATTTGAAGCCGAATAAATACTGGAAGGACGACTCCATGTAGACCAAGGTGACCGATGTAACCAAGGTTCTTGACACCCATGCACAGCCACCGGCAAAAAAACAGCACCGGTGCAATTAAGCTTGTGCTACAAACAGAATGAATATGAAACATATCATTGGTATCTTGAAGCAGCACTTTGCATGGTCTGGACCGATGAGGGGCAGTTTTACACTACAACTCCAGCTAGGTGGTTTCCAGAAAGAATTGTTGCCTGCTGCATGCTCCATAACTTCACCCCGAAAAAAGTGTCAGCATGCTCCTCAATGACTAGAACGGCCAAGCCAAAGTGTCAGCAAGGAATTAGCAGTGGTACCATCACTGCAGCAAGGAAGACGGGCAGGCAAGGCATTCATTTTAGGATTGACACAACTATACCATTTCTTAAACAAAAAGTTAAAAAAAACTGCAGACACTGGAACTCTGAAACAAATACAGAAAAAAAAATCACTTCAGATGTTCAACCAGCTCCTGTTTTCCACTTAAGCACTTTACAGATCATTCAATTTCTTCCTGCGTTTCCCTCCCTTCCCCTTGTTCTGTTCCATTTTAAATGCTATTCGTCTGTAACGTCTTCCAGTCTGATGAAGGGTCTACAGCTGAAACATTAACTCATCTCATCTCTCCACAAATCCTGACAGCCTGGGGGATTCTGAGGGTCTTGGACTGTGCATGTGAGAGGGCCCTGCCTGTGGTCAACCAACAACGAGTCTCCCATAATTGATACACAAGGCACTTACTGGATGGAGGGTGGCCAGCAGTATACAAACTGCATCCTCCCTCTCCCGATTCCTTGTAGTGCTTAACTGTAAATCTGACTTTATTTGCTCTCTAATGGCGAATTAAAAAGCAGTTTAGTTGACTAAACACTTATTTTTGCCTCCCAGTGCTATTTCAAACTGACTGAGACGACTGGAAGAATTATTTAAAGGGACACTCACCTGCAGGCTTTTGGTTCATTAGCCTGCTTTTGTGACTAGTAGATTGGAAAGCCATTTCGGAGCTTGGAGATTGCTGCTTCTTCTTCATCCGTACACCTCACTCACCCTGACTAAGCATTTACAGCGATTCGTTGTTGCCATTTTTGCTTCTTTATTCTGGACAGAGGAGCAGTTGGAGGAAAACGAACAGCAGCAACCTCAGCAAATAGGCCGATAGCAAAATACTGCAGATGCTGTAAATCCAAAATAACAACAGAAAATGCTGGAAAAACTCAGCAGGCCAGGCAACATCCGTGGAGAGAAATTAGAGTTGACGTTTTGGGTCAAAACCCTTTTTCAAAACTGGAAAGGAAATAAAATAGATCGAAGGCGATAGAACAAAAGAAGTAAAAGAGACATTAAGAGGTATTCAAAACCAGACGAGATGCTAATAGGCCAGTTGGAGCACAGCCGGTGAGGAAGGCTGCTCGTAGAAGGCCACAGGGTCTATAGGCCTAGAGTCACTTGCCTGGACATCGCTGAGGAGCAGTGTGTCAGGAGGCTGTGCTTCACCAGGCAGGCTGTTACACATCTGTACAGCTTCCTGCGGTAGGACCTGCTGCCTGCTGGACCAGGGGCCAAGCCTTGTCAATGGCTGTGAAAGTCACCACCGCTCTGAAGATTTTTGCCTCAGGCTCCTTCCGGACTGCTACAGGAGACTTCAGCCACATCTCCCAGTCTGCAGTGCACAGCTGCATTAAGCAGGTTACCAATGCCCACTTAACCAGAACCAAACAGTACAGCACTTTCTCAAATGACTCCAACAGCTAGAAAAAGAGCTGGGGTTTAGAAGAATGAGAGGGGATCTCATTGAAACTTATAAAATTCTAACAGGACTAGACAGACTAGATGCAGGATGTTCCCGATGACGGTGGAGTCCAGAACCAGGGGTCACAGTCTAAAGATAGGGGGTAAGCCATTTAGGATAGAGATGAGGAGGAATTTCTTCACCCAGAGAGTGGTGAAGCTGTGGAATTCTCTACCACAGAAGGCAGTAGAGGCCAATTCATTAAATATATTCAAGAAGGAGTTAGATATATTTCTTAAGGCTAAAGGGATCAAGGGATATGGGGAGAAGGCAGGGACAGGGTACTGAATTTGGATGATCAGCCATGATCTCATTAAATGGCGGAGCAGGCTCGAGGGGCCAAATGGCCTACTCCTGCTCCTATCTTCTATGTTTCTATGTTTCTGGGATTATCTGCAGTGTCTGGCTTCCGTTGTGTACGGGGCATCATTGGCTGCCATGAGTGCACCAGAGGACAAGCCAGAAGATTTTTTCTCAACAGGATAAGGCTTTCATTCCATCAATGTCTAACTGGTGTGTGCTCACTGCTGAAGGATCGTGCAAGGCTGTGCAGTTTCATTGGCAGCTGCCACTATGCTTTTATCTTGAGATACCCATCCATCTCCCCACTGTTCCACCCCTCCAGGAATTTCAGAGGTTGGCTGCTAGGGGACAAGAGATACCCACTGCATACTTGGCTGATGACAGCCCTCTGCAACTCCACCATGCCTAAACAGAACTCCACCATGCCTGAACAGAACTCCACCATGTCTGAACAGAACTCCACCATGCCTAAACAGAGCTCCACCATGCCTGAACAGAACTCCACCATGCCTGAACAGAACTCCACCATGTCTGAACAGAACTCCACCATGCCTGAACAGAACTCCACCATGCATGAGGAGAACTCCACCATGTCTGAACAGAACTCCACCATGCCTGAACAGAACTCCACCATGCCTGAACAGAACTCCACCATGTCTGAACAGAACTCCACCATGTCTGAACAGAACTCCACCATGCCTGAACAGAACTCCACCATGCGTGAGGAGAACTCCACCATGTCTGAACAGAACTCCACCATGCCTGAACAGAACTCCACCATGCCTGAACAGAACTCCACCATGCCTGAACAGAACTCCACCATGCCTGAACAGAACTCCACCATGTCTGAACAGAACTCCACCATGTCTGAACAGAACTCCACCATGCCTGAACAGAACTCCACCATGCCTGAACAGAACTCCACCATGTCT
The DNA here is from genome assembly GCF_052327205.1 of Somniosus microcephalus. NCBI lineage: Eukaryota > Metazoa > Chordata > Chondrichthyes > Squaliformes > Somniosidae > Somniosus > Somniosus microcephalus. The sequence goes on from NC_141001.1 coordinate 19,156,012, forward strand.
GAACAGAACTCCACCATGCCTAAACAGAACTCCACCATGCCTGAACAGAACTCCACCATGTCTGAACAGAATTCCACCATGCCTGAACAGAACTCCACCATGCCTGAACAGAACTCCACCATGCCTGAACAGAACTCCACCATGTCTGAACAGAATTCCACCATGTCTGAACAGAACTCCACCATGCCTAAACAGAACTCCACCATGCCTGAACAGAACTCCACCATGTCTGAACAGAATTCCACCATGCCTGAACAGAACTCCACCATGCCTGAACAGAACTCCACCATGCCTGAACAGAACTCCACCATGCCTGAACAGAACTCCACCATGCCTGAACAGAACCCCACCATGTCTGAACAGAACTCCACCATGCCTGAACAGAACTCCACCATGCCTGAACAGAACCCCACCATGTCTGAACAGAACTCCACCATGCCTGAACAGAACCCCACCATGTCTGAACAGAACCCCACCATGCCTGAACAGAACCCCACCATGCCTGAACAGAACTCCACCATGCCTGAACAGAACTCCACCATGCCTGAACAGAACTCCACCATGTCTGAACAGAATTCCACCATGCCTGAACAGAACTCCACCATGCCTGAACAGAACCCCACCATGCCTGAACAGAACTCCACCATGCCTGAGCAGAACTCCACCATGCGTGAGGAGAACTCCACCATGCGTGAGCAGAACTCCACCATGCCTGAACAGAACTCCACCATGCCTGAACAGAACTCCACCATGCCTGAGCAGAACTCCACCATGCCTGAACAGAACAGGTAGAATAATACATGGGACCACTAGAAAGATCATTCAACACACCATTGGCATCTTGAAGCTGGGATTCCAGTGCCTTGATCAGTCTGGAGCCCTGAGGTGTGCCCCAGATAAAATGAGTTCTATCATGATAGTGTCTGCATTCTGCAGAACATGGCTGTGTAACAAAGATTGGAGTTGATGGAGGCAGGCAACAGGAAGAGGCATCAAGGTGAGGGAGCAACAGAAGAAGGAGGGACGGAACAACACCTGGTAGCCAGAAGCCTAGCATCTCTCAGCACTTAGCACTTTCATTAAACCACTCAATCCACTCAAGAAAAATGACAGAAAGCCCCTCTGCATTAACAGTCCTCATTACTCACTTCACCACTCTCTTCATTCTGCATTACAGAACAGTGAAAGCATTAGCTAACCCTTATATCACTGACATTCTGACAATGCGGACTTACTAGATGCAATGGAAATAGACCATACACCAAACTCCCAACTGTGAAAAAAGGTGATGCATTGACTTACAAACAGAAAATTGAACAAAAAGCTTTAGAGAACTTAACAGACGGTTTCCTCACTCTACCACCCCTATGAGGCGCTCTCCAGTGGTTTCAGCATAGCTGGTGGAAGGCAGATGTTGCTAATGATGACGGTGGCCGGAGGCTCCTGGGTGTCATGCACAGATGTACCCCACTGTGGACAGCTACTAGTATAACCTGGAGTTTAATTTGGTCTTAGTGCATTAATTTTCAAGTCTAACTTTATTTGCACAAGTATTCAGAGCTCCAGGTGCAAACACCACTGTTAGGAGACAAAATTGTGGGCAGGTAAAATGTAAAGGGGCAATTTTAACTTAAGGTGCACAACAGACGTTCAGTGAGTGGACTCACTGCCCCATCGCCCAGCCAGTGCTTCCGTTATGAGGCTTGAGGCCTGGGCAGTGATGCCGGCAGTCTGAGGCAGATTGCCAGCTGTGGAAGGTGGGAAATTGAACGGCGCCCATGCTGAGCTGGCTAACAGTCCGAGCCTAAGGGGGGTAAGGTGATCCCAGTGTGGGCTTTGCACAGGCCGGCAACAGGCCAGATAATTTTTCTGGCCCAGGAGAAGCATCCTTGCCCTTCTTGGACCCACAAAAATAAAAGTTAAAACAACATTTTGGCTGTTTTCTGAATGGCCTTCAGCAGTCCCTTTAAGGCCCAGTTCCACCCATTTGTATCTCAAAATTCCATTGGGGGTCCTAAGTACACCAGCATCCCAATTTGCATATTACAAGTGGCCTCCTGCCTGAAACTGGCAGGCACTCTGGCTGCCCATCTCAGGACCCTACACAAGATGGTGGTGGCTGGGGCACCAACATAAACAGAGCAGCAAGTGATCCAACACCGTGTTCAGGCCACAACCACCCTGCTTATGTCAGGCGGGAGACCTGAAAATCAGCCCCAAATGGAGGATCAATTAAAGGGGAGTGTCACAGGAGGACAAAAATTAACTGAGGGAAGAACAAAGCCACTCAGTTCAAATACAAACCCACTGCATGATTCGGCCCATTGAATTTAACAGAGTTATTTAAATTCATGAAACTTTTCTTAAGAATTTAATTTAAAGCCCTGTTTAAATCAGCAAGTTTCATTTAGATCTTTTTGAAGCTAGTGTTGTAAATTTCCATCTTTACCATCAGGAAATGAAGCATTGCCTGAGAGGAGGGCAGAGAGGAAGCTCAGGTAGGAAGGATCAAACACCTGAAAAAAAACTGCTTCATTTTCCACCCATTAAAGAAAAGAAAGATCTTGAACTTATAGAGTGCCCTTCATGACCTAAGGATGTCCCAAAGTGCTCCACAGTATATGAAGTAATTTTGAAGTATAGTCACTGTTGTAATGTAAATGCGGCAGCCAATTTGTGCAAAGCAATGTCCCACAACACAAACAGCAATGAGATCATTCAATTTCAATTGATTTACATGACAGGAAAATCAGGAGAGTTCTGTTACTGAAAGTGATCCTTCCCGCCCAGTTTACCGCTGTACACTGCCCAGACCCAGATGAAATTTTACCTAGTGCTGGATTTTCCCTGTGGAGGCGGGATGGGGCGGGAGAGCTGGTTGGCGGTTTCCAGTCCCGCTCCCGTCAGCAGCCGCTCTCTCAAAAAGATTTTCCGTAGATTGGCCTTGTTAAGCCCGCCCTGCGGGGTTCCTGGCCAATTAACAGAAAGCGGGTCTGATGACGTCATTTGATGACGCGCCATCAGCCGGTTCCTTAAAGGGGCCATGTCCAGATTGATTTTGAGAGTTGTGCTGTCAGTGTTCGACAACATTGAGGTGCTGCAAACACCGACAAGCACTGCACAAATATGCACGTCTATACCCAGGCTCTCCATGACAAAACAGCCTGTGGCCGATTACAGGTAAATCTTTGTGAAATTCCTCGCTGACTCTTAAATGCAATTAAGGAAACTCCAGGAGACTATGGATACCCATGGTGCATTACTAAATATCCTTAAATAACTACAGCCACCCACCACCCCCTCCCCCTCTGATAGCCAAGTCTCAAAAATATACCAGACTGGCAAAGACCATTTCAATTCATCAGGCCAAAGGTAATGACTTTCCACCCCACTTTACTTCTTATCCTCGGGTCAGGCTCCCTAATCCCACTAGGAGCCCACCAAAGATATTTAAGTTACCCTTAATGCAGGAAATTGGCTGGGGTGAGGGGTGGGCTTTAGGGCCCCCATCATTAACTCCACTCCCTTGTCATTGACTTCATTGCCCTCCCTGGCTACTTGCTCAGACCAAATTAGACTGTGGAAAACTTTGGAAAATTATAGCTGAGCATGAATTCCCACATCCTATCCATCACCAAGACCACTAACTTCCACGTGCACAATGTCCTTTCCTCTTGCTCATACTTCATTCTATTGCCGTCAAAATCTGTTTCCACACTTTTGTCACTTCTAGGTTTGATTTCTCCAATGCCCTCCTAGCTGGAATCCCATCCTCCATAAACTTCAAATGATCTTGTCCCACACAAGGTACCACTCACCCATCATTTTTGTTCTTGTGGACTCAATCTGGCTCGTTGTCTTCAAACACATTGGGCTAGATTTTCAGTTGCTTGCGCCAGCAGTTAGCGCCTTAAGAGAAGTGATTTTCGGGCGCTATTCGTGTAGCGCCCGGGCGCAGCGCAGTTTGCGCCCCGCCCCAAATTAAGTTGCCCGTTAGCGCCGGCGCAAAGTTTAGCGGCCGCCCGGATGCGCGCGCAGAAAATGACGTCACATCCTCGTGCAACGCCCTTTGGCCGCCCCGAATCCAAACTTCAGTCGGACCGCCCCATTGTGCGGCTGGCGTCCAGAGCGTTTGTAAAATGGAACGCAACACACCCTGGGGAGCGCAAATTAAAGGGCACTCCTCCTGCACTATAAACGGCAGTCTGCATGTGTTGTGTGGAAGGATCCAGTGTGTTGTTGTGAACGGTGTATTTATGTTTCCGGCCACCACCACCACCACCACCACCTCCTCCTCCTCCTCCTCCTCCTCCTCCTCCTCCTCCGAAAGAAACACATGCACCCTTCCCCTTTAAGAGCTCACTGGCACCAGAGTGTCTGCCGTGCGCTGCGCCCGAGCTCGGGCGCTGCGCTCTGCACCGCCGGCTTAGCGCCTAAAGATAGTAGTGGAACGCCTCTTTTAGCGCTCCACCAACCTCTTAGGGCGAAGCCACTGAATTTCCAGCAACGGGGCGCTACTTTGGGGCGGGCGCTAACTTTGGGCGGGCGCTAAGGTTAGCGCCCCAAAACTGTCTATACTGAAAATCTAGCCCATTGATTTTTATCCCTTATCTTCATTTTCAGATTCTTTCACATCCTCACCCATCCTAACTCTGCAATCTCCTCTAGGCCTATTTCCCTTCCTGCACCATTTAATCCTTTGACACTGGCCTTTTGTGTCTCTGTACTCCCTTCACCCACCATTGGTAGCTTTCCGCTGATGGCACTCTCTCATTAAAACCCTGTACTCTATTGTTCTCTCCAGCTTTAAAAGCCTTCTTAAAACCCATCTTCCCCAGCAAGCCTTTCCACCTCTCCTAACTCTCCCACAATGGCTCAGCATCCATTCCTTTGTATGTTTCTCTCTGTAAAGCACCTTAGGACACTTGCTAGGTTAAAGAAGTTGTACAAACACAAGTTGCTATTTATGTGGTCCAGGGTCTCTACTCCTGCTCAGCTGAGTTCCAATCCAACCACTAGTATGATAGCAAAATACTGCGGATGCTGGAAATCCGAAATAACAACAGAAAATGCTGGAAAAACTCAGCAGGCCAGGCAACATCCATGGAGAGAAATTAGAGTCAACGTTTCGGGTCAAAATCTTTTATCAAGACTAAAGAGGCACAGGGAATGAAATAGATTAAGAGGCCGGGCTGGGAGAGAACAAAAGCACCTCATCTTCCGATTAGGCACTTTACAGCCTTCCGGACTCAATATCGAGTTCAACAATTTCAGATCATCACCTTGGCCCCTATTACATTTTCACTTATATTTTTTATCCACATCTTTGTTTTGGTTTCCCCCCCCCCTTTCCTTTTTTTTTCTCTCCCACATGGCAGCTGTCTCCCATTCTGCCAGCGCATTTCACACCTAATCTGAGCGGTCTTTTGTCTCCACTAGTCCTATCACCAGCTCGTCTCGTTTTGAATACCTCTTAATGTCTCTTCTCTTTTATTCCCTCCCAGCCCGGCCTCTTAATCTATTTCATTCCCTGTGCATCTTTAGTCTTGATAAAGGGTTTTGACCCAAAACGTTGACTCTAATTTCTCTCCACGGATGTTGCCTGGCCTGCTGAGTTTTTCCAGCATTTTCTGTTGTTATTTCTGATCCAACCTTGTCTGATGTGGACTTTTTAATATTTAGGCTAATTAATGACTGAAATTATAGAATCATCGAATGGTTACAGCACAGGAGACTATTCAGCCCGTTGAGCCCATGCCGACTCTTTGCAAGAGCACTTCAGCTAGTCCCATAAAAATGTTTTTCCTCATGTCGCCTTGGTTCTTTTGCGAATCGCCTTAAATCTGTGTCCTTTGGATCTCGATCCTTCTGCCAATGGGAACAGTTTCTGTCTATCTACTCTGTCTAGAAGCCTCATAATTTTGAACACCTCTATCAAATCTCCTCTCAACCTTCTAAGGAGAACAACACCAGCTTCTCCAATCTATCCATGTAAATGAAGACCGAAATCCCTGGAACCATTCTTGTAAATCTTTTCTGCACCCTTTCTAAGGCCTTCACCACCTTCCTAAAGTGTGGCGCCCAGAATTGGACACAGTACTCCAGTTGAGGCTGAACCAGTGTTTTATGAAGGTTCATCATCATTTCCTTGCTTTTGTACTCTAATGCCTCTATTTATGAAGCTCAGTATCCCATATGCTTTTTTAACCGCTTTCTCTACCTACCCTGCCACTTTCAATGATTTGTGCACATATACCCCCTGGTCTCTCTGTTCCTGCACCCCCTTTAGAATTGTACCCTTTCGTTTATATTGCCTTTCCATGTTCTGCCTACCAAAATGTATCACTTCACACTTTTCTGCATTAAATTTCACCTGCCACGTGTCCGCCCATTTCACCAGCCTGTCTATGTCCTCTTGAAGTCTATCATTGTCTGTTGTGTCTGTGTATAATAAGACACAGACTGCAGGAGAACAGTACAACAGGTGTTTACTCAACGTGGCTCACACTGGAACAGATCTGTACAGATTACTACTCAGTGCTATATACAGGTGTGGTCACTGCCGGTACTGCAGTATACATGAGCTGTAAAAGATAGTTCCCCCCTTAAAGGTATATACATTACAATTCCTCCCCTTTTAGATTAACAGTACCATAACACTCATTTAACAATTAAATATCAAACGAATTACAATTAACACTTTTAACATGCAACATTAGCTGAAAATAGTCTATTTATATATTCAGTCTTTGGGGAGGCTTCCTGATCCTTTCTGGATAGCGCCTTTCCCGAGTGTCTTGCTCTTGGTGCGGAGTCGATTCTGGCCCCCTGTCTTCGGTTGGTTCATCAGCTTCCGATGCTACTGTTTCTGGGGTAGATGCGACCTGTACGTCGGGTTCATCACCAGGTATGTATGGGCGAGGCATGGGGTTGACTTGTTCCTGTGACTCTAGAATCTGGTCAGCATGGCGTCTCACGATGCTCTCCCCAACGTCCACTGTGTACATTAGTGGGCCCTGCTGTGTGCATATCGTTCCTGGCTGCCATTTTTCTGTTCGGTAGTCGCGGGCCAAGACTGGTTGCCCTACATTGAAGCTCCTTGTTGGCTTCTCATGGATGTGCTGGAATTGCTTACTCTCAACATCTCTTCGTACGTTTGGTCTGAGCAAATCCAGGCGAGATCTTAACCTTCGGTTAAAGAGCATCATGGCTGGGGCCTGGTTGGTGACTGCATGCGTCGCATTCTGGTAGGCTAACAGGAAATTGCCCACCTTGTACTGCAGCGGAATGTTGTCATTGTACATAGCCTTTATTGCCTTCTTAAAGGTTTGTACGAACCTCTCAGCCAATCCATTTGTGGCTGGATGATACGGGGCAGATGTGTAATGCCTTACCCCATTTTTTTTCAAGAACCTCCGGAACTCTTCGGACACAAACTGTGGTCCGTTGTCGGAGCAAATCTGTTCTGGCAAGCCATTCCTGGCAAAAATGGTCCGTAGGACTGCAATAGTTTTCTCCGTGGCGGTGGAGGACATTTTGATGACCTCAGGCCATTTCGAGTGCGCATCCACGGCTATTAAAAACATTGAGTCCATAAATGGACCAGCAAAATCAATATGCACCCGTTGCCATGGAGATGAGAGCCACTCCCATGGGTGTAGAGGGGCCTGTGGTGGTGCATTTTGGACTTTCTGGCATCCTGAGTAGCTCTTGGTCAGGTCCTCGATTTGTTTATCGATTCCCGGCCACCACACATAAGCCCTGGCTAGGCTTTTCATTTTTACCCCTCCCAGATGACCCTCATGAAGCTCATTGAGCACACTATCCCTTAACTTGGGTGGAATTACCACTCGGGATCCACACATCAAGGTCCCCCGGCACACTGACAGCTGTTCTCTCCTTGTCGAGAATGCTGGCAACAGTGAGTCGCCATGTGCTGGCCATCCCTTCACCGTCAAATCATATACCCGAGACAGTGTCGGGTCATTTCGGGTTTCCTTTTCGATACAAGCGTTAGTTACCGATAGGTATTCAACTATAGTCGAAAGGAATATTTCGACAGGATCCACTGCTGGTGCTTCCTCCACAGTAGGTACTGGCAGGCGTGATAGCCCATCAGCATTTTCATGCTGTTTCGTTCCCTTATATTCAATCTCATAGTGGTGCGCCCCTAGAAAAAGTGACCATCTTTGTAGTCGTTGCGCAGTCATCACCGGAACGCACTTCTTCGGATTAAAAATGGAGACAAGAGGCTGGTGATCAGTCAGCAAGGTGAATTTCTGCCTGTGCAGATAGTGATTGAACTTTTTCACTCCCCACACTAGGCTGAGGGCCTCCCTGTCAATCTGGGCATAGTTACGCTCGGCTGAGGTTAGTGATCGTGACGCAAAGGCTATTGGCCTCTCTGAGCCATCCGAGAATTTGTGTGACAGCAGCACTCCAATGCCGTAGCGTGACGCATCACATGCCAACCAAATTGGTAATGCTGGGTTTAATGGGCCAATACCTCTTTCGATGTGATTAGTGTTTTGCTCTTCTGGAAAGCTCGTCTACATTCATCACTCCACTTCCATGGCACCCCAGTTTGCAGTAGGGTGTTCAGTGGGTGTAATATTGTAGACAAATTTGGCAAGAACTTATGGTAGTAGTTTACCAGCCCGAGGAACGACCTCAGTTGTGACACATTTTCTGGTGCTGAAGCCTTGACTACTGCCTCAATCTTCTCTGGGGACTTATGTAACCCCTCTTTATCGATAACGTGGCCACAATACGAGATCTGTTTTCTAAAAAACTCGCATTTGGGGCGGTTAGCTCGGAGCCCACATTCCTGCAATCTATTGAGCACCTGCTCCAGGTTGGCAAGGTGATCACTGTCATTTTGGCCCGTGACCAGGATGTCGTCCAAATAACACCGGGTCCCTGGGATCCCTTGCAGGACTTGTTCCATTGCCCTCTGCCAAATAGCCGGAGCTGATGCTACCCCGAATACCAGCCAGTTGAATTGGTAGAGACCTTTATGGGTGTTGATTGTGAGGTATTTTTTTGATGCTTCTTCTACCTCCATTTGCAGATACGCCTGGGCCAGATCAATCTTAGTGAAGCGTTTCCCTCCAGATAGCGAGGCGAAAATATCTTCAATCCGCGGAAGTGGATATTATACGGTGTGAAGGACCGGGTTCGCTGTTACCTTAAAGTCCCCACAGATGTGAACCTTCCTACAGGGACGATGGGTCTAGCCCACTCGCTCCAGTCTACCTTGGACAGTACACCTGAACATTCCAGACTCTCCAGCTCTGGTTCGACGGCTGGGCGGATCGCATAAGGTACCGGTCTGGCCTTAAAAAATTTTGGGCTTGCGTTTTCTTCCATTTTAATCGTCGCTGTCATGCCTTTTAATGTTTCGAGTCCTTGCTGGAACACTTCTTTCGCGTCAGTTAGGATCTTTGACAGTCGCCCAGGTGTGATGTCGTCATCCTTTTTGTCAGCCACAGTCAGTGCCTGTATGGAATGCCAATCCAGTTGTATTTTCCGGATCCATTCACGTCCCGGTAATGGTGGTCCTCCATCTTGCAATACATACAGGTCTAGTTTTGGTGTTTCCTTACCGTTATATATAACGATCACCCTTATTTATCCTTTGTGGTAGACTTTTTGCCCCGTGTACGTCTGCAAAATAATTTTTGTTTCTCTCAAGGGTATGTGTGAGAATAGCCGCTCGTAGTCCTGTCGGTTTATGACTGTTTGGGCTGATCCTGTGTCCAATTCCATCTTTACCTGGACTCCTGCTATCTTGAGAGTGACCCAAATGGTTCGGTGATCCTCCATTGTGATCACATTATGTAGTTTCAGACAACTCAGTTCCCTGCTTTCGGAGTCGTTATCACTCTTTTGTTCATCTGAACTATTCTCCGTCATCTTATGTACCTTCTTGTACTTTCCTTTGGTAGGTTTCTTATTGCTGGTTTTCTTTCCCGACCTGCAGACTCGTGCTATGTGTTCTACTTTTCCACACTGTCTGCACACTTTGTCTTTGAACCAGCAATCATTCTGGTCGTGTGTTGTTCTGCCGCAGCGATAGCACTTCTGTGTTCCATATGACATTTCGTTTGTGCCATATTCTTGCGGTCTCTGTTGTATCTCTGCAGCGCCCCATGCTGCTGCTTCATATGATACTGCAATGCTGAAAGCCTTTTCCAGCTTAAGGTCCTTTTCAGATAAAAGCCGTTTCTGGGTTCCTTCACTTTGAAGCCCACACACAAACTTGTCCCTTAAGGTATCTGCCAGTCCTGCTCCAAACTGGCAGTGTTTCGATAGTTTGCGCAGTTCTGTTAAATAATCAGCATTGCTTTCATCCTTATGCTGGTTCCGTTTGTGAAACTTGAATCTTTCTGCTATCAGCAGCGGTGTGGGGTTTAAATGTTCCTGTAGTATCGTTACTATGTCTTCAAAACTCTTTTCCATTGGCTTCGTTGGGGTTACTAGATTTCATAATAAACCATACGTCTTTGCACCCATTAAATTTAACAATACCGACGCTTTCTTGTCATCTGACACCTCATTTGCCTTGCAGTATACCTCTATTCGTTCGACATATGTAGTCCAACCTTCGACTTCATTGTCAAATGTGGTGATACTGCCACTCTTCAGCATTTTGGGTGTGGTTTAAAATGGCGTCTCCCAATGGCTTAAAATGGCGTCTCCCGCGCGTTCCTTCCTCCCCCGCTGCTGCCAACGCTGCTCCCGGCGGTTCTCGTGGCAATGGCGGCGCCCTGTAGGTTTCGCACGCTCCTCCTGCGCTGCTGCCAATGCCGCTCTCGGCGGTCCTCATGGCAATGGCGGCACCTCGCGGGTTTCTGCGCATCTCTCTCTCACTCTCTTCGACGCTGCTCGGCCCCTGAACACCGGCTGCACCCTGTGCGCTCTGCCCTCTCTCTCTCTCCCCTGTTGACGCTGCTCAGCCCTTTGCTGTGCCGCTCGGTCGGGCTCTAGCCTGCCGCTGTCCGGGAAGGGTCTGCGTACTACCTGTTGCCAGCCCGTTTCACTCGACCACCTCGACTGGAAAGCCAAGCCTGGCTCTCGACAGCCTCCCCCGCAATTCTCGAGTCTCTGCCGGATGACTGGGCGGTTGCCCGTGGTCGACGCCCGTGTCTCTGGCTTTGACCTCCAATCCATTGATCTCCAGGAACGAATCCCCGGGAGGTGATGCAGAGTTGCAGGTAGGTTCGAACTTGCCTTGTCGCCAATGTTGTGTCTGTATACAATAAGACACAGACTGCAGGAGAACGGTACAACAGGTGTTTACTCAACGTGGCTCACACTGGAACTAATCTGTACAGATTACTACTCAGTGCTATATACAGGTGTGGTCACTGCCGGTACTGCTGTAAAAGATAGTTCCCCGCTTAAAGGCATATACATTACATTGTCCTCCTCACTGTTCACTATACTTCCAAGTTTTGTGTCATCTGCAAATTTTGAAATTGTGCCCTGCACACCCAAGTCCAAGTCATTAATATATATCAAGAAAAGCAGTGGTCCTAGTACCGCCCCCTGGGGAACACTACTATATACCTTCCTCCAGTCCAAAAAACAACCGTTCACCACTACTCTCTGTTTCCTGTCATTTAGCCAATTTCATATCCTTGTGGCCGCTGTCCCTTTTATTCCATGGGCTTCAACTTTGCTGGCAAGCCTATTATGTGGCACTTTATTAAACGCCATTTTGAAGTCCATGTACACCACGTCAACCGCATTGCCCTCATCAGCCCTCTCTGTTATCTCATCAAAAAACTTAATCAAGTTAGTTAAACACGATTTGCCTTATAGAAATTCTGAAGAGATCGCAAAGTCTCTGTTTGAAGAATGGACTCAGTTGAGAATATTTTTGTGGACTTTATGGGCTGAGGGTGTTTTCCCTGTGGTGGGATCACCCTGTGCAAATGCGTGGGAACTGGTTTGTTAAAACTCCAGAGAACGCATGCAGTTGCCTGTGACAAAAGAACTGTCAGTCATCCAGAATGTATGGGTTCACCCAACAGTCCTGGAAAAATGAAGGGTGCCATTGAACTTGAACTTATTAAAAGGCCACTCTAATGTACGAAAGCACTTCTCACCTCCATCTCAGAAGAGAAGCAGAACAATGAACCCACTGGCCTCAGCCAGCCGAAAAGGAGCCAGTTTTTTTCCCAACACAAAGACCGAAAGATATGTCCCAGACTTAGGACCATTAATCCAATACTCATGGGTCCGAGGACGACCCATCACTGATTAAGCACCGGAGTGCTTAGAAACAAAAGGATTTTAAAGATTGGCGGGGTTGTAGTGTATGTACCTTGAAGAAGGAACTATATTCTGCAGCCCCTGTATACTGCAGTACCAGTAGTAACCACCCCTGTATATAAGCCTGTGTAGTAACTTTGTATAGTAGTTCCAGTTTTGTCTCCATTCAGTAAACACCTGTTATAACCAACTTCTGCAGTCCGTGTCTCAATTACACACGGACATTACAAGGGTAAGATAGGGACAGCCAGACTCCTCTAGATTCTTTTCCACCATTCTCTCTCTCTCTCTCGCTCCCTGCTCCAACAAGATCGAACTAACAAGAAGTACCAGAGAAGCCGACGAGTGGAGCAATCAAAACCGACCGCGTGTGGGGGTAAGCACAGTCTCGAGTGTCCCAAGCCGGTAACCCGTGAGCTTTAAGGGCTCAGAGTTTTCTCAGAAGTGAAGTTTTGGGCTATTCCAAAGGTGGGAGCTTCGTTTGGTTCAGCCAGGGTTTATGCGACTGGGTAATTCGTTGGTAGGGGTGGAATTAGAGTCCACCATAGCAACAAGGGAATTACTGCTTGTTATAGTCCCCAGTTTTGTACTGTATGTATGTTGTTTGTAACCTGGATTTTATTCTCCACAGAGACAGTGATTTCGTTTAGTAGTGCATGTTTTAGCCCGAGTACGTTAGACCAAATAAATATAAGTTTGATTTTTCACCGAAGCATTCCTGTCCGTGACTTATTTCATTTACACTCTGAATAATAATTCCCGGGTATAGAACTTTCATAAGGTGGGGGCGATTTGAACCGTCCGTCTAGCAATTGGGCTAGGATCAAAAACCACTTACAATTCGTGCTGGCTTTCCTAAATTAATCCACACTTATCCAAGTGACTGTTAATTTTTTATCGTTTCTAAAAGCTTCCCCACTACCGAGGTTAAACTGACTGGTCTGCAGTTGCTGGGTTTATCCTTACACCTTTTTTTGAACAAGGGTGCAGCATTTGCAATTCTGCAGTCCTCTGGTACCACCCCCACATCTAAGTAGGATTGGAAGATTATGGCCAGTACGTCCGCAATTTCCACCTTTACCTCCCTCACCATCCTAGGATGCATCCCATCCGGTCCTGGTGACCTACCGACTTAAAGTACAGCCAGCCTTTCGAATACCTCATCTTTATCAATTTTTATCCCATCCGGTATCTCAACGACCTCCTCTTTCACTATGGGCGTGATTTTACGAACCTCGGCGGGCCCATGGTGGGCGATGTTGTGGGTCCTGACCCCACTGCTGGCTCCATCCCGGCCTCTGAAATGAATTTCCCCTAATTGGGCTTGTTAAGCCCGCCCAGCATGTTTCCTGGCCAATTAGAGGAAACAGGTCTGGTGACGTCATTTGATGATGTGTCAGCAGCCAATTTCCTTAAAGGGGCCACGTCCAAATTGATCTTGACAGTTCTGCTGTCTGTATTCTACAGCACTGAGGTGCTGCAAACACTGACAGGCACTGCACAAAGGTGCAGGGCTTCACCCAGGCTTTCCATGACTAATGAAGGGAGTCACAGCATGCAGGGAGGTTCTCTTTCCTTCCCATGGGCGGAAAAGTCCGCCCCAGGAGATCAACATAGCCTGGTTGCACGTTGCACAGGAGGGCACAAGCAGGGACGTGGTCAGAAGCACCTGGGTGCAGTGGCGCAAACCTTTCAATGATCTCAATAGATCACGAAACGTTATTGCAAAGCCACACTCACCCTCATCCTGCTGTGCCTCTCATCACATCCCCATCACTCTGCCTTCCCGACCCTACTCCTGCACATCCTTACTCACACCAACTTACATAAAAACATAAGAACATAAGAAATAAGAGCAGGAGTAGGCCATACGGCTCTGCCATTCAATAAGATCATGGCTGATCATCGACATCAACTCCACTTTCCCGCCCAATCTCCATATCCCTTGATTCCCCATGAGTCCAAAAATCTATCTGTCTCAGCCTTGAATCTACTCAAAGACTCAGCATCCACAGCCCTCTGGGGCAGAGAATACCATAGAATCACATCCCTCTGAGTGAAGAAATTCCTCCTCATCTCTGTTTTAAATGGCCTACCCCTTATCCTGAGACTGTGCCCCTAGTTCTAGAAAGTCCAGCCAGGGGAAACAACCTCTCAGCATCTACCCTGCCAATCCCCCTCAGAATCTTATATGTTTCACTGAGATCACCTCTCATTCTTCTGAAGTCCAGAGAGTATAGGCCCATTCTACACAATCTCTCATCATAGGACAGCACTCTCATCCCAGGAATCAATCTAGTGAACCTTTGTTGCACCGCCTCCAAGGAAAGTATATCCTTCCTTAGATAAGGAGGCCAAAACTGTGCCCAGCACTCCAGGTGTGGTCTCACCAAGGCCCTGTACAATTGTAGCAAGACTTCCTTACTTTTATACTCCAACCCCCTTGCATTAAAGGCCAACATACCATTTGCCTTCCTTATTGCTTGCTGTACCTGCATGCTCACTTTCTGTGTTTCTTTCACGAGGACACCCAAATCTCTCTGAACACCAACATTTGAAAGTTTCTCACCATTTAAAAAATATTCTGTTTTTCTATTCTCCCTGCCAAAGTGAATAATCTCACATTTCCTCACATTATACTCCATCTGCCACCTTACTGCCCACTCACTTAGTCTATCTATAGCCCTTTGCAGACTCTCTCGGCTGGATTTTACCAGCCCTGAGGAAGCGGGTTTGGAGGCGGCACTGTTGGAAAACATTTTTTTTAATGATGGCGAGTTCCGATCCCACCATCAACCCGCCTCCGCACAATTTTGACAGAGGCGGGCTTGCAGAGTGCGTTTCGGTCGCGCCTCCAGGCGGCGGGCTAGGCCCTTAAGGCACTTAACTACCGCTTACATACCTAATGCCATTTTGAGGGGCCTTACACATTTTCCCACATTTCCAGCATGCTGTACGTCTTCCCTGAAACACGCCAGCTAATCCTGTCAGGTTGACAAGTGGCTGGCTTCCTAACAGCTGCAGCTCCACCATAAAAACGGAGCTCTCAACAAAGATCAGTTGCAGGTGGCAGAACTTTGTTTTTTCAGGTCTTGGAGAACTTTTTGCAGGTCTACTGATTTTGGAAGTGTTGAAGCTGAGATCCATCTCCACTGTGACCTCCTGGGAAAACCCTCTCCCCACATTGACTGAGTGCTTCCTCAACTGAGGTATATACCAGCAGCATGGGAACCATTTATTTCCTTTCCTCCTGGACCTCAGATTCGGACGAAGACCAGCCGCCGCAGCAGCAGAAACCGGAACAACAGCAGCACCAGCAGCAGCAGCAACAACAGGAGCACCAAACTACCGCTCACCCACCTGAGGCTGCATAGGCCAGAAGACGCCAGCGCAGGGAAGCATGTCGCTGCAGTAGGTACCCCCAAAACAGGGTTTATAGACAGAGGATGAGCTACCTCAACATGAGTGAGCAACAGTGCCAAAGAAGGCTGAGGCTTTCGCGAGAGGTAGTGGGTGACATCTGCACAACGCTGCACCAAGACCTGGAGCCCAGAGGAGCAGGTGGACACCCCTTACCAGTGGCTGTCAAAGTCACCACCGCACTCAAGTTTTTTGCTTCAGGCTCCTTCCAGGGATCATCAGCAGACGTCAGCGGCATCTCCTAGACATCCGCGCACACTTGCATCATGCAGGTTACCGATGCCCTTTTTGCAAAGGCGCACAATTACATCCACTTCTCCACGGATCAAGCAAGTGTAACCGCGTGTGCAGTTGGCTTTGCAAATATGGCAGGCTTGCCAAGGGTGCAGGGCATCATAGACTGCACACATGTGGCCCTTAGGGCACCACATCACAACCCAGCTCTTTTTGTCAACCGCAAGGGCTTCCACTCCCTCAACGTGCAGCTGGTATGTAACCACAAGAAGGACATCTTGCATGTTTGCACCAAGTACCCTGGCAGTTGCCATGACTCGTTCATCCTGCAGCAGTCTCGTGTGCCTCAGCTCTTCAATCAGCCAAGACAACTTTCGAACGAAGCTGAGCAGCGCTTCAACTCCAGCCACATTTCGACCAGATCCATCAGCGAGCAAACCATCGGCTTGCTGAAGATGCGATTCAGATGCCTTGACAGATCAGGTGGAGCCCTGCAGTGCTCAGTAGCCAGGGTCTCCAGAATCATTATGGTCTGCTGTGCACTGCACAACATCGCACAGCATTGTGGCTTGCAGCTGCCTGAGGAACAAGTGACTCACTGCATAGCCTCCTCAGATGAGGAGGAGAAGGAGGAGGGGGAGGAGGAGAATGAGAATGAAGATGTTGCAGATGCAAATCAACCAGCTGCAGCAGCACGCGAGCACATTGCTGCCCGGGATGCAAGGGATGCACTCATCTTGGCCAGTTTTGCTTAAGTTGCCCATTCAAACACATGTGCCTGGCACTTTCTTACCACACCATAGACAATGGATAAGAACGTGTGGCTTCCTATCACTCTGACCAGTATCATGACAAATCCAATTCGCCCTGAGCCCTCAATGTGGAACTTTCATTTCCGAAATGACAGAGTCCAGAACTTCAACAGTTTGCCATCACTTCATTTTAATACATTGACTAAAGGATGGCATTTAACAATTAAACACAACAGAATACCCAAGTGACTACCTTGTAACTACTTGTGCTTTATCTTACTCTTATGCATGCTCCTACGTGATGTTTCCCCTGTGGCTTCAGCAGATGTGGAGGCCCCTTGCTCACTCTCATGCTGCTCCTCCTTCGACACCTTTGGCGGGCGTCCTCTGGGGTTGCGAGCCTTTGAAGGCTTGCCAACAGTCTGCTGCTCCTGCGGCTGTGCAGGGGATGAGACACTGATCTCAGTTGGGTGAGGACTCTGGTGGGGCTCTGACCGTGGGCTCCGCAGTCGCATGGGAGTGTGAGTGCTTGGAGCGGAGCCCCCACTTCCTTGTTGTCTGCCACGATCATCCCTCTTATGGGTCAGCCCCACTTCAGAGCTAGCAAGTGGCTTGACAGCACCTTGCTGCACATCAGGGGGGCCATGAGGACCCATTTCTGCACTGGCAGTTGTTGTGTATGTACCTTTAAGAGAGAACTGCTTTTATACTGTAGTACCGGCAGTGACCACACCTGTATATAAAGCCGTAGCAGGCTTCTGTACTTTCAGTTCCAGCATACCCTCTGTTCAGTAAACACCTGTTATTACCGTTCTCCTGCAGTCCATGTGTTATTGATACGCGGACACTACACTGGCGACGAGCAGGTTCGAACTCACCTGCAGTACTGCATCACCTCACGGGGATCCATCCCTGAAAAGAAGCTTCTTGGAGGTCGAAGTCAGAGCAATGGGCGTCGACCGTGGGCAACCGCCCAGTGATCCATCGGAGTTCAGAGAATCGCAGGGGAGGCTGTGGAGAGCTGGGCTTGGCTCCCCAGTCAAGGTGTTCCAGCAAATCGTGCTGGTAGCAGGTAGTGCGCTGACCCTTCCGGACTGCGGCGGGCTTGAGCTCGATCGAGCGGCTCTGCAAGGGGGCCGTGCAGCGTCGTCGGGAAGGAAAAGAGAGAGAGAGGGTGGAGCGCACAGCCACTTTAAACCACTCAAGATGCCGAAGAGTGGCAGTATCACTGCTTTCGACAACGAAATAGAAGACTGGACCACGTATGTGGAAAGAATTGAAGTGTACTGCAAGGCAAATGAGGTGGCCGATGGAAAGAAGGCGTCGGTATTATTAAATTTGATGGGCGCGAGAACGTACAGCCTATTGCGGAATTTGAACGTACAGCCTATTGCGGAATTTAATTACCCCAGCTAAACCAATGGAGAAAAGCTTTGAAGAGATTGTCAATATCTTACAGGAACATCTAAACACTACACCGCTGCTGATAGCAGAAAGATTCAAGTTCCATAAAAGAAACCAGCACAAAGGTGAGAGTAATGCTGACTATCTTACGGAACTACGCAAGTTATCGAAGCACTGCCAGTTCGGAGCAGGACTGGCAGATACCTTAAGGGATAAGTTTGTCTGCAGGCTCCAGAGTGAAGGAACCCAGAAACGACTACTTTCGGAAAAGGACCTGACGCTAGAACAGGCTTTCAGCGTGGCAGTATCCTACGAAGCAGCAGCACGGGGAGCTGCGGAAATACAACAGAAACCGCAAGAATATAGCACCAACGAAATGGCATATGGAGCAGAAAAGTGCTATCGCTGCGGCAGAACAACCCATGACCAGAAGGACTGCTGGTTTAAGGACAAAGTATGCAGGCAATGTGGAAAAGTGGGACACATAGCAAGAGTCTGCAGGTCGGGAAAGAAAACCAACACTAAAAGAACTACTAAGGAAAAGTACAAGGAAGTAAAAAAAATGACAGACAGTAGTTCAGAAGATCAGGAGTGTGATAATGACTCCGGGAGCAGGAGACTAAGTTGTCTAAAGTTACACAACGTGATCGCAAAGGAGGATCACCGAACCATTTGTGTCACCCTCATGATAGCAGGGTCCCAAGTAAAGATGGAATTGGACACAGTATCAGCCCTAACTGTCATGAATCGACGAGACTATGAGCGGCTATTCTCACACATACCCTTGAAGGACACGTCCATTGTATTGAAGACATATACGGGGCAAAAAGTCTACCCCAGAGGAAAAATAAGGGTGCCCGTTAAATACAACGGCAAGGAAACACAGAAACTGTATCTATATATACTACAAGATGGAGGACCACTATTATTGGGACGTGAATGGATCCGAAAAATACAATTGGATTGGCATTCCATTCAGGCGCTAACTGTGGCTGACAAAAAGGATGACGACGTCACACCTGGACGACGTCACACCTGGACGACTGTCAAAAATTCTAACTGACGTGAAAGAGGTGTTCCAACAAGGACTTGGGACTCTAAAAGGAGTAACGGCAACGATCAAAATTGAAGATAACGCAAACCCAAAATTTTTTAAGGCCAGCCCGGTACCATACGCGATCCGCCCAGCCGTCGAAGCAGAGCTGGAGAGTCTGGAGCATTCGGGTGTGCTGTCCAAGGTGGACTGGAGCGAGTGGGCCACACCCATCGTTCCTGTAATGAAGAAATCATTGAGCAGCACGCCTGGGGAGCCGAAGAAGGTTCGCATCTGTGGGGACTTTAAGGTAACTGTCAACACAGTCCTGCACACAGTACAATATCCACTTCCATGGATAGAAAATATTTTCGCCTCACTATCTGGAGGGAAACGCTTTACGAAGATTGATCTGGCCCAAGCGTATCTACAAATGGAGGTAGAAGAAGCATCTAGAAAATACCTCACGATAAACACTCACAAAGGTCTTTACCAGTACAACCGACTGGCATTCGGGGTAGCATCAGCTCCGGCTATTTGGCAGAGGGTGATGGAACAAGTCCTGCAAGGGATCCCGGGGACCCAGTGTTATTTGGACGACATCCTGGTTACGGGCGAAAATGACAGTGAACACCTTGCCAACCTGGAGCAGGTGCTCACTAGATTACAAGAATATGGGCTACGAGCCAACCGCCCCAAATGCGAGTTTTTCAGGAAACAAATCTCGCATTGTGGCCACATGATTGATGAGGAGGGGTTACATAAGTCCCCAGACAAGATTGAGGCAGTAGTCAAGGCTCCAGCACTGAGGTCGTTCCTCGGGCTGGTGAACTACTACCATAAGTTCTTGCCAAATTTATCTACAATTCTGCACCCACTGAACGCCCTGCTGCAAACTGGAGTAGCATGGAAATGGAGTGATGAGTGTAAGCGTGCCTTTCAGAAATGTAAATGCCTAATCACTTCAAAAGAAGTATTGGCCCACTACAATCCAACACTACTGATTCGGTTGGCATGTGATGCGTCTCCCTACGGCATTGGAGCGGTGCTGTCACACAAATTCCTTGACGGTTCAGAGAGGCCAATAGCCTTTGCGTCGCGCTCGTTAACCTCAGCCGAGTGTAACTATGCCCAGATTGACAGGGAGGCCCTCAGCCTGGTTTGGGGGGTGAAGAAGTTCAATCGCTATCTGCACGGGCAGAAATTCACCCTACTGACTGATCATCAGCCTCTTGTCTCCATTTTTAACCCAAAGAAGGGCGTTCCGGTGATGACGGCGCAACGGCTGCAAAGATGGTCCCTTTTTCTAGGGGCACATCATTACGACATAGAGTACAAGGGTACGAAACAGCATGGAAATGCTGATGGGCTGTCGCGCCTACCGTTGCCTATGGTGGAGGAAGCACCTGCAGTGGACCCTGTTGAGATATTCCATTCGACCATAGTCAAATGTCTACCTGTTACAAACTCAAGTATAGAGAAGGAAACCCGAAATGACCCGACACTCTCTCGGGTCTATGATTTGACGGTGAAGGGATGGCCAGCACATGGCGACTCACTGTTGCCAGCATTCTCGCCAAGGAGAGAACAGCTGTCAGTGTGCCGGGGGACCTTGATGTGTGGATCCCGAGTGGTAATTCCACCCAAGTTGAGAGATAGAGTGCTCAATGAGCTTCATGAGGGTCATCTGGGAGGGGTAAAAATGAAGAGCCTAGCCAGGGCGTTTGTGTGGTGGCCGGGAATCGATAAAGAAATCAAGGATATGCCCAAGAGATGCACAGGATGCCAGAAAGTCCAAAACGCTCCACCACAGGCCCCGCTACACCCATGGGAGTGGCCCTCATCTCCATGGCAACGGGTACACATTGATTTTGCTGGTCCATTTATGGACTCAATGTTTTTAATCGCCGTGGATGCACATTTGAAATGGCCAGAGGTCATCAAAATGTCCTCCACCACCACGGAGAAAACTATTGCAGTCCTACGGACCATCTTCACCAGGAATGGCTTGCCAGAACAGATTTGCTCCGACAATGGACCACAGTTTGTGTCCGAGGATTTCCGGAGGTTTTTGATGAATAATGGGGTAAAACATTACACATCTGCCCCATATCATCCAGCCACAAATGGATTGGCTGAGAGGTTTGTTCAGACCTTTAAAAAAGCAAGAAAGGCGATGTATAACGACGACATACCACTACAACACAAGATGGATAATTTCTTGTTTGCTTACCGGAATGCGACACATGCAGTCACCAACCAAGCTCCAGCCATAATGTTCTTTAACCGAAGGTTAAGATGTCGCCTGGATTTGCTCAAACCAAACATAAGACGAGATGTTGAGGATAAGCAATTCCAGCACATCAATGAGAAGCCAACCAGGAGCTTCAAGATAGGGCAACCAGTCTTGGCCCGCGACTACCGAACAGAAAAATGGCAGCCAGGAACGATATGCACACAGCAGGGACCACTAATGTACACAGTGGACATTGGAGAGAGCATCGTGAGACGCCACGCTGACCAGATTCTGGAGTCACAGGAACAAGTCAAACCCATACCACGAGCATGCGCACCTGGTGATGAACCCGAAGTACAGATTGCGTCTACCTCAGAATCAGTGGTATTGGAAGCTGACGAACCAACCAATGACAATGAGCCAGAATCGACTCCACCGCAAGAACATGATACTCGAGAAAGGCGCTATCCAGACAGGATCAGGAAGCCTCCTCAAAGACTGAATTTATAAATGATTACTTCAGTTGCTGTATGTGGTACAGAGAAAATTGTAATTGTAATTAGTTATTATTTAATTGTTAAATGAATGTTATGTACTGTTTGTCTAAAAGAGGAGGAATTGTTGTGTATGTACCTTTAAGAGAGAACTGCTTTTATACTGTTGTACCGGCAGTGACCACACCTGTATATAAAGCCGTAGCAGGCTTCTGTACTTTCAGATCCAGCATACCCTCTGTTCAGTAAACACCTGTTATTACCGTTCTCCTGCAGTCCGTGTGTTATTGATACGCGGACACTACAGCAGTCCTACTCCAGAGGACTTCCATGAAGCTCTCATTTCTCTGATCAATAGTTGTCCATTGCTCCTCCAGAGATGTCAGTCTATTCTGAACATTCACCATGTTTTCCACACTCTGGCGACTTAGCTCCTCCATGGCCGTAGCCATCCTCTCCTCTACGGTAGCCAGCCTTTCCATGGAGGTTGCCATCCTTTCCACGGTGATGCGTTCATGCACTAATGCCTCCACAAAGGCTCTGCTCATGTTAGCGTTGGACTCCTCCATTCACTCCATGCTCACCGTGTCCCTGGAGTCAAAACCTGCCAGAGACTCCTGCACCTGTTCCTGGAGTTCCATCACCGCTCTCCTTCTGGATGGACCCGGAGGCACAGGGTCCACATGCAGCTGAGCCGAGCTGGGAGTGCCCTGCGGCCTCCGACGAGGACTCTCCACTGCTGTCCCTGTCTCCACCATCTGCTGATGCTCACTTGTGATCTGTGATACACCAGGTGACAACACTACTTTATGTCCTGAAGGTCCCACCGAGGTGTGCGTACCTGCGCTGGTGCTGGGTGCGCTGAATTCTGCTAACGCTGCGCCCTTAGAGGTTGCAGGTTCCTCTGAGGAGTCTTCAGGCTCAGGCTCTTCCTCCTGGACAGTGGGGAGGGGGGCTGCCGATGGTCCTGTGGGGGAGTAAAGGCATGAGTTAGACATGTGATATTAACGTAGCATGCACATGGAATAGTACAGATGATCATAAGTCAATCTATATGAGCATCAGAAGCCATATCAGTCACTCATGCAATGTCAATGAGAGAGATGCAAAACTATTCTGTCATCAGCTTGCTCTGATGTGCCCACCTGTCCGTCCCCCACTTTCACATCCTCCTCGGCGCCAACGATCTCTAGGGCTGCCTCCTCAGCATTGGTGAAATGGGCAATCGAAGGTGGCCCTCCTCCTGTCCTAGCCCTCTCCCCCTTATTGTGGGCTCTCTTTTCCTGCAATGAGGGACACAAGTGGAGTTTGAGTGAGAATGATGGAGTGAGTGTAGAGAATCCACACCATAGATGCTTAGAAGGACACAAAGATGGAGTGAGGTCCCAAGACCAAGGGCCCTCCCTGTGTGTTGTTAGTTGTTGTCATACCATAACAGTAATAGGGAGTGTGAGGGCAGAATAGTCGAATAGTTAAGTGATTATGTACATAGAGAGAGAGGGATGGTTAAGGGTGCAAGGGATGTAAGGGTAAAGTGGGATGTGGAGGAGTAGGTTGACAATACAGAGTGCTGGTGATGAGAGGAGTTGGGGAGCAGATTGAGGGCAATGGTGATTTTTTACTCACTTTGCCTGTTCGGACAAGGTCATTGAATGTCTTTCGGCACTGCAGCCAGGTTCTGCTGTACATTGATCTTGCACTCATCTCCTGGGCAACTTGCAGCCACACAGCTTTGGTCTGCTGAGGAAGTTGTTTCCTCCCAGAGGATGGAAAGAGCCCCTCCTTTTGTGCTCTGGCTTCCTCCACCAGAGCATGGAGGGAGTCATCATTAAAGCGTGGTGAGGCCTTGGGCCTTGAAGTCGACATTCCACGAGCTCCAAACACTATGAAGAGAAGCAATCACAAGCGTAGAGGCTGAAAATGAACAAAGGCTGCTTGGAGCCCTTAAATGCAGCTGGAGAAATGACATCATCAGAGGAGAGTTTCAGGCCCAAAAAACTAATTGGGCCAGGGGAACGCACACGCTGGGAATCAATTGCCCAATTACGGCAAAATAGCTAAAAAAGCCCGCCTGACAGCGGAGGCGGGAACGGGACCTGCCAACCACCTGGCCCGCCTCCAACCCGCCACCAATGGAAAAATCGAGCCCTCTGTGATCTCCTCACAGCTTACTGTCCCACCTAGCTTTGTATCATCAGCAAACTTGGATACATTACACTCAGTCCCTTCATCTAGGTCATTAATATAGATTGTAAATAACTGAGGCCCCAACACTGATCCTTGCGGCACCTCACTAGTTACAGCCTCACATAATCACACATAGTGCCCACACTACTTGTATACATCACAACCATTTAGTAGTGCTTATACCGAGAAGGACTGCAACAAATTACAAAAAGACATTAATAAACTTGCAGAATGGGCATATAATTGGCAATTGAATTTCAACATAGATAAGTGTGAGGTATTATATTTTGGTAAGAAAAATAAGGAAGTCGCTTATTACTTGGAAAAGAAGAATCTAAATGGGGTAGAGGGCCAAAGAGACTTGGAGCACAAATACACAAATTACTAAAAGTAGTAATGCAGGTTAATAAGACCATAAAAAAGCAAACCAAGCACTAGGGTTTATGTCGAAGTCGAATCTGGAACAGGTAAGATTTTCTCTTACCTCCAGAAAAAGCAGCAAACCTGAGGATTGGGAGCAGTTTAGGATTCAGCAAAGGAGGACAAAGGGATTAATTAAGAGGGGGAAAATAGAGTATGAGAGTAAGCTAGCTGGGAACATAAAAACTGTCTGTAAAAGCTTCTATGGATATGTGAAGAGAAAAAGATTGGCGAAGTCAAGCATAGGTCCCTTGCAGTCAGAATCTGGGCAATTTATAATGGGGAACAAAGAAATGGCAGCCCAATTAAATACATACTTTGGTTCTGTCTTCACAAAGGAGGACAAAAATAACCTCCCAGAGATGTCGGGGAACATAGGGTCTAATGAGAGGGAGGAACTGACTCAAATCAGTATTTGTAGGGAAATGGTGTTAAGGAAATTGACGGGATTGAAGGCCGATAAATCCCCAGGGCCTGATAATCTACATCCTAGGGCACTTAAGGAAGTGGCCCTAGAAATAGTAGATGCATTGCTGGTCAACTTCCAAAATTATATAGATTCTGGAACAGTTCCCATGGATTGGAGGGTAGCTAATGTTACCTCACTATTCAAAAAAGGTGGTAGAGAGAAAATGGGGAATTACAGACCGGTAAGCCTGACATCGGTAGTGGGGAAAATGCTAGAGTCCATTATAAAAGATATAATAGCAGAGCACTTGGAAAACACTGACAGGATCGTAGAAAGTCAACATGGATTTACAAAAGGTAAATCGTGCTTCACTAACCTACTGGAATTTTTTGAGGATGTAACTGATAGAATAGATAAGGGAGAACCAGTGGATGTGGTGTTTTTGGACATTCAGAAGGCTTTCGATAAGGTCCCGCATAAGAGTTTAGCGTGTAAAGTTAAAGCACATGGGATTGGGGGCAAGGTATTGACTTGGATAGAGAACTGGCTGGCAGACAGGAAAAAAGAGTTGGAATAAACTGCTCTTTTTCGGAGTGGCAGGCAGTGACTAGTGGGGTACCGCAGGGTCGGTGCTAGGACCCCAGCTATTCACAATATATACCAATGATCTAGACGAGGGAACTAGATGTAATATCTCCAAGTTTGCAGACAACACAAAGCTGGGTGGGCGTGTGTGCTGTAAGGAGGATGCCGAGAAACTCCAGTATGATTTGGACAGGTTGGGTGATTGGGCAGATGTATGGCAGATGCAGTATAATGTGGATAAATGCGAGGTTATCCACTTTGGTGGCAAAAATAGGAAGGCAGATTATTATCTGAACGGCAATAGATTGGGAGAAGGGGAAGTGCAACGAGACCTGGGTGTCCTTGTGCACCAGTCGCTGAAGGTAAGCATGCAGGTGCTGCAGGCGGTTAAGAAGGCAAATGGTATGTTGGCCTTCGTAGCGAGAGGATTCGAGTATAGGAACAAGGATGTCTTGCTGCAGTTGTACAGGGCCTTGGTGAGACCACATCTTGAGTATTGTGTGCAGTTTTGGTCGCCTTATCTGAGGAGGGATGTTCTTGCCATGGAGGGAGTGCAGTGAAGATTCACCAGACTGATACCTGGGATGGCAGGAATGACGTATGAGGAGAGATTGGGTCGATTGGGCTTATAGTCGCTGGAGTTTAGAAGAATGAGAGGGGATCTCATTGAAACTTATAAAATTCTAACAGGACTAGACAGACTAGATGCAGGAAGGATGTTCCCGATGGCGGGGGAGTCCAGAACCAGGGGTCACAGTCTAAGTATAAGGGGTAAGCCATTTAGGACTGAGATGAGGAGGAATTTCTTCACCCAGAGAGTGGTGAACCTGTGGAATTCTCTACCACAGAAGGCAGTTGAGGCCAATTCATTAAATATATTCAAGAAGGAGTTAGATATATTTCTTAAGACTAAAGGGATCAAGGGATATGGGGAGAAGGCAGGGACAGGGTACTGAATTTGGATAATCAGCCATGATCTCATTGAATGGCGGAGCAGGCTCGAGGGTCCGAATGGCCTACTCCTGCTCCTATCTTCTATGTTTCTATGTTTCCTTTGTGAAGGCAGGAGTGCGCATCTTTGCCCCACATGGAAACATAACAAAATACCACCGAAATATTCAATATCTCTCAGTGAGGTGACAAGGATGGCTGGTGCAGGGATCAGGAACGTTGCAATGAGAATGCGCTTCAAAGGCAAATTGTTGGGCAGAGTAGAAAGTGCTTTACTGTGCTCACTAATGACCCACGAGCATCTGGTGCTGATTCTGGGTGCCTGTAATAGGTTACAGTGCCATTCTCAAAGAATAACATTTTTCACCTTGATATCTGCTATCATTGTGTACTGAGGGTCATACCCAGTAGTTTAATTACAGTGATTTTCTGTGAATTTTCTTACCACTTCTCCCTGTCATACCAATTAGGGTCATGCTGGGCTTTTTGATTTTTTCCAACAAAGAGAAGCAGGAAGAGAGGAGTAAGCATGGGCGAATGATGTAAGGCACTGAAGACAGGCACAGCCTTTGAAATGTTGGGGGGGACCTTTAACCCCCAAGAATGGGTGGGTTGAGGTCGGGTGGAAAGTAAAAATTGTAGAAAATTGAAGCGTGACCGAAACCCGCCTCCACCACGCACACGTCCAGGTTTAATGGAGGCGTGTCTGGCTACATGCGATTAACCTGTTCACCGGAGACGGTGTGATCATTCCGACAGGTGGGTCAGTAATTGGCACTGTCGTTTACATCATTAGCACATGGTAATGAGGCAATTATTGAACTGAATTAAACAGGCATTTGAATTTAATGCCTTCAGCATGGATTTCCCGCAGCTTGGGAAACTCGCCAGTGAAAAGGAGGCGAGATTGAGTGGCACTTCATGGGGGTGTTTAAAGGTCAGATTGCCCGATCTCAATAAAGGCTCAGTGCTTACAGCTGCCTTGTCAGTTCCCTCTGGCAAACGCTTTGCAGAGGTTGGTGAGAAACTGGAGCCTTTCAAACAGGCAACATCAGGATAGGGGGCATCATGGATATTTTTGAGAGGCCATCACACGAGACAATCATCATCCAGGGCAGCGATGCGTGCTGTAGTGGGATCTGCAGGTGCACAACAGAGAGAGGTGCACAACACAGAGAATGGCAGAGAAGAGAACAACAGAGGAGCCAAAGTTGCAGGAGGCATTACCCACGTGAGATGGTCTACAGAAAGAGGCATAGGGTCCTTGCCCTGTCTGAAGAGCGATGCTTCCGCAGGCTCAGATTGACACAGCAGGTGGCCACAGACACCTGCAGCTTCCTTCGAGAAGAGCTGCTCCCTGCCGAACCTGGTGGACACCCATTGCCCATCGGCGTCAAAAGGCACCACTGACCTCTAAATTGTGTGGCTGCGCGGTCACACAGCTCTCTGCCAGTCCACGGTCACTCTGCTCTCTGCCAGTCCGCGGTCACTCTGCTCTCTGCCAGTCTGCGGTCACTCTGCTCTCTGCCAGTCCGCAGTCACTCTGCTCTCTGCCAGTCCGCGGTCACTCTGCTCTCTGCCAGACCGCGGTCACTCTGCTCTCTGCCAGTCCACGGTCACTCTGCTCTCTGCCAGTCCGCGGACACTCTGCTCTCGGCCAGTCCGCGGTCACTCTGCTCTCTGCCAGTCCGTGGTCACTCTGCTCTCTGCCAGTCAGTGGTCACTCTGCTCTCTGCCAGTCTGCGGTCACTCTGATCTCTGCCAGTCCGCGGTCACTCTGCTCTCTGCCAGTCCGCGGTCACTCTGCTCTCTGCCAGTCCGCGGTCACTCTGATCTCTGCCAGTCCACGGTGACTCTGCTCTCTGCCAGTCCGCGGTCACTCTGCACTCTGCCAGTCCGCGGTCACTCTGCTCTCTGCCAGTCTGCGGTCACTCTGCTCTCTGCCAGTCCGCGGTCACTCTGCTCTCTGCCAGTCCGCGGTCACTCTGATCTCTGCCAGTCCGCGGTGACTCTGCTCTCTGCCAGTCCGCGGTCACTCTGCACTCTGCCAGTCCGCGGTCACTCTGCTCTCTGCCAGTTCACGGTCACTCGGCTCTCTGCCAGTCCGCGGTCACTCTGCTCTCTGCCAGTCCCCGGTCACTCTGCTCTGCCAGTCCACGGTCACACTGCTCTCTGCCAGTCCGCGGTCACTCTGCTCTCGTCCAGTCCGCGTTCACCCTGCTCTGTGTCAGTCCGCGGTCAATCTGCTCTCTGCCAGTCTGCGGTCACTCTGCTCTCTGCCAGTCCGCGGTCACTCTGCTCTCTGCCAGTCCACGGTCACTCGGCTCTCTGCCAGTCCGCGGTCACTCTGCTCTCTGCCAGTCTGCGGTCACTCTGCTCTCTGCCAGTCTGCGGTCACACTGCTCTCTGCCAGTCCGCGGTCTCTCTGCTTTCTGCCAGTCCACGGTCACTCTGCTCTCTGCCAGTCCGTGGTCACTCTGCTCTCTGCCAGTCCGCGGTCAGTCTGCTATCTGCCAGTCCGTGGTCACTCTGCTCTCTGCCAGTCCGCGGTCACTCAGCACTCGGCCAGTCTGCGGTCACTCTGCTCTCTGCCAGTCCGCGGTCACTCTGCTCTCTGCCAGTCCGCGGTCACACTGCTCTCGTCCAGTCCGCGGTCACTCTGCTCTCGGCCAGTCCGCGGTCACTCTGCTCTCTGCCAGTCCCCGGTCACTCTGCTCTCTGCCAGTCCACGGTCACTCTGTTCTCGGCCAGTCCGCGGTCTCTCTGCTCTCTGCCAGTCCGCGGTCACTCTGCTCTCAGCCGGTCCGCGGTCACTCTGCTCACTGCCAGTCCGCGGTCAACCTGCTCTCTGCCAGTCCGCGGTCACTCTGCTCTCTGCCAGTCTGCGGTCACTCTGCTCTCTGCCAGTCCGCGGTCACTCTGCTCTCTGCCAGTCCGCGGTCACACTAATCTCTGCCAGTCCGCGGTCACTCTGCTCTCTGCCAGTCTGCGGTAACTCTGCTCTCTGCCAGTCCGCGGTCACTCTGCTCTCTGCCAGTCCGCGGTCACTCTGCTCTCTGCCAGTCCGCGGTCACTCTGATCTCTGCCAGTCCACGGTGACTCTGCTCTCTGCCAGTCCGCGGTCACTCTGCACTCTGCCAGTCCGCGGTCACTCTGCTCTCTGCCAGTCTGCGGTCACTCTGCTCTCTGCCAGTCCGCAGTCACTCTGCTCTCTGCCAGTCCCCGGTCACTCTGCTCTGCCAGTCCACGGTCACACTGCTCTCTGCCAGTCCGCGGTCACTCTGCTCTCGTCCAGTCCGCGTTCACCCTGCTCTCTGTCAGTCCGCGGTCAATCTGCTCTCTGCCAGTCCGCGGTCACTCTGCTCTCTGCCAGTCCGCGGTCACTCTGCTCTCTGCCAGTCCACGGTCACTCGGCTCTCTGCCAGTCCGCGGTCACTCTGCTCTCTGCCAGTCTGCGGTCACTCTGCTCTCTGCCAGTCTGCGGTCACACTGCTCTCTGCCAGTCCGCGGTCTCTCTGCTTTCTGCCAGTCCACGGTCACTCTGCTCTCTGCCAGTCCGCGGTCACTCTGCTCTCTGCCAGTCCGCGGTCAGTCTGCTATCTGCCAGTCCGCGGTCACTCTGCTCTCTGCCAGTCCACGGTCACTCAGCACTCGGCCAGTCTGCGGTCACTCTGCTCTCTGCCAGTCCGCGGTCACTCTGCTCTCTGCCAGTCCGCGGTCACACTGCTCTCGTCCAGTCCGCGGTCACTCTGCTCTCGGCCAGTCCGCGGTCACTCTGCTCTCTGCCAGTCCCCGGTCACTCTGCTCTCTGCCAGTCCACGGTCACTCTGTTCTCGGCCAGTCCGCGGTCTCTCTGCTCTCTGCCAGTCCGCGGTCACTCTGCTCTCAGCCGGTCCGCGGTCACTCTGCTCACTGCCAGTCCGCGGTCAACCTGCTCTCTGCCAGTCCGCGGTCACTCTGCTCTCTGCCAGTCTGCGGTCACTCTGCTCTCTGCCAGTCCGCGGTCACTCTGCTCTCTGCCAGTCCGCGGTCACACTAATCTCTGCCAGTCCGCGGTCACTCTGCTCTCTGCCAGTCTGCGATAACTCTGCTCTCTGCCAGTCCGCGGTCACTCTGCTCACTGCCAGTCCGCGGTCACTCTGCTCTCTGCCAGTCCGCGGTCACTCTGACCTCTGCCAGTCCGCGGTCACACTGCTCTCTGCCTGTCTGCGGTCACTCTGCTCTCTGCCAGTCCGCGGTCACACTGATCTCTGCCAGTCCGCGGTCACTCTGCTCTCTGCTAGTCTGCGGTCACTCTGCTCTCTGTCAGTCCGCGGTAACTATGCTCTCTTCCAGGCCGCAGTCTCTCTGCTCTCTGCCAGTCCGCGGTCACACTGCTCTCTGCCAGTCCGCGGTCACTCTGCTCTCTGCCAGTCTGCGGTCACTCTGCTCTCTGTCAGTCCACGGTCACTATGCTCTCTTCCAGGCCGCAGTCTCTCTGCTCTCTGCCAGTCCGCGGTTACTCTGCTCTCTGCCAGTCCGCGGTCACTGTGCTCTCTGCCAGTCCGCGGTCACTCTGCTCTCTGCCAGTCCGCGGTCTCTCTGCTCTCTGCGAGTCCGCGGTAACTCTGCTCTCTGCGAGTCTGCGGTAACACTGATCTCTGCCAGTCTGCGGTCACTCTGCTCTCTGCCAGTCCGCGGTCACTCTGCTCTCTGCCAGTCTGCGGTCACTCTGCTCTCTGTCAGTCCGCGGACACTATGCTCTCTTCCAGGCCGCAGTCTCTCTGCTCTCTGCCAGTCCGCGGTCACACTGCTCTCTGCCAGTCCACGGTCACTCTGCTCTCTGCTAGTCCGCGGTCACTCTGCTCTCTGCCAGTCCGTGGTCACACTGCTCTGTTTAATCAGCAGTCACTCTGCTCTCTGCCAGTCCGTGGTCACTCTGCCCTCTGCCAGTCCGCGGTCACACTGCTGTCGGCCAGTCGGCAGTCACTCTGCTCTCTGTCAGTCCGCGGTCACTCTGCTCTCGGCCAGTCCGCGGTCACTCTGCTCTCTGCCATTCCACGGTCTCTCTGCTCTCTGCCAGTCCGCGGTCACTCTGCTCTCTGCCAGTCCGCGGTCACACTGCTGTCGGCCAGTCCGCAGTCACTCTGCTCTCTGACAGTCCGCGGTCACTCTGCTCTCGGCCAGTCCGCGGTCTCTCTGCTCTCTACCAGTCCGCGGTCACTCTGCTCTCGGCCAGTCCGCTGTCACTCTGCTCTCTGCCATTCCGCGGTCTCTCTGCTCTCTGCCAGTCCGCGGTCACTCTGCTCTCTGCCAGTCCGCGGTCACTCTGCTCTCGGCCGGTCCGCGGTCACTCTGCTCTCTGCCAGTCCGCGGTCTCTCTGCTCTCTGCCAGTCCGCGGTCACTCTGCTCTCTGCCAGTCCGCGGTCACTCTGCTCTCTGGCAGTCCGCGGTCACTCTGCTCTCTGCCAGTCTGAGATCACTCTGCTCTCTGCCAGTCCACGGTCACTCTGCTCTCTTCCAGTCCGCGGTCACTCTGCTCTCTACCTGTCCACGGTCACTCTGCTCTCTGCCAGTCCGCGGTCACTCTGCTCTCTGCCAGTCCGCGGTCACACTGATCTCTGCCAGTCCGCGGTCACTCTGCTCTCTGCCAGTCTGCGGTAACTCTGCTCTCTGCCAGTCCGCAGTCGCTCTGCTCTCTGCCAGTCCGCGGTCACTCTGATCTCTGCCAGTCCGCGGTCACTCTGATCTCTGCCAGTCCGCGGTCACACTGCTCTCTGCCTGTCAGTGGTCACTCTGCTCTCTGCCAGTCCGCGGTCACTCTGCTCTCTGCTAGTCTGCGGTCACTCTGCTCTCTGTCAGTCCGCGGTCACTATGCTCTCTTCCAGGCCGCAGTCTCTCTGCTCTCTGCCAGTCCGCGATCACACTGCTCTCTGCCAGTCCGCGGTCACTCTGCTCTCTGCCAATCTGCGGTCACTCTGCTCTCTGTCAGTCCACGGTCACTATGCTCTCTTCCAGGCCGCAGTCTCTCTGCTCCCTGCCAGTCAGCGGTCACTCTGCTCTCTGCCAGTCCGCGGTCACTCTGCTCTCTGCCAGTCCGCGGTCACTCTGCTCTCTGCCAGTCCGCGGTCACTCTGACCTCTGCCAGTCCGCGGTCACTCTGCTCTCTGCAAGTCTGCGGTCACTCTGCTCTCTGTCAGTCCGCGGAAACTATGCTCTCTTCCAGGCCGCAGTCTCTCTGCTCTCTGCCAGTCCGCGGTCACACTGCTCTCTGCCAGTCCGCGGTCACTCTGCTCTCTGCCAGTCTGCGGTCACTCTGCTCTCTGTCAGTCCACGGTCACTATGCTCTCTTCCAGGCCGCAGTCTCTCTGCTCTCTGCCAGTCCGCGGTTACTCTGCTCTCTGCCAGTCCGCGGTCACTCTGCTCTCTGCCAGTCCGCGGTCACTCTGCTCTCTGCCAGTCCGCGGTCTCTCTGCTCTCTGCGAGTCCGCGGTCACTCTGCTCTCTGCGAGTCTGCGGTAACACTGATCTCTGCCAGTCTGCGGTCACTCTGCTCTCTGCCAGTCCGCGGTCACTCTGCTCTCTGCCAGTCTGCGGTCACTCTGCTCTCTGTCAGTCCGCGGACACTATGCTCTCTTCCAGGCCGCAGTCTCTCTGCTCTCTGCCAGTCCGCGGTCACACTGCTCTCTGCCAGTCCGCGGTCACTCTGCTCTCTGCTAGTCCGTGGTCACTCTGCTCTCTGCCAGTCCGTGGTCACACTGCTCTGTTTAATCAGCAGTCACTCTGCTCTCTGCCAGTCCGTGGTCACTCTGCCCTCTGCCAGTCCGCGGTCACACTGCTGTCGGCCAGTCGGCAGTCACTCTGCTCTCTGTCAGTCCGTGGTCACTCTGCTCTCGGCCAGTCCGCGGTCACTCTGCTCTCTGCCATTCCGCGGTCTCTCTGCTCTCTGCCAGTCCGCGGTCACTCTGCTCTCTGCCAGTCCGCGGTCACTCTGCTCTCGGCCAGTCCGCGGTCACTCTGCTCTCTGCCAGTCCGCGGTCTCTCTGCTCTCTGCCAGTCCGCGGTCACTCTGCTCTCTGCCAGTCCGCGGTCACTCTGCTCTCTGGCAGTCCGCGGTCACTCTGCTCTCTGCCAGTCTGAGATCACTCTGCTCTCTGCCAGTCCACGGTCACTCTGCTCTCTTCCAGTCCGCGGTCACTCTGCTCTCTGCCTGTCCACGGTCACTCTGCTCTCTGCCAGTCCGCGGTCACTCTGCTCTCTGCCAGTCCGCGGTCACACTGATCTCTGCCAGTCCGCGGTCACTCTGCTCTCTGCCAGTCTGCGGTAACTCTGCTCTCTGCCAGTCCGCAGTCGCTCTGCTCTCTGCCAGTCCGCGGTCACTCTGATCTCTGCCAGTCCGCGGTCACTCTGATCTCTGCCAGTCCGCGGTCACACTGCTCTCTGCCTGTCAGTGGTCACTCTGCTCTCTGCCAGTCCGCGGTCACTCTGCTCTCTGCTAGTCTGCGGTCACTCTGCTCTCTGTCAGTCCGCGGTCACTCTGCTCTCTTCCAGGCCGCAGTCTCTCTGCTCTCTGCCAGTCCGCGATCACACTGCTCTCTGCCAGTCCGCGGTCACTCTGCTCTCTGCCAATCTGCGGTCACTCTGCTCTCTGTCAGTCCACGGTCACTATGCTCTCTTCCAGGCCGCAGTCTCTCTGCTCCCTGCCAGTCCGCGGTCACACTGCTCTCTGCCAGTCCGCGGTCACTCTGCTCTCTGCCAGTCCGCGGTCACTCTGCTCTCTGCGAGTCCACGGTCACTCTGCTCTCTGCCAGGCTGCGGTCACACTGATCTCTGCCAGTCCGCGGTCACACTGCTCTCTGCCAGTCCGCGGTCACTCTGCTCTCTGCCAGTCTGCCGTCACTCTGCTCTCTGTCAGTCCGCGGTCACTATGCTCTCTTCCAGGCCGCAGCCTCTCTGCTCTCTGCCAGTCCGCGGTCACACTGCTCTGCCAGTCCGCGGTCACTCTGCTCTCTGCCAGTCCGTGGTCACACTGCTCTCTGCTAGTCTGCGGTCACTCTGCTCTCTGTCAGTCCGCGGTAACTATGCTCTCTTCCAGGCCGCAGTCTCTCTGCTCTCTGCCAGTCCGCGGTCACACTGCTCTCTGCCAGTCCGCGGTCACTCTGCTCTCTGCCAGTCTGCGGTCACTCTGCTCTCTGTCAGTCCACGGTCACTATGCTCTCTTCCAGGCCGCAGTCTCTCTGCTCTCTGCCAGTCCGCGGTTACTCTGCTCTCTGCCAGTCCGCGGTCACTGTGCTCTCTGCCAGTCCGCGGTCACTCTGCTCTCTGCCAGTCCGCGGTCTCTCTGCTCTCTGCGAGTCCGCGGTAACTCTGCTCTCTGCGAGTCTGCGGTAACACTGATCTCTGCCAGTCTGCGTTCACTCTGCTCTCTGCCAGTCCGCGGTCACTCTGCTCTCTGCCAGTCTGCGGTCACTCTGCTCTCTGTCAGTCCGCGGACACTATGCTCTCTTCCAGGCCGCAGTCTCTCTGCTCTCTGCCAGTCCGCGGTCACACTGCTCTCTGCCAGTCCGCGGTCACTCTGCTCTCTGCTAGTCCGCGGTCACTCTGCTCTCTGCCAGTCCGTGGTCACACTGCTCTGTTTAATCAGCAGTCACTCTGCTCTCTGCCAGTCCGTGGTCACTCTGCCCTCTGCCAGTCCGCGGTCACACTGCTGTCGGCCAGTCGGCAGTCACTCTGCTCTCTGTCAGTCCGCGGTCACTCTGCTCTCGGCCAGTCCGCGGTCACTCTGCTCTCTGCCATTCCACGGTCTCTCTGCTCTCTGCCAGTCCGCGGTCACTCTGCTCTCTGCCAGTCCGCGGTCACACTGCTGTTGGCCAGTCCGCAGTCACTCTGCTCTCTGACAGTCCGCGGTCACTCTGCTCTCGGCCAGTCCGCGGTCTCTCTGCTCTCTACCAGTCCGCGGTCACTCTGCTCTCGGCCAGTCCGCTGTCACTCTGCTCTCTGCCATTCCGCGGTCTCTCTGCTCTCTGCCAGTCCGCGGTCACTCTGCTCTCTGCCAGTCCGCGGTCACTCTGCTCTCGGCCGGTCCGCGGTCACTCTGCTCTCTGCCAGTCCGCGGTCTCTCTGCTCTCTGCCAGTCCGCGGTCACTCTGCTCTCTGCCAGTCCGCGGTCACTCTGCTCTCTGGCAGTCCGCGGTCACTCTGCTCTCTGCCAGTCTGAGATCACTCTGCTCTCTGCCAGTCCACGGTCACTCTGCTCTCTTCCAGTCCGCGGTCACTCTGCTCTCTACCTGTCCACGGTCACTCTGCTCTCTGCCAGTCCGCGGTCACTCTGCTCTCTGCCAGTCCGCGGTCACACTGATCTCTGCCAGTCCGCGGTCACTCTGCTCTCTGCCAGTCTGCGGTAACTCTGCTCTCTGCCAGTCCGCAGTCGCTCTGCTCTCTGCCAGTCCGCGGTCACTCTGATCTCTGCCAGTCCGCGGTCACTCTGATCTCTGCCAGTCCACGGTCACACTGCTCTCTGCCTGTCAGTGGTCACTCTGCTCTCTGCCAGTCCGCGGTCACTCTGCTCTCTGCTAGTCTGCGGTCACTCTGCTCTCTGTCAGTCCGCGGTCACTCTGCTCTCTTCCAGGCCGCAGTCTCTCTGCTCTCTGCCAGTCCGCGATCACACTGCTCTCTGCCAGTCCGCGGTCACTCTGCTCTCTGCCAATCTGCGGTCACTCTGCTCTCTGTCAGTCCACGGTCACTATGCTCTCTTCCAGGCCGCAGTCTCTCTGCTCCCTGCCAGTCAGCGGTCACTCTGCTCTCTGCCAGTCCGCGGTCACTCTGCTCTCTGCCAGTCCGCGGTCACTCTGCTCTCTGCCAGTCCGCGGTCACTCTGACCTCTGCCAGTCCGCGGTCACTCTGCTCTCTGCAAGTCTGCGGTCACTCTGCTCTCTGTCAGTCCGCGGAAACTATGCTCTCTTCCAGGCCGCAGTCTCTCTGCTCTCTGCCAGTCCGCGGTCACACTGCTCTCTGCCAGTCCGCGGTCACTCTGCTCTCTGCCAGTCTGCGGTCACTCTGCTCTCTGTCAGTCCACGGTCACTATGCTCTCTTCCAGGCCGCAGTCTCTCTGCTCTCTGCCAGTCCGCGGTTACTCTGCTCTCTGCCAGTCCGCGGTCACTCTGCTCTCTGCCAGTCCGCGGTCACTCTGCTCTCTGCCAGTCCGCGGTCTCTCTGCTCTCTGCGAGTCCGCGGTCACTCTGCTCTCTGCGAGTCTGCGGTAACACTGATCTCTGCCAGTCTGCGGTCACTCTGCTCTCTGCCAGTCCGCGGTCACTCTGCTCTCTGCCAGTCTGCGGTCACTCTGCTCTCTGTCAGTCCGCGGACACTATGCTCTCTTCCAGGCCGCAGTCTCTCTGCTCTCTGCCAGTCCGCGGTCACACTGCTCTCTGCCAGTCCGCGGTCACTCTGCTCTCTGCTAGTCCGTGGTCACTCTGCTCTCTGCCAGTCCGTGGTCACACTGCTCTGTTTAATCAGCAGTCACTCTGCTCTCTGCCAGTCCGTGGTCACTCTGCCCTCTGCCAGTCCGCGGTCACACTGCTGTCGGCCAGTCGGCAGTCACTCTGCTCTCTGTCAGTCCGTGGTCACTCTGCTCTCGGCCAGTCCGCGGTCACTCTGCTCTCTGCCATTCCGCGGTCTCTCTGCTCTCTGCCAGTCCGCGGTCACTCTGCTCTCTGCCAGTCCGCGGTCACTCTGCTCTCGGCCAGTCCGCGGTCACTCTGCTCTCTGCCAGTCCGCGGTCTCTCTGCTCTCTGCCAGTCCACGGTCACTCTGCTCTCTGCCAGTCCGCGGTCACTCTGCTCTCTGGCAGTCCGCGGTCACTCTGCTCTCTTCCAGTCCGCGGTCACTCTGCTCTCTGCCTGTCCACGGTCACTCTGCTCTCTGCCAGTCCGCGGTCACTCTGCTCTCTGCCAGTCCGCGGTCACACTGATCTCTGCCAGTCCGCGGTCACTCTGCTCTCTGCCAGTCTGCGGTAACTCTGCTCTCTGCCAGTCCGCAGTCGCTCTGCTCTCTGCCAGTCCGCGGTCACTCTGATCTCTGCCAGTCCGCGGTCACTCTGACCTCTGCCAGTCCGCGGTCACACTGCTCTCTGCCTGTCAGTGGTCACTCTGCTCTCTGCCAGTCCGCGGTCACTCTGCTCTCTGCTAGTCTGCGGTCACTCTGCTCTCTGTCAGTCCGCGGTCACTCTGCTCTCTTCCAGGCCGCAGTCTCTCTGCTCTCTGCCAGTCCGCGATCACACTGCTCTCTGCCAGTCCGCGGTCACTCTGCTCTCTGCCAATCTGCGGTCACTCTGCTCTCTGTCAGTCCACGGTCACTATGCTCTCTTCCAGGCCGCAGTCTCTCTGCTCCCTGCCAGTCCGCGGTCACACTGCTCTCTGCCAGTCCGCGGTCACTCTGCTCTCTGCCAGTCCGCGGTCACTCTGCTCTCTGCGAGTCCGCGGTCACTCTGCTCTCTGCCAGGCTGCGGTCACACTGATCTCTGCCAGTCCGCGGTCACACTGCTCTCTGCCAGTCCGCGGTCACTCTGCTCTCTGCCAGTCTGCCGTCACTCTGCTCTCTGTCAGTCCGCGGTCACTATGCTCTCTTCCAGGCCGCAGCCTCTCTGCTCTCTGCCAGTCCGCGGTCACACTGCTCTGCCAGTCCGCGGTCACTCTGCTCTCTGCCAGTCCGTGGTCACACTGCTCTCTTTAATCAGCGGTCACTCTGCTCTCTGCCAGTCCGTGGTCACTCTGCTCTCTGCCAGTCCGCGGTCACACTGCTGTCCGCCAGTCCGCAGTCACTCTGCTCTCTGTCAGTCCACGGTCACTCTGCTCTCTGCCAGTCCGCAGTCTTTCTGCTCTCTGCCAGTCCACGGTCACTCTACTCTCTGACAGTCCGCGGTCACTCTGCTCTCTGTTAGTCCGCTGTCACTCTGCTCTCTGTCAGTCCGCGGTCACTCTGCTCTCTGCCAGTCCGCAGTCTCTCTGCTCTCTGCCAGTCCGCGGTCACTCTGCTCTCTGCCAGTCTGCGGTCACTCTGCTCTCTGCCAGTCCGCGGTCCCTCTGTTCTCTGCCAGTCCGTGGTCACACTGCTCTCTTTAATCAGCGGTCACTCTGCTCTCTGCCAGTCCGTGGTCACTCTGCTCTCTGCCAGTCCGCGGTCACACTGCTGTCGGCCAGTCCGCAGTCACTCTGCTCTCTGTCAGTCCGCGGTCACTCTGCTCTCTGCCAGTCCGCAGTCACTCTGCCCTCTGCCAGTCCGCGGTCACTCTGCTCTCTGCCAGTCCCTGGTCACTCTGCTCTCTGCCAGACCGCGGTCACACTGCTCTCGGCCAATCCGTGGTCACTCTGCTCTCGGCCAGTACACGGCCACTCTGCTCTCTGCCAGTCTGCGGTCACTCTGCTCTCTGACAGTCCACGGTCACTCTGCTCTCTGCCAGTCCGCGGTCCCTCTGCTCTCTGCCAGTCCGCGGTCACTCTGCACTCTGCCAGTCCGCGGTCACTCTGCTCTCTGCCAGTCCGTGGTCACTCTGCTCTCTGCCAGTACGCGGTCACTCTGCTCTCTGCCAGTCTGTGGTCACTCTGCACTCGGCCAGTCCCTGGCCTCTCTGCTCTCTGCCAGTCCGCGGTCACTCTGCTCTCTGCCAGTCCGCGGTCACTCTGCTCTCTGCCAGTCCACGGTCACTCTGCTCTCTGCCAGTCTGCGGTCACACTGCTCTCGGCCAGTCCGCGGTCACTCTGCTCTCTGCCATTCCGCGGTCACTCTGCTCTCTGCCAGTCCGCGGTCACTCTCCTCTTGGCCAGTCTGTGGTCACTCTGCTCTCTGCCAGTCCGCGGTCACGCTGTTCTCTGCCTGTCCGCGGTCACTCTGCTCTCTGCCAGTCCGCGGTCACACTGTTCTCTGCCTGTCCGCGGTCACTCTGCTCTCTGCCAGTCCGCGGTCACTCTGATCTCTGCCAGTCCGCGGTCACACTGCTCTCTGCCTGTCAGTGGTCACTCTGCTCTCTGCCAGTCCGCGGTCACTCTGCTCTCTGCTAGTCTGCGGTCACTCTGCTCTCTGTCAGTCCGCGGTCACTCTGCTCTCTTCCAGGCCGCAGTCTCTCTGCTCTCTGCCAGTCCGCGGTCACTCTGCTCTCTGCCAGTCCGTGGTCACACTGCTCTCTTTAATCAGCGGTCACTCTGCTCTCTGCCAGTCCGTGGTCACTCTGCTCTCTGCCAGTCCGCGGTCACACTGCTGTCCGCCAGTCCGCAGTCACTCTGCTCTCTGTCAGTCCACGGTCACTCTGCTCTCTGCCAGTCCGCAGTCTTTCTGCTCTCTGCCAGTCCACGGTCACTCTACTCTCTGACAGTCCGCGGTCACTCTGCTCTCTGTTAGTCCACGGTCACTCTACTCTCTGACAGTCCGCGGTCACTCTGCTCTCTGTTAGTCCGCTGTCACTCTGCTCTCTGTCAGTCCGCGGTCACACTGCTCTCTGCCTGTCAGTGGTCACTCTGCTCTCTGCCAGTCCGCGGTCACTCTGCTCTCTGCTAGTCTGCGGTCACTCTGCTCTCTGTCAGTCCGCGGTCACTATGCGCTCTTCCAGGCCGCAGTCTCTCTGCTCTCTGCCAGTCCGCGATCACACTGCTCTCTGCCAGTCCGCGGTCACTCTGCTCTCTGCCAATCTGCGGTCACTCTGCTCTCTCTCAGTCCACGGTCACTATGCTCTCTTCCAGGCCGCAGTCTCTCTGCTCTCTGCCAGTCCGCGGTCACTCTGCTCTCTGCCAGTCCGCGGTCACTCTGCTCTCTGCCAGTCCGCGGTCACTCTGCTCTCTGCCAGTCCGCGGTCACTCTGCTATCTGCGAGTCCGCGGTCACTCTGCTCTCTGCCAGGCTGCGGTCACACTGATCTCTGCCAGTCCGCGGTCACACTGCTCTCTGCCAGTCCGCGGTCACTCTGCTCTCTGCCAGTCTGCCGTCACTCTGCTCTCTGTCAGTCCGCGGTCACTATGCTCTCGTCCAGGCCGCAGTCTCTCTGCTCTCTGCCAGTCCGCGGTCACACTGCTCTCTGCCAGTCCGCGGTCACTCTGCTCTCTGCCACTCTGCGGTCACTCTGCTCTCTGCCAGTCCGTGGTCACTCTGCTCTCTGCCAGCCCGCGGTCACACTGCTGTCGGCCAGTCCGCCGTCACTCTGCTCTCTGTCAGTCTGCGGTCACTCTGCTCTCTGCCAGTCCGCAGTCTCTCTGCTCTCTGCCAGTCCGCAGTCACTCTGCTCTCTGACAGTCCGTGGTCACTCTGCTCTCTGACAGTCCGCGGTCACTCTGCTCTCTGTCAGTCCGCGGTCACTCTGCTCTCTGTCAGTCCGCGGTCACTCTGCTCTCTGCCAGTCCGCGGTCTCTCTGCTCTCTGCCAGTCCGCGGTCACACTGCTCTCTGCCAGGCCGCAGTCTCTCTGCACTCTGCCAGTCCGCGATCACACTGCTCTCTGCCAGTCCGCGGTCACTCTGCTCTCTGCCAATCTGCGGTCACTCTGCTCTCTCTCAGTCCACGGTCACTATGCTCTCTTCCAGGCCGCAGTCTCTCTGCTCTCTGCCAGTCTGCGGTCACTCTGCTCTCTGCCAGTCCGCGGTCACTCTGCTCTCTGCCAGTCCGCGGTCACTCTGCTCTCTGCCAGTCCGCGGTCACTCTGCTCTCTGCGAGTCCGCGGTCCCTCTGCTCTCTGCCAGGCTGCGGTCACACTGATCTCTGCCAGTCCGCGGGCACACTGCTCTCTGCCAGTCCGCGGTCACTCTGCTCTCTGCCAGTCTGCCGTCACTCTGCTCTCTGTCAGTCCGCGGTCACTATGCTCTCTTCCAGGCCGCAGTCTCTCTGCTCTCTGCCAGTCCGCGGTCACACTGCTGTCTGCCAGTCCGCGGTCACTCTGCTCTCTGCCAGTCCATGGTCACTCTGCTCTCTGCCAGTCCGTGGTCACACTGCTCTCTTTAATCAGCGGTCACTCTGCTCTCTGCCAGTCCGTGGTCACTCTGCTCTCTGCCAGTCCGCGGTCACACTGCTGTCGGCCAGTCCGCAGTCACTCTGCTCTCTGTCAGTCCGCGGTCACTCTGCTCTCTGCCAGTCCGCAGTCACTCTGCTCTCTGCCAGTCCGCGGTCACTCTGCTCTCTGCCAGTTACCCGGTCACTCTGCTCTCTGCCAGACCGCGGTCACACTGCTCTCGGCCAGTCCGTGGTCACTCTGCTCTCGGCCAGTCCACGGTCACTCTGCTCTCTGCCAGTCCGCGGTCACTCTGCTCTCTGCCAGTCCGCGGTCACTCTGATCTCTGCCAGTCCGCGGTCACTCTGCATTCTGCCAGTCCGCGGTCACTCTGCTCTCTGCCAGTCCGCGGTCACTCTGCTCTCTGCCAGTCCGTGGTCACTCTGCTCTCTGCCAGTCCGCGGTCACTCTGCTCTCTGCCGGTCTGTGGTCACTCTGCACTCGGCCAGTCCCTGGTCTCTCTGCTCTCTGCCAGTCCGCGGTCACTCTGCTCTCTGCCAGTCCGCGGTCACTCTGCTCTCTGCCAGTCCACGGTC
Source organism: Somniosus microcephalus (assembly GCF_052327205.1). Classification (NCBI taxonomy): domain Eukaryota; kingdom Metazoa; phylum Chordata; class Chondrichthyes; order Squaliformes; family Somniosidae; genus Somniosus; species Somniosus microcephalus. The sequence continues at coordinate 19,197,955 of NC_141001.1, forward strand.
ACTCTGCTCTCTGCCAGTCTGCGGTCACACTGCTCTCGGCCAGTCCGCGGTCACTCTGCTCTCTGCCAGTCCGCGGTCACTCTGCTCTCTGCCAGTCCGCGGTCACTCTGCTCTTGGCCAGTCCGCGGTCACTCTGCTCTCTGCCAGTCCGCGGTCACTCTGCCCTCTGCCAGTCCGCGGTCACTCTGCTCTCGGCCAGTCCGCGGTCACTCTGCTCTCTGCCAGTCCGCGGTCACTCTGCTCTCTGCCAGTCTGCGGTCACACTGATCTCTGCCAGTCCGTGGTCACTCTGCTCTCTGCCAGTCCGCTGTCACTCTGCTTTCTGCCAGTCCGTGGTGACTCTGCTCTCTGCCAGTCGGTGGTCACTCTGCTCTCTGCCAGTCCGCGGTCACTCTGCTCTCTGCCAGTCCGCGGTCACGCTGTTCTCTGCCTGTCCGCGGTCACTCTGCTCTCTGCCAGTCCGCGGTCACACTGTTCTCTGCCTGTCCGCGGTCACTCTGCTCTCTGCCAGTCCGCGGTCACTCTGCTCTCTGCCAGTCCGCAGTCACTCTGCCAGTCCCCGGTCACTCTGCTCTCTGCCAGTCCGCGGTCACTCTGCTGTCCGCCAGTCCGCAGTCAAACTGCTCTCGGCCAGTCCGCGGTCACTCTGCTCTCTGCCAGTCCGCGGTCACTTTGCTCTCGTCCAGTCCGCGGTCACTCTGCTCTCGGCCAGTCCGCGGTCACTCTGCTCTCGGCCAGTTCACGGTCACTCTGCTCTCTGCCAGTCCACGGTCACTCTGCCCTCTGCCAGTCGGCGGTCACTCTGCTCTCTGCCAGTCCGCGTTCACTCTGCTCTCTGCCAGTCCGCCGTCACTCTGCTCTCTGCCAATCCACGGTCACTCTGCACTCGGCTAGTCTGCGGTCACTCTGCTCTCTGCCAGTCCGCGGTCACTCTGCTCTCTGCCAGTCCACGGTCACACTGCTCTCTATCAGTCCGCGGTCACTCTGCTCTCTGCCAGTTCGCGGTTACTCAGCTCTCTGCCAGTCCGTGGTCACTCTGCTCTCTGCCAGTCCGCGGTCACTCTGCTCTCTGCCAGTCTGTGGTCACTCTGCACTCGGCCAGTCCTTGGTCTCTCTGCTCTCTGCCAGTCCGCGGTCACTCTGCTCTCTGCCAGTCCGCGGTCACTCTGCTCTCTGCCAGTCCACGGTCACTCTGCTCTCTGCCAGTCTGCGGTCACACTGCTCTCGGCCAGTCCGCGGTCACTCTGCTCTCTGCCAGTCCGCGGTCACTCTGCTCTCTGCCAGTCCGCGGTCACTCTCCTCTTGGCCAGTCCGCGGTCACTCTGCTCTCTGCCTGTCCGCGGTCACTCTGCTCTCTGCCAGTCCGCGGTCACTCTGCTCTCGGCCAGTCCGCAGTCACTCTGCTCAATGCCAGTCCGCGGTCACTCTGCTCTCTGCCAGTCTGCGGTCACACTGATCTCTGCCAGTCCGTGGTCACTCTGCTCTCTGCCAGTCCGCGGTCACTCTGCTTTTTGCCAGTCCGCGGTGACTCTGCTCTCTGCCAGTCTGTGGTCACTCTGCTCTCTGCCAGTCCGCGGTCACTCTGCTCTCTGCCAGTCCGCGGTCACGCTGTTCTCTGCCTGTCCGCGGTCACTCTGCTCTCTGCCAGTCCGCGGTCACACTGTTCTCTGCCTGTCCGCGGTCACTCTGCTCTCTGCCAGTCCGCGGTCACTCTGATCTCTGCCAGTCCGCGGTCACTCTGATCTCTGCCAGTCCGCGGTCACACTGCTCTCTGCCTGTCAGTGGTCACTCTGCTCTCTGCCAGTCCGCGGTTACTCTGCTCTCTGCTAGTCTGCGGTCACTCTGCTCTCTGTCAGTCCGCGGTCACTATGCTCTCTTCCAGGCCGCAGTCTCTCTGCTCTCTGCCAGTCCGCGATCACACTGCTCTCTGCCAGTCCGCGGTCACTCTGCTCTCTGCCAATCTGCGGTCACTCTGCTCTCTGTCAGTCCACGGTCACTATGCTCTCTTCCAGGCCGCAGTCTCTCTGCTCTCTGCCAGTCCGCGGTCACTCTGCTCTCTGCCAGTCCACGGTCACTCTGCTCTCTGCCAATCCGCGGTCACTCTGCTCTCTGCCAGTCCGCGGTCACTCTGCTATCTGTGAGTCCGCGGTCACTCTGCTCTCTGCCAGGCTGCGGTCACACTGATCTCTGCCAGTCCGCGGTCACACTGCTCTCTGCTAGTCCACGGTCACTCTGCTCTCTGCCAGTCTGCCGTCACTCTGCTCTCTGTCAGTCCGCGGTCACTATGCTCTCGTCCAGGCCGCAGTCTCTCTGCTCTCTGCCAGTCCGCGGTCACACTGCTCTCTGCCAGTCCGCGGTCACTCTGCTGTCTGCCAGTCCGCGGTCACTCTGCTCTCTGCCAGTCCGTGGTCACTCTGCTCTCTGCCAGTCCGTGGTCACACTGCTCTCTTTAATCAGCGGTCACTCTGCTCTCTGCCAGTCCGTGGTCACTCTGCTCTCTGCCAGTCCGCGGTCACACTGCTGTCGGCCAGTCCGCAGTCACTCTGCTCTCTGTCAGTCCGCGGTCACTCTGCTCTCTGCCAGTCCGCAGTCACTCTGCTCTCTGCCAGTCCGCGGTCACTCTGCTCTCTGCCAGTCCCCGGTCACTCTGCTCTCTGCCAGACCGCGGTCACACTGCTCTCGGCCAGTCCGTGGTCACTCTGCTCTCGGCCAGTCCGCGGTCACTCTGCTCTCTGCCAGTCCGCGGTCACTCTGCTCTCTGCCAGTCCGCGGTCACTCTGCTCTCTGCCAGTCCGCGTTCACTCTGCTCTCTGCCAGTCCGCGGTCACACTGCTGTCTGCCAGTCCGCGGTCACTCTGCTCTCTGCCAGTCCGTGGTCACACTGCTCTCTTTAATCAGCGGTCACTCTGCTCTCTGCCAGTCCGTGGTCACTCTGCTCTCTGCCAGTCCGCGGTCACACTGCTGTCGGCCAGTCCGCCGTCACTCTGCTCTCTGTCAGTCCGCGGTCACTCTGCTCTCTGCCAGTCCGCAGTCACTCTGCTCTCTGCCAGTCCGCGGTCACTCTGCTCTCTGCCAGTCCCCGGTCACTCTGCTCTCTGCCAGACCGCGGTCACACTGCTCTCGGCCAGTCCGTGGTCACTCTGCTCTCGGCCAGTCCACGGTCACTCTGCTCTCCGCCAGTCCGCGGTCACTCTGCTCTCTGCCAGTCCGCGGTCACTCTGCTCTCTGCCAGTCCGCGGTCACTCTGCTCTCTGCCAGTCCGCGTTCACTCTGCTCTCTGCCAGTCCGCGGTCACTCTGCTCTCTGCCAGTCCGTGGTTACTCTGCTCTCTGCCAGTCCGTGGTGACTCTGCTCTCTGCCAGTCTGTGGTCACTCTGCTCTCTGCCAGTCCGCGGTCACTCTGCTCTCTGCCAGTCCGCGGTCACGCTGTTCTCTGCCTGTCCACGGTCACTCTGCTCTCTGCCAGTCCGCGGTCACACTGTTCTCTGCCTGTCCGCGGTCACTCTGCTCTCTGCCAGTCCGCGGTCACTCTGCTCTCTGCCAGTCCGCAGTCACTCTGCCAGTCCCCGGTCACTCTGCTCTCTGCCAGTCCGCGGTCACTCTGCTGTCCGCCAGTCCGCAGTCAAACTGCTCTCGGCCAGTCCGCGGTCACTCTGCTCTCTGCCAGTCCGCGGTCACTCTGCTCTCGTCCAGTCCGCGCTCACTCTGCTCTCGGCCAGTCCGCGGTCACTCTGCTCTCGGCCAGTTCACGGTCACTCTGCTCTCTGCCAGTCCACGGTCACTCTGCCCTCTGCCAGTCGGCGGTCACTCTGCTCTCTGCCAGTCCGCGTTCACTCTGCTCTCTGCCAGTCCGCCGTCACTCTGCTCTCTGCCAATCCACGGTCACTCTGCACTCGGCGAGTCTGCGGTCACTCTGCTCTCTGCCAGTCCGCGGTCACTCTGCTCTCTGCCAGTCCACGGTCACACTGCTCTCTATCAGTCCGCGGTCACTCTGCTCTCTGCCAGTTCGCGGTTACTCAGCTCTCTGCCAGTCCGTGGTCACTCTGCTCTCTGCCAGTCCGCGGTCACTCTGCTCTCTGCCAGTCTGTGGTCACTCTGCACTCGGCCAGTCCCTGGTCTCTCTGCTCTCTGCCAGTCTGCGGTCACTCTGCTCTCTGCCAGTCCGCGGTCACTCTGCTCTCTGCCAGTCCACGGTCACTCTGCTCTCTGCCAGTCTGCGGTCACACTGCTCTCGGCCAGTCCGCGGTCACTCTGCTCTCTGCCAGTCCGCGGTCACTCTGCTCTCGTCCAGTCCGTGGTCGCTCTGTTTTCTGCCAGTCCGTTGTCACTCTGCTCTCTGCCGGTCCGCGGTCACACTGCTCTCTGCCAGTCCATGGTCACTGTGCTCTCTGCCAGTCCGCGGTCACTCTGCACTCTGCCAGTCCGCGGTTACTCTGCTCTCTGCCAGTCCGCGGTCACTCTGATCTCTGCCAGTCCACGGTCACTCTGCTCTCTGCCAGTCCGCGGTCACTCTGCTCTCTGCCAGTCTGTGGTCACTCTGCACTCGGCCAGTCCCTGGTCTCTCTGCTCTCTGTCAGTCCGCGGTCACTATGCTCTCTTCCAGGCCGCAGTCTCTCTGCTCTCTGCCAGTCCGCGATCACACTGCTCTCTGCCAGTCCGCGGTCACTCTGCTCTCTGCCAATCTGCGGTCACTCTGCTCTCTGTCAGTCCACGGTCACTATGCCCTCTTCCAGGCCGCTGTCTCTCTGCTCTCTGCCAGTCCGCGGGTACTCTGCTCTCTGCCAGTCCGCGGTCACTCTGCTCTCTGCCAATCCGCGGTCACTCTGCTCTCTGCCAGTCCGCGGTCACTCTGCTATCTGTGAGTCCGCGGTCACTCTGCTCTCTGCCAGGCTGCGGTCACACTGATCTCTGCCAGTCCGCGGTCACACTGCTCTCTGCCAGTCCGCGGTCACTCTGCTCTCTGCCAGTCTGCCGTCACTCTGCTCTCTGTCAGTCCGCGGTCACTATGCTCTCGTCCAGGCCGCAGTCTCTCTGCTCTCTGCCAGTCCGCGGTCACACTGCTCTCTGCCAGTCCGCGGTCACACTGCTGTCTGCCAGTCCGCGGTCACTCTGCTCTCTGCCAGTCCGTGGTCACTCTGCTCTCTGCCAGTCCGTGGTCACACTGCTCTCTTTAATCAGCGGTCACTCTGCTCTCTGCCAGTCCGTGGTCACTCTGCTCTCTGCCAGTCCGCGGTCACACTGCTGTCGGCAAGTCCGCAGTCACTCTGCTCTCTGTCAGTCCGCGGTCACTCTGCTCTCTGCCAGTCCGCAGTCACTCTGCTCTCTGCCAGTCCGCGGTCACTCTGCTCTCTGCCAGTCCCCGGTCACTCTGCTCTCTGCCAGACCGCGGTCACACTGCTCTCGGCCAGTCCGTGGTCACTCTGCTCTCGGCCAGTCCGCGGTCACTCTGCTCTCTGCCAGTCCGCGGTCACTCTGCTCTCTGCCAGTCCACGGTCACTCTGCTCTCTGCCAGTCTGCGGTCACACTGCTCTCGGCCAGTCCGCTGTCACTCTGCTCTCTGCCAGTCCGCGGTCACTCTGCTCTCTGCCAGTCCGCGGTCACTCTGCTCTTGGCCAGTCCGCGGTCACTCTGCTCTCTGCCAGTCCGCGGTCACTCTGCCCTCTGCCAGTCCGCGGTCACTCTGCTCTCGGCCAGTCCGCGGTCACTCTGCTCTCTGCCAGTCCGCGGTCACTCTGCTCTCTGCCAGTCTGCGGTCACACTGATCTCTGCCAGTCCGTGGTCACTCTGCTCTCTGCCAGTCCGCTGTCACTCTGCTTTCTGCCAGTCCGTGGTGACTCTGCTCTCTGCCAGTCTGTGGTCACTCTGCTCTCTGCCAGTCCGCGGTCACTCTGCTCTCTGCCAGTCCGCGGTCACGCTGTTCTCTGCCTGTCCACGGTCACTCTGCTTTCTGCCAGTCCGCGGTCACACTGTTCTCTGCCTGTCCGCGGTCACTCTGCTCTCTGCCAGTCCGCGGTCACTCTGCTCTCTGCCAGTTCGCAGTCACTCTGCCAGTCCCCGGTCACTCTGCTCTCTGCCAGTCCGCGGTCACTCTGCTGTCCGCCAGTCCGCAGTCAAACTGCTCTCGGCCAGTCCGCGGTCACTCTGCTCTCTGCCAGTCCGCGGTCACTCTGCTCTCGTCCAGTCCGCGGTCACTCTGCTCTCGGCCAGTCCGCGGTCACTCTGCTCTCGGCCAGTTCACGGTCACTCTGCTCTCTGCCAGTCCACGGTCACTCTGCCCTCTGCCAGTCGGCGGTCACTCTGCTCTCTGCCAGTCCGCGTTCACTCTGCTCTCTGCCAGTCCGCCGTCACTCTGCTCTCTGCCAATCCACGGTCACTCTGCACTCGGCGAGTCTGCGGTCACTCTGCTCTCTGCCAGTCCGCGGTCACTCTGCTCTCTGCCAGTCCACGGTCACACTGCTCTCTATCAGTCCGCGGTCACTCTGCTCTCTGCCAGTTCGCGGTTACTCAGCTCTCTGCCAGTCCGTGGTCACTCTGCTCTCTGCCAGTCCGCGGTCACTCTGCTCTCTGCCAGTCTGTGGTCACTCTGCACTCGGCCAGTCCCTGGTCTCTCTGCTCTCTGCCAGTCTGCGGTCACTCTGCTCTCTGCCAGTCCGCGGTCACTCTGCTCTCTGCCAGTCCACGGTCACTCTGCTCTCTGCCAGTCTGCGGTCACACTGCTCTCGGCCAGTCCGCGGTCACTCTGCTCTCTGCCAGTCCGCGGTCACTCTGCTCTCTGCCAGTCCGCGGTCACTCTCCTCTTGGCCAGTCCGCGGTCACTCTGCTCTCTGCCAGTCCGCGGTCACTCTGCTCTCTGCCAGTCCGCGGTCACTCTGCTCTCGGCCAGTCCGCAGTCACTCTGCTCTCTGCCAGTCCGCGGTCACTCTGCTCTCTGCCAGTCTGCGGCCACATTGATATCTGCCAGTCCGTGGTCACTCTGCTTTTTGCCAGTCCGCGGTGACTCTGCTCTCTGCCAGTCTGTGGTCACTCTGCTCTCTGCCAGTCCGCGGTCACTCTGCTCTCTGCCAGTCCGCGGTCACGCTGTTCTCTGCCTGTCCGCGGTCACTCTGCTCTCTGCCAGTCCGCGGTCACACTGTTCTCTGCCTGTCCGCGGTCACTCTGCTCTCTGCCAGTCCGCGGTCACTCTGATCTCTGCCGGTCCACGGTCACTCTGATCTCTGCCAGTCCGCGGTCACACTGCTCTCTGCCTGTCAGTGGTCACTCTGCTCTCTGCCAGTCCGCGGTCACTCTGCTCTCTGCTAGTCTGCGGTCACTCTGCTCTCTGTCAGTCCGCGGTCACTATGCGCTCTTCCAGGCCGCAGTCTCTCTGCTCTCTGCCAGTCCGCGATCACACTGCTCTCTGCCAGTCCGCGGTCACTCTGCTCTCTGCCAATCTGCGGTCACTCTGCTCTCTGTCAGTCCACGGTCACTATGCTCTCTTCCAGGCCGCAGTCTCTCTGCTCTCTGCCAGTCCGCGGTCACTCTGCTCACTGCCAGTCCGCGGTCACTCTGCTCTCTGCCAATCCGCGGTCACTCTGCTCTCTGTCAGTCCGCGGTCACTCTGCTATCTGCGAGTCCGCGGTCACTCTGCTCTCTGCCAGGCTGCGGTCACACTGATCTCTGCCAGTCCGCGGTCACACTGCTCTCTGCCAGTCCGCGGTCACTCTGCTCTCTGCCAGTCTGCCGTCACTCTGCTCTCTGTCAGTCCGCGGTCACTATGCTCTCGTCCAGGCCGCAGTCTCTCTGCTCTCTGCCAGTCCGCGGTCACACTGCTCTCTGCCAGTCCGCGGTCACTCTGCTCTCTGCCACTCAGCGGTCACTCTGCTCTCTGCCAGTCCGTGGTCACACTGCTCTCTTTAATAAGCGGTCACTCTGCTCGCTGCCAGTCCGTGGTCACTCTGCTCTCTGCCAGTCCGCGGTCACACTGCTGTCGGCCAGTCCGCAGTCACTCTGCTCTCTGTCAGTCCGCGGTCACTCTGCTCTCTGCCAGTCCGCAGTCTCTCTGCTCTCTGCCAGTCCGCGGTCACTCTGCTCTCTGCCAGTCCGCGGTCACTCTGCTCTCTGTCAGTCCGCGGTCACTCTGCTCTCTGTCAGTCCGCGGTCACTCTGCTCTCTGCCAGTCCGCAGTCTCTCTGCTCTCTGCCAGTCCGCGGTCACACTGCTCTCTGCCAGGCCGCAGTCTCTCTGCTCTCTGCCAGTCCGCGATCACACTGCTCTCTGCCAGTCCGCGGTCACTCTGCTCTCTGCCAATCTGCGGTCACTCTGCTCTCTGTCAGTCCACGGTCACTATGCTCTCTTCCAGGCCGCAGTCTCTCTGCTCTCTGCCAGTCCGCGGTCACTCTGCTCTCTGCCAGTCCGCGGTCACTCTGCTCTGTGCCAGTCCGCGGTCACTCTGCTCTCTGCCAGTCCGCGGTCACTCTGCTCTCTGCGAGTCCGCGGTCACTCTGCTCTCTGCCAGGCTGCGGTCACACTGATCGCTGCCAGTCCGCGGTCACACTGCTCTCTGCCAGTCCGCGGTCACTCTGCTCTCTGCCAGTCTGCCGTCACTCTGCTCTCTGTCAGTCCGCGGTCACTATGCTCTCTTCCAGGCCGCGGTCTCTCTGCTCTCTGCCAGTCCGCGGTCACACTGCTGTCTGCCAGTCCGCGGTCACTCTGCTCTCTGCCAGTCCGTCGTCACTCTGCTCTCTGCCAGTCCGTGGTCACACTGCTCTCTTTAATCAGCGGTCACTCTGCTCTCTGCCAGTCTGTGGTCACTCTGCTCTCTGCCAGTCCGCGGTCACACTGCTGTCGGCCAGTCCGCAGTCACTCTGCTCTCTGTCAGTCCGCGGTCACTCTGCTCTCTGCCAGTCCGCAGTCTCTCTTCTCCCTGCCAGTCCGCGGTCACTCTGCTCTCTGACAGTCCGCGGTCACTCTGCTCTCTGTCAGTCCGCGGTCACTCTGCTCTCTGTCAGTCCGCGGTCACTCTGCTCTCTGCCAGTCCGCAGTCTCTCTGCTCTCTGCCAGTCCGCAGTCTCACTGCTCTCTGCCAGTCCGCGGTCACTCTGCTCTCTGCCAGTCCGCGGTCACTCTGCTCTCTGCCAGTCCGTGGTCACACTGCTCTCTTTAATCAGCGGTCACTCTGCTCTCTGCCAGTCCGTGGTCACTCTGCTCTCTGCCAGTCCGCGGTCACACTGCTGTCGGCCAGTCCGCAGTCACTCTGCTCTCTGTCAGTCCGCGGGCACTCTGCACTCTGCCAGTCCGCAGTCACTCTGCTCTCTGCCAGTCCGCGGTCACTCTGCTCTCTGCCAGTCCCCGGTCACTCTGCTCTCTGCCAGACCGCGGACACACTGCTCTCGGCCAGTCCGTGGTCACTCTGCTCTCGGCCAGTCCACGGTCACTCTGCTCTCTTCCAGTCCGCGGTCACTCTGCTCTCTGCCAGTCCGCGGTCACTCTGCTCTCTGCCAGTCCGCGGTCACTCTGCTCTCTGCCAGTCCGCGGTCACTCTGCTCTCTGCCAGTCCGCGGTCACTCTGCTCTCTGCCAGTCCGTGGTCACTCTGCTCTCTGCCAGTCCGCGGTCACTCTGCTCTCTGCCGGTCTGTGGTCACTCTGCACTCGGCCAGTCCCTGGTCTCTCTGCTCTCTGCCAGTCCGCGGTCACTCTGCTCTCTGCCAGTCCACGGTCACTCTGCTCTCTGCCAGTCCACGGTCACTCTGCTCTCTGCCAGTCTGCGGTCACACTGCTCTCGGCCAGTCCGCGGTCACTCTGCTCTCTGCCAGTCCGCGGTCACTCTGCTCTCTGCCAGTCCGCGGTCACTCTGCTCTTGGCCAGTCCGCGGTCACTCTGCTCTCTGCCAGTCCGCGGTCACTCTGCCCTCTGCCAGTCCGCGGTCACTCTGCTCTCGGCCAGTCCGCAGTCACTCTGCTCTCTGCCAGTCCGCGGTCACTCTGCTCTCTGCCAGTCTGCGGTCACACTGATCTCTGCCAGTCCGTGGTCACTCTGCTCTCTGCCGGTCCGCGGTCACTCTGCTTTCTGCCAGTCCGCGGTGACTCTGCTCTCTGCCAGTCTGTGGTCACTCTGCTCTCTGCCAGTTCGCGGTCACTCTGCTCTCTGCCAGTCCGCGGTCATGCTGTTCTCTGCCTGTCCGCGGTCACTCTGCTCTCTGCCAGTCCGCGGTCACACTGTTCTCTGCCTGTCCGCGGTCACTCTGCTCTCTGCCAGTCCGCGGTCACTCTGCTCTCTGCCAGTCCGCGGTCACTCTGCCAGTCCCCGGTCACTCTGCTCTCTGCCAGTCCGCAGTCACTCTGCTGTCCGCCAGTCCGCTGTCACTCTGCTCTCTGCCAGTCCGCGGTCACTCTGCTCTCGTCCAGTCCGCGGTCACTCTGCTCTCGGCCAGTCCACGGTCACTCTGCTCTCAGCCAGTTCACGGTCACTCTGCTCTCTGCCAGTCCACGGTCACTCTGCTCTCTGCCAGTCCGCGGTCACTCTGCTCTCTGCCAGTCCGCGGTCACTCTGCTCTCTGCCAGTCCGCCGTCACTCTTCTCTCTGCCAATCCACGGTCACTCTGCACTCGGCGAGTCTGCGGTCACTCTGCTCTCTGCCAGTCCGCGGTCACTCTGCTCTCTGCCAGTCCACGGTCACACTGCTCTCTACCAGTCCGCGGTCACTCTGCTCTCTGCCAGTTCGCGGTTACTCAGCTCTCTGCCAGTCCGCGGTCACTCTGCTTTCTGCCATTCCGCGGTCACTCTGCTCTTTGCCAGTCTGTGGTCACTCTGCTCTCTGCCAGTCCGCGGTCACTCTGCTCTCGTCCAGTCCGTGGTCGCTCTGCTTTCTGCCAGTCCGTTGTCACACTGCTCTCTGCCAGTCCGCTGTCACACTGCTCTCTGCCAGTCCATGGTCACTGTGCTCTCTGCCAGTCCGCGGTCACTCTGCACTCTGCCAGTCCGCGGTTACTCTGCTCTCTGCCAGTCCGCGGTCACTCTGCTCTCTGCCAGTCCGCGGTCACACTGCTCTCGGCCAGTCCGCGGTCACTCTGCTCTCTGCCAGTCCGCGGTCACTCTGCTCTCTGCCAGTCTGCGGTCACTCTGCTCTTGGCCAGTCGGTGGTCACTCTGCTCTCTGCCAGTCCGCGGTCACTCTGCTCTCTGCCAGTCCGCGGTCACTCTGCTCTCTGCCAGTCCGCGGTCACTCTGCTTTCTGCCAGTCCGCGGTCACTCTGCTCTCGGCCAGTCCGCGGTCACTCTGCTCTCTGCCAGTCCGTGGTCACTCTGCTCTCTGCCAGGCCGCGGTCACTCTGCTCTCTGCCAGTCCGTGGTCACTCTGCTCTCGGCCAATCCGCGGACACACTGTTCTCTGCCAGTCCGCGGTTGCACTGCTCTCTGCCAGTCCGTGGTCACTCTGCTCTCTGCCAGTCCGCGGTCACTCTGCTCTCTGCCAGTCCGCGGTCACACTGTTCTCTGCCTGTCCGCGGTCACTCTGCTCTCTGCCAGCCCGCGGTCGCTCTGCTCTCTGCCAGTCCGCGGTGACTCTGCTCTCTGCCAGTCCGCGGTCACTCTGCTCTGTGCCAGTCCGCGGTCATTCTGCTCTCTGCCGGTTTACGGTCACTCTGCTCTCTGCCAGTCCGCGGTCACTCTGCTCTCTGCCAGTCCACGGTCACTCTGCTCTCTGCCAGTCCGCAGTCACTCTGCTCTCGGCCAGTCCGCGGTCACTCTGCTCTCTGCCAGTCTGCGGTCACTCTGCTCTCTGCCAGTCCGCGGTCGCTCTGCTCTCTGCCAGTCCGCGGTCACTCTGCTCTCTGCCAGTCCGCGGTCACTCTGCTCTCTGCCTGTCTGCTGTCACGCTGCTCTCGGCCAGTCCGCGGTCTCGCTGCTCTCGGCCAGTCTGCTGTCACTCTGCTCTCTGCCAGTCTGCGGTCACTCTGCTCTCGGCCAGTCCGTGGTCACTCTGCTCTCTGCCAGTCTGCGGTCACTCTGCTCTCTGCCAGTCCGCGGTCACTCTGCACTCTGCCAGTCCGCTGTCACTCTGCACTCTGCCTGTCTGCGGTCACTCTGCTCTCTGCCTGTCTCTTGTCACTCTGCTGTCTGCCAGTCTGCGGTCACTCTGCTCTCGGCCAGTGTGCGGTCACTCTGCTCTCTGCCAGTCCGCGGTCACTCTCCCCTCTGCCAGTCCGCGGTCACTCTGCTCTCTGCCAGTCCACAGTCACTCTGCTCTCGGCCAGTCCACGGTCACCCTGCTCTCTGTCAGTCTGCGGTCACACTGCTCTCTGCCAGTCCGCGGTCACTCAGCTCTCTGCCAGTCCGCAATCACACTGCCCTCTACCAGTCCGCGCGGTCACATTGCTCTCTGCCAGTCCGCAGTCACACTGGTCTCGGCCAGTCTATGGTCACATTGCTCTCTGCCAGTCGACGTCGCCTGGGATGGGCTTTTCTAATGTGAAATTTTGCACATGTGTGAATGGGCCGCGCAGCCCCTTAAAGGGGACGCGCACCCCAAAAAACATTTCGGTGGAACATTGAAGGTTGGCTCATGACACATATGTTGAATTCTACCATTGAGGCTCAAGAGCACTACTCCGAGAACCACATGACCACCAGGTGTGTCATCGAACAAGCCATCGGAATGTTGAAGATGCGCTTCAGGTGCCTAGGTATGTGTGGAGGCACCTTTCAGTACTCACCAGTGAGGGATTCCAGAAACAGTGGTGTGCTGAGTCCTGCACAACATTGCACAGCAGAGAGGTTAGAGGTGGTGGTTGACCAAGATGCCCATCAATCATCTTCAGATGAGGAGAACATTGAAGAAGAGGCGGAGGAGTATGAAGATGGGGCACCCATTGCTGGACCAACCACGTACATTGCTGCCTGTCATTCAGGGATGTCCTGCCAAAGACTGCTCCACCTGCACTTGTAGAGAGGCAGACTCGACCATCAGGAAATGAGGCAGCATGGCGGGTACTGGCTGAGGGCTGGGCAATGGCTGAGAGGTGGGAGCATGTCGTGTGGCGTTCCTAATTCCATGGTCCCTTTCACCATCACCCCTCTCCTAGGCCAGTGCCACGTCACTCCTCCCACTCTGCTGGAGAGCAGTTTGGTGAAGATCAGTAAACATCCTGCTTAAGGCGGCAGATATCTCCTGCACAGCTATGGTCATGACCTTCATGGTCTCATTTGTGAGCCATGCTTGAAGTTCCATGAAGATGGCCACTCTCTCCATGGCAGACAGTCTTGCAATTGCCTGTGTCACTAATCCACTGCATTCGAGTAGGACTCCCCCATCCTCTCTGTTATTGTGGAGAGTGGCACCTCTGCCAGTACCGCGCAACGTTGCTCCTGTGCCTCTATCATTCTCTTTCTAAACAGTGGCCCGGGTTCAGCATCTGTGTCCAACTGAGCAGAGCTTGGAGAGGATTTCTCCTCCGAGAGATTTCCCTGCTACCAGTGTCTGCTCGTGCTCACTTGTGAATTGTGAATCACCAGGTGAAAACCCAACTAGCTCACTAAATGGACCCACCAAAGTGTGAGTATTTGCACTGGTGCATGGCTGTATATCCTGGGATTGTGCACCCTCAGAAGGAATGAGGACCGCTGAGGAATCGTTATCCTGCATCTCCAGCGACACTTGCTCTATGCGTGAAGGCCCTGGAAGACGAATAAAAGGATATGATTTAGCTGTGGCAAATTAACAATCTTGACAATCACCATGGTGGCATAGTGGTTAGCACTGTTGCCTCACAGCGCCAGGGACCCGGGTTCAAATCCAGCCTTGGGTGACTGTCTGTGTGGAGTTTGCACATTCTCCCCGTGTTTGCGTGGGTTTTCTCCGGGTGCTCCGGTTTCCTCCCACAGTCCAAAGATGTGCGGGTTAGGTTGATTGGCCATGATAAAAATTGGCCCTTAGCATTAGGGGGGATTAAATACACGGGGTTACGGGGATAGGGCTTGGGTGGGATGGCTGTCGGTGTAGGGACCAGGTGCTAGGGTTTGGATGATCAGCCATGATCTAATTGAATGGCGGAGCAGGCTCGAATGGCCTACTCCTGCTCCTAGTTTCTATGTTTCATACTCAGGCTTCCCATAATTCAGTTATTGATGAGATATTTTTAATTTTGTCACCAGGCATCTGCGAGTTCCCAGTCTCTCCATAACCGATCGGGAGGTATGCAGATGTGACACTTATCCCCATGGTCTCTTTCTCTGCATCTGTAAGCTGCATAATTTGTGGCGGGCCACCTCCAGTCCTCTCCCTCTCCCTTGCATTTTGCACTCTCTTCTCCTACAAGGGGCAGACCTGTGAGTGAGGGAAGGTGAGGTATACACCCGATGGATGCGGTGCATTCAATGAGGGGGACTATCAGACAGATGCATCACATTGCGTAAGGATTGTGGTCAGTGGCAGTGGTGGATGGATACATAGGCAGCTGATGAAGTGAAGGGTGGGAGGTGCTGAAAGGTAAGTGGGTATGAGGAATGATGTGATGGAGTACGCTTGGCAAGACAGAGTGCAGGAGGTACCCCACGATATAGGTGAATCAGCAAATCTACTCACATTTTTTGACCTGGTTGTAATGATCAGTAACCTGTCATCCTGGAATGGTACACTAGGGGGTGCAGAACGTATATAAGAGTGGGCTACCCATGATGCACTAGGCTACCCACAAGGCAGCAGTCAAGATGGAGGCCTCTACAGATACTGTTCCTAGTCCACATGTGCTCAATAAAGTGTCTAGCAAAAGCCATCTGTTCTTAATAAAAACGACTAGATATTAATGAACATAACATGGTACCAGGAGTGGTAAGATCTGCTGAATATTGTGCAATGCGACATGGAGAATTTGAAGCCACCAGAGCGTTTGAAACTCACAGGAAATGTCGGCTACAATTGGCAGACTTTTAAACAACAATTGGAACTCTACATTGCTGCCATCGGGTACAGTACGAAGCCAGATGCAAGGAAAATAGCATTGCTGCTCACAGTTGCAGGCCCACAGGTGATAGAGGTATTTAATACATTTGTATTTAATCCAGAGGAGAACAGAGAACAATTAGACGATGTGCTAAAGAAGTTTGATACACATTGTTCTCCCAAAAAGAATGAAACCTATGAGAGGTACATCTTCCATTCTCGGACACAGCAGCAAAATAAGACTTTTGATAGCTTTTTGACTGATCTGAAACTGAAAGCACAGACATGTAATTTCTCTGAGCTGAAAGCATCCATGATTCGTGACCAGATTGTGTTTGGTATTCATGATAAAAATGTCAGGGAACGTCTGTTGAGAGAAACCGAACTAACATTGGAAATTGCTGTGAAAATATGCCAAGCTAACAAGCTAGCTCAAAAGCATGCCAAGACTTTCAGTGAAATCAATGATGATGCGATTGCAGTAAGTGCTGCTGTCGGTGCTGTGTCCTACAAGAGGAAGAATCATGGGCAGAACAGAAGTGAAAAGCAATCGGAGGAAGGAATTTTTAATTGTAAACGCTGTGGTTACAAACACCAGTTAAAACAATGTCCAGCGTTTGGAAAAATGTGCATAAAATGTCATGGAAAGAATCACTTTGCCAAACAATGCTTTTCAAAAGTAAAAACTAAGAAAGGGCAACGAGTTAATGTAATTGAGGACACTGATTTAAGTGAGACATTTTTTGTAGGAATGGTGTCATGTGACAATATAGAAAAGGATACAGAAAATGTGCAGCCCTCAGGAATAAACAATGCTGAACATAACGTCAATGCAGTAAAAGAGGACAAATGGATGATCCCACTGCAGGTAAATGGAGCATTAGTTACATTGAAACTAGACACTGGGGCAAAAGCAAACTTAATCAGTATGAGTGACATTAAAAACATGAAAGAAAAGCCCAAAATACAGAAAAAGTCAGTACTACTGAAGAGCTATAATGGACAGAAAATAGATAGCTTAAGTGTATGTAGACTTAAAGTGACAGTCAAAGACAAAGTGCATCATCTCATGTTTTCTGTTGTGGCTGAAGGACTTGATTCACTACTGGGTGACAAAGCTTGTGAGGACTTAGAACTGGTCAAGAGAGTCTACCATATAAACTGTGCCATAAGCAGACCAGATGACTCGGTGGATTCTGTAGTGAATAATTTCCAGGATGTGTTCAAAGGATTTGGAGTTCTACCATTCACTTACAAGATCCAGCTAAAGGAGGATGCTCAGCCAATGGTACATGCTCCACGAAGAGTTCCAGCACCCCTGCGTGACCGGCTCAAGAATGAACTGGACAGAATGACCACACTAGGAGTCATCAGGAAAGTCGAAGAGCCAACAGACTGGGTTAACTCCATGGTATGTGTAAAGAAAAAGAACAATGATCTAAGAATATGCATGGATCCAAAGGACTTAAATGCAAACATAAAACGTGAATACTACCAGATTCCCAAGCGAGAAGAAATCACCAGTGAAATGTCAGGTGCCAGATACTTTACAAAGCTCGATGCCTCACAAGGATTTTGGCAACTAAAACTGGATGAAGAGAGCACCAAATACTGTACCTTCAACACACCATTTGGCAGGTATTGTTTCCTCAGAATGCCTTTCGGGATAATATCTGCATCTGAAATCTTTCATAGAGCGATGGAGCACATAATTGAAGGTCTGGAAGGAGCTCGGGTCTATGTTGATGACATCATCATCTGGGGCTCCACACTGAAAGAACACAATGAGAGACTGACTAAAGTGCTACGGAGCGTACGCTGGAATGGACTGAAGTTCAACAAAGCCAAGTGTCAGTTTGGCATCCAGGAAGTCACTTTCCTAGGAGATAATCTATCTGGTAAAGGAATAGAGCCAGATATGGAAAAAGTAAACACCATACTCAAAATGCCCCGACCCACTGACAAAAAAGGAGTGCTACGCATCATGGGGATGATAAACTTCATTGAAAAGTTCATTCCTAACTTGTCAGCCAAGACAGCATGTCTGCGAGACCTGCTACGTAAAACAAATGAGTTCGCATGGACAGAAAGACATGAACAAGAGTGGATAACCCTCAAAACAGTGCTGACAACCACACCTGTACTCACCTTCTTTGACCCAACAAAAAGAATCAAAGTGTCAACGGATGCATCAAAAGATGGCCTAGGTGTGGTCTTGCTACAAGCAGAGGGTGAAGATTGGAAGCCTGTTGCCTATGCCTCCAGGTCTATGACTGATACTGAGTGTCGATACGCCCAGATTGAAAAGGAATGTCTAGGCTTGGTAGTTGGATTAGAAAAGTTCCATGGCTACATATATGGACTTCCCACCTTCACAGTTGAGACAGACCTCAGCCCACTGGTTGCCATCATTAAAAAAAATCTGAATGAGATGTCTCCAAGGATTCAATGACTCATGATGAAGCTGCAAAGATATGACTTTGAACTGATCTACACACCAGGCAAATACATAGTGTTAGCAGATGCACTATCCCGAGTACCCACAATGAGCTCTACTGAAGAAGACGTGGATGTTCATGTGAGTATGGTCACTGCTGCGATGCCCGTGTCAGACACAAACTCAAAGCAAATAGCAGAAGAAACAGTAAAAGATACAGTATTACAAACAGTAATAGAGAACATTCATCGTGGTTGGCCAAAAGGTTCCTGTCCAAAATATTTTCACACAAGGTCAGAATTGAGTGTCGCAAGTGGACTATTACTAAAACAGAACAGAATAGTCATTCCACAGGCTCTACGTCAAGACATGCTCAAAAGGATTCATGAGGGACACCTCGGAATTGAAAAATGCAAAAGGAGAGCAAGAGACACTGTTTATTGGCCTGGCATAAATAAGGACATTGAGAACATGATAGGCAAATGTGAGACATGTCAGAAACACCAAAACAAACAAGCAAAGGAACCAATGATAGTAGCTGACATACCAACAGCACCATGGCAAAAGGTTGGTATGGACCTTTTTCATTTAAATGGTAAAGACTATCTAATAGTGATTGACTACTATTCTAACTATCCTGAGATGGCGCTGCTCTCAAGCACCACAGCAAGCAGTGTCATAATGCATGTGAAATCCATCTTCGCCAGACATGGAAGTACCAGGATTGCCATTAGCGACAATGGTCCGTGCTTCAACTGTAAGGAGTGGCAACAGTTTGCAGCACATTATGACTTTCAACACATCACATCCAGTCCTTTGTATGCTCAGTCAAATGGTAAGGCAGAGAAAGGTGTTCAAGTTCTCAAGCAGCTACTGAAGAAAGTGACAGAAAGCAAGTCTGATCCTTATCTCGCCCTGCTGAGCTACCGAGCCTCACCTTTAGACATTGGTTCTTCACCTGCTGAACTCCTAATGGGTCGCAAGTTGCGTACCACGCTACCCTGCTGTGCAAAAGAAAAGCAGAGTAAGGAACTGAGACAGAGACTTCAACTGTTAAAGCTGAAACAGAAATCATACTATGACAAGTCATCCAAAACTCTGAAACCATTGACAAGGGATGATGTTGTCAGGATTGAGGATCCAGATGCATGGAACAGGAAAGCTACAGTTCTTGAGGAAGTAGGACCAAGGTCATACACTGTTAGAACTGAGGAAGGACAGATTCTCAGGAGGAACCGCCGTTCCCTCCTAAAAACACAAGAGACTATCGAAGAGCAAATCGATGACAATGCCGCAACTGAATCTTGTCACTCACCACCAGAACAATCTAACACAAATACACATACAGGCTCTCATGAAAACACATCAGACTTACCTGTGCTGAGAAGATCCACACATGAAGTAAAAAAGCCTGATAGACTTAATCTTTGAGTGCAAAGAAAACTACATTGAAAATGTATTGACTGTTGAAGATGTTTATGTTGTTATTGATTGATATTGATTGATACTGATTTTGTTTAACCTCAAAGAAAGGGGGATGTAATGATCAGTAACCTGTCATTCTGGAATGGTACACTAGGTGGTGCTGTATGTATATAAGAGTGGGCTACCCACGATGCACTAGGCTACCCACAAGGCAGCAGTCAAGATGGAGGCCTCTACAGATACTGTGTTAACCCCTCGCTTCTGTGAGGATGATCTACCCCTAACTTGGGGGATCAAGGTTCGCTGCTTTAGGAGACTCAACACGCCGGTCAGTCTATTGTCACTTTCTCAGTAATACACAAAGTCAGGAACTGTAAAATAAGTAAAGTTTTATTCCGGTCACTGGTACTGGACTTCACTCTGAGAAACCCTTTGTGTTTGCCCACAAGGAAGCATCCTCCAGAGTGCGCCCCTTGACTCACGGGGCTACAATATTTATACATTTTCATAAACTTGCAAGTCGTCATGAGAATACAGAAAACTAGGCGATCACACGCTACACAAGTCATTTGTTTCTTTTTACAGAGTTCTGTTTAAAATTCACTTTAGCTTTCAACAAAATTTAGCCCTGAGACTGTCTCTACTCTGTTCTATAAACATTCTGTTTCTGTTCTTTCTTATCTATTTGCACTGCATTCCCACAGTCCTGCATCAGTTTTTTACATTTAAACCATTCACCCATGTCAAGTAGTCCATCATGCCTTGCGAGGCATTGGTACAGCAGTATGGGATTAATCTAGCTTAACATTCCCTCCTTTTATCATTCCATGATAACTTCGACCTTTTTCTCTACATGCTGGACAGGGTGTCAACTATTCCATACATACATTACATATTCAAAGATTATATTTTTATCCTTTATAGTTTCCTCCGAACATATACAGCATATATGTTTATCCGAGTAAGTCGCCACATTTCAGTTGGGAAGTAAATGCAATATACAATATAAGCATGCAATCAAGCAAAGGTAATCCGTTATCAATGTCCAGTGGTTGGCTCCATTCTTGTCCCATTTTATCTTAGTATTATGCCGAATCTTCGTAAATGCTATCATCTTCCTCTAATTCTTGCAGCTCTTTCATGTTACTCCTAGTCCAATCCTGTGTGACATTGACATTTCCTTGAGGTTGATTGATTATAACCAACTGCTTTTCACCTCCTGATCCACACTTAATCAGTCGGTTGATTATCACCGAGACTAGTACATATAAGACAACCAGACAAATGACCCATTCCAAGATGGTTCTAAACAGTCCTCCAAATAGTCCATCTAATAAACACAATGGTCCCTATCCACAATTTCCCGTTGTGTGATCAATGTCTCCGGCCTCCTTTCCCTTTCTTTCAATTTCATCAGTTTCGTTTTGGATCTGCTTTGAGAAATCACGAATGTCCATACAACATTCTGCTCTGATAACTGCGCATGCTCCTCCTTGTGCATGTAAAACATAATGGGCCAGAAATTGGTGAATGGGGCTTGCCGCGCGTGCAAGCCCCGTATATTCACTTACCCCACGCTACTGCCGATCAGCTCCAGGGACGCCTGGACTTGGTGTTTGAAAAAGAAGAATCCCGGGCAGCGTATGACGTCACGCCACCCAGGAGTGCAGCCAGCGCGAAGCCAGGAGCGTGCAGTGCAAGTGAGACACGCCCCTTGAGGTCTCAGTTTCACTGGACACGCCCCCAATGTTTCTGTCAAGCTGCTAAGCATTTTTACATGCAAAGCAGCAGTTTAAATAGGTTTTTGGAAGTTTTTTGAAGATTTTGGTAACTTTTATAAACTTTTTAAAATGTTTAGATTATTTTGAGTAATCTGAAGTAGTTTTAAAGAGAATTAAAGCAATTTAAAGACTTTTAAAAGCCCTAAAAGAATTTTTTAAATTCCATTTATTTATTTAGCAATGTCGTCATCATACGTGTCTTCACACTGTTCCCTTTGGGGAACTGTATGAAGTGGTGGAAGGATTTATGGCCATGATTAACGCTCATTCCGTGATCGTAACCATCTTTGAACCAGCCATTAGGGCGGTTAGTCCTATGGCGGGAGGGTTTTACGGGCTCCCACAAGCTATACAAGGAGGGGGGGCCACCCACACCCACGGACGCAAATATCCCACTGGATGTCAACCCAGAATTTAGAGCCGGAGCTCCGACTCCACTTGCCGGGACTGTCTGGAGCAGGGTTCGAAACCCTACCCTGATCTGGCCCAGCGGCGGGGATCCTACCGCTATGACAAAGGCCCAATCTGATTAGCAACGTGAAATGGCAGCATAGGGCTCCAGTCACGGGGAGGGAAAAGGCGCAGGAAACGTATGGGTGTCACCTTTTGTGCAGAGTGGGCCTTTTGCGTAGCAGTAAGCATCCCCGTCGCTGGGCCAGAAGGAGTAGGGTTTTGAACCCCACTCCAGACAGTCCCGGCAAGTGGAGTCGGAGCTCCAACTTTAAATTCTGGGTGGACATCCAGCGGGATGCTTGCGTCCGTGGGTGTTGGTGGCCCCCCCCCCTCAGATTGGTTGTGGGAGCCCGTAAAACCCGCCCGCCATAGGACTAACCACCCTAATGGCTGGTTCAAAGATGGTTACGGTCACGGAATGAGCATTAATCACGGCCATAAATCCTTCCACCACTTCATACAGTTCCCCAAAGGGAACAGTGTGAGGATACGTACGATGATGACCTCTTGCGCAATGCACCTCCTTGGACCCTCAGTCGCAGATGCGAGGGGGCAAGTCGTGCAATTGTTAAATTTTTCATTTTATTGACATGTAAAATGTTGGCCCAGTAATTCCCTTCCAAATGCGCGAGTACGGTCGGGGTACTTACGCATCTGGCCGGATGAAATGCCGGTTTTCAGCATGCACAGTGCATGTGGGGAAAACCGGCATTTCCTGTCCTCTGAACGAAGGGGTTCAGAGGCAGAACGCGTGCGACTGCACAGGCAGCGCGTGCGCAGTATAATTCGTCGCTTTCATTAATGCTTTCAGTGAGGTCAAGTCATTACAACTTACACATGAAAAAAGCATGGGTACAGTTGCTCCAGAGGCTGCGGAGGAAGATATTTATTATCGTGGAGCTTCTGAAAGTATGTATGTCTGTATATATTCCTTTGCGTGTTATGTATATATTCCTTTACTTATGTGTATGAATGTATTATTTAATTATGACTTTCAGAGAAAGTAACTTATTGGAAAATCATAATTAAAAACATACACTCATACACATTAGTAAAGGAATATAAAACATACATACATATACGTAAAGGAATATATGTGGACATACATACATAACTCATTCTCACATTCCATTCACACAGCCACAATTGCTCCTTCTACCTACCGTTCTGAAAACCCTTTAAAAAAAAAATTTTAACTTTAAAACTTACTTAAAATTTCTTAAAATAACTTCCCTCCCTTTCCCAAACAAAAATATTGCATTTCAGAAGCTCCACGATAAAATATATCTTCCTCCGCAGCCAATGAACAACTTTACACTTGCTTTTTTCAAGTGTAACTTCTAAGGACTTACCCTCACTGAATCCATCATTGAAATCCACAAAGTTCACTGCACAAGCGCTGCCTGTGCAGTCGCACGCGCTGTGAATAGACTTCGGGTCTGGAAATGCCGGCGTTCCCCGCATGCGCTGTTCCTGCTGAACGCTGGCATTTCCAACGGCCAGATGCGTGAGTACCCCGACCGTACTCACGCTTCTGGCCGCGAATTTCTGGCCCAAACTAGTGCCATCCTGTTCTGTAGGGCAAACATTCTTATTTGGCCCATTTCCTTATTGATCAGTTTCAACGCCATGGCTATGTCTCTGGCAATATCCTCCACATCCTGTGCCAAATTTCTTATTTCATCTAATGCCATCATTACCCCGTAAGATGATATTAAAGTTCCTAGGAGTCGATTCCACCAGTTTTGGTGGTGTTTTTTGAAAGGATCTGAGCCCAAGAGTTTGCGCATGGCAAAATTAGTCCCATAATTTCTTTTTTTTCCATTGACTGTAGGTTGGGTCTTCACTCGGAATTTCATCTTCAAGTCTGAAGGCTGGAACAATAAATGCTATAGCACATCTTCCTTTAAAATTATTTGGTAAATATGGGTATGATTACTCCCCACACAAGGCTGAGAGCCTCCCTATCTATCTGAGCATAGTTGCGCTCAGCGGAGGTCAATGATCTGGATGCGAACGCAACTGGCCTCTCCTGGCCATTTGGCAACTTGTGTGAGAGTACTGCCCCAATACCATATGGAGAAGCATCACAAGCCAAACGAATAGGCAGCGTTGGGTTGAAGTGAGCCAACACTTCCTCTGAGGTGATCAATGCCTTGCTTTCGCAGAAGGCCCTCTTACAGTCCTCGCTCCACTTCCATGGTACTCCCTTCTGCAAAAGAGCGTTCAGCAGGTGCAGCACCGTGGATAAATTTGGCAGAAACTTATGGTAATAGTTAATCAACCCTAGAAACAACCTCAATTGGGATACATTATCCGGAGCGGCAGCCTTCACAACAGCTTCGATCTTATCAGGAGACTTATGAAGCCCCTCCTGGTCAATGACATGACCACAGTACGAGATCCGCTTCTGAAAGAATTCACATTTCTGGCGATTAACTCGAAGACCATATTCTTTCAATCTGGTGAGCACCAGTTCCAAGTTTGCAAGGTGTTCCTCGTCATCATCTCCTGTAATCAGAATATCGTCCAGGTAACATTGTGTACCTGGAATTCCCTGTAATACCTGCTCCATGGCCCTCTGCCAAATTGCTGGAGCCGATGCCACTCCAAAAACCAGTCTATTATACCGGTACAAGCCTCTATGCGTGTTGATCGTGAGATACTGGCGTGACTCTTCCTCAACTTCCATCCGTAAGTACGCCTGCGCCAGGTCTATCTTGGTGAAGTGTTTCCCGCCAGACAACGAAGCGAAGATATCCTCAATCCGCGGAAGCGGATACTGCACCGTGTGAAGCACCGAATTAGCAGTGATCTTGAAACCTCCACAGATGCGAACCTTCCCCGGTTCCCCCGGCTTGTTGCTTGATGAACGCTTCATGACGGGGACAATGGGCATGGCCCACTCACTCCAGTCTACCTTAGACAGTACTCCTGAACGTTCTAGCCCTTCCAGCTCAGCTTCCACAGCAGGTCGTATTGCATAAGGTACAGGCCTGGCTTTGAAAAATTTCGGGTTTGCATGTTCTTCAACCTTGATGTTTGCCGTAATTCCTCTCAGTGTTCCCAGTCCCTGTTGGAACACCTCTTTAGCATCGTCCAATATTCTGGACAATCGTTTAGGTTTGACATCTTTTGTACCGGAATCTACCGTTAGTGCTTTTAAGGAATGCCAGTCCATATTTATTTTCCTAATCCACTCCCGTCCCAGTAGTGGTGGACCTCCTTCAGGTAGCACATATAAGTCCATTCCTCGGCTTTCTTTGCCCTTGTGGACCACCTTTACCTCTATCTTCCCGATGGGGTATACTCTTTGCCCCGTGTATGTTTTCAATACAATCTCCGTATCCCGTAGGGGAATATGTGGGAATAACCTTTTGTAATCTTTCTTATTCATGACCGTCAATGCCGATCCAGTGTCCAATTCCATCTTCACTTGGACTCCTGCTATCTGAAGTGTGACCCAAATTGTTTGGAGGTCTGCTTCCTTACCAACATTGTGTACTCTTAGACTACCCAGTTCATTACTGCTGGAGTCTGAATCTGACTTCTGTTCGTTCGAACTGTTCTCTGTCACCTTGTGTACCTTTCTGTACTTTTCCTGCGGTGACTTTTTGTTGCTGGTCTTCTTTCCTGACCGGCATACTTTAGCTATGTGACCAAGCCTGCCACATTTTCTGCATTCCTGATTTTTGAACCAGCACTGGTTCTGATCATGCGTTGTCTTTCCACAACGATAACATTTTACTGTACTCAAGACCATTTGATTGGTGCAGAGTTCCGGTGACCGTAGCTGCATTTCCGCAGTGCCTCTCACTGCGGCTTCTTGCGATGCTGCAATAGTGACAGCTTTATCAAGCGTAAGATCATTCTCCTCAAGCCGTCGCTTTTGTGTTCCTTCTTTTAACAATCCACACACAAATTTATCTCTCAGCGCATCTGCTAGTCCTGTTCCAAACTGACAGTACTTCGATAGCTTACGTAGTTCAATTAAAAATTCAGCGTTGCTTTCGTCTTTCAACTGCGTTCTTCTGTAAAATTTAAATCGTTCCGCTATCATCAGCGGCGTGGGGTTTAAATGATTTTTCAGGACAGTAACAATATTCGCGAAAGTCTGATCCGCCGGTTTATTTGGTGATAGAAGGTGCTTCAATAGCCCGTATGTCTTCGCACCCATTGAGCTTAATAAGGTTAGTGCTTTCTCATCATCTGGTACCTTATTTGCTTTACAATAAACTTCCATGCGTTCTACATACGTGGTCCAATCTTCGATATCACTATCAAAGGTATTAATGCTCCCATGTTTAGGCATCCTTGCAAGTTTTTAATTTTTTAATTTATTTTTTTCAAAATGGCGGCTTCCCGCGCTTGTCTTCTTCCCCCGCCTACTAAATGGCGGCTTCCCGAGCTTGGCGGTCTTTCCCGCGCTTGTCTTCTTCCCCCGCCGACTACAATGGCGGATTCCCGCATTTGCCTTCTTCCCCCGCTGGCTGCAATGGCGATTGCCTTGCTGCTGCCGTTCTCGCCTCCCCAGCGGTTCTCACTCCCCGACGCTGCTTTGCCTCGCAGCCCCGCTTGCAGCCCAGTCCTTTACACCGGCTGCATTTGAATTCTCCGCGGCTCTCGTGCCTTTAGCTTCTCAACTCCCCGACGCTGCTTTGCCTCGCAGCCCCGCTTGCAGCCCGGTCCTGTACACTGGCTGCGTTTGAGTTCTCCGCGGCTCTCGAGCCTTAAGCTGCCCCAGTCGCTGCGCCTCTCAGCCTCGATTGCAGCCCAGCCCTTTCTACCGGCCGTGGTCGAGCTCTCCGCCCTTATTCCTCTGTTTTCCCTCCCCTACTCCACAGCCAACACGGCCGACTTTCTGCTCGTGTCGCTGATCGGCTTACCCACCACCGTGGTAGAAGGGATGATCACTGCCTGTCGCTGATGGAGGGCTTCGTGGTCAGAATTCTTTTTCTTTTTAACCCGGGTTCTCGATGCCTCCCGTGCAATGGTGCTCAGCAGGATGATGAGGGCGGATGCCTCTTCTCGACGCCCGTTTTGAGGACAAAGCTGCCTTGGATGTAAAATTGCCGCAGGGTAAGATCGGACTCGTCGCCACTGTTGAGTCTGTATGTCCCAGTTATGTTTAGGATCAATCACTGGACACAGACAACAAGAATAACTTTTAACAGGTCTTTACTATTCGGAGGTCAGGGCTGAACTGCCCAGCAAATCCTTACACAACACTTATATACCGCTGTGGTCACCACCGGTATTACAGTATACAGCAGCCAAGAGAAAGTAGTACATCTCTTAAAGTAGTTCTCTTAAGGTGGAACAGGTTACATACACCACAGGTATGTCCTTTTGAATTATCATGGGGTTTGGTAGGCCACATAATTTTGTTGTGTTGTCCCTCTCTTTTACCATTTATGGAGATGATGATGTCACAAAATGTGGGGAAAAGCGCCCCAACCTCCACTTCACCAATTTTTGATTCCATGCACCATTCGAAATGCGGTACGATTGTTATAGATATACCTTCTACATTGGTACATTTTTTACAGTTATCGGTTCCGGTGCAATATTCTTTGGACCAGGGTCGTATTCAGTGCCTTGTCAAGTTGCACTCTTTATCGGAAGCATATGTAAGTTTGGCTTGTTTATGCATTAAGTCGCATATCAGACAGTCGTCAGATGTGACTGCCATCAATGGAAAACCTCCCGCCGTTCCTACTGGCCTTGGAGTACATAGTTTTGATTTATTCTTCCATGGGTGGTTTTCTATAGTTTGTGCCTTTTTGTAGATATTTTGTATCCTCTCGAGCCACTTCTGGTATAGATTTTCTCCTTGAGATGCCAGGAGTTTCCTTCCTCCTCTTTTTATGAGGGAACCGTTTATATCTATTAGTGCCGATAACTGTACTCGATTCTGACCATGACAGCACTCGTTTATGTGGGTCTGATCATAAACGTATACGTCCTTATGGGACCAATTTCTTCCGGGATCATACATATTCTGCCATCCTGGGAAATTATAAGAATTTTTCCATCTTGGTTTATGTACAGTGATGTTACATTGGCTACCATACTGGCCTTTGTAGTTTCCAGTTCTATTTAAAGAGTGTTTGGTAAAATTGCATAGACGCCAGTGTGTTCCTGGTTCATTTACACACATCCGACCTGTAGAATTGATGTGATACCACCACCTGAAAGGGATCCAGTGGGCATATAGTTGTATTTTACATCTGCAAGAAAATTCAGTGCACCCATGCTGTTTGGAGCAGCGATTGATGCATTGTCCCTCTGTCGCTGTTGAGGTTATGTCCATTATGACAAGAGCAGTGATGACAACTTGCAGTGCGAAGCGTGAATCCATTTTGTCTTTCCTTCGACCTTCACTGCGGTATGCGTGGTTAACAGTACTTGATAGGATCCCTTCCACCTGGGTTCTAATCCTTTCCGATAGAAGTTCTTTACGAAGACATAATCACCCGGTTTGAGTCGATGACAGGCATCCTCTGGTGTTGGTTTAGTCACGGCTGTTACCTGTTGATGAGACAACTTTGAAGCAGAGGTTAGTGACATACAATAAGACATCATCTGATTGTCCATTACATGAATATCTATTTGTCTGTCGTCTTGGATGGGAGCCGAGAACGGGGTTCTTAAAGGTTTTCCGAAGATAATTTCTGCTGGTGATAATCCTGTCTTTCATTGGTAATACTTCTGGCCATTTTAATTTGGTTTCTACACAGAGTTTGGCCAATTTTAGCTTTAGGGCTCCATTAGCCCTTTCCACCAGTCCTGCTGATTGTGGATGGAGCAGGCAATGTAAATGTTGTCTAATATTGAGAACATCGCAAAGTTCAGCATTAATTTCTGCAACAAAGTGTGGTCCGTTGTCAGAACTCAATTGTATTGGCACTCCGAACCTTGGCACAATATTTTTCAGTATTATTTTGCACACAGTCTTTGCGGTATTGTTCCTTGTTGGAAAGGCTTCTATCCATTTACTAAATACATCAATGATAACTAGTACATATTTATATCCGTAAGCTGGTTCTAATTGTACAAAATCTAACTGTAGTATTTGAAAAGGGACCGTCTGGGATAGGAGTTGTTGCTGTTATGGTTGGTATGGCTTTTCCTGGGTTGTGTTGCTGACATATCAGACAGTGATCAATTGTCTGCTGTGCCACTTTTTCCCAATTTGGGTTGTACCAAGAATTTTCCAATTTGGAGCAACTATCCCTCCCTTTGGGTCGGCATATAGTTGTGTCAAAGGATCCTTTTTACAATTTTCTTTTATCCACTTTTGTTTTTCATTTTCAGGAGCATCCTCCTGGTGCTTTTGTACATCTTCCAATGATGGCGCACAAGAGAGATACTTAGTTCCCTCCCTCCTTTTGTTCCAACTGGGGCATTTGTTTTTGGTCCTCATACATAGCGGCATATTTTGCTGCTTCATCTGCCAATCTATTCCCCTCGGCAACCTGTATATGTAACCGTGTGTGTGCCTGGTATTTTACTATGGCTAATTCCCTGCGTAGTAATACTGCCTGTGTCAATCTTTCTACCTGTACTTGGTTCAATATGGGAGTTCCATATTATTCCGAAATCATGCGCTAATCCGAAGGCATATCTCGAGTCCGTATAAATATTTACTTTCATCCCTTCTGATAATTCATATGCTCTTGCTAGTGCGTGTGATTCTGCTTTCTATGCTGACCAATGATTTGGAAGTTTACCTGACTCTACCACATTTGGTGACTCTATAATTGCGTATCCTATCTGTCCTTCACCTGTATCTGATCTAGAGGCCGATCCGTCCACAAAGTGCTCATGGTCTGGGGTATTCAAAGGCGCGTCCTTTAAATCAGGTCTGATTATTGTTTGGGTCTCAATTTTTGCTACACAGTCATGTATTGGTTCACCTACATGTTCTGTGGGTAATTGTAAAAATTCGGCTAGGTTTATGTTTTTTGCAAAGTTGAAGGTCAACAAGGGATTCTGTATTAACTTAATCTCATATCTACTTATCCTTGCCGACGTCATGTGCTGTGTGGATAATTTGTTCAGTAATCGGTAGTAGTCACATACAACCTAAATAGTCTATCATACATTGGTCTTCCTAAGGGCGGGGCCTCTCTTAAGGCTTGTTTTAAAGAATTGAACGCATCTCTTTGTGCTTCTGATAGAACGAACGGTTCTCTAACCTGTGATCCTGTTAGTATAGTTAGGGGCCTCGTATGTTTAGTGATTTCTGGTATCCATCTGTCCTGCAGAAATTTATTAATCCTAAAAATGCTCGTATTCCTCTTTTAGTGGTAGGTTCCGGATGTTGGGATATTGTTTGGGTCCTTTCTGAGAGCAGGATTTTTTCATCTGGTGTCAGAATGTGCCCTAAGTATGTTACATGCTTTTTGCAAAATTGAATTTTTGCTTCTGATACTACATACCCTTCCCTTGACAAATGGTTCAAAATGAATTTTGTATCTATTTGACAATCCATCGCTGTTGCTGGGACTGAGCTGAAGCCAATAATCCCCCCAATCTCACCAACGTTTGAGTGATAATTTCATCATCCTCTGATGCTTCATCGTATGGCAATTGTTCAAAAGCTTGTTTCGTAATTAACATATCCTGCTCTACTTTATCCACAGCTGCCGTTGCGTCTTTAGCCGATTTCTCAGCCATCGGGTACATTCTCATTTCGTAATTCATTGCACATTGAACATTAGTTGACACACACACGCACCATGCAACTTCAATCACAACTTCTAGCCGCAGTCATGATCGCGAGAGAGAAAGAGAGAGAGAGAGAGAGAGAGAGAGAAAGTGCGCCGCCTGTGACCTCGAAGAGGGAAGCACAGGCTTTTAAAGGGACAGCACACTGAAGATGAATGAGCACACACTCGGCAGGTTTTTTTATTATTCTTAACTACATCTTACACTCTCAATCACTTTCCTTTAATTACCATTCATATCTCATTCATGAGTCCTGGAGAAACTTTACTGTCCAGTGCAATATTTAAGATAGAAAACATAGATCAAACGTTCTCACTTGATCCAAGTTATTAACATTTTTTTATTTATCATTATTTTAGAGGATATTTTATTTTCCCAAAAGTAACCCAATATATAGTGCCTGAGTCCATTTTGTCATTTCAAAATTATCCCAAAATCCAAACAGCAGTATTATTGTACCGGTAGGTTTTGTCAATGTTCAATTTCATTTCTATCAATTTATCCTCCATTTCCAATTTCAGAAACAAGTAATTTTCAGGCTAGGTAGCTTACACAGTGTTTTAACATTAGTGACAGAAGTGCTGCAATTAGTTTACAAGGTAACGTCCATATAACAAAAGAAAGAAGAGACTCCATTGTGACTCTGCTTAGAGCCCAAGGTTAAGTTATCAAATCATAAATTCCTTCTGTCACTGGGGAAATATTAACTTAAAATTAAGAAACTTAAATTATTTAACGTCGAATGTCTTTAAACTTCATACTAAAGTTGGGTTAACTCCTTTGCAGGATTCTAAGAAGGTGGAGCAAAACATTATCAAATGCACGTCATTACGTTACTTCACGTAAACTTAAAAAAACTTTCCCGATCGAAAAAGACAGTTGTGTTTTTACACTTTAACCAAACATGAACACGGAGGTAATATGGACAAACACGGGATTGAGCAAAATTCACAAGCTAAGTATTATTCAATGCGGTCTACACAAATTCACACCAACCAGAATTTCACCATGGCCACAATGAAAGTCTGGTCTTACTAGGTTAATTAACCTCAAAACACCAATTTATTCCAGATCTTGTAAACATTCAAATTAATTTTCTTCCAAGCACATTGGCAACTGTAACTTTAAGGCAGAAGCCCATCTTTTGTAAAACTATGAACAGACTAACAAAACAAAATAGCACACTCTTGCAGAAAACAGTTGTTGTGTCGGTCAATACACTCAACGAACCTAGGGTAGAGGTAGACTGCCTCAAACCCTGACTTTACCCTGGGGTTTATTCTGCCCCAGTCTTGTGGGTAAGTCACTAAGCCTACAGATCCAAGCGTCTTGGAGGCCGCCGCTCTCTGACAGGATATCGGCGGCCATCGCTGGCTTCCACAGCAGTAGGCATTGACACAGGCCTGGATGGAGAAGGTGCCTGTGTCAGTTGAAAGTCAGGAGTTTGCACAGGTGGAACAGTCTCTTTGACTTCCTGTGTTGGAGAAGAGCACTGTGGCAAAGGATGCTGGTTTGCGGTATCATTCGGAAACAGTTCAGGCCAACCAGCCGTTGGAGCCTCTGTGGCTGTCTTTGCTCCTAGCAACAGTTGATCTGTGTGTCTTCTCCAGACGACGTCCTCAGCAGTCTCAACCGTGTAAGACACAGGGCCCGTCTGCGCGATCACCGTAGCAGGAACCCGTTTCGGTCCAGTGTTGTAGTTTCGAGCTAGGACGGGCTCTCCCAGATGAAACCGTCTCTCCTTGGCTCTTTTCTCTCTCTTTTCAACTTGAGCTTGTTGTTGACGATGGACAACCTGCTCTGCCCTTGGAGGTTTGAGTAAGTCAAAACTTGTCCGCAACTGCCTCTTCATCATGAGCGAAGCGGGGGAAGTTTTGGTTGTGGCATGCGGCTCATTCCTGTAGGACAACAGGAAGCTGTTCAGACGTTGGTGGATTGAGCCTTGACCTTGCGATGCCTTCAAGGCGTGCTTCAAAGTTTGCACGAACCTTTCTGCCTGGCCGTTAGTAGAGGGATGATAGGGCGCAGACCTGATGTGTTGGACACCATTCACATGCAGGAAGGTTGCAAACTCCTGTGATACAAATTGTGGACCGTTGTCACTTACGAGTTGTTCCGGTGAGCCATAACGGCTGAACATCTCACCAAGTTTCTCAATTGTTTTCTCTGCCGTGGTAGACCTCATCACAGCGACCTCCAGCCACTTGCTACGAGCGTCCACAACCACCATAAACATCTTCCCTTCGAAAGGACCGGCGAAGTCCACATGTACTCGCTGCCACACTTCTGCAGGCCAATCCCAGGGGTGTGGGGTTGCCAGCTGTGGAACATTCCGGACCCTTTGACATGGGAAACATGTTTTGGCTTTCTCCTCAATATTCCCATCGAGACCTGGCCACCAGAAGTAGCTTCTTGCCATTTCCTTCATCCGAACCATCCCACTGTGGCCTGTATGAAGTTGTTGCAGTATAAGTTCCCTCAGAGGTGGCGGAATGATGACACGGCGTCCCCAAAGAAGACAACCTGCCTGGACGGAGAGCTCATTTCTTTTTGAAACGTAAGGTTTCAAACTAGGAGAATCTCCTATCGCTCTCCCTCGAATGACATCGTCCATTACCTCAGACAGGACTGGATCATTGCGGGTGTACCTTCGCACCTGAACTGCAGTGACAGGTGCTCCCTCCACTTGTCTAAAGTAGAAGATGTCTATCTGACGAGGCTCTGGGGGAGTAACAGGCAAGGGTAGCCTCGAGAGACCGTCTGCGTTGCCGTGCAAGTCTGATTTGCGATATTTGATGTCGTATGTGTGTCCTGACAACAGTAAAACCCACCTTTGCATCCTGCTTGCAGCGAGAGACGGAATTCCGGCGTGGGGCCCAAAGATTGAAGTCAATGGACGGTGGTCTGTCAGGAGTGTGAACCTTCTCCCAAACAGGTACTGATGAAATTTTCGAATTCCAAAAACGATTCCCAAGGCCTCGCGCTCGATCTGTGCATAGTTACTCTCGGCCTTGTTCAAGGTGCGTGATGCGAAGGCGATAGGTTTCTCTTCACTCGAAGGCATGATGTGGGATATGACTGCTCCCACACCATATGGTGATGCATCACAAGCTAGCTGCACGGGTAGCTTTGGGTCAAAGTGTGTCAGGACCTCTGAATTCAGCAATGCTTTCTTTGCTTGGGCGAAAGCTTCGTTGCACAGTTCAGTCCATTTCCATGTTTTGCCTTGACATTGCAACTGATGTAACGGCTTCAGCAATGTTGCTAAGTCTGGAATAAACTTCCCATAGTAGTTAAGTAGCCCCAGAAATGAACGTAACTGGCTCACATTCTGGGGTGCTGGGGCCTCCACGATCGCCTTGACCTTTGGCGGCGCCTTATGCAGGCCAGTAGCGTCAATCACATGCCCCAGGTACTCAACTGAAGACTGAAAGAATTCACATTTGTCTTTACGAACTCTGAGTCCGTACTCTTTCAGTCGTTGTAGTGTCGCATCCAAGTTCAGAAGATGATCCTCCTCATTTGTCCCAGTGACAAGGATGTCGTCCAGGTAGCACTGGACTCCTGGAAGTCCACTCAAAATCTGACCCATTGCCCTTTGGAATAGAGCAGGGGCCGACATAATTCCAAACGGAAGGCGGCAGTACCTGTATAGCCCCTTGTGTGTCACAATTGTCAGCAGCTCCTTTGATTTGTCATCGACATGCATTTGTAGATAAGCCTGGCATAAGTCTATTTTACTGAACTTTTGCCCTCCGGCCTGTATTGGTTTGTATGTGGGTTCAATGATGACACATCGATGAAAGAGTGTGTCTTTTAATCTAAAGTGTCTTCAAGCATGTTAACAGTTTTACAGGAGACACCATCTTAGAGATCCATCTAAAACGAAACTAAAACTAAACTGTTCCTCTCACATGCCCTCTGCTGGTAAGGCATGAATAATCAAACAGGCAAATACCATCACTATTTGCTGATATCATTACACGGCCAGGCCCGTAAAAAGATCATCAATGAGGGGAAGAGGGTACTGTTCCACAGACAGCACCGGGTTAATAGTCACTTTAAAATCCCCGCAGATTCGAACAGATCCATCCTTTTTCAGGACAGGAACAATGGGTGTGGCCCATTTGCTCACGCTCACAGGCTCCAGGACCCCATTCTCGACTAAGGCCTCCAAGTTAGCCTCAACTTTTGGCCTAATTGCATAGGATACAGGTCGGGCTTTGTGAAACTTCGGCTTGCTGGCAGGTTTAATGTCCAGTCTCACGCTGATCTTTTTCATGCTCCCAAGTTCCCCATTGAAGAGTTCTGCATGTTTGTTTAACACTGCAGTCAGACCTGACTCCCCTTTTGACATCATGCGAACTGCAGGCCAGTCCAGCGTGATTTTCTCTAGCCACGCACGTCCCAGTAGCGATGGGTAATTTCCCTTTACCACATATAGTGGCAGTTTTGCAGTCTGTCCGTTCAATTTAACTGTCACCTCAATGACGCCTCTCATGGCCACAGGTTCGCCGGTATACGTCTTTAGCACAATGTTTGTTGGCTGAAGGGTAAGATGCTTTAGCATTTTGTTGTAGACAGTGTCTGAAACAAGGGACACAGCCGCGCCTGTGTCCACCTGCATCCGCCCTGATTGTCCCTCCACCAGTGGTGACACCCAGTAGCCATTTGAACCACCTGCAACGGTCAGTATATGCACCTCTTCCTCCTCAGAGGTGTCGCTCCCCTCTGTTTTGCTTGTTCCATCATACTGCACTGAATGAACACTCTTTTTCCTCTCTTGTCCAAATACAGACATTTTGCTTCCATGCTTCCCAGCTCTGTCTGTTCTTTTTTTACCCCTACAGGCGCGTTCAATGTGACCCTTTTTGCCACAATTTCGGCATTCCAGCTCCGTACACCAGAAGTCATTAGCGTGATGGCCCGTTTTCCCACAACGGTAACATGTGCCGTTCCGCGCACCTTTAGGCTCAGACGACACCTTGTGAACTCTCCCTGTTGAACTCAACTGGTGAGCCTCCTTTTCTGCCATCTCCATGGAGACACTAACTTCAATGGCCTTTTCAAGAGTAAGGTTGTCCTCAGTAAGAAGGTGCTTCTGTGTGGCTGCATTTTGCAGACCACACACAAGTCTGTCTCCAATGGTGTCATTCAGCACCTCTTTGAACTGGCAGTGTTCCGACAACCTTTTTAAAGCAGCAATAAACATCGTCACTGATGCCCCCTCCTCTTGATTCCGTTTGTGAAATCTAAATCTCTCAGCAATAACCAGAGGTTTTGGTGAAAAATGTGCTCCAAGAGTTTCCACTAGTTGCTTATATGTTTTAGTTCCTGGCTTATCTGGCTGCACGAGGCTGCGAAGTAAATTGAAAGTCTTCGGCCCGATTACACTCAAAAAGGTAGGCACGACCTTTTCATTTGCCACCGCATTCGCTAATACAAAATAGTCAAAACGTTCCGTATATGCGCTCCATTGCTCCACATTTTCATCAAAATCACCGATGTTACCTAATATAGTAGCCATCTCACGTTTCAAATTAAATTTTCTGTTTACTCACTGCACCCGTAACGTACGCAGATTCATCTGCTCCTCGTTGCCACTCGTTGTGTCGGTACCTTTCTACCTAGACACAATTTAGGACTCAGAACTCAGAGATTCAAACATGAAGTGCTTTATTGGAAGGAAAGGAAGTTCTGGCAAGTTCCGAACAAAGAGAGCTAAACTTAACCGAGAGAATACCCAACCATTTATCTCCTGTGACAGCGCCACCACAGGTGGGAGGAGAACACACAATACATAACAACAGTAAATTACGTCATATTAATTTTCTTATTGTCCTTTCTTCAGGTGTCTTTCCAAAATACTGTAAAAACATTGAGTATAATTTGAGAAAATTAGTCTTTCACAAAGCAAATCAAATCAAACTGCTTTAGAAGATTTCACCATAGCAACCGTGACTCCAAGGTCAAATCTTAGACTGAAACTTAATCTTTTGAAAAACAAACTTTTTGTTGTTCGTCTCAGTTTTTACACACCAGCTTAATTTAAATTGTAGTTCAAAGGTTTTTTTCAATTCTTGGGGCATAATCTTATTCGCACATTCTTAAAACTTCCAAAATCAAATCAAAATGCTTTTAACACAGAGAATTGGGTGGAGCTAAAATACACATAACAGAATCTTTCTTTTAAAGACAGACTTTTCAGACAAAAATACTATAACATCTTAAACATTCATAGTCAGGAAAACAGTCACACTTTCACACAAACTATAATTCCAGCATATTTTTTAAGGATCCTTTCACTCAGCAAATCTTGTGTTTTATTTGTCCCGGCACAGATGTTAATAACTTCCATGTCGGTAAAGCTTTAAGTTTATTATTTAAAAAAAAAAAAAATTTCAATTATTATATCCAACGGAGTTTTCGAACCCCCGATCTCCGTCAATTTACTATTTCCTGCCCCCATTTACTATTTCCTGCCCCCATCTTTTTCCCCTTTTTCTTATTTTGTTCAATTATTATATTTCCTGCCCCCATTTTCCAATTTTTTCCTTATATGTACTTGATTTATTCCAATTTTGTACGTACTTGATCCAACCGGTTCAACGCGCCTTTAACCTGTTTATGGGACTACGAACCCAAAGGCCTTTAACCTGTTTATGGGACTACGAACCCAAAGGACTTTAACCTTTTTATGGCACTCACACCCAAAGGCCTTTAACCTACCATATGCTTTATCTGACTTTGTGGTTTAGGGTAATCTGACTTTGAGAAAGTGTTATCTTCCGAATTCCTACCTAAAGGATTCCGTCAGCACTAGGCCAGGATCATCAGCGAATGCGCCAAGTCACTTCGTAACAGACAGAGCAAAAAGGTAAAAATCTTACCTGTGGCCACTTAGTTGCTCAGTAGTCCGAAAGCGACTTGTCAGCCTAGACCGCTGCGATTTGACCGAAGTGCCTTGGAATCCCATCCTCGTCACCAGAATTGTTAACCCCTCGCTTCTGTGAGGAGGATCTACCCCTAATTTGGGGGATCAAGGTTCACTGCTTTAGGAGACTCAACACGCCGGTCAGTCTATTGTCACTTTCTCAGTAATACACAAAGTCAGAAACTGTAAAATAAATAAAGTTTTATTCTGGTCACCGGTACTGGACTTCACTCTGAGAAACCCTTTGTGTTTGCCCACAAAGAAGCATCCTCTATAGTGCGCCCCTAGACTCACAGGGCTACAATATTTATACATTTTCATAAACTTGCAAATCGTCATGAGAATACAGAAAACTAGGCGATCACACGCTACACAAGTCATTTGTTTCTTTTTACAGAGTTCTGTTTAAAATTCACTTTAGCTTTCAACAAAATTCAGCCCTGAGACTGTCTCTACTCTGTTCTATAAACATTCTGTTTCGGTTCTTTCTTATCTATTTGTACTGCATTCCCACAGTCCTGCATCAGTTTTTTACATTTAAACCATTCACCCATGTCAAGTAGTCCATCATGCCTTGCGAGGCATTGGTACAGCAGTATGGGATTAATCTAGCTTAATTCCATACTGCTTTAGGAGACTCAACACGCCGGTCAGTCTATTGTCACTTTCTCAGTAATACACAAAGTCAGAAACTGTAAAATAATTAAAGTTTTATTCTGGTCACCGGTACTGGACTTCACTCTGAGAAACCCTTTGTGTTTGCCCACAAGGAAGCATCCTCTAGAGTGCGCCCCTAGACTCACAGGGCTACAATATTTATACATTTTCATAAACTTGCAAATCGTCATGAGAATACAGAAAACTAGGCGATCACATGCTACACAAGTCATTTGTTTCTTTTTACAGAGTTCTGTTTAAAATTCACTTTAGCTTTCAACAAAATTCAGCCCTGAGACTGTCTCTACTCTGTTCTATAAACATTCTGTTTCTGTTCTTTCTTATCTATTTGTACTGCATTCCCACAATCCTGCATCAGTTTTTTACATTTAAACCATTCACCCATGTCAAGTAGTCCATCATGCCTTGCGAGGCATTGGTACAGCAGTATGGGATTAATCTAGCTTAATCCCATACTGCTTTAGGAGACTCAACATGCCGGTCAGTCTATTGTCACTTTCTCAGTAATACACAAAGTCAGAAACTGTAAAATAAGTAAAGTTTTATTCCGGTCACCGGTACTGGACTTCACTCTGCCTAGATGGGTCGGAGAGGAATTTCCCAGATTTTTTTCTCCCTAATTGGCCATTGGGTCTTTATCTGGTTTTTCGCCTCTCCCGGGAGATCACATGGGTTTGGGTGGATGCACAGTGATAGAAGATTTGAGGTTAGGATCAGATCAGCCATGATCTTATTGAATGGTGGAGCAGGCTTGAGGGGCCGATTGGCCTACTCCTGCTCCTATTTCTTATGTTCTTATGTTCTTATGTTCTTAACAACTGTACCTTGTCCACATGTGCTCAATAAAGTGTCTAGCAAAAGCTAGCTGTTCTTAATAAAAATGACTAGTTATTAATGAACATAACACTGGTTAGGCCACTAAACCACTTCTGCACTGCATCCAAGACTGGGACACACTGCTCCTGCTACTCACCTTGGTCTTTGTGAATCAATCCTAAACACCTCCTGGCTCCTCCAAATTCCATTTCTGCATTGGCCCTTTAAATAGCAGACTTGAGATCGC
Source organism: Somniosus microcephalus (assembly GCF_052327205.1). Classification (NCBI taxonomy): domain Eukaryota; kingdom Metazoa; phylum Chordata; class Chondrichthyes; order Squaliformes; family Somniosidae; genus Somniosus; species Somniosus microcephalus. Next base: position 19,236,372 of record NC_141001.1, read on the forward strand.
GTCATGTGGGTGCGTATCGCACCTGATATGTAACTTGGAGACACAAAACCCGGAAGGAAAAATATAAAGATTCAATCAAGTCAAAATCATGAAATCTGACCCGCTAACTTTACTTCTGGATTTTGCGCACGCAGTATCCCCACACACCACTCCCCCCCCGCCCCATGGCTTGCAACCTGTCTTTGCATTAATATCGGGGTTGTTAACCCTGTGTAAATTGAGTATATGAGTATCAGCAGAGACAGGATACACGGGCGGTTCACAGGTAGGGTGATGCAGGAGAAGATAATATTAATGGTGGCCCTTATTGGCAAGATTTTGAAATAGTTTAAGAAAAATATAAAAGGGTGCAGTTAGTGGGAAAAATTACTGTATGGAACTCTTATTTTTCTTTTCCTTCCCATTACTTGAATATTTTATCCTATATTTAAGATAACTAACATTTAATAAAGTGAAATTCAAATTGGAATATATAATTTGTACAGCTTGAAAAAAATGAGGGATCTCTCCAATAGCTGGGAAGAGTCTTAAGTGAAATGAGTTTGCCCAAAGAGTTGAGTCTATAGATTCTGGTCTCATTATGACTAATTTGGCAATGTGCTCTGGGTAGCAAAGACTGCACTGACATCTCACTGTCCGGTTAGTACGGGGCTTTGTATTGTATCTGAAAAAGGGTATATGAAAAGAAACTTGCAAGGGATATCAAAATCAATACGAAGAATTTTTACAGTTACATTAGGAAAAAGAGGGTAGTCAGGAGCAACGTTGGTCCCTTAAAAACTGAAAGTGGTGATATTATCAATGACAATGGGGAAATGGCGGACATGTTGAATAATTACTTTGCGTCAGTATTTACAGTAGAAGAGGATAGCATGCCAGACATCCCAAGGAAACTAATACTGAATCGGGGACAGGGACTCAATAAAATTAACGTAATTAAGATAACAATACTGAAGAAAATAATGGCACAAATCCCCAGGGTCAGATGGTTTTCATCCCAGGGTTTTAAAGGAAGTAGGTGAGCACATTTCAGATGCCCCAACTATAATATTCTAAAGTTCTCTCAATTCAGGAACCGTCCCGTTAGATTGGAAAACTGCGCATGTCACTCCACTTTTTAAGAATGGTGAGAGAGGGAAACCAGGGAATTATAGACCAGTTAGCCTAACATCTGTTGTCGGGAAATTGCTAGAGTCTATAATTAAGGATAGGGTGACTGAAGACCTCGAAAACTTTCAGTTGAGCAGAGAGATGTTATTTATATGAACTTCCAGAAGGCATTTGATAAAGTTCCACATAAGAGACCGTTATCTAAGATAGAAGCCCACGGAGTTGAGGGCAAATTATTGACCTGGTTAGAAAATTAGCTGAGCAGCAGGAGACAGAGAGTAAGGATAATGGGCAGGTACTCTAATTGTTAGGAGGTGACTTGTGGTGTCCCGCAGGGATCTGTGTTGGGGCCTCAACTATTCACAATATTTATTAACGACTTAGATGATGGCATAGAAAGTCATATATCCAAATTTGCCAATGACACAAAGATAGGCGGCATTGTAGGCAGTGTAGATGAAAGCATAAAATTACAAAAGGATATTGATAGATTAAGTGACCGGGCAAAAATGTGGCAAATAGATTTCAATGTAGGCAAATGCGAGGACTTTCTAAATGGTGAAAAGCTAAAAACAGTGGCGGTCCAAAGAGACTTGGGGGGTCCGGGTATATAGATCATTAAAATGTCATGAACAAGTACAGAAAATAATCAAAAAGGCTAATGGAATGCTGGCCTTTATTTCTAGAGGACTAGAATATAAGGGGGTAGAAGTTATGCTACAGCTAAACAAAGCCCTGGTTGGACCACACCTGGAGTACTGTGAGCAGTTCTGGGCACCACGCCTTAGGAACGATATATTGGTCTGGGAGGGAGCGCAGCGTAGGTTTACTAGAATGATGCCCAGACTCCAGGGGTTAAATTACGAGGAGAGATTACACAAATTAGGGTTGTATTCCCTAGAATTTAGAAAGTTCAGGGGTGATCTGATCGAAGTTTTCAGGATATTAATGGGAACAGATAGGATAAATAGAAACTATTTCCGCTGGTTGGGGAGTCTCGGACTAGGGGGCATAGTCTAAAACTAAGAGCCAGACCTTTCAGGTGTGAAATTAGGAAACACTTCTACACACAAAGGGTGGTAGAAGTTTGAAACTCTCTTCCACAAACAGCAATTGATGCTAAATTAATTGTTAATTTTAAATCGGAGAGTGATAGCTTTTTGTTAACCAAAGGTATTAAGGGATATGGGGCAAAGGCGGGTATCTGGAGTTAGGTCACAGATCAGCCATGATCTCATTGAATGGCACAACAGGCTCGAGGGGCTGAATGGTCTACTTCTGTTCCTATGTTCCTATAACACTTGTTATAGTTGATGTAGGATTGCTTGATACTCTCAGTGGGAGCAAAACATTTCAAATGCAAGAAGATCTCTTTTGAATAGATCCAGTGGTACATTGCCAGAAGTAGTTGTGCAAGACAGGGAGTTCTGTTCATCAGTTCAGATGTACCTTCACTACTACTGCTGCTGCTACGATGGCGACGACAACCGCTTGCATTTATATAGAATCTTTAATGTAGAAAAATGACCCAAGCTGCTTCACAGAGGTATAATCTGAAATAAATGCAGACCAAACCACAGAAACAAATATTTGGAAGGCTGACCAAAAGCTTGGTCAAGGAAGTGGATTCTAAGGAGGGTCTTAAAGAAGGAGAGGGAAGTGGATAGATGGAGGGGCTTAGGGAGGGAATTCCAGAGCGTGGGGTGTAGGTGACTGAAGGCATGACTGCTGATGGTGGACCAAAGAGAGGGGGGAGGTACAACAGGCCAGAGTTGGTGAAATCCAGAGGTCTGGTGGGGTGGTGGTGCTGGAGGAGGGTGTAGACAGATGCCACAAAGTGATTTAAACAGAAAGGTAAGAATTTGTGGTGTGTGGGATTGGAAGCCAATGTAGGTGTGCGAGGACAGGGAGTTCTGTTTGTCAGTTGTGGTAACTCCCAGCGGTACGTTGCCAGAAGCCCCGGCTCGATGAGTAAACTTTCTCCCAAAGTTACAGGGGCCAATTGGAAGGACACCTGATGAAATGCCCGGTGTAGGATGAAAATTTTAAATTGGAGCCATTGGGCACCAGGAGTTAGCATAGGGGTGATGGGCGAGTGGACCTTGGTGCATGATAGGATATCGGAGCAGAGGTTTAGAGAAGCTGAAGTTTACAGAGGGTGCAGGATGGGAGGCCGGCTTGGAGAGCAGTGGACTGGTTGAGTCTTGAGGTAACAAAGGCATGGATGAGCTGAGGTAAGAGTCCAGGTGCGCAATATTATGGAGGTGGAAGTACTTGGTCTTTGTGGTGGAAAGGATATGGGGTTGGGAGCCCAGCTCAGCATCAAATAGGACATTGAGGCTGCAAACTGTCTGGTTTAACCAGAGACAATATGAGCTAGGAAGAGAGATGGGGGGAAAAATTGGGTTGCTTTGTGTCTCCCGTTAACTGGGCGCAAAACACCTGACACTCGGGCGCAGCGCTGCTAACGCCTCCCGTGAAATTCAGGGGCAGGTTAGCGGTGGCGGTAGCTGGTAGTGCCCCACTCACGCCCTGGCCGCAAACTTCGGTCACACCCCCTGACCTACCGCCGGACAATATGTCCGACAGGGTCAGGGTGGTGTTTTTGCGGCCGCAGCGGTGCTAATTAAAAGGCAGGAGGCGGGCGGCCTTTGTTTTGGGGGCCGCCTGCCAGCACGTGCCCCTCCCGCTTCTTCATGCGCGGTGCCGGCCGCGATCGGTCAGCCCGGCACTCCTCTTACTCCTCTTGAGTGCCGGGCTGTTTTCCCGGCATCCCGCTCCCCGGTGGTCCAGCAGGGCTCCGGTGCGTGCTGCGCTAGGCCCCTCCCCAGATTTCTATTTGAAAATACAGGGGATGGAATTTCTGCAGCTTTCTACCAATCTCCTGCCGTAATTTCAGTGGAGGATCAGCAGAAACCCTGGAGAAAGGTCATAAATGGCCGTTGTTAACTTTTGTGTGTCATTTCTCTGGGGTCCCGCTGATCTTCCAATAAAGGTACAGTGGGAGATCAGAAGGACCCACGCGTAAATTGAAGGTGCAAATGTTTTGAGAGAAAGTGTAAACCATAACAAACAAAATTCTGAAATTGCCGGCACAACAGTACAAAGACAATCCTGGACTTAAGCTCGAAATTAAGAAGTCCATCATGGCATAAACGCAGACAGCAGGCCTTTAACGAACATAAATTACAACAGTGACTACACTTCAAAAGTACACCATTGGCTGTAAAGCACTTTGGGACGTCCTGAGTTTGTGAAAGGCGCTATATAAATGCAAGATCTTTCTTTCTTATATGAAAATGACGGGCAGGAAAAGACCAGTTGGTTCATAAAGCCTGTCCCATGCTCACCATGGCTGGAGCATCCTGACTAGACACTTCCTACCGTACCATAGCCATGGAATCTCCTGGGAGAGTAAAAAAAAACAGAAAAATCCAGGGCCAATAAGGAGAAAAAAAACTCAGGCGACCAAAACTAATCCAGGGATTCACATGGACCAGGTGTTCATTATCTTTAATCCACTTACCTTCTATATGATGCTATCTTCTGGTGGGTTATAACAGTGCCCAAGTTGGATGCCTTTGCCATGTAGAATCGTATCTGGAACAATGAACCCCAATATTCCCATACCAGTGTATAAAATTATGACGGGCCTAGATAGAGTGGATAGGAGGACCTATTTCCCCTAGCAGAGAGGTCAATAACCAGGGGGCATAGATTTGCAGTAATTGGTAGAATGATTAGAGGGGAGTTGAGGAGAACATTTTTCACCCAGAGGGTGGTGGGGGTCAGGCACTCATTGCCTGAAAGGGTGGTAGAGGCAGAAACCCTCATCACATTTAAAAAGTACTTGGATATGCACTTAAAGTGCCGTAACCTACAGGGCTATGGAACAAGTGCTGGAAAGTGGGATTAGGCTGGCTAGCTCTTTTTCACCTGGCACAGACACGATGAGCCGAATGGCCTCCTTCTGTGCTGTAAATTTCGATGATTCTATGATTCTATCTCCGCCCCAGCCAAGAACCAGTTCAGCTCCCTCTTGAAGGCAGGCAGCGAGTCAGCACACACCACACAAGCCGACAACACATTCCAGAGGCTCACTACTCTGGGAAAAGAAGAACCCCTAACATCCCGTCTATTCCTACTCTTACAGAGTTTAACTCATGTCCCCTGGTCCTCCCCAATCCGTAAAACTGGAATAATCTATCAATAGGCACACAATCCAGCCCTTTTGTGGTAGTATTTAATTTTAAATCCTTGTCTTCATCTTCAGATTCCTTTACATTCCTTTGCAACCTTCTCCAAGATGACATCACCTATCACAACCTTCAGTCCTCTGACTCTGGACTTCTAGCCTTTCAGCTCTCCTTCAGTGGCCTCAGCCTCACTCTCTGGAATCCCTCCCTAAACTCCTCCACTGCTCTTCTCGTTCCACCTTTATAAGCCTACTTAAAACTCATCTCTTCAACCATGCTTCCGATCATCTCTTCTAACTCTCCCACTATGGTTCAGTATTTATTGTTTCTGTTATTTTTATATCTGTAAAGTGCCTTTGGAAGTTTTTCTACATTAAAGGCACTATCTAAATGCAAATAGTTGTTATTGCTGTTGTACTAGCAGATCCTAATTTAGGTCTTATGAGAGATGGTGAGAATTATCCGTGGTCTGGCATCAGTCCCAATGCTAGACAGCACCAGCTTCCAGTGCCTCAGCCACCAGAGACGCTGCAAACATGTATAATTGGGACTACTAGTGATTTCCTGGGGATTCTCCTGATCGTCTGCCATAACTTAAACGGAAGATCCCTGAAAACAATGGGCCATAATTTGCAGCCCCTACGAGTGTGTACGAGGTGTGTACGTGCCCGTAAGGGCCGCGCAAATTCCGAGTTTAGGCTTGCGAAGCCCCGGGAAAAGGGCATCCGCAGGTGGTAACGTCTGCCCAGCGAATGCCCGTGCAATTCTTACGCCTGGGGTAAGGCCTGCTTTTACCAGCCTAAGAGTTTAAAAAGACATAAAGATAATTTTTTATCAATAATTTATACATTAAAAAACCTGTACAATAAGGTAAGTTTATTTTTAGCCCCTTTAAAACATTTACATTTATTTTTGAAAAAAATACATTTTTGTTTCAAATATTTAATTAAATGGTATTTTAATTAATTTTAAATATGTAGGGGTCGATTTTAACTCAGGTGCGGGGAATTGGCAGGTTCCCCGAATTTAGTGATTCCGACACGATTCTAAATGGGTCTGTGAGACTGATGCAATTTTAACTGAATTGGCCAATTGATTTCCAGCGTGTGGGAAGCCTTGGCAATTGAGTATTTCCAGTCAGAAAGTCGCAGAAGATGACGTCATCATTGCTGCTGCTTCTAAGGTCCACAGCAAGCCTTGCTTCCTCTGCAGGCTCCCAAACTTCACCATTAAGATGGCACAGGAGCCTGCAGGAACAACGGCCAGTGGGAGGGCCAGATCTGCCCCCAAATTTGATGAGGCTTCACTCCAGGCATTACTGGATGGTGCTAGGGCCCACAGGGAGGTCCTCTTCCCTTCTTCAGGGAGGAAGAGGTCTCCCAGTCAGACCAAGGCTGTGTGGCTACAGGTGGCAGGTCAAGTCAACTCCTTGGGGCTCACACGAAGAACGTGGTTGCAGTGCAGGAAAAGAGAGCTCACAATAAAAGAGAACAAGCGAGGACAGGAGGAGGGCCACCATCAGTAGCCCACCTCACCCCCTGGGAGGAGGCAATCCTGGAGATCACAGGACTGGAGGATGAGGCGCAAGTGGGGGACGGACAGACGGGTGCATCACAGCAAGCTGGTGACAGAATAGTTTTCCATCTCATTGACATTGCATGAGTCGCTGATGATGATTCTAAAGCTATAACAGATGGACCTATGATCATCTGCAATATGCAATGTGCATGTAACCTTGACCTCACATCTCTAACTCTTTCCTCACTTCCCCACAGGACCATCGAGAGCCCCCGTCCCCACTGTCCAGGAGGAAGAGCCTGACTTCCAGACTCCTCAGAGGAATCTGCAACCTCTGAGGGCGCAGCGTCAGCAGAACTCAGCGCACCCAGCACCAGCGCAGACACTCAAACCTCGGTGGGACCTTCGGGACATAGAGTAGTGTTGTCACCTGGTGTATCACAGCTCACAAGTGAGCACCAGCAGATTGTGGAGACAGGGACAGCAGTGGAGAGTGCTAGTTGGAGGGCGCAGGACTCTGCCAACTCGGATCAGCTGCATGTCGACCCTCTGCCTTTTGGTCCATCCATAAGATCAGCGGGGCTGAAACTCCAGGAACAGATGCAGGAGTCTCTGGCAGGTTGTCTCCAGGGTCGATGTGAGTGTGGAGGGAATGGAGGAGTCCATAGCGACCATGAGCAGTGCCTTTGTGGGGTCATTGGCGCATGAACGCATCACCATGGAAAGGATGGCAACCTCTATGGAGGAGATAAGTCGCCAGGGTATGGAAAACATGGCGAGTGCTCATAATAGAATGACATCTCTTGAGGAGCGATGGGCATCTATTGAACAGCGAAACCAGACCTTCATGGAAGTCCTTCTGAGTAGGACTGCCAGTGCAGATACGGGTCCCCATGGCCCCCTGATGTGCAGCAAGGTGCTCTCAAGCCACTTCCAAGCGCTGGCCCCTTCTGGCCTGTGCAGCTTCAGGTGGGTGAGCAGCAGCCTGGCGCTCCTGTTGCTGCTGCTGTTTTTCCTGGTTCTACTGGTGCCGCGGCTGGTGTTTGAGCTCATCTAATGCCCAGAAGGGAAGGAAATAAATGGCTCCCATGCTTCTGGTATATGACTCCGTTGAGGAAGCGCTGAGTGAGGGTGGCGAGAGGGGTTTCCCGGGAGGTCCTACTGGAGATGTGTGTGAGGCTCCAACCTTCCACAGGTGTGGCTAGGCCTGGTAAAAGTTCCCCCAGACCAGAGACAACAAAGTCCTGCCACCTGCAAATGATGACTGATCAAATATCCTCTTTAATGTTGGACCTGCAGCTGATAGTCAGCAAGCCAATAGTGTTCATGCCAGGTTTCACAGGCGTGATCCCCACCAGGTGTGTATTACATGGGAAAAGTGTTAAACAGGCAAGGGCCTGTTAAAATGGGATTATGAAGGCTAATTAGTGCTGTTTAAGGGCCCTAAAGACCAGTCCTGCCTGTTGCAGACGGGACTGAATCGGGTCAATCAGACACACCTAGGTTAAAATGGCGTGGAGGTGGGAACCAGGTGGGGGGGTCCCGACCCCCAGGTTTTGCGATTTTAACCCTCCGCCCGCCTCTCGGCCCAATGAAAATCGAGGCCGTAATTTAAAAAAAAAATTATTTGACGTGTAGATGTGTTTTTTGAGGTATTTCCATTCATGCTTATAGGGTTTCCGTAGATATCGGAATGGTAGCATAGTGGTAATATTACTGGGCTAGTAATCCAGAGGCCTGGAATGAGAATTTGCAGACAATGAGTTCAAGTCCCACATCAACAGCTAGGGAATTTAAATTTAGTTAATTAAATAAATCTTGAATAGAAAAACTGATAGCAGTAATGAAGCTATCAGATTTTTGTAAAAATTCATCTGGTTCATTAATGTCCTTGAAGGAAGGAACACATCTGGGGACTGGTGCAAAAATTGGGAGAGCTGTCCCACAGACTAGGCACGCAACAGTCTGACTCACAGAATCATACCTTTTAGTCACAAACTCCTCCATCACCATCCCTGGGTATCTCCTGTCCCACCGGCAGGGCAGACCCTCCAAGGTGGCGGTACAGTCGGGAAGGAAACCTTCTGCTGATTACCACCTACCGCCCTCCCTCAGCTGATGAATCAGTACTCCTCCATGTTGGACACCACTTGGAAGAAGCACTGAGAGTAGCAAGGGCACAGAATGTACTCTGGGTAGGGGTCTTCAATGTCATCACCAAGAGTGGTTCACTAGTGTCGAAATCTCGACTCCGAGTAAGACTCTAAAACACAAGCAGTACCATCAGATTGTTAGTTTAATTTTTACTTGTGCAAGGGGAGAGCTGCCTGGACAAAGGCTAGGCCAACATCTCCACCGAACATCAGTGAATGTAGCATATTTATACACTCAAACAAGCAAGCGTTCCATAAATCACATGTAATGGTATTGTATCATTTTAAACACATTAAGAGTTTGCACAAGGACAATCAAAAGGTCAGCAGGACAGAACTATCTCCAGACAAGGTTAGTTAATCATATATTCTGTCAGGAGGTTCTGTCTGAAACTTGTTACCAAAATGATTTACTTACTCATGTTTGATCATCTTGTTACCAAAATGATTAGCTTACTCAATAGTTTTGCTTCTTTGTCTAGCGCCAATCATTAATAGTTTATCTATTCTGTAGCCTTATGCCTCCCTTGTGCTAGTGAGTCAATTATAGCTGTTATCACATCCTCAATGTGGGTGGGTATTATGAAAGATCTCTTGGTCCTGGACACGTTGTGACACATTTACTTTTACTTGCTTTAGCTACAACCTAAGCAAGTTTGTTCTTTCACTTGGCCATTTTATTCTACCCAGCATGCTAAGTATAATGTCAATTTCCACATTCCTCCCTTTTGTCCTAACTAGGACAATAATCTAATCAGATCTGGATTCTTCAGAGCCTTTCTAACTCCATGGCTTCTGCCTTTTCTGAATTTTGTTGAAACAGCCTATATGCCATTTTATTGGAATTAAAGGGGATAGGTCTTAATGGAATTCCTCCCTTCATACGGATGGGCACCTATGTGCATACCCAACAACTGGAGGCATTAGTTCCCCTAGCATAAGTGTAAGACATATACAAAAAGGTGTTTACATGCAATTCGGGCATTACAGGTATTATAAGTGTCACAAGGAAACGTAGTTCTAATGTCCATTTCCATTTACTGATGGGGTTGGCGATTCCTCTTCCTCGGGTTCTGGGGCTCTTTTGCAGTGCGAGGCGTGGATCCATGTTGGTCTCTCTTTCACCTTTACAGCAGTGTTGGTGGTTAACAGGATCTGGGACGGACCCTCAAATCTTGGGTGAAGGCTACTCTTTCTCTTGAACACCTTTACGTAGACGAACTCGCCGGGCTCCAAGCTATGGCATTTTCCTTCGGCAGGTGCAACTTGGGCTTCTTTTACCTGCGAATGGAAACTAGAAAAACATTTTGTTAGAGCAATGCAATAGTTTAGCATATTTTCTTCCATTTTGTGAATGCCCATTTGTTTAGCAGTAAACGGTGCAGAAAAAGGCAATCGTTGGGGACGTCCCATGATGATTTCATGTGGTGATAATCCTGTTGTTCTGTTTGTTGCTGACCGCATTACCATCAATGCTAGGGGTAACAGTTCGACCCATTTGAGTCCAGTCTCATCACATAGCTTAGCTAACTTATTTTTCAACATTCCATTATATCGCTCCACCAGCCCAGCTGACTGTGGATGATAGCTGCAGTGAAAATGCTGATTGATTTGCAAAGCCTTACACATCTCTCGCATAATTGTCCCAGTAAAATGTGACCCATTGTCACTCGAGAGTTGTACAGGTATACCGAATCGTGGTACAATTTCCTTTAACAAATGTTTAGCGACGGTAACAGCGTCATTCTTTTTACATGGAAAAGCTTCAACCCATTTAGAAAACACATCTATAATAACTAATACATACTTGAAACCCATACATGCGGGTAATTCAATAAAATCTATTTGCAAATTCACAAAAGGTCCTGTTGGATTTGGGTGGGAGGCAGACTGTACCTTTTCCGTTTTTCCTGGATTCATCGTCTGACAGGTAGTACACTTTTCACTTATTTGTTTTGCAATTGCCGAAATACCCGGTGCGTACCATGTCTGTGCAATATAGTCTGCCATCCCCCCTTTGCCCGCATGTGTGAAAGTATGAACACAGCGGGCAATCCATGGGAGCAAAGATCTGGGTGCCACCACACGGCCGTCATGGTGAACCCACACTCCCTTAGGTGCTTTATCACATTGATCTTGTGCCCAGTCTAACACCTCCTCAGTACTGGCCTGTGACTGAAAGGCCAATACATCATCCAATGTGGGCGGCAAATCAATGGGTTTTGTGTTTTTAAGAACATAGGCTGACACCTGGGAACCTCTATGTGACAAAGCAACACCTTTTGCAGCCCTGTCAGCCCTGTCATTGCCCAATGCAATTTGGTCCTGATTGCCTGTGTGTGCTTGACATTTAATAATAGCAATTTTACGTAGACACTGGACAGCACGTAAAAGATTGTCAACTTGTTCTGCATTCTTGATCGTTGAGCCTGCGGAGGTCAAGTAACCCCTAAATTTCCAGATCTGTCCATAATCATGGGCAACTCCAAAGGCATACCTTGAATCTGTATAAATATTAACAGTTTTGTCTGTGGCCAAGATACATGCTCTTGTGAGCGCGAATAGTTCTGCTTGTTGTGCTGAAAAGGAGTTTGGTAACGACATTGCCTCTGCAGTTGAATTTACCTTCGTGATGGCGTAGCCAGTGCGGGAAGTACCTTTGTCATCTCGGAGGGCTGAGCCGTCGACGAAATATATTAAACCTGGATTTTCTAGCTGTGTTTCACTTAAGCCCACTCGGGGTTTGGTGACCAGCTGGGTTACCGTCTCACAGCAGTGGGGTGTACCATCCTCAATGGTCAGGAGGGGCGTAGCTGGATTTAGGGTTGCACATTGCTTTATGGTCAAGTTTGAATTGGACAGTAATTCTACCTCGTACTTAATGGTACGTGCATGTTGAGGTGTTGAGTGGCGCATTTGGTTAACAGCACCTCGACAGAGTGTGGGACATGTAGTACTGTATGATGATTTAGAGTCACAGTTTGTGCTTGTTGTACAGCATAGTAAGCGACGGCGAATGCGGGCAGGCATCCCGGCAGACCGACTTCTTGTTGGTATTATAATGCCCTGGTCAAGTAAGGACTTGATTACTGGTTCAATGCCTTTTTCTGCTGCTTGGGAGAGAGGATATTGTGCCTTTCTTGGAAGTGGGACTGCAGGATTGAGGGTAACCTTGTAGGGTTGTGCAGTTAACATATTTCCAACCTCATTGGGGTGGCTAGACCATACTTGCTTGGGGATTTGACTCAGAAGTTTCTCTACTTCTAGTAGGAGCGGGAAGTTATGGATGTCCAATGCCCTTGCCTCAAATTTGCCTTCGAACAGCAGGCTTGTCTGCAATTCCACCCCGTATTCCTGCTTTTCTTCATACTGGGCCAAGGTACCCTGAGGCACTTGCCACTCTTTTTCTATTCCTAGTCCTCCCATTCTTTTAACCTTGTGCATGTCCTTGTGCCACCGCTAGGGTGCAATGTGGTTTACTGTCTTTTTCTTCAAACAGGTCCCATGCTTCCATTGGTAAAAGAACAGTGGCGGTTATGCCTTCAGGACCAATTAAAATTTTCCGAATTTTCAGCAAATATCTGTGTTGCAGAATGGGTTTATAATATCTTTTGTGGTATTTGTCCATTCCTGTCTCATCATAAAAGGCTGTGCAGTGGGGCTCTGTATGTCAATGGCCCAAATGCAATTCTTTCTGGTATTCGGACACCGATCTAAGGACAAATTGGAGGGAGCCTATAATAGTTGACAATGTTTTGTTAAGACCATCTTCACAAATCTGCCATGCGTATAGGACCGGGGACAGTTTGATCTGTAGTGGGTGCATACCACATCTGTCTACGGGAACATGGACTTCAAGTCCTTTTTCAGAGCAAACAATCGTTGCCTTCATTTTGCATAATAAGTCTCTTCCTAATAAATTCACTGGTACTTCTTGAGACAGTAAAAAGGTATGTTGATTCCTGTAATTATCTACTTGCACATTGAAGGGTTCTGACCAAGTCATGGTCAGAGTAACTCCTGACAATCCTACGCAACTGGTACTACTGGCTGTACATGGAATTCCTTCTGCATATTGTTTTGTCAACACTGAATTGGTGGCTCCTGTATCTACCAGAAAAGGAATTTCTTTTCCCTCCATACTTATTATTAAGTTGGGCTCTTTTGTCATATTGGTTGAAACTGCAGGCAATCGTACTAGGGGTAATTGCTTTTGGGCAATCTGCGGGTCAGGTCCCAGGCGTCATGTTGAATAGGGTAAATTTAAACTTTGTCCATGATGTGCCTCAATGAATCTGAGATTGGACGTTAACGGAGCAAAGCAAGGCTTTTATTAACTCAGAAAGTAATACACATTGGAGAAGTGTCTCTCATCCAGAGATCTGCTGTACTGCTGTGAGACACGCTGGGGCTTGCTTAAGTAGGGGCCAGGTATGGGCAGAGCCCTACACACAATACAATACAGGTAAGGAAATGAAACTGAAACTAAACTAAACACAGGGAATACAGTGCCTGATGAATGGCATATTTCATCACATTCACCCCTTCTACAGATGTAGTCTGTTCGGGGGTTTGATAGTCCTCTGTGACCGACATAGCTGTTGTGGTGCCGCGGGTGTCGGCTGGGTGTCCCCGGTGGCCTCCTGGGTCTCTGCCGGGGGCGCCGCCAGGGTTGTTGAAGGGGTAGTTGGTGGGGGCCCCGTTGGTCGATGTTCTTCCGGGGGTGGTGAAAGGATAGTGGGTGGGTAAGAATTGCTGGGATCGTTGTTGCTGTTGTTGTCGTGGTTGTTGTCATTACCGGCTGGGGCGACGTCTTTTATGGACACGGTGTCCTCCCTTCCGTCGGCGTGCCGGACATACGCATATTGGGGGTTGGCGTGGAGTAGGTGCACTGACTCCATGAGGGGGTCCGTCTTGTGGCCCCTCACATGCCTTCGTACAAATACCGGACCTGGGGTGGAGAGCCATGACGGCATAGTTACGCCTGAGGTGGATTTCCGGGGAAAGACAAACATTCGTTCATGAGGCGTGGCATTAGTGGCAGTACACAATAGTGACCGTATCGAATGGAGCACATCTGGGAGGACTTCCTGCCAGCGGGAGATAGGGAGGCCCTTGGTCCTTAGAGCTAGAGTGACTGCTTTCCATACTGTCCCGTTCTCTCGCTCCACCTGGCCGTTACCCTGGGGGTTGTAGCTGGTGGTACGGCTCGTGGCGATCCCCCTGGACAGCATGTACTGGCGTAGCTCTTCACTCATGAAGGACGCCCCCCTATCCGTATGGATGTAGCTCGGCATACCGAACAGGCAGAACAGGCGGTTGAGGCATTTAATGACCGTGGCGCTGGTCATGTCTGGGCAGGGGAAGGCGAATGGGAAACGGGAGTATTCGTCCACAATGTTCAGGAAGTAAACATTGCGGTCGACTGACGGGAGGAGGCCCTTGAAATCTAAGCTGAGCCGCTCAAAGGGCCGTGTAGCTTTGATTAAGTGGGCTCTATCTGGGTGGTAGAACCGAGGCTTGCACTCAGCGCAAGTGCGGCAGTTCCTGGTCAGAGACCGAACTTCCTCAATCGAGTAGGGTAAGTTGCGGGACTTTATGAAGTGGAACAGCCGTGTGACCCCTCGGTGGCAGAGGTCGTTGTGGAGGGTCTGCAGCCGATCCCCGGTGGCGCTGGCACACATCCCTCATGAGAGGGCGTCGGGGGATTCGTTAAGGGCCGCGGCCGGTAAATGATGTCATACTCGAAGGTGGAGAGCTCGATCCGCCACCTAAGAATCTTATCATTTTTAATCTTCCCCCTCTGTTTATTATTGAACATAAACGCTACCGACCGCTGGTCGGTAAGTAGGGTGAAGCGTTTGCCGGCTAGGTAGTGCCGCCAGTGGCGCACTGCCTCCACGATGGCTTGGGCCTCCTTTTCCACGTAGGAGTGTCTGATCTCGGGCCCTTGGAGGGTCCTCGAGAAGAAAGCTACGGGCCGCCCCGCCTGGTTGAGGGTGGCCGCCAAGGCAAAGTCAGACACATCACTTTCCACTTGAAAGGGAGTGTTCTCGTCCACTGCCTGTAGCGTGGCCCGCTCAATATCCCGCTTAATGCTTTTGAAGGCGGCGTGGGCCTCAGCAGAGAGCGGAAAAGAGGATGCTTTCAAGAGGGGGCGGGCTTTGTCGGAGTAGTTGGGGACCCATTGGGCATAATAAGAAAATAACCCCAGGCACCTTTTCAGGGCTTTGGGAGTGTTGGGCAGGGGGAGCTCCCGTAGGGGGCGCAATCGGTCGGGGTCTGGTCCGATTTCCCCATTCTCCACCACGCTGCCTAGTATGCAGAGGCGCGTGGTGTTGAAAATGC
The DNA here is from genome assembly GCF_052327205.1 of Somniosus microcephalus. Taxonomy (NCBI): domain Eukaryota; kingdom Metazoa; phylum Chordata; class Chondrichthyes; order Squaliformes; family Somniosidae; genus Somniosus; species Somniosus microcephalus. The sequence continues at coordinate 19,251,697 of NC_141001.1, forward strand.
ACTTGTCCTCGTTGTAAGTGAGGTTGAGTTTTTGTGCGGTTTTCAGGAACCTCTCGAGGTTTGAGTCATGATCCTGATGGTTGTGACTGCAGATGGTGACGTTGTCGAGGTTGGGGAAGGTTGCCTGCAAGTGGTGGTCATCGACCATGCGGTCCATCTCCCTCTGGAAAACCGAGACCCCATTCGTCACCCCAAAGGGGATTCTGAGGAATTGGCAGAGGCGTCCGTTCGCCTCGAAGGCGGTGTACGGGCGGTCCTCTGGTCTGATAGGGAGCTGGTGGTACGCTGACTTGAGGTCGATGGTGGAGAACACCCGGTATTGGGCGATTTGATTCACCATCTCGGATATGCGGGGTAGCGGGTAGGCGTCTAGCTGGGTGTATAGATTAACCGTCTGGCTATAATCTATCACCATCCGCTTCTTCTCGCTACCCCTCACCACCACCACTTGGGCGCGCCACGGGCTGTTGCTGCGTTCGATAATGCGCTCCTTCAGGAGCCTGTCTACCTCGGTCGCGATAAACCGCCTGTCCTCCCAGCTGTACCTCCTGCTTTTGGTCGCTATTGGCCGGCAGTTGGGAGTAAGGTTCGCGAATAGCGAAGGCGGCTTTACCTTCAGGGTAGCCAGACCGCACACTGTGAGGGGCGGCTGGGACCCACCGTAATTGAGCGTGATGCTTTGGTGGTGGCACTGGAAATCCAGGCCCAAGATCACGCTCGCACATAGATTCTTCATGATTAGTAATTTAAAATTATCGTATACAGTTCCGTTAACGGACAATTGTACCGCGCAGTAACCCATAATGGTCGATGTCTGGGTTTTATCAGCCATAGAGATGGTGCCCCGAGCAGGGACCACCGTTAGAGAGAGTTGTTGTGCTAGTTCAGGGTGGATAAAACTCTCCGTGCTTCCACTGTCAATTAAATATTTAACCCCGCACCCGTTTACCTCGATGTCCACCATTGATTTGGATAGCGGGTGCGGTCTGGTCTGGTCCACTGTGACCGATGCCACTGTAGGGCCCTGATCGAGACAAGATGGCGTCCACGCTGTCTGCTCACAAGATGGCAGACCCCACGAGGTCGGGCAAGATGGCGTCCAAGATGGCCGCTCACACGGCGCACACGCGGCGGTGGCGGGTTTTCCAGCGGGGTTCCCTCTGCACACCTTCCCGAAGTGCCCCTTCTTACCGCACTTAAAGCAGGTGGTGCCTTTCGCCGGGCACAGGTTTCTGATGTGCTTCGGCTGCCCGCAGAAGTAGCAGTTGGGGCCCTGACGCATCGCGGCTGTCGTAGGGCTCCCGGGGGGAGAGCGGGGCCCCGACGGTGTCGGGCTGCCGGGCGGGGAAGATGCCTTCCAAGATGGCGGCGCCCTTGGTGCACACATGGCGGCGTGGGCGGCGCGGACCGAAGAGTAGGCGTCCGGGTTTCTCTGGGCCATATTCAGGGATCGCGCTGTGTCCACAGCCTGTTTCAGGTCCAATCCCGTTTTTTCCAGTAGTCTCTGCCGGATGTAAGTGGAGCTGAGGCCTGCGATAAAGGCATCACGAACAAGCTCGTCAGTGTACACTGCGGCTTTTACATCTTGGCACTTGCAGTCTTTGCCAAGCGTTTTCAGGGTGACTAGGAACTCATCCAGCGATTCCCCAGGTCGCTGTGTGCGAGTAGCTAGCAGATGCCTAGCGTACGCCTCGTTCGTAGGCTGCTGGTAATGTGCCTTTAGGATGTTGCAGGAGGCCGGGTACGTGTCGGCGTCTTGGATGAGGGGGTAAACCCGGTGGCTTACCCAATTCCGCAGGATTCCGAGTTTCATACTCTCAGCGTCCGTAGCGCCTGTGATGGCTGTGGAATTGTCCAGGAAGAATTCCATACACTTAAACCAGTGTCCGAATCGTGCCGATGCGTCCGAAGCATGCGGGTCCAAATCCAAACGTTCGGGTTTCAAGAGTTGGTCCATTGCGTTGAAAATTGAGTTAATAAAATTGATGTGCCTCAATGAATCCGAGACTCGACGTTAACGGAGCAAAGCAAGGCTTTTATTAACTCAGAAAGTAATACACATTGGAGAAGTGTCTCTCATCCAGAGATCTGCTGTACTGCTGTGAGACACGCTGGGGCTTGCTTAAGTAGGGGCCAGGTATGGGCGGAGCCCTACACACAATACAATACAGGTAAGGAAATGAAACTGAAACTAAACTAAACACAGGGAATACAGTGCCTGATGAATGGCATATTTCATCACAGTCCACTTTGATTCTGGGTAGCGTTTTGTGCTCCCCACTGGTTGTGGACTGAAAAATTCGCTTGAGGGTGGGTGTGAGCCTACGCTTCGGTAGAACCGTTTCCCTGGGTAAATTCATTACCTTGTCCCCCATTTTGTTGTAATTGCCAGTTTTGACTTTCTTTCTACCACTTCTCCCTGGATCCCTTTCTAAGAGACACCCCTCGAGACACGTTATTCGGTCTAGATTAAATGTACCATCCGGTGGGAATGGCCTTTTCCCCTTTTTGGTCCATTTTACCCATTTGGGTAAGTCATCTATTGATGCCTGACCACAATTCTGGAGCATGTAACAGGCAGGTGTGCCTTTTTCTGGTGTTTTACTTGCTCTGGCTCCCATTTTTATTGGTTGCGATCCCCTGATCACTTTTTACTCTTTACCAATTTAAGTGTTTCTAAGACCCAACCTCCCCTCTTGAATCCCCTGTTATGTTTTTCCAAGAGCTCACAGACAATAGTAGCACAATAATACAAAGCTAAAAAAATATTACAGAGATGACAAAAATTGCAAAAACCCAGAGGGGTATACAGATCATAATTCTTATACTCTAACTAAACAAATAGCCAATTCTCAGTCTGTGTTGTACGCCCCTACAGACTGAATCCTTAACAGTAAAACTTATTACTTTAAAATCCTGTCTTTCAAGGATAAGTCCTATCATTCAAGGACGAGCGTCCCTTTTTTTTACTTTTCCTCTATTTCAAGGATATCCCTCCCTTTCTTTCAAGGGTAATCGTTTCCTTCCTTCAAGAAACAGGGACCTCTACAGACGTCTCTTCTTACCTTCCTTTCAACAATCTGCCCGGCCTGTTTTCAGGGTTCAGGTTTTCAAAATCTCTCTCCCTTTTCTGTCAAGCTGAAAGAGGAAGTGATAACAAAAATTTCCAACTCAACCCTGAAATGAGTCTTAACAGATCACAGTACTCCCGCCGAGACAAACAGACTACACTACTGTACTTATCCAAGGAGGAACCCCTTTGGTGACTAAGCGCGACTGATAACTGGCCAGTTAGGGTCCGTTCTTAGAGAGTCATCGTGTTTTTGTCCGTTTACTCACCAGTAGGTAGTAAGCAATCTCGGTGGAACCTCCAAGTTTTACTGTCGAAATCTCGACTCCGAGTAAGACTCTAAAACACAAGCAGTACCGTCAGATTGTTAGTTTAATTTTTACTTGTACAAGGGAAGAGCTGCCTGGGCAAAGGCTAGGCCAACATCTCCACCGAACATCAGTGAATGCAGCATATTTATACACTCAAACAAGCAAGCGTTCCATAAATCACGTGTAATGGTATTGTATCATTTTAAACACATTAAAAATTTGCACAAGGACAATCAGAAGGTCAGCAGGACAGAAATATCTCCAGACAAGGTTAGTTAATCATATATTCTGTCAGGAGGTTCTGTCTGAATCTTGTTACCAAAATGATTTACTTACTCATGTCTGATCATCTTGTTAATAGTTTTGCTTCTTTGTCTAGCGACAATCATTAATAGTTTATCTATTCTATAGCCTTATGCCTCCCTTGTGCTAGTGAGTCAATTATAGCTGTTATCACATCCTCAATGTGGGTGGGTATTATGAAAGATCTCTTGGTCCTGGACACATTGTGACACATTTACTTTTTCTTGCTTTAGCTACAACCTAAGCAAGTTTGTTCTTTTACTTGGCCATTTTATTCTACCCAGCATGCTAAGTATAATGTCAGTTTCCACAGTAGCACCACTACTGACAGAGCTGGCCGAGCCCTGAAGGACATAACTGCCAGCCTGGGCCTGCAACAGGTGGTGAGAGAACCAACACGAGGGAAAAACCTACTTGACCTCGTCCTCACTAATCTACCTGTCACAGATGCATCCCTCCATGACAGCATTGGTAGCAGTTACCACCGCACAGTCATTGTGGAGACGAGGTCCCGTCATCACACTGAGGACACCCTCCATCGTGTAGTGTGGCACTACCACTGTGCTAAATGGGACAGATTCAGAACAGATCTAGCAGCTCAAAACTGGGCATCCATGAGGCGCTGTGGGCCATCAACAGCAGCAGAACTGTATTCCACCACAATCTGTATCCTCATGGCCCGGCATATCCCTCACTCTACCATTACCATCAACATAAGAACATAAGAACATAAGAAATAGGAGCAGGAGTAGGCCAATCGGCCCCTCGAGCCTGCTCCGCCATTCAATAAGATCATGGCTGATCTGATCCTAACCGCCAATCTACTATCACAGAACCATCTCCTGAATCTAACAGAATTAGACACACGAAATAGGAGCAGGATCAGGCTACACGGCCCCTGGGCCCGCTCCGCTACCCACAGGGCCATGACCGATCCGAACCTAGACTCATGTCCAAATTCCTGCCCGCTCCCCGTAACCCTTTATTCCCTTTACTTCTAGGAAACTGTCTATTTCTGTTTTAAATTTATGTAATGATATAGCTTCTACAGCTTTTTGGGGCAGCATATTCCATGGACCTACCACCCTCTGAGTGAAGTAGTTCCTCCTCATCTCAGTTTTGAAAGAGCAGCCCCTTATTCTAAGACTATGCCCCCTAGTTCTAGTTTCACCCATCATCGGGAACATCCTCCCTGCATCCACCCGATCCAACCCCTTCACAATCTTATATGTTTCAATAAGATCGCCTCTCATTCTTCTGAACTCCAATGAGTAGAGTCCCAATCTACTCAACCTCTCCTCATATGTCCATCCCCTCATCCCCGGGATTAACCGAGTGAACCTTCTTTGTACTGACTCGAGAGCAAGTATGTCTTTTCTTAAGTATGGACACCAAAACTGTATGCAGTAAGCCAGGGGACCAACCCTGGTTCAATAAGGAGTGTAGAAGAGCATGTCAGGAGCAGCACCAGGCGTACCTAAAAATGAGGTGCCAGCCTGAGGAAGGTGCAACACAGGACTACATGCATGCTAAAAAGCGGAAGCAGCATGCTATAGACAGGGCTAAGTGATCCCACAATCAATGGATCAGGTCAAAGCTCTGCCGTCCTGCCACATCCAGTCGTGAATGGTGGTGGACCATTAAACAATAACAGCAGGAGGTGGCTCCATGAATATCCCGATCCTCAATGATGGTGGAGCCCAGCACGTGAGTGCAAAAGCCAAGGTTGAAGCATTTGCAACCATCTTCAGCCAGAAGTGCAGAGTGGATGATCCATCTCGGCCTCCTCCTGAGGTCCCCACCATCACAGAAGCCAGTCTTCAGCCAATTCGATTCACTCCATGTGATATCAAGAAACAGCTGAGCGCACTGGATGCAGCAAAGGCTATTGGCCCCGACAACATCCCGACTGTCGTGCTGAAGTCTTGTACTCCAGAACTAGCCACGCCTCTAGCCAAGCTGTTCCAGTACAGCTACAACACTGGCATCTATCCGACAATGTGGAAAACTGCCCAGGTATGTCCACAAAAAGCAGAACAAATCCAACCCGACCAATTACCGCCCCATCAGTCTACTCTCGATCATTAGCAAAGTGATGGAAGGTGGCGTTGACAATGACAATGCTATCAAGTGGCACCAATAACCTACTCACCAATAACCTGCTCACTGATGCCCAGTTTGGGTTCCGTCAGGACCAATCGGCTCCCAACCTCATTACAGCCTTGGTCTAAACATGGACAAAAGAGCTGAATTCCAGGGGTGAGGTGAGAGTGACTGCCCTTAACATCAAGGCAGCATTTGACTGAGTGTGGCATCAAGGAGCCCTAGTAAAACTGAAGTCAATGGGAATTGGGGGGAAAACTCTCCACTGGCTGGAGTCATACCTAGCACAATGGAAGATGGCTATGGTGGTTGGAGGTCAATCATCACAGCCCCAGGACATCGCTGCAGGAGTTCCTCAGGGCAGTGTCCTAGGCCCAACCACCTTCAGCTTCTTCATCAATGACCTTCCTTCCATCATAAGGTCAGAAATGGGGATGTTCGCTGATGACTGCACAGTGTTCAGTGCCATTCGCAACTCCTCAGATAATGAAGCAGTCCATGCCCGAATGCAACAAGACTCGGACGACATTCAGGCTTGGGCTGATAAGTGGCAGGTAACATTCGCGCCACACAAGTGCCAGGCAATGACTATCTCCAACAAGTGACAGTCTAACCATTGCCCCTTGACATTCAATGGCACTACCATCACCGAATCCCCCACCAGCAACATCCTGGGGGTCACCATTGACAAGAAACTTAACTGGACCAGCCACATAAATACTGTGGCAACAAGAGCAGGTCAGAGGCTAGCTGTTCTGCGGCGAGTGTCTCACCTCCTGACTCCCCAAAGCCTTTCTACTATCTACAAGGCACAAGTAAGGAGTGTGATGGAATACTCTCCACTTGCCTGGATGAGTGTAGCTCCAACAACACTCAAGAAGCTCGACACCACCCAGGACAAAGCAGCCCACTTGATTGGCACCCCATCCACCACCTTAAACATTCACTCCCTCCACCACCGGTGTACCGTGGCTGCAGTGTGTACCATCTACAAGATGCACTGCAGCAACTCAGCAAGGCTTCTTCGGCAGCACCTCCCAAACCCGCGACCTCTACCACCTAGGTGGACAAGGGCAGCAGGCGCATGGAAACTGCATCACCTGCAAATTCCCCTCCAGTCACACACCATCCTGACTTGGAAGTATATCGCCGATCCTTCATCGTCGCTGGGTCAAAATCCTGGAACTCCCTCCCTAACAGCACTGTGGGAGTACCTTCACCACACGGACTGCAGTGGTTCAAGAAGATGGTTCACCACCACCTTCTCAAGGGCAATTAAGGATGGGCAATAAATGCTGGCCACATCCCATGAATGAATAAAAAAAATATGGAATCCCCATAAGTATGAATGGGGATTCCCTTCTTTTATTGGTTGAGCTGGCCCATGTGATTCCAAGGGCACTTGCGAACCGCGTGCTTCCCTGGGATGCGCGGGTACCTGCTGAGGCCCAGGAGCTCGAGTCTCCGTACCTCCCGGACCACCAGGTGCGCGGGCATTTTATTTGCGGATCGGAGGCATTTCCCCCAGGAAGCCTCCGACTGCAAATTCCGGGCCAGTATTTAAGTAGTTTCTCTGGGGTTTCCGTGGATATTCTGCCAGTGCAACAGCGGACAATCGAGAGAACATTTGCAGCAATTCAACTGCACTATCTTTAGTCAGTAAGAATCAATCCTGTGTCTTTGAGATGTTTCCACTGTTAGGTAAATCACACTGACAAGCTCATTAACTGTTCCCATTCAGGCTTCATAATGGTGCCATCATGGCTGTCTACGATCTTGATGGTGAGACCTTCTCTTTAACAGGAGACTCACTCTGTTATTGATGGTGCTGCATGCGAATGATTACAAATGGCTTTAATAATGCATCCACATCAAAAGTAAGTAATTGAAATTATGAACATGATTCAAATTGCTTTGATACATTATAATAGAAGAGATAAAGTATGATATTTGTTACTGCACAGACTGGACCAGTTCCAACTCTGGGCTTGAGAAGGAGAAGGTTATTGAACATGACAATGTTCCCAGATGACTCACAAACTTATACAGTGAGTAATATCTGAGTATCGGAGGCCAGGAAGATCTTAGAATTAACCCTTTGTCTTTGCTGAGTTAGCTGATTCCAGCCGGGCACCAGCTCCGCACTACGATTCACCTCATCACCTCTATGATTAGGAAAGAAAAATTCGAATGGATTTTGTCTCCAGATCGCTGTCCAGCTACACCCGCTGGAAGTGTGCGCCTGTGAGGACAAGATAAGGCTTAACTATGATAGCCCCTAGGGGTTAAATAGCCTGGTGCTATTCACTGTAAAGGCTCACACATGAATAATGGGCACCAGGGTAAGGTGCCCAGGGGTAATCAGCTCCTGTGCAATTGTACAGCAGCAGGAAGTTAACACCTTCAGGAGAGGACACAAGGGAGAGAACTGGTACGAAATGAAGGAGAAAAAATCGTGAAGTCTTGTTGACCAATTGCATCTAAGCCTGCTTGTTCAGATGTGATTGTGTCCTGGAATTGTGTTTCTGTTATCAAGATCTGTAAAACCTCATCTACATCATCTGCTGCTATTTATTGTGCCTGTAACTTGATACTGATATGTAGCAAAAGAGATCTAATGAAGAGGTGCCCAAGAACACATGAATTCATTTTGAAGCATAGATTATTCCTGTTTCAGGAAAAATAATCTCCGGGAATTTCCATGGGGATTCTCCCACTCTGCCGTTGTAACTTTGGCAGAAACCCTGTTTGCCTGCATATCTGAGCATTTCCATTAAACTTCCACTGAAGCTACAGTGGCGGAGTGGGAGAAGTCCCAAGGGAATGACCAGCAAACTAATTGCATATTTTCAACAGCCATGAAGTGAAGCCATTTTTATTCTGTATTTTACTATATGCAGAGTTGATGGCTGCAAGCAGAGATGCTGGGATGTATGTTCAATAGAGGTGGGACATTGAGGATTTGTACCAGCATAGATGGGGAGCATGATACTCGGAACCTTTCTGTCTTCATTTCATACCATTTTAAAATAGTTAAAACGGAAGCTGCCTTCCCTCGGTGGACGGGGGATGAGTTGTCAGAGAACCAGGTCAGAGTGTTTGACCGAGAAATTAGTCAAGGGATTTTGCCAGTTTCAATTTGAATTGTTCATGGGCAAGGCATTAACAGATATTAGGAACCGAGAAGACATATACTCACCTGTTTATTAGCATTACATGTAATAATTACATGATTCAATCTTTGACAGCACTGACATCTGAGGCTCGAGGGCTGAGTTTTGTGACTATTCAGTATCCTGCCTCTGTGTATTAATTAACCTCGAAACAAATCTAACTAACAGTTTTAACCTGTAAGAAATCACACAACACCAGGTTATAGTCCAACAGCTTTACTTGAAATCACAAGCTTTCGGAGCGCTGCTCCTTCTTCAGGTGAAGTGGAGAAATGCATAAAGACACAGCTTATATAGTCAGAGAATCATGTCAGATGTTTACAGGTAACCTTTCCAACTGCCATTTATCGCACCTCGGCAGGGAGATAATCACAGCAGTCAAAGGTGTGAATGGTGTCCAAACAGGTCAGTCAGGGAAACATTACATCAAAGAACAATGAGGTGGGGTCACAAGGGGTCAAATATTGCAGATGCTGGGGTCTGTATGAAAAACAAAAAAACAGACAAAAAACATTTTTTTTGGCTGGAAATCACAGCAGGTCCAGCCGCATCTGTGTAGAGAGAACAAGCCAATGTCGACTCGAGTCTGGATGACCCTGCATCAGGTGGGGTTACATGTAGCGTGACATGAACCCAAGATCTCAGTTTTAACCTGTACACACTGATCTTCAAATAGGTTATTGTTTTTTCCATACATTTGTGTCAGTTACATTTACAATAAAAACCAGCATTCAGGGCTAGAAATTCATTATAGCCCAGGAATGGGTGGTATCTTTAGAAAAGTTTGAGAATTAGTGCCTGGCCCTAATGCTTTTGACTGCATGCAAAATTCATTCTCACTGCTCAAAGAAATGATTGGAGCACTAAATCAAGTCTTAAAGGCCTAGCTCATTAGCGTTATACTCAAAGGGTGGACCAATATCAGGTGCAGTCTAATCTCAACTCTTCATTGCCACAGGCTTTTCCCAGTACTTAAAGGGGAGATTCATTGATACTGCAGCACCTCATTCCCAGCATTGCTGGCTGTGCAGCTACCTCAGCAAAGAGAAGCACAACAAGGAGAAGGAGCCAGAGAACTGAAGCAGGTGTGCTCATGGCAGATCCACCTCAGTCGGATGGTCAAGGTGAGTGAAGGCTTCAACAAATGCTACATACCACCATCTGTACCACAAGCTTCACACACTGCCCAAAGCACCACACTCCCAGCAGTCACCCACCAACAATCTCTACCTACCAACACTCACACCCACACCTCATGCCTTGTACACAATGACAGCTATTCAACTATGGGAGGCATAAGGGTCATTAGTTATTAGAATGAATGTGATATGTTTATGCATAAATTTATTAATGGAGTTTACAATATTTTATGGTCCCTCTCATTTCATCTTTGTGCCCAGGAGGACACTGTGATATGGCATGACAAAGGGATGGTATGATGGGGATGTGGTGAGCAAAAGGGATCTGGGGTTTACGTCATCCCGGTGTGAGACTGTAGGTCTGTTTGAAGGAGGTGGCAGAGTTCTGTGACCACCACCTTGGTGATGCAGAGCCATTTAATACACTGCTACTCGCTTAATTGAAGGTAGGAGAAGTGCTGTCAGAAAACCCTCAGAGGGTAAGGCCTCCTGGTGTGAGCCCTGGTGTCCCTCCTCATCTCTCTGCACACATGTTCCCATATTTCTCACTGCTTACGCTCCCACCACCGTAGATCCTGGAGGGCGAGGTGACATGCCAGTACAGCCCCCATTAATGTTGTCAAGTGTAGCAGTTTGAATCTTTGAACAATTAATGTAGCTATTTTGTAGTTGCCAGAAGACTGCTGATGCAAAGGAAGCTTGAAATTACTCATAGGAACTGCTCTACTGGGTGAAACTGACAACAAACCATTGAAACTAACCTGCCCTGACAGCTGGGAGTGATTAATGCTGATGTCTTTAAGTAACGTCGCTGGAGCCAGCTTCCTGGAGCTGCATACCAGCTCTCCCTGTTGTTGTCTGGTTGAGGCGCTGACGTAAGTGGCGACAATTAATTTTCCAGATTGGGCAGCCAGTGAGTGTTGTACGCTTATTGACATTATGATCTGCCTGGTGTTGAAGTCCCCGGCGGTACCACGTAACGGCGGCGCAATGGGGAGCTGGATTTGACATGTGTCGCTGGATTCGCCTTGCCCTGGCGCTACCCGTTACTGCCATCTGCTGCCGCTAATGGGAGGTGCTAAGATACTGAATTTTCCCCCCATTTTTTCCACTTTTCAGAGGAGACCCCAAGCAGAACATGTGGCCATCCCATGTATTTTTCAGTAACCAACATATCATAGAAGTTTACAGCATGGAAGGTGGCCATTCGGCCCTTTGTATCTATGCTAGCTTTTTGCTGGAACAATCTCATTGCTCAGCTCTCTCCCGATAGCATTGGATCTTCATTTGCTTTAAATATTGATGTAATTTTCCTTTAAAGGATGCAATGGTCTCTGCCACAACCACTTCCTATAGCAAAACATTCCATATCCCAACAACTCACGCTGTAAAGAAAGTTCCGCTACCCTCTCTCCTCATTCTCAGGGATAACATTAAATTGATTCAACTATTCACTCCACCAAAACTTTTTACTAATTTAAAAAAATTCTGCTGACTGCTCTCTTTGGCTTTAATGTCCTTTCCATGATGAGGTGTCTAAAACTACAAACAGTACTCAATCTGCCCTAACCAGTATTTTGTATAAAGTATTTTTACTTCTTCACTCGTGTAGTCTATGCCTCTATTTATAAAACCTAAAATGCTACTGGCCATTTTTATGGCTTTACCTACCTTCACTTGTGCTTTGAAGGAATTACGTATATAAACCCCTATAGGCTGAATTTTAACTCCCAAAAACAGGTGGGTTGGGTTGTGTCTGAGATTAAAATTCAAAAAATCTGGAACAGGAACCGAACCCTCCACTTCCGGTTTTAATAGAGGCGGGGTGAGGGGCGGATGACCAATCTGCTCATGGGAAGTGAGTTGGTTATTTAAATATTATAATGAGGTGGCCTGCCTTCATTTTAACAGTCATTCTATTTTTAACAACAGGCGGCCAGCTTTCCCGGGCTTCAGAAAACACAGCAGCTGAAAGCAAGCGAGAAGAGCGGAATCCATAAGGTAAGTGGCTTTACAGCACTGCTTGTGGGCCAGGAAGAGCAGGAGTGTTTCTCATAGGCTTCAGCCTTCTGAGGTCAGTGTCAGCTGTGGCTCAGTGGGTAGCACTCTCTAGGTGGGAGGGGCTAGGAGTGAGCAGGTGTTACTGGTTGCCTGATTGCAGCAGGGAGTTGGAGTGAGTTTGTAAAAAGTTGGTGGTGGGTTTTGGGGTTTTTGTTTTCAGGTTTTGGGGCCTTTTTTGCCCATAAAAAACAGCCAGATGGCTGCTAAGGTGTCCGGAGTGCCGGGCCCCTCAGAGGACAGTGTTCCCAAGATGAATTTAATTAGGGAAGAAACTGTGGTTGGAAGGTAAAGAAAAAGGCCCAAAGATTTGGGCCGGGACCCTCAGAGGACAGTGTTCCCAAGATGAATTTAATTAGGGAAGAAACTGTGGTTGGAAGGGAAAGAAAAAGGCCCAAAGATTTGGGCCGGGACCCCAGGAGGTTTGGAAAAGAGAACACAGTGGTGGTTCAGTGCGAGGATAAGGAGATACGAGCTTGGGATATTATCCAGGCGGTACATGAGGACTGTGGCGAGTGAAGCTGCTTTGCCTGCCGACCAAAGCCGAATGTTGGGTTCGAGGTGACGGTCAGTGGCCGAGAGGAGGTGGAAAGACTTTTACTCAGTCTGAAAGTTAGCGATAAGTTCTTGGAGGTATCTCTGCTATATTCGGAAGAGGTGGTGGTCTCATTCTTAAACTTGCCAGTTTATATTGGGGACGATGAGCTAATCAAAAAGTTGGAGTCGTGGGACATTAAAATTTGCTCAGCAATTAAGAGGAGATACTATCCAGGAACACGGGTAGCAGATGGAACCCGTTACATAAAGGTACGGTTCCCAGAGGGGGTGAGGTCATTACCGTACAGCATGAAATTCGAGACACTGGAAGGAGTGCAGTACTTTTGAGTGCTGCATGATAACCAAGTGAAGGTTTGTTATTATTGTCTTGGACACGGCCATCTTGTAAGAAACTGTCCAGACTTGTACTGTTATAATTGCGGCGAGTCTGGACACATCGCTTGGAGCTGCAAGGCGGCGAGCTGTGGGGTGTGTCACAAAGGCCCCACCCGCTGTGAGTGTGAGGCAGAAGGAAGCTCTATGAGTGACGAGGAGATGGGAGAAGGAGCAGGAGGTGTGAGTGGAATGGCTGGAGGAGCGGAGAAGTCGGAGGACACAGCTGGTAAATTGAGCACAGGAAGAGGCAGAAAATTGCAGAGCAGAGAACAGGATGGAGATGGTGGAAAACACACCAAGTACAGTGGAAAAAACAAAGACAGTAGCAGGCAGCAAGGGTCGAGTGCAGACTCGAGCCTTAATACGGTTCAGCTCTCCCTAAAGAATCTGGTGTCCGTGGGGGGAGATGAGGCGGGAGCGGGATGCGTGGTAAATGTAAGTACTCCAAAGAAAGACAGGGAGTCGGACATCTCGGTGAGCAGGAGGGGGCAAGACAAGGAGAGGGTGCAAGAGGCAGGAGTCTTAAAGGGGCAGCAGGACGGGATCGGAGACAAAGATGCCAGAAGGGAACAATATAGGTGCGACATTGTCCCAGAGAGAGAAGGATCGGGGAGCAAGGGTCAGAGGTGGAGATGAGGTCAAAGGGAGCAGCACTGTTGGAGAAACCGCGATAGCAGGAAGACTCTCTATGGGAGATGATGTATCTGACGGGGAGCAGGATTATGTATCTGACGGGGAGCAGGCACAGAGGGTTATGGAAGAGCTTGAGAGTGAGGAATTAGAGGGGGACAGAGACATGGAAGTGGGGGGTGGGGTGGCATCATGTGGAAAGGGAAAGGTTAGTGAGGGGCAGAAGGAGGGAGAAAGGGCAGCTCCCTGGCCCAAACTTAATGCAAGGAAGACGCTGAAACAGCAGGGAAGGTTCAACCAGGAGGTGAAAAAGAGTCGGAGGCTGCAGGAAAAAGCAACAGCTGGCCGAAAAGATGGGAAGGAGCATGAGAGGAGGGAAGGGCCAGAGAATAAATGATGGGGAGATTATCAGGCATACTTCCCTTCTTCGGAGCCATGATTACATTGGTCTCGATTAATGTGAATGGACTGAGGGGTGAGAAGAAATTGCAGCAGTTGTTGCAGGGTTTTAAAGGCACAGACTTGTTGTGTCTGCAAGAAACCTTTTGGGATGAGGATATCCTAGAAAGAGTTCAAAAGGTTTGGAAGGGAGAGGTGTTTGCAAGTTGTGCAAACAATAACCGTAGAGGGGTGGCTGTTTTGGTGAGTCCGTCCATAAAAGAGAAGGTTGCCTTGGTGGACAAGGACACTGAGGGGAGATTTTTACGGCTAAGGGTAAAAATGGAAGAATTTAATTGCGATCTCTTTAATATCTATGCACCGAACGACCATTGCAAGCGTCATGAGTTTTTTCGGGGGTTATTCACTGAAGTGGCAGAGGTGGAAAATTCTTGTATAGTGGGGGATTTTAATGTATTTTTATCTCGGATGGATATTTCAGCCAGATGACCTTTAAGGATGATAACTCCAGAGGGATGATTGTAAAAACGATGGCAAATTTAAATTTGAGAGACTTATGGAGGGACCGGAACCCCATAAAAAGGGAGTTTTCTAGATCAGGTTGGGTGGGTGATGTTTTAAAACAGAGTCGAATAGATTTTGTGTTAATGCGGGAAGGGTTAAGTTCTGAGGTGATGGAGATTTATTATAAAAAAGTATTTTTTCGTGATCACTCGGCTTTGGTTCTTAGAATTAGGAACAGCAGAGTTAAGATTGGTTCAGGGGTGTGGATTTTAAACAATCAACACCTGAAAGAAATTTCTTATAAAGAAGGGATTTTAAATATAATAAAGAATGCTCGGAAGGAACCTTTGTTCTTGAAAGAAAGAAGAGTTTGGTGGGACAATTTCAAATATGAGGTAAAAGTTTTTTCGGTACATTATGGGAAAAAGAGAGCGGCAGCTAACCGGCATCGAGAAGAGAATATAAACAAAAGGTTTATGGATGTCTGTAAAGCAGTTGACGGAGGGGATAAGGGAGCGGAGGCTAAGTTCCAGGTACTAAACGAAGAGTGGGAATTATTGCAAGCTGAAAAATGCAAGGGGGCCATTCTCCGTGCAAAGGCTAGAGATGCATTGGAGGGCGAAAGATGCACTAGATATTTTCTAGAACAAGAGAAGCTGCGACAGAGATTATCATTACTTGAAGAGTTGAAGGTTGAGGAGAAGATCATTCATGAAAGCGGGGAGATTTTAGAGGCAGCTAGCAGCTTTTATCAAGAGTTATATACAAAAGAAGACATTTCCAATTTGGCGATGGAGAAGGTTACTGCTTTTATTGAAGAGGCTATAACGGAGGATGAAAGAAGCATGTGTGACAAAGAAGCAGGATTAGCGGAAATAAAAGTAGCATTAAGTGGAATGAAGGGGGGGGGGAAAGCCCTGGGTCCGATGGACTAAGTACAGAATTTTATGAAGAATTTTTTGATATTTTAAGTCCATTGCTCTTAGGAGTTTTTAAGGAAATTAAAATTGAGGGAAGCCTGGCCATCTATGAGGAGAGGTATCATAAGCTTAGCTTATAAAAATAATAAAGGGGATAGACGGGATCTGAAGAATTGGAGGCCCATCACATTATTAAATGTGGATTATAAGATCTTGGGGAGGGTTATGGCAAATCGTTTGAAGGAGGAGTTGCCGCAGATAGTTTTGCCCTCTCAGTCCTATGGAGTCATAGGCCGGGACATCGCAGACTTTGTGGTCTCAATCCGAGATGCGATAGAGCTCATGGAAGAGAGTGGGAGGGAGGCTTATGTATTAAAGATAGATCAAGAGAAAGCCTTTGATAGGGTCTCTCATGAGTTTTTATTGAAGGTTTTGGAAGCATTTGGTTTCAGGGAAAATTTCATTGAGTGGATAAGGATTTTTTATTCAAACATATTTAGCTGTGTTAAATGTAATGGGTTTTATCCAAGTATTTTCCGATACAGAGATCAGTGAGACAGTGTTGTCCCCTGTCCCCATTGTTGTACACAATGGTAGCAGAACCATTAGGTTACATGATGCGAAAGAAACAAGGTATAGTTGGGATTGTGGTTCCCAGTTCTGGGCTGGTGTCGGTGATACACCAATATGCAGATGACACAACCTTAACATTGAGAAATGGGGAGTCAGTGAGGAAAGCTATGGATGTAGTGGAGGAATATTGTAGAGCTTCAGGAGCCAGAGTGAATTATAGTAAGTCCCAATGCCTGGTTGCAGGAAGGGGTAGAGGGGAATGGTTGGGGGAAAGTCCCTTTAAGGTGGTGGAGGTTTTGGAAGTTCTGGGGGTGCATATGGCATGCAAGAAAGACAGAGATAAAGTGGATCGATTAAATTGGGAACCGAAGATTATGAAAATTAAAAAGATTTTGGGAAGATGGGAAAGAAGGTGGTTGAAAGTGCAAGGAAGAGCGACAGTGGTGTCTGCTCTCCTGCTATCTAAGCTATGGTACTTATTGACGGTGGAGGATATTCCTGAGTGGGCGGAAAAGTCCATCCGAAAGGCTTGTGTGAGGTTTTTATGGGAAGGGAAACAAGCCTTGGTGGCTTACAATACCATCATTGGACGGAGAAATCAGGGAGGACTCAATTTCCCAGATATTGATTTGAAGAAAAAATCCTTTAGAATCAAATGGGTGAAGACATTTCTTCAGAAGTCAAATACAAGTTTTTGGAAGAGTTGTTTTGAGCATTTTTTAAAACGAAGTGGGATAGGAGGGCAGGGTATATTGTATATGGAATACAATAATATGTTTATGAAATTGATTGAACTTCTCCCTAGGAGTTATAAGGGGGTTGTGGAGACTTGGGCCCAATTTTTAAAAAGTGTGCAGTTTATGCCCAAGGGGGCTGAGGAATTTTTAGAACAGCCCTTATTTTTGAACAGGTGGGTCAACATCGAAGGAGAGGTTTTATTTAATCAAGCTTTTATAAAAGCTGGTATTATATGTGTGAAAGATGTATTATACAAGGTAATTCCAGGTTGGTTGCCGGAAGCGATAGTGAGGGACATGGTGTGGGAGGAGGATCAGGAGGTAGAGGGAAAAGCAACAGGGATCATGTATGAGAAGATTGTGAGGGCAATGCCACAGGTTTGGATGGAAGAAATAAATGCGGAAATCTACAAAGGAAGTAAAATGCGTCATGCTTTTCCAAGCTTTCTGCTGGAGAAAGGGGGACAGTTGGTCCAATTTGACAACTGTAATACTCGAGATTTCTATGAGGTATTTAGAGAATAGAGATTCAAGACACCTGCTGGTCAGAAGTTTTGGCAGAGTATATACCCACAGCTGGACTTCAACAGGATTTGGAAAGGAGTGTGGGCGAATTTTAAATGTCCAGAATGTTATGTTCATTAATAAATAGACATTCTTATTATGAACACAGCTAGCTTTTGCTAGCTACTTTTATTGAGCACATGTGGACTTGTACAGCATCTTGTAGAGGCTTCCATCTTGACTGCTGCCTTGTGGGTAGCCTAGCCTCATGGGTAATGTAGTCTTAATATAATATATAGCTGGGTAGTGTAGTCTTATACATACAGCTATATACAGCTCTACGGCTCCACCTAGTGTCCACTATAGAATGACATGCTATTGATCACTACATCCCCCTTTCTTTGAGGTTTAACAAAATCAATATCAATCAACTTTAAAGAAAACAATAAAGATAATATCAGTAACAATTTTGTTAGTGCTCTATAAACATAAACATTTTCAAAACAGTCAACACATTTTCAAAGCTTTACATTGTACTCAAAGATTAAGTCTATCAGGCTCTTTTACTTCACGTGTGGATCTTCTCAACACGGGTAAGTCTGATGTGTCTTCATGAGAATGTTCTGGTGGTGAATGACAAGATGCAGTTGCGGCATTGTCATCAATCTGGTCTTGAATAGTCTCTTGTGTTTTTAGGAGGGAACGGCGGTTCCTCCTGAGAATCTGTCCTTCCTCAGTTCTCACAGTGTATGACCTTGGTCCTACTTCCTCAAGAACTGTAGCTTTCCTGTTCCATGCATCTGGATCCTCAATCCTGACAACATCATCCTTTGTCAATGGTTTTAGAGTTTTGGATGACTTGTCATAGTATGATTTCTGTTTCAGCTTTAACAGTTGAAGTCTCTGTCTCAGTTCCTCACTTTGCTGTTCTTTTGCACAGCAGGGTAGCGTGTTGCGCAACTTGCGACCCATTAGTAGTTCAGCAGGTGAAGAACCAGGGTCTAAAGGTGAGGCTCGGTAGCTCAGCAGGGCGAGATAAGGATCAGACTTGCTTTCTGTCACTTTCTTCAGTAGCTGCTTGAGGACTTGAACACCTTTCTCTGCCTTACCATTTGACTGAGCATACAAAGGACTGGATGTGATGTGCTGAAAGTCATAATGTGCTGCAAACTGTTGCCACTCCTTACAGTTGAAGCACGGTCCATTGTCGCTAACGGCAATCCTGGGAATTCCATGTCTGGTGAAGATGGATTTCACATGCATTATGACACTGCTTGCTGTGGTGCTTGAGAGCAGCGCCATCTCAGGATAGTTAGAATAGTAGTCAATCACTATTAGATAGTCTTTACCATTTAAATGAAAAAGGTCCATACCAACCTTTTGCCATGGTGCTGTTGGTATGTCAGCTACTATCATTGGTTCCTTTGCTTGTTTGTTTTGGTGTTTCTGACATGTCTCACATATGCCTATCATGTTCTCAATGTCCTTATTTATGCCAGGCCAATAAACAGTGTCTCTTGCTCTCCCTTTGCATTTTTCAATTCCGAGGTGTCCCTCATGAATCCTTTTGAGCATGTCTTGACGTAGAGCCTATGGAATGACTATTCTGTTCTGTTTTAGTAATAGTCCACTTGCGACACTCAATTCTGACCTTATGTGAAAATATTTTGGACAGGAACCTTTTGGCCAACGATGATGAATGTTCTCTATTACTGTTTGTAATACTGTATCTTTTACTGTTTCTTCTGCTATTTGCTTTGATTTTGTGTCCGACACGGGCAGCGCAGCAGTGACCATACTCACATGAACATCCACGTCTTCTTCAGTAGAGCTCCCATGACTCATTGTGGGTGCTCGGGATAGTGCATCTGCTAACACTATGTATTTGCCTGGTGTGTAGATCAGTTCAAAGTCATATCTTTGCAGCTTCATCATGAGTCGTTGAATCCTTGGAGACATCTCATTCAGGTTTTTTTTTATGATGGCAACCAGAGGGCTGTGGTCTATCTCAACTGTGAAGGTGGGAAGTCCATATATGCAGCCATGAAACTTTTCTAGTCCAACTACCAAGCCTAGACATTCCTTTTCAATCTGAGCATATCGACACTCAGTATCATTCATAGACCTGGAGGCATAGGCAACAGGCTTCCAATCTTCACCCTCTGCTTGTAGCAAGACTGCACCTAGGCCATCTTTTGATGCATCCGTTGACACTTTGATTCTTTTGGTTGGGGCAAAGAAGGTGAGTATAGGTGTGGTTGTCAGCACTGTTTTGAGGTTTATCCACTCTTGTTCATGTCTTTCTGTCCATGCGAACTCATTTGTTTTATGTAGCAGGTCTCACAGACAGGCTGTCTTGGCTGACAAGTTAGGAATGAACTTTCCAATGAAGTTTATCATCCCCATGATGCATAGCACTCCTTTTTTGTCAGTGGGTCGGGGCATTTTGAGTATGGTGTTTACTTTTTCCATATCTGGCTCTATTCCTTTACCAGATAGATTATCTCCTAGGAAAGTGACTTCCTGGATGCCAAACTGACACTTGGCTTTGTTGAGCTTCAGTCCATTCCGGCGTATGCTCTGTAGCACTTTAGTCAGTCTCTCATTGTGTTCTTTCAGTGTGGAGCCCCGGATGATGATGTCATCAACATAGACCCGAACTCCTTCCAGACCTTCAATTATGTGTTCCATCGCTCTATGAAAGATTTCAGATGCAGATATTATCCCGAAAGGCATTCTGAGGAAACAATACCTGCCAAATGGCGTGTTGAAGGTACAGTATTTGGTGCTCTCTTCATCCAGTTTTAGTTGCCAAAATCCTTGTGAGGCATCGAGCTTTGTAAAGTATCTGGCACCTGACATTTCACTGGTGATTTCTTCTCGCTTGGGAATCTGGTAGTGTTCACGTTTTATGTTTGCATTTAAGTCCTTTGGATCAATGCATATTCTTAGATCATTGTTCTTTTTCTTTACACATACCATGGAGTTAACCCAGTCTGTTGGCTCTTCGACTTTCCTGATGACTCCTAGTGTGGTCATTCTGTCCAGTTCATTCTTGAGCCGGTCACGCAGGGGTGCTGGAACTCTTTGTGGAGCATGTGCAACTGGCTGAGCATCCTGCTTT
The DNA here is from genome assembly GCF_052327205.1 of Somniosus microcephalus. Classification (NCBI taxonomy): domain Eukaryota; kingdom Metazoa; phylum Chordata; class Chondrichthyes; order Squaliformes; family Somniosidae; genus Somniosus; species Somniosus microcephalus. Next base: position 19,272,178 of record NC_141001.1, read on the forward strand.
AGCTGGATCTTGTAAGTGAATGGTAGAACTCCAAATCCTTTCAACACATCCTGGAAATTATTCACTACAGAATCCATCGAGTCATCTGGTCTGCTTATGGCACAGTTTATACGGTAGACTCTTTTGACCAGTTCTAAGTCCTCACAAGCTTTGTCACCCAGTAGTGAATCAAGCCTTTCAGCCACAACAGAAAACATGAGATGATGCACTTTGTCTTTGACTGTCACTTTAAGTCTGCATACACCTAAGCTAGCTATTTTCTGTCCATTATAGTCCTTCAGTAGTACTGACTTTTTCTGTATTTTGGGCTTTTCTTTCATATTGTTAATGTCACTCATACTGATTAAGTTTGCTTTTGCCCCAGTGTCTAGTTTCAAGGTAACTAATGCTCCATTTACCTGCAGTGGGATCATCCATTTGTCCTCTTTTACTGCATTAACTTTATGTTCAGCATTGTCCATTTCTGAGGGCTGCACAATTTCTGTATCCTTTTTGATATTGTTACATGACACCATTCCTACAAAAAATGTCTCACTTAAATCAGTGTCCTCAATTACATTAACTCGTTGCCCTTTCTTAGTTTGTACTTTTGAAAAGCATTGTTTGGCAAAGTGATTCTTTCCATTACACTTCGTGCACATTTTTCCAAACGCTGGGCATTGTCTTAACTGGTGTTTGTAGCCACAGCGTTTACAATTAAAAATTTCATTCTCCGATTGCTTTTCCTTATTGATTTCACTGAAAGTCTGCACGTGCTTTCGAGCTAGCTCGCTGGCTTGGCATATTTTCACCGCATTTTCCAAATTTAGTTCTGTTTCTCTCAACAGACGTTCCCTGACTTTTTTATCATGAATAGCAAACACAATCTGGTCACGAATCATGGATGCTTTGAGCTCAGAGAAATTACATGTCTGTGCTTTCAGTTTCAGATCAGTTATAAAGCTATCAAAAGTCTCATTTTGTTGCTGTGTCCGAGGACGGAAGATGTATCTTTCATACGTCTCATTCTTTTTGGGAGAACAATGTGCATGAAATTTCTGTAGCACATCGTCTAATTTGTCTCTGTTCTCCGCTGGATTAAATACAAATGTATTAAATACCTCTATCGCCTGTGGGCCTGCAACCGTAAGCAGCAACGCTATCTTCCTTGCGTCTGGCTTCGTACCGAATCCGATGGCTGCAATGTAGAATTCGAATTGCTGTTTAAAAGTCTGCCAATTGTAGTCGATTTTTTCTGTGAGTTTCAAACACTCTGGTGTCTTCAAATTCTCCATGTCGCTTTTCACAATTTTCAGCAGATCTTCACCACCCTGGTACCATGTTATGTTCATTAATAAATAGACATTCTTATTATGAACACAGCTAGCTTTTGCTAGCTACTTTTATTGAGCACATGTGGACTTGTACAGCATCTTGTAGAGGCTTCCATCTTGACTGCTGCCTTGTGGGTAGCCTAGCCTCATGGGTAATATAGTCTTAATATAATATATAGCTGGGTAGTGTAGTCTTATACATACAGCTATATACAGCTCTACGGCTCCACCTAGTGTCCACTATAGGATGACATGCTATTGATCACTACACAGAATGGATTGAACTCGATTTCAAATTGGCTCATAACCGGATCTATACCATGATGGTCTTGTGCAAGATTGGGCAAGTGGAGGGGGCAACTTGGCCAGTGTGTGGGACATGGGATGAGACTCTGTCCCATTTACTGGTGTTATGTCTGCAGTTAAGTGATTTTAAGTACTATGTTAGACAGTTGTGTGAAGCTTTTTTGCTGGGTGGGGACTGAAGAGCGAGAATGGGAATCCCGTGGGACTCAGTTTTGAGATGGGGATTGCAGGAGAGCCTGCCCGAGTCTAGCGGAGCGGCGATTAATTTAATGTTCAGTTTGGCTAGATTTCTGATTGTGCAAAGAAGGAATGCTCTGTTTTTTGAGGGGAGGAGAATCAATCTAAAAGATTATTTTAAATATAAGCTAAAAGTTCATTATAAGGCTCTGTGGATGTTTTATTCAGAAACGAATTTAAAGATAGTATTTTACAACCAATTTTTAAAGTACAATCGATTAATATATGTTACAGGAGACAAATTAAACTTCAGGTTTTGATGTTAAAATGTGGTGGAGGAATGGCTGTGCAGAGCGGCGGAATTGATTTGTATGATACAATGGAATGATCATGATGTTGTAAATGTTCTTAATGTTCAATAAAGTATATTAATTAAAAAAAAGTGGGTAACACAACTTGCCTCTGAGTCAGAAGGTTGTGGGTTCAAGTCCCACTCCAGGGACTTGAGCACATAAAAATCTAGGCTGACACTGCAGTGCTGAGGGAGTGCTGCATTCTTGCTGCTGCTGTCTTTCAGATGAGATATTGAACTGTAGCCCTGTCTTCTCTCTCAAGTGGATATATAAGATCCCAAGGCACTATTTCTAAGAAGAACAGGGGAGTTATCCCCAGTGTCCTAACCAATTTTTAGCCCTCAATCAACCTAACAAGCTTGCTGTGTGCAAATTGTCTGCCATGTTTCCCACATTACAACAGTGACGATACTTCAAAAAGTATTTCATTGGCTGTGAAGCGCTTTGGATGTCTGGTGGTTGTGAAAGCTGCTATATAAATGCAATCTTTCTTTCTCTCTGTTGATCCACACCTTCATCCATTATTTGTTTTTCTGGGATATCCTGGATATGTCTCCGGTAACGCCCTGGAAGGATCCGAAGGCAAAAAAGTTGAGGATGATGGTCAGTTTCACAGCCTCTGGTAATGCATGGCCACCAGGTCCAGCAGGGAACAGGCCCTCCTGCAGGAGGCTGCTGCTGTCTGCCATCACCCGCCTTGACAACCTCTGCACTGCTCATCAGAGAGGTCAAGGAAGCTGAGCCTCTGCCTGTACACCCTGTTACACCGGCAGTGCCTCCTGCGAGCTCCACCCCTCTGCTGCTGCTCCCCTCTCTCCGTCTCCTCTCTGCTGAACACCTGCAGGTCTCTCCACAGCAGGCTGTGGTTGCTGCTGATGGTCATCTTGCTCTTCATCTGAGGTCCAATCTAAGGCAGCCAAGGCGCTAGCCATCCTGCTCCTCCAAATATCTCCAAAGTGCAGAGATGAACCTCTCACCATAAGTACTCTGAATAAACCCTTTCCTAGTGGTAAGTAAGAAAGCAGCAGCGAGCACTACTTACGGCAGTATTTGCCCGACTTTTAATGAGCCCCATGAATTGCTGTTCTCTTCTCACCTTGGTTTCGCTGGCGAGTTTCAGGAAGCCTGTGCACCCCGTGGTGTGGCATTAAATTTGAATGTAGGTTGAATATCGCTGGAATTGATCGATTAATGTATTTAAATTGCTAACCGGAGGGGGGTTATGCACAACCAGCCGAAAGTGCACGAGTTAAAACCAGACATCGGTGCATTGGAGCCATCTTCCGCACACGACGCATTTCCGGCTATTTTAACCAACCCATCCGCACCTGAACCCATGCACTGCTCCAGGTTAAAATCCCCCCAATATCTTTCGAGTTACAGTTGTTCAGCTCAATCTTCCTGGGTCAAATTCAAATTTCTGTTATAATAAGCTGCTTTAAATAGCTCAGCTTCTTATCAAAATGCCCTTATTTGGCATGTCGAATATGGCAACATGACTGAATCTGGCCTGGTTCACATTCAACATTACAAGCTGGATATTAGCTCGGAGGCAAGGAGGGAGCGGGGGCGGTGGGCGGGGGGGAGTGGGTGGGGGGGGAAGGTGGGGGCGGGGGGGAGGTTGGGGGGGGATGCTGTTTTGAGAACGTCTTTAAATTTTCTTCTGTAGGTTTCCCTGATTGACAGGCTGGCTGCTTGTCAAGCGGGAAAGTCGGCAACACAAGGTGGCAGCTGAGCTGGGCTGAGGGCGAATGGGTGATGGTCGTGGGGGGTCTGATCGCAGGGGGATCCCATTGTGAGGGAGTCCGATCACTGCGGGTGCGGGGAACGGTGGCCGGTGGGGTGCGATCATGGGGGGAGTGGGAGAAGGTGGTCGGGCTGGGTCCAATCACGGGAGCGAGGGAGCAGGTGGTGGTCAGGAGGTCCAATCGTGGGAGCAGATGGTGGTCAGGAGGTCCGATTGCAGGGGGAGGGGCAAATGGTGGTCAGGAGGTCCGATAGCGGGGGGAGGAGCAGATGGTGGTCAGGAGGTCCGTTCGTGGGGGGAGGAGCAGATGGTGGTCAGGAGGTCCGATCACGGGGGGAGGGGTAGATGGTGGTCAGGAGGTCCGATCATGGGATTGATGGGCAGATGGTGGTCAGGAGGGCTGATCATGGGTGGAGGGGTAGATGGTGGTCAGGAGGTCTGATCACAGGTAAGGGGCAGATGGTGGTCAGGAGGTCCTATCACGGGGGAAGGCGCAGATGGTGGTCAGGAGGTCGAAGCGCGGGAGCGAGGGGCAGATGGTGGTCAGGAGGTCCAATCGCGGGGGGAGGGTCAGATGGTGGTCAGGAGGTCTGATCGCGGGGGGAGGGGCAGATGGTGGTCAGGAGGTCCGATCACGGGATTGAGGGGCAGATGGTGGTCAGGAGGTCTGATCGCGGGTGGAGGGGCAGATGGTGGCCAGGAGGTCCGATCGCGGGGGGGAGGAGTAGATGGTGGTCAGGAGGTCCGATCACGGGGGGAGTGGCAGATGGTGGTCAGGAGGTCTGATCATGGGATTGAGGGGCAGATGGTGGTCAGGAGGTCTGATCATGGGGGCAGGGGCAGATGGTGGTCAGGAGGTCAGATCATGGGCGAAGGGGCAGATGGTGGTCAGGAGGTCGAATCGCGGGAGCGAGGGGCAGATGGTGGTCAGGAGGTCCAGTCGCGGGGGGAGGGTCAGATGGCGGTCAGGAGGTCCGATCATGGGATTGAGGGGCAGATGGTGGTCAGGGGGTCCGATCACGAGGGTAGGGGCAGAGGGTGGTCAGGAGGTCCAATCGTGGGAGCAGATGGTGGTCATGAGGTCCGACCACGGGGGAAGGGGCAGATGATGGTCAGGAGATCCGATCACGGGGGGAGGGGCAGATGGTAGTCAGGAGGTCCGATCACAGGGGGAGGGGCAGATGGTGGTCAGGAGGTCCAATCATGGGAGCGAGGGGCAGATGGTGGTCAGGAGTTCCGATCGCGGGGGGAGGGGCAGATGGTGGTCAGGAGGTCCGATCACGGGGGAAGGGGCAGATAGTGGTCAGGAGGTCTGATCGTGGGGGGAAAGGCAGATGGTCATCAGGAGGTCTGATCACGGGATTGAGGGGCAGATGGTGGTCAGGAGACCCGATCACGGGGGAAGTGGCAGATGGTGGTCAGGAGATCCGATCACGGGGGGAGGGGCAGATGGTGGTCAGGAGGTCCGATCGCGGGATTGAGGGGCAGATTGTGGTCAGGAGGTCCGATCGCGGGGGGAGGGGCAGATGGTGGTCAGGAGGTCCGATCACATGATTGAGGGGCAGATGGTGGTCAGGAGGTCCGATCGCGGGGGGAGGGGCAGATGGTGGTCAGGAGGTCCGATCGTGGGAGCGAGGGGCAGATGGTGGTCAGGAGATCTGATCGCGGGGGGAGGGGCAGATGGTGGTCAGGAGGTCCGATCGCGGGGGGAGGGGCAGATGGTGGTCAGGAGGTCCAATCACGGGGGGAGGGGCAGATGGTGGTCAGGAGGTCCGATCACGGGGGGAGGGGCAGATGGTAGTCAGGAGGTCCGATCATGGGGGGAGGGGCAGATGGTAGTCAGGAGGTCCGATCGCGGGGGGGAGGGGCAGATGGTAGTCAGGAGGTCCGATCACGGGGGGAGGGGCAGATTGTAGTCAGGAGTTCCGATCGCGGGGGGAGGGGCAGATTGTAGTCAGGGGGTCCGATCACGGGGGGAGGGGCAGATGGTGGTCAGGAGGTCTGATCACGGGGGGAGGGGCAGATGGTGGTCAGGAGGTCCGATCGCGGGGGGAGGGGCAGATGGTAGTCAGGAGGTCTGATCACGGGGGGAGGGGCAGACGGCGGTCAGGAAGTCCGATCATGGGGGGAGAGGCAGATGGTGGTCAGGATGTCCGATCGCGGGGGGAGGGGCAGACGGCGGTCAGGAGGTCTGATCACGGGGGGAGGGGCAGACGGCAGTCAGGAAGTCCGATCATGGGGGGAGAGGCAGATGGTAGTCAGGAGGTCTGATCACGGGGGGAGGGGCAGACGGCGGTCAGGAAGTCCGATCGTGGGGGGAGAGGCAGATGGTGGTCAGGATGTCCGATCGCGGGGGGAGGGGCAGATGGCGGTCAGGAAGTCCGATCGCGGGGAGAGGGGCAGATGGTGGTCAAGATGTCCGATCGCGGTGGGAGGGGCAGACGGCGGTCAGGGGATCCAATCGCAGTCGGGTGGATGACCGGTCGCGGTGGTGTGGTTCCTGGGTAGCTTTTTGGACCTGGAGGAAACTCTCTTCCCCCTCCTGGCCCACGAGCAGTGCTGTAAAGATCTCATGGATTCAGCCCTGCTTCGCCAACTTTCACCTGCCGGATTTTTATCTTTTTAACCTCCCTCTCGACCAAACCCATCCGTTTTTGGGTGTTAAAATTCTCCCCTACATTTCTGGCTACAGTGAACATGATACAATGGTCTTGTAATATAGATGAAACTGACTCAACCTTCAATAATACAAAAGCAAAATACTGTGGATGCTGGAAATCTGAGATAAAAACAGAAAATGCTGGAAACACTCAGCAGGTCAGGCAGCATCTGTAGAGAGAGAAACCGTTAACGTTTCAGGTCGACGACCCTCTATCAGAACTGGAAAAAGTTGGAGATGTAACAGGTTTTTAAGCAAGTGTAGGGGCAGGGAGAGTGGGAGGGGAGGAAAGAACAAAAGGGAAGGTCTGTGATAGGATGGCAGGCAGGAGAGATTAAAAAACAAAAGGGATGATGGTGCAAGGCAAAAGGGGATGGTAATGGGACAAGACAAGTTAAGTTTCTTCACTTATGAACTTTCCTCCCTGTAATGATCAATAACATGTCATTCTATAGTGGACACTAGGTGGAGCCGTAGAGCTGTGTAGAGCTGTATCTAGCTGTATGTATAAGACTACACTACCCAGCTGTATATATATTAAGACTACATTACCCATGAGGCACTAGGCTACCCACAAGGCAGCAGTCAAGATGGAAGCCTCTACAGATACTGTACCTAGTCCACATGGGCTCAATAAAGTAACTAGCAAAAGCTAGCTGTGTTCATAATAAGAATGTTTATTTATTAATGAACATAAGACTCCTCTCCCCCCGATGTTTCTGTTGGTGACATTATACTGGAGGTGGTGGAAATGGCGGAGGATGATCCATTGAATGTGGAGGCTGGTGCGGTGAAATGTGAGGACAAGGGGAACCCTGTCATGGTTCCCGGAGGGAGGGGAAGGGGTGAGAGCAGAAGTGCGGGAAATGGGACGGACGTGGTCGTGGGTCCTGCTAACCATGGAGGAGGGACATCCTCGACTGAGGAAATAGGAAGAAATATCGGAAGCACGGGTACGGGAAATGACATAGTCAGAACAAATGTGACAGAGACGGGGAAACTGGGAGAATGGAATAGAGTTATTCAAGGAAGCGGGGTGGGAGGAAATGTAGTCAAGGTAGCTGTGGGAGTCGGTGGGCTTATAGTAGATATTAGTTGACAGCCTACTCCCAGAAATGGAGATAGAGAAGTCAAGGAAAGGAAGGGAAGAGTTGGAGACGGACCATGTGAATGTGAGGGAAGGGTGGAAATTGAAAGCATAGTTGATGACATTTTTCAGTTCGGGACGAGAGCAGGAAATGGCACCGATACAGTCATCAATGTACCGGAAAAAGAGGGGAGAGAAGGGACCTGATGAGGACTGGAACAAAGAATGTTCCACATATTCCACAAAAAGGCAGGCATAGCTGGAACTACTTTCTATATTACTGATTATTATCTTTTGTATTGTTAGCCTTAGCTTTATCGTATGGTTCCCTTTTAATAAATATATATATATATATATATATATATATATTTATTTTTATTTTATTGCCCATCCCTAATTGCCCTTGAGCAGCTGGTGGTGAGCTGCCTTCTTGAACCGCTGCAGTCCGTGTGGTGAAGGTACTCGCACAGTGCTGTTAGGGATGGAGTTCCAGGACTTTGACCCAGCGACGATGAAGGAACGGCGATATATTTCCAAGTCAGGATGGTGTGTGACTTGTAGGGGAACTTGGAAGTGGTGGTGTTTCCATGTGCCTGCTGCCCTTGTCCTTCTAGCTGGTAAAGGTCGTGGGTTTGGGAGGTGCTGTCGAAGAAGCCTTGGTGAGTTGCTGCAGTGCATCTTGTAGATGGTACACACTGCAGCCATGGTACGCTGGTGGTGGAGGGAGTGAATGTGTAAGGTGGTGGATGGGGTGCCAATCAAGCAGGCTGCTTTGTCCTGGGTGGTATTGAGCATCTTGAGTGTTGTTGGAGCTGCACTCATCCAGGCAAGTGGAGAGTATTCCATCACACTCCTGACTTGTGCCTTGTAGATGATGGAAAGGCTTTGAGGAGTCAGGAGGTGAGTCACTCGCCACAAAATACCTAGCCTCTGACCTGCTATTGTTGTCGCAGTATTTATGTGGCTGGTCCAGTTAAGTTTCTGGTCAACGGTGACCCCCCAGGATGTTAATGGTGGGGGATTTGGTAATGGTAATGCCATTGAATGTCAAGGGGTGGTGGTTAGACTCTTTCTTGTTGAAGATAGTCATTGCCTAGCACTTATGTGGTGTGAATGTTACCTGCCACTTATCAGTCCAAGCCTGAATGTCGTCCAGGTCTTGCTGTATGTGGGCATGGACTGCTTCATTATCTGAGGAGTTGCAAATAGAATTGAACACTGTGCAATCATTAGCGAACATCCCCATGTCGGACATTATGATGGAGGAAAGGTCATTGATGAGGCAGCTGAAGATAGTTGGGCCTAGGTCACTGCCCTGAGGAAGTCCTGCAGCGATGTCCTGGGGCTGAGATGATTGACCACCAACAACCACAGCCATCTTCCTTTGTGCTAGGTATGACTCCTGCCAGTGGAGTGTTTCCCCCCGATTCCCATTGACTTCAATTTTACTAGGGCTCCTTGATGCCAGACTCGATCAAAAGCTGCCTTGATGTCAAGGGCAGTGACTCTCACCTCACTTCTGGAATTCAACTCTTTTGGCCATTTTTGGACCAAGGCTGTAATGAGGTCAGGAGCCGAGTGATCCTGGCAGAACCCAGACTGAGCATCAGTGAGCAGGTTATTGGTGAGTAAGTGCCACTTGATAGCACGGTCGACGACACCTTCCATCACTTTGCTGATGATTGAGAGTAGACTGATGGGGTGGTAAACGTCCGGATTGGATTTGTCCTGCTTTTTGTGGACAGGACACACCTGGGCAGTTTTCCATATTGTCGGATAGATGCCAGTGCTGTAACTACTGGAACAGCTTGAGAAGAGGCGTGGCTAGTTCTGGAGCACAAGTCTTCAGCACGATAGCCGGGATGTTGTCGGGGCCCACAGCCTTTGCTGTATCCAGAGCACTCAGCTGTTTCTTGATATCACGTGGAGTGAATCAAATTGGCTGAAGACTGGCTTCTGTGATGGTGGGGACCTCAGGAGGAGGCCGAGATGGATCATCCACACGGCACTTCTAGCTGAAGTTTGTTGCAAATGCTTCAGCCTTGTTTTTTGCACTCGCATGCTGGGATTCTACATCATTGAGGAGGGGGTTGTTCATGGAGTCTCATCCTCCCAGTAGTTATTTAATGGTCCACCAGCATTTACAACTGGATGTGGCAGGACTGCAGACCTTTGATCTGATCCATTGATTGTGGGATTGTTTAGCCCTGTCTATAGCATGCTGCTTCCGCTGTTTAGCATGCATGTAGTCCTGTGTTGTAGCTTCCCCAGGTTGGCACCTCATGTTTAGGTACACCTGGCGCTGCTCCTGGCAATCTGCTCTTTGTGCTTCATCCACCTTATATTTCTCATTGCTGAACTGTCAAACTATTCTGCCCAGTTAGTTTGGACCAGATCCCTTTTTATCTTGCTGATCATTGCCTTTTCAAATTCAATGTTGTTGTTTTGACTCTTCATTATCTTTTCTAATGTTACATTGAACCTGCCTACATTACAGTCTACAATATAATACATTGCTTACGTACGTCTTGCACTCCATTGATAATTCCTATGTAAACATTTCCTGTGCAAATTCCATTGTTAAAATGTCCCCACACGGACACTAAAAGCTGTTGGTCAGCATACCGTCTAAAGTTGGAAGTTTGTGCTAAAAGGGTCTATTACACATCAGACATTTCATTATTTTTAATACAGCCATTTACATCGAAGGAATGCTCAGGTTGCCTGGCACCTTCTCGATTTCAGCCTTATTTTTCATCCCCTGTTAATGGCCAGGCCTGCACTATGTACTCCAGTGACTATGGATACTTCCCCACAATAAATTCTGCCTGTGTTGTTGCCTGCCCAGCTTATAGGTGTGTCCACTTAGACAAAACCCTCTGTAAACGTTGCTTCCAGTGATTTATTTGGCAGCTTACCCTTTGCTTGGCTTTGGGCCATAATGCAAGCTGGTATCAACAAATGATTGTTGCCTGGAATAGTACAAAAAAAGAACGACTTGCATTTATATAGCGCCTTTCATGACCACCAGACGTCTCAAAGCTAATGAAGTACATTTGGAGTTAAGTCACTTTTGTAATGTGGGAAATGCAGCAGCCAATTTGTGCACAGCAAGCTCCCACAAATAGCAATGTGATAATGACCAGATAATCTGTTTTTGTTATGTTGGTTGAGGGATAAATATTGGCCAGGACACTAGGGATAACTCCCCTGCTCTTCTTCAAAATAGTGCCTTGGGATCTTTTACGTCCACCTGAGAGAGCAGACGGGGCCTCGGTTTAACGTCTCATCTGAAAACAGCACCTCCGACAGTGCAGCACTCCCTCAGGACTGTACTGGAGTGTCAGCCTAGATTTATGTGCTCATGTCTCTGGTGTGGGACTTGCACCCACAACCTTCTGACTCAGAGGCGAGTGTGCTGCCCACTGAACCACAACTCACATGTGTGCACAATTGTTTGTGTCACCAAGCCACCAATAATAGCATTTGTTGTATTAAGGTGAGTAACTAATGCTTATAGAGAACTGCAACTTTAACCAATCTACAGTATGTTAAGCTATACATTTCTCAGCTTTCTCAGTTGAACACATACCTGGTAAGGTGCTTTAGTGACTTGTTCACTTAGGCAGAGAGCACATGAACAGACATTGACTGTGAAAACCAGATTAAAATAACTTGCTAAACTCTCACATTATATATAATTTTTTAGAACTTTTTGTGAATTTGAAGCTGATAAATGCTAGTGCTGCGAATGGAACATTTTGGACACCCAATATAAGGATCAAACACTTCTTGGTCAGGTTATGTCCAGTGTGTAGAGCTCTTCCTGCTGTAAACAATGGGCCTTGTGACCAACCCGCTACTATATCAGTGTGACGTGTTCCTCACCAGCCAGCCTATGACCTTTCTGAGTGATATACCTATCAATTCATCCAATGAAAAGCGACGAGTTAAGAAAGTAACTATAGGTTTTTATTGGCTAAATAACAGAGCCCACCCTCGTGGGTGATCGGATCCAACAAGGAGGAATACCAGCCAGTCGACCACCTTTATACCTGGGCAGGTAGGTGGAGCCATGGGCGGAGTCAGCTGTGGTCAGCCCAGGTATAACAGCGTGACAAGAGGCGACCTCGTATAGTGATACAACAGTGTGAACAGTGATAACCATAGAGTAACGATATAACAGTGATAACTATAGTGTAACGATAGTGAACGACAAAAGTGGTTTACCACATTCACCCCTTGTTTAGATTTGAGTCCGGCGGGGTGATGTGTACTACCAGTTCTGGTATGTCAGTCTGTCCGGAGGCCTCGTAAGCCTTTCCGATCGTCGCAGCGGCGGTGTTGCATTCTCCGGTGGTGATGCTGGTGTCTGCGTGGTCGGCGAGGGCTCGTGGGGTTCCGGCATGCCGTCTACCTGAGCTGGAATCGGGGGGGGGGGTGGGGGGGGGTGAAGGTGGTGTCTCCGGAATGCCCGAGGGTGCGAGGTCTCGCAAGGAGACTGTGTCCTCCCGCCCGTCTGGGTATGCCACATAGGCGTACTGAGGGTTGGCGTGCAGGAGGTTCACCCTCTCGACCAGGGGGTCCGTTTTATGGGCCCTCACGTGCTTTCGCAGCAGGACGGGCCCCGGAAAGGTCAGCCAGGTTGGTAGTGTGGTTCCCGTAGTCGACTTCCTGGGGAAAACAAACATTCGTTCATGGGGGGTGGCGTTAATGGCAGTGCAAAGTAGTGACCGGATGGAATGCAGCGCTGCCGGGAGGACTTCCTGCCAGCGGGAGGTTGGGAGGCCCTTAGACTTTAAGGCTAAGAGGACGGCCTTCCATACAGTCGCGTTCTCTCTTTCCACCTGGCCGTTCCCTCGAGGGTTGTAGCTGGTGGTCCTGCTTGCAGCAATACCTCTTGCTAGTAGGAACTGGCGGAGTTCCTCGCTCATGAAGGAGGAGCCCCGGTCACTATGTATATAGTTTGGGAACCCGAACAAGGCGAAGAGGTCGTTCAGGCATTTAATGACCGTGGTACTGGTCATGTCTGGGCAGGGGAAGGCGAAGGGGAAACGGGAGTACTCATCAACAATGTTGAGGAAGTACACATTACGGTCAGAGGACGGGAGGGGCCCCTTAAAATCAATGCTCAAGCGCTCGAAGGGGCGGGTGGCCTTGATCAGGCTTGCTCTGTCCGGCCTAAAGAAATGCGGTTTGCACTCGGCACAGGTCTGGCAGTTCCTGGTCATGGTCCTGACCTCCTCGATGGAGTAGGGCAGGTTGCGGGCCTTAATGAAGTGGTAAAGTCTGGTGACTCCGGGGTGGCAGAGGTCGTTGTGGAGGGTCTGAAGTCTATCAATTTGCGCGTTGGCGCATGTAATTCGTGATAGAGCATCAGGGGGTTCGTTCAGCTTACCTGGCCGATACAAGATATCATAATCATAGGTGGAGAGTTCGATTTTCCACCTCAAGATCTTGTCGTTCTTGATTTTACCCCTCAGCTTGTTATTAAACATAAAAGTGACCGAACGCTGGTCGGTGAGGAGGGTAAATCGTTTGCCTGCCAGGTAGTGCCTCCAGCGTCGTACAGCCTCCACAATCGCCTGGGCCTCCTTCTCGACTGACGAGTGTCGGATCTCAGGGCCCTGTAGGGTCCTTGAGAAGAAGGCCACCGGTCTCCCCTCCTGGTTAAGGGTAGCGGCTAGGGCGAAGTCGGATGCATCGCTCTCCACTTGGAAGGGGATGGACTCATCCACCGCGTGCATTGTGGCCTTAGCAATGTCTCCCTTAATGAGGGAGAAGGCAGCGCACGCTTCCTCTGTAAGGGGGAAGGATGTGGACTTCATGAGGGGTCTGGCTTTGTCCGCATAATTGGGCACCCATTGGGCATAGTAGGCGAAGAGCCCCAGGGTTCTCTTCAGCGCCTTTGGGCAGTGGGGGAGGGGTAACTCCATGAGGGGACGCATTCTTTCGGGGTCGGGGCCGATGAGTCCGTCCTCTACTACGCAGCCGAGGATGGCAAGGCGTGAGGTGTTAAACACACATTTCTCCTTATTGTAGGTGAGGTTCAGCCGTTGGGCCGTACGGAGGAATCTCTCCAGATTAACATCATGGTCCTGCCGGTCGTGGCCGCAGATGGTGACGTTATCTAGATAGGGGAACGTGGCGTGCAGCCCATTCTGGTCAACCATCCGGTCCATCTCCCTTTGGAAGACCGAAACCCCGTTGGTGACGCCAAAGGGAACCCTAAGGAAGTGGTAGAGGCGGCCATTCGCCTCGAAGGCGGTATACTGGTGGTCCTCAGGGCGGATAGGGAGTTGGTGGTAGGCCGACTTAAGGTCGATGGTAGAGAATACTCGGTATTGTGCAATCTGATTGACCATATCAGATATGCGGGGAAGGGGGTATGCGTCCAGCTGGGTGTACCGGTTTATGGTCTGGCTGTAGTCGATGACCAGGCGGTTTTTGTTGCCGGTCTTAACGACCACGACCTGGGCACGCCAGGGGCTGCTGCTCCCCTCGATGATGCCCTCCTTCAGGAGACGCTGCACCTCAGAGCTAATGAACGCTCTGTCCCTGGCGCTGTACCGCCTGCTCTTGGTAGCGACGGGTTTGCAGTCGGGGGTGAGGTTAGCGAACAGGGAAGGTGGCGGGACCTTGAGGGTGGATAGGCCGCAGGTGTTACGCGGTGGGCGGTTTAAAGGCTGCTGGTTGTCGACTGTGAGTGGGGGGAGGGGTCCGCCGTATGCTAGAGTGACGCTTTGGAGGTGGGATTGGAAGTCCAGCCCTAGTAGGACGGCAGCGCAGAGCTGGGGGAGGACGAGGAGTTTAAAATTTTTATACTCCGTGCCCTTAACCGACAAGGTCACGACACAGTAGCCGCTGATGTCTGTGGCGTGGGGCCTCGATGCCATCGAGATCCGGTTGCGCGTTGGCCGGACAGTGAGGGAGTAGTGGCTCACCGTGTCTGGGTGGATGAAACTCTCCGTGCTTCCACTGTCGAACAGGCAGGTCATGGCGCGGCCGTTTACTTTGATGTCCATCATGGACTTGGACAGGTGGTGCGGGCGGGCTTGGTCCAGTGTGACGGAGGCTAGTGTGTGGCTCAGCGAGCTGCCGTAGTCTGCGGGTGAGGCGGTGGTCGAGTCCGGAGGCGAGGTGGCGGTCGAGCGTGGAGGGTAAAATGGCGGCGCCCATGAGGTTGGACAAAATGGCGGAGAAGATGGCTGCCCCCACAACTCACATGAGGCACTGCTGGTGTCGGTTGCCTGGATCAAAGATGGCCGCCCCCATAACTCACACGTGGGGATGCTGGCATCTGTGGCCTTGATGGAAGATGGCCGCCCCCACAACTCGCATGAGGCACTGCTGGCCTCTGTTGATCTCTGTTGGCCTCTGCAGGTCTTAGCAAAGTGGCCTTTCTTCAGGCAGCTTGAGCACGTCGCGTTTCTCGCTGGGCAGCGCGCCCTAGGATGTTTCGCCTGGCCGCAGAAGAAGCAGCCGGCGGCCCGATCGCGGGGGTCCGAAGTCACAGCCGGTACTGGGGGTGGCGGTCCCGATCGGGTCCGGGACGCCGACGCAGAGGTAGGTCCCAGGGGCGGCGCTGCGAGGGGTATCGCGGTCGGGGTCGGTCCCGAGTCCCAGGGTCGCAAATTACTGTACCTGGAGTACGCCTCGAGGTCCCGATGGGCCACTTCTAGGGAGCGAGCGAGGGCTGCAGCTGTGTTCAGGTCAAGGTCCTTTGCTTCAAGAAGTCTTTGCCGTGCATAGTCGGACCGCAGGCCTTTCACGAAGGCATCGCGGACATTATCTTCAGTATTTTCTGCCGCTGATACCGCTTTAAAGTCACAGTCCCTGCCGAGTGCTTGTAGCGCCCGTAAAAATTCATCTACCGACTCTCCTGGCTGTTGCGGGCGGGATCTTAGGAGGTGTCTGGCATACATGGAGTTTACCGGGCTCCGGTACTGTTGTTTCAGCAGGTTGATGGCGGCTTCATATGTTTTAAGGTCCCGGATGAGTGCGAATACTTTAGGGCTCACTTGGGCGGTCAGAACTCTTAGCATGGATTTCTGAGGCACGCCGGATTCTCCCAGGTAGGATTCGAAACAGCTCAGCCAGTGTTCGAAGTCGAGGGCTGAGTTTGCTGCCTGTGGGTTTAGATCCAGGTACGGTGGTCGGAGGGCTCGCAGCCAGGCTGGCTGCTGTGGCTGTTGTAGCTGGGCGTCTGGCTGGTCGCTTGGCTGCTCAAGTGTCGACATTTTAAAATTTAGCCAATAAAATTGATATACCTATCAATTCATCCAATGAAAAGCGACGAGTTAAGAAAGTAACTATAGGTTTTTATTGGCTAAATAACAGAGCCCACCCTCGTGGGTGATCGGATCCAACAAGGAGGAATACCAGCCAGTCGACCACCTTTATACCTGGGCAGGTAGGTGGAGCCATGGGCGGAGTCAGCCGTGGTCAGCCCAGGTATAACAGCGTGACAAGAGGCGACCTCGTATAGTGATACAACAGTGTGAACAGTGATAACCATAGAGTAACGATATAACAGTGATAACTATAGTGTAACGATAGTGAACGACAAAAGTGGTTTACCACATTGAGTCAGGCTGAAAATTTAGTGACAAGTTCGGGCCATGGCGAAGCGCAGCAAGAAGTTGATTGAGGCTGCAGACAATGATTTCACGGAGAGCCCTTACAGAATGCAGAAGGAGGAGACTTTTGTTCTTTTTAGCCTGGACTGGATCCATTTTAGAGGTGACAGTCCAGTATCTAATGACCAATTAGTTACTATCTTCTTTGGGAGGGTGGGAGTGGGAGGTTGCTAAGCAGAATCCTTTGGGGGCTGAATTTGCTGATGAAAAATTGTGTATTTGAGGATGCCTAAGCCTTGGCGTTTGTGAACCAGAACCTAAACTTTTTGAATTCAGTAAGGTAGAGTGTGCCCATGTGGGGCAGGACTGTGCACTCTATTATCAAACAAACAGAAACTCCACCTCTTTGGACTTTCCAAAATCTTGATTTGAAGACTCTTAAGCATAGTGATGAGTCTCTTCACATGTCAGACTCCTGGCTGACCAAAACGAATCTAATCTGCTGACTCCCTCTTGCATGTATATGTATATAAATCTACCTCAGTGTTGACATTCTTAATTCAAACCAAAGGAAATCAATAGGCATCAGAAATTGATGTATTAGAATTTCTTTCAGCACATTCCGTAACCTTCACATGAAAAGCAGATATCAGCTTAGAAATGGACTACTCTAAATCATCTGGGACATGCATATGCAGAGTTTTTTTTCATTGAGTCATGTACAATGTGCTTAAAACAAATTGAAGCCTTTAGATCCCGTAATGTAGTGATTGAGATATTCTCTTCAGAACCCTTCTGGTAGAACATGACAGATATATGCAAAATACTGTTTGGTATGCTGGGAAGACTTTAATAGAATTGAATATTGGGTATGTCTTTTAACGGGCCACCTGCTTGCGTCACCATCCATGACCAATGTCTTCCCCTTTATGTCTCAGCCTTGACAGTGGGGCCACTTTTCATGTACAAGAGTAATTCAGTCCTGAATGGTTAACAAATAGTGCGAGGCTAGCCAGGATGTTAATGTGTTAATAACATACATTTTTCCTTATTCAGCTCATTTCTCTAAGTATTCGCAGCTTTAACTGCAGATTTGGACTTGTGTAGGGAGGAAACCTGCTGATAGAATTTCAGCTGAATCATTATTTTTCTGAATCAAAGAGTTGCAGACAATTAAAGAGGAGTGGCAGCAGAGGAGCCAAATTTCCTTGCCATCTCCGGAAAGGATCAAAAACCATTTTAATCCATTGGTAGCCTTTGCCAAGGCTGATGGGGAGAGGTGTAAGAAGTTAACAGGAATAAATTAAAACAAAGAAATCTTGGGGTAGAGAGTGGTATACATTGCATCTGTTTTTGGGTGTAAAATGGGCACAAAGCACATTAATTAGCAATGGGACATCTGGTGCACAATCTGCACAGGTGTTGGTCCCACTGCTAAATTCGTGGGGTTCTTTTTTAAGGCATCAAGCCCCTTAAATATGTAAATTAGGGGCTATTGCCTGTTAAAGGACCCCTTTTCATAATTGTGTGTGTGTCAGCTTCACCTCTGATTTATGAGCGGTTCGAATCGCTCCCACTCCCTTGATTCTAGAGCTTGGACTTATTTGGGGTTGTGACAAAAGTGCAGCAGACAACTGGTTTTGGTGCAAGAAACTTTGATCTTTATTCAAGAGAGAAAATATAACACAACAATCTTAACACTCTAATAAAATGGGGAACACTTCAATACACACGAGGGAAATTACAGTAGAAAAATACCTCACCCCTCCCAATCCCACTTTACTAGCTAAGTTGGTCTCCAGAGGACCAGGGATAATGCTCACCAAACGAATCCTTGACAGTTGAGCTGGTTCGCGGTTTCGGGGTTTGCTGGATGTGTTGGTTGGTGCCTGCCATACCCCGGATGGGGTAGAGGACTTCGACTGCGTGTCTGGTCAGTCTTCGCGAGTCCACTGATGCGATAGGGTGCATATTGGATTTATCGGGTGAGTACCCACTTTTCTTCTGTTAGAGATAGTGTTTAGAGTCTTTTTAAGTAAAAATCTTACCCAGGGGTAAGTCAGGAATAGATTGCAGAGTAGAAAACTTGTGAATCTTCGGTTTTCTCCAGAGTTGGTTTTCCTTGGTCGCGGTAGCCCAATATTACCCGGTTGGTTGGTGGTAATATTCGGTTGGTTGTTTCGTAAGGCCCTTGTTGCCGCGAGGTATCTGATGGTCATTGGAACTGTTGCTCTGGTTTCTTCTTGTGTTTTGACCTGCTTCCAGAACTGTGAACTTCTTCGAACTCGATGAACTCCTGAGAACTGCCGAGAACTGTAGAGCTTGTAGAGAACTTGTAACTGTGTAACTGCTGAACTGTCTTCTTGAGAAAACAGGCCTTCAATTATACTAATTGGGGCCTCCTAATCTGCGCGCCAAATCAGTCCCGGTTTATTGTAAGATTTTGGCGGGCTCGTTAATAGTAACTTAATAACTTGTTTATGAATGTGTGAAGTGGTTTCGGGATGGTTCCATGAGCTGTTGAGCTCTTACTTGATTGCAGTCATTGTGCTCAGGTTTCGAGTTTCCTGACTGGGCCTGAGATTTCTATGGAGTTGGGCGAGGTGATTTGTTTTATGCATGTTTTGGATGGGTCCTGTAATTTGGGTGGGGACTGCTCTTCCGTGGGTCTATTGTTAGAATGTAAATTGTCTGATAGGGGCTGAGTGACGTTAGACAGTTCCCCAGACAGTTTGATTAACTCCAATACTCAAACTGTCTATTACAGAGGTTGATCCCATCTCCTGTTGCAGCCTTTTCCTTTACAAGCCCAAACATGCCTTTTTAGAATACCAAATCTGGGTTTTTGACCTTGAATCTCCCTTTGTTAGGCCCAATACATTTTATCACCCCGAAGTGGTTAGAAAAGAGTCCAAAGTCCTTTTCTTTAGGGTTTTTCTCTGAGTTTTGGGGGAATCTGTGAATTTTGAGAATCTTACATAATTGGTGGATGATGAACGGGTTCTTCAGCGGCCCCCACGGTTAGTTTATTAAAAAAATGTTCTTTTAAAAACTCTGCATAGTACTGAATCCGGTCACAAAAACAGGACCAGAATAAATCTAGCCGATCATTAGGAGGTATGAGACTGCCGTTGTTGAAGTGGAGGTGGTGCTGAATGATGTGTTTGAGAGGCGGATGAACTGCTTGTCACTCCACAATATTGCCCACGTTAGTCAGCATTTCAACATGCCTGGAAGGAGGGGAAGGCAGGTTTGAGGACATAGCTGACCATTACTGTCACTAGCGGTGCCAAACATATGGTGCAGCTTGCGCAGCTCTGCATCAGGCTCTCTGCTGATCCACAATTTCCCGTGGTCATTGGTAATTAGCTATGCTAAGGCCTGCAGATATGTTTTTTGGCATCTTGGACTCATTGGGTAACAATCAAGAGCATAAATTCTGACTGAGACAGATTCATTAGCTGTTCATTGGCTGCACGCATCAGATGAGGACTTCGATGGGCCAGGCTACAGAAGAAGGCTGACGGGTGTACACACCGAAATGCTTGGTACATTGGGAAGTCTGCCAAAAAGCCTGCGTTCAGTGGCAAGGAGCATGGAGGAGTCCGGCACCAACTTGGCATAGGGCTTTGTTCAGAGTTTGAAGCCCATCCTTTCCAGCTTGGAACTGGTGGCCAACTCAATCAACACACTTGTGGAACCAATCATGATGCAGCGTTTGATGGCCGTTTCACTGCAGCACAAGCAGCAACCACCCAATGTCTGAGTGCCACAGTGGAAGCTCAGACTGCTGCCATTATGGCTTTGGATACCTGTGTTCAAAGGGGCTTCCAGGGTGTTAAAGCAGTCCAACAATCTGCTCCGAACAGAGACCTAGGATTGCTGAGGTGCCGCCCCGGAGGAGTGGCTGTGGCTCCGTGGAGCACGAACCTGCTGTCCTCTCTCAGGATGACAGCAATTGTGTTCCCACCGCTGCCACTCCACCAGTGCCTTTGCTGTTACCTGCCAGCCAGGTATCCCAGACTGCTGCCGCCCGTGCCGAGATGGTGCAGTTTCAAGCCGGGCCTTCTAGGCCCAGCGCTGCTTGAGATCGTCCTGCAAGGCCATCTGCAGTGTCTCCCTTACTGAATGTCAGCAGCCTTCCACCAGCCATGCTGCAGCCACTGGGGTAGCACTTTGTAGGAGCACAAGGACAGGCAAAGGCACATGGAAGACAGACACTAAGGGAAGGCACAAGGGTGATTAATTGTGGATGCGATATGGCATGATATCATTTATAAATTTGGATTTGAATGTGTATTTTTTCTTGGGTTTTATTTTTGCATTGTGGCCAAGAGGACAATGTGATAGTAATAGGGAAGGTAGGAATGTGGGACTGTTGGTGAATGGGGAATTGGGGTTGAGGCTACTGGTATCGCATTTGAATACATACAGCCAGGACAGAAAGGGGCTGTCCAGTTTGCAGCCTCTCTTCCTCATCTTCCTCCTCCTCCTCCTCCTCCTCGAGCTCCTGCTCTCAGCTTCTCGCCTGATAGGTGGTGACAAGGGCTGTCTCTCATGATGGCAAGGTTGTGCACAATGCATCATATCACCACGAATCCTGATACCTACTCAGCCGAGTACTGCAGGGCTCCTCCAGAGCAGCCCAGACAACAGAATCATTGCTTCAAGATGCCAATGGTCTACTGTATCAGACTCTCGCAGCAGCATGACTCGCATTGTATGCTTGCTGCACATGTGTGCGTGGGTTGCGAACCGGAGTCATGCGCCATGTCGTTAATGGATAGCCCAAGAGCCACCCTTTGTTTTGCTGTGGTGGTTGAAATACAGCTGGCACAGAGGACTGGCAAAGAATGAAGGCATCAGGACTGCTGCCAGGATACCGGGCAGGATGCGTTGCCTACGATCACACACACTAGGGGAATGGAACCCTTTTGGTTCAGGCACCATGGCAGCGCTGACATGAGGCACATGCAAAGCAATGTGCGGCAGTTAATGGCATCCTGCACCATGGGGAAGCCTGCACTGCTTGCAAACCCTCGTGCTCACTCCACCTTCTCTCTGGCAAGAGGGAATGAAATGAAGTTATCTCTCTTTGCATAGAGAGCCTCAGTGCCCTCCCTTATACAACAGTGCACTGCAAACTGCAAGATGTTACTAATCTCTCCAGCTGCAGCCTGGAAGGAGCCAGACGCATAAAAGTTCATCGCCATGGTCACATTGACAGCCACTGGCAATGCTCCTCGCCCTGCTCTGTGGTTGGAGTTGTGGCTGCAGCAGATGGCAGATTTCAGTGACATTATTTAGAAACATAGAAAAATAGGAGCAGGAGTAGGCCATTCGGCCCTTCGAGCCTGCTACGCCATTCAATATGATCATGGCTGATCCTCTATCTCAATACCATATTCCCCCTCTCTCCCCATACCCCTTGACGCCTTTTGTGTCTAGGAATCTATCTATCTCCGTCTTAAATATATTCAGTGACTTGGCCCCCACAGCCTTCTGTGGTAGAGAATTACACAGGATCACCACCCTCTGAGTGAAGAAAGTTCTCCTCATCTCAGTCCTAAATATCCTACTCCATATCCTGAGACTGTGACCCCTCGTTCTAGACCCCCCAGCCAGGGGAAACATCCTCCCTGCATCCAGTCTGTCGAGCCCTGTCAGAATTTCATATGTTTCAATGAGATCCCCTCTCATTCTTCTAAACTCTAGTGAATACAGGCCTAGTCGACCCAATCACTCCTCATACGACAGTCCTGCCAGCCCAGGAATCAATCTGGTGAACCTTCGCTGCACTCCCTCTATGGCAGGTACGGTATATTCTTTCTTAGGTAAGGGGACCAAAACTGCACACAGTACTCCAGGTGTGGTCTCAACAAGGCCCTGTACAACTGTAGTAAGACATTCTTGCTCCTGTATTCAAATTCTTTTGCAATGAAGGCCAACATACCATTTACCTTCCTAACTGTTTGCTGCACCTGCATGTTAGCTTTCAGTGACTGGTGTACAAGGACATCCAGGTCCCTTTGTACATCAGCATTTCCCAATCACAGAATCACAGAATCACAGAATCTACAGTGCAGATAGAGGCCATTTTTGGCCCATCGAGCCTGCACCGACACATATCCCACCCTATCCCCGTAACCCCACGTATTTAATCCCCTAACACTAAGGGTCAATTTATCATAGCCAAATCAACCTAACCCGCACATCTTTGGACTGTGGGAGGAAACCGGAGCACCCGGAGGAAACCCACGCAAACACGGGGAGAATGTGCAAACTCCACACATCTAGCACCATTTAAATAATACTCTATCTTTCTGTTTTTCCTACCAAACTGGATAACTTCACATTTATCCACGTTATACTGCATCTGCCATGTATTTGCCCATTCACTCAAATTGTCTAAATCGCCTTGAAGCCTCTTTGCACCCTGCTCACAACTCACAATCCCACCTAGTTTTGTGTCGTCAGCAAACTTAGAAATATTACATTTGGTTCCCTCATCCAAATCGTTGATATATGTTGTGAATAGCTGGGGCCCAAGCACTGATCCCTGCGGTACCCCAGTAGTCACCGCCTGCCACCCCGAAAAACACCCATTTATTCCTACTCTCTGTTTCCTGTCTGTTAACAAATTTTCAATCCATGCCAGTATATTGCCCCAATCCCATGTGCTTTAATTTTGCACACTAACCTCTTATGTGGAATTTTATCAAAGGCCTTCTGAAAATCCAAATACACCACATCCAGTGGTTCTCCCTTATCTATTCTCCTAGTTACATCCTCAAAAATCTCCAGTAGGTTTGTCAAACACGATTTCCCTTTCATAAATCCATGTTGACTTTGTCTAATCCCATTGATATTTTCTAAGTGTCCTGTTATCACATCCTTTATACAGTAATAGACTGTAGCATTTTCCCTACAACTGATGTTAGGCTAACCGGTCTGTAGTTGCCTGTTTTCTCTTTCCCTCCTTTTTTAAATAGTGGGGTTACATTTGCCACCCTCCAATCTGCACAAACTGTTCCATAATCGATAGAATTTTGGAAGATGACAACCAATGCATCCACTATTTCCATGGCTACCTCTTTTAGTACCCTGGGATGCAGATAATGAGGCCCTGGGGATTTATCAGCTTTCAGTCCCATTAATTACTCCAGCACTATTTTTTTTACTAATAAATCACTTGGCTAGGTGTGGATTAATTAAGGAAAGCCAGCACAGATTTGTTAAAGGCAAATCGTGTTTAACTAACTTGATTGAGTTTTTTGATGAGGTAACAGAGAGGGCTGATGAGGGTAATGTGGTTGACGTGGTGTACATGGATTTCCAAAAGGCGTTCGACAAAGTGCCACATAATAGGCTTGACAGCAAAGTTGAAGCCCATGGAATAAAAGGGACAGTGGCAGCATGGATATGAAATTGGCTCAGTGACAGGAAACAGAGAGTAGCAGTTGTTTTTCGGACTGGAGGAAGGTATACATATGTAGATTAAAGTCACCCAAGGCATACAGTGGTGTTCCCCAGGGGT
The DNA here is from genome assembly GCF_052327205.1 of Somniosus microcephalus. NCBI lineage: Eukaryota > Metazoa > Chordata > Chondrichthyes > Squaliformes > Somniosidae > Somniosus > Somniosus microcephalus. Next base: position 19,295,936 of record NC_141001.1, read on the forward strand.
CGGTTCTAGGACCACTGCTTTTCTCGATATATATTAATGACTTTGATGTGGGTGTACAGGGCACAATTTCAAAATTTGCAAATGACACAAAAATTGGAAGTGTAGTGAACAGTGAGGAGGAGAGTGATAGACTTCAGGAAGACATAGACAGGCTGGTGAAATGGGCGGACACATGGCAGATGAAATTTAATGCAGAAAAGTGTGAAGTGATACAGTTTGGTAGAAAGAATGAGGAGAGGACATATAAACTAAAGGATACATAGAAACATAGGGCTGGATTTTCATTCAGAAGTCGGGAAGTAGGCGGAGCTACAACTTTCGGGTTTTAGTCCCGCCTCCATCGGGATGCGGCCAATCCACGCGATTTTCCCTTGATTGACCTTGTTGAGCCTGCCCAGCGGGCTCAGCAGGCCAATTAAGGGCCACCCGGCAACAGGTGACGTCACAGACTGAAATTTCATCTGTCAAGACGTGTTGACAGATGAATTATCAATGGTTCACAGCTATTTGAAGCTGTCAAACACTGAAAGTCTTACTTCTAACCTGAGTCCTTCTACGCAGTCTCAGTTAGAAATCTCGCTGGCACTGAAAGCTGAAGGCTGTCACTTTTGACAGCTCGCGGCCATTCTGCTTTCTGTGCCAGCTGAATGATGGACTCCCGAAGCCTCGAGGGAGAAAGGCTGTAAAGGTAAGTATAGGCAATTTAAACTTCTTTACACACTTTAGACACACCAAACACACTTACCTTTGCACTCATGCACCCATCACTCACCTGAACACCGACATCTCGACCCCTCCAAGTCCTTCAACCCGACGGCCCGCCTCCTCTAACCTGGCGTGGTTTGGCGCCGTCGGGAATCCCACACGACACCCCTCAAAATAGGGATTAGGCTAAAAACTGCCTGTAAACTACCTGTTAGCAGGCAGTTAATTGGCACTAATCCCTTCCCGCCTCGGGTCGGCGGGTCCCAGTGCGGGGCGGGTACCCGCCTCCTTTGAAACTTACGTGGAGGCGGGTTTTGGGCGGGATGGTGTCGGGACCCCCGAATTCAGGATTTTTGCCCCCCGCACGCATAAAAGCCCGCCTCACAGCACACTGAAAATCGACCCCATAGAAACATAAAAGATAGGAGCAGGAGTAGGCCATTCGGCCCCTCGAGCATGTTCCGCCATTTAATGAGATCATGGCTGATCATCTAAATTCAGTACCCAGTCCCTGCTTTCTCCCCATATCCCTTGATCCCTTTAGTCTTAAGAAACATATCTAACTCCTTCTTGAATAAATTTAATGAATTGTCCTCAACTGCCTTGTGTGGTAGAGAATTCCACAGGTTCACCACTCTCTGGGAGAAGAAATTCCTCCTCATCTCAGTCCTAAATGGCTTACCCCTTATCCTTAGACTGTTACCCCTGGTTCTGGACTCCCCCGCCATCGGGAACATCCTTCCTGCATCTAGTCTGTCTAGTCCTGTTAGAATTTTAGAAGTTTCAATGAGATCCCCTCTCATTCTTCTAAACTCTATCGAACATAAGCCTAATTGACCCAATCTCTCCTCATACGTCATTTGTGCCATCCCAGGTATCAGTCTGGTGAATCTTCGCTGCACTCCCTCCATGGCAAGAACATCCCTCCTCAGATAAGGCAACCAAAACTGCACACAATACTCAAGGTGTGGTCTCACCAAGGCCCTGTACAACTGCAGCAAGACATCCTTGCTCCTGTACTCGAATCCTCTCGCTATGAAGGCCAACATACCATTTGTCTTCTTAACCGCCTGCTGCACCTGCATGCTTACCTTCAACGGCTGGTGCACAAGGACACCCAGGTCTCGTTGCACTTCCCCTTTTCCCAATCTATCGCCGTTCAGATAATAATCTGTCTTCCTGTTTTTGCCACCGAAGTGGATAACCTCACATTTATCCACATTATACTGCATTTGCCATGCATCTGCCCAATCACCCAACCTGTCCAAATCATACTGGAGTTTTTCTGCATCCTCTTCACAGCACACACGCCCACCCAGCTTTGTGTCATCTGCAAACTTGGAGATATTACATCTAGTTCCCTCATCTAGATCATTTATATATATTGTGAATAGCTGGGGTCCTAGCACCGATCCCTACGGTACCCCACTAGTCACTGCCTGCCACTCGGGAAAAGACCCATTTATTCCAACTCTTTGCTTCCTGTCTGCCAACCAGTTCTCTATCCAAGACATTACCTTACTCCCAATCCCGTGTGCTTTAATTTTGCACGCTCATCTCTTATGCGATCCTAAAGGGGGTGCATATACAGAGTGTTAAGTATTTTGTGTTCTCCTCCCACCTGTGGTGGCGCTGTCACAGCAGATAAATGGTTGGGTGTTCTCTTGGTTAAGTTTAGCTCTCTTTGTTCGGAACTCTTCGGAACTTTCCTTTCCTTCCTGAATAAAGCACTTCATGTTTGAATCTCTGAGTTCTGAGTTCTAATTGTGTCTAGGTAGAAAGGTACCGACACAACAAAGTGGCGACGAGGATCGGATGAATCTGCATTGTGGGAACTTTCTTGTTTTCGACTACAATACACTCATAACAGAGATTGCTGCATCACATTAAAGTTACGGGTGCAGTGAGTAAACAGAAATTTTAATTTGAAACATGAGATGGCTACTATATTAGGAAACATCGGTGATTTTGATGAAAATGTGGAGCAATGGAGCGCTTATATGGAACGTTTTGGCTATTTTGTATTGGCGAATGCGGTGGCAAACGAAAAGGTCGTGCCTACCTTTTTGAGTGTAATAGGGCCGAAGACATTCAATTTACTTCGCAGCCTTGTGCAGCCAGATAAGCCAGGAACTAAAACATATAAGCAACTAGTGGAAATTCTTGGAGCACATTTTTCACCAAAACCTCTGGTTATTGCTGAGAGATTTAGATTTCACAAACGGAATCAAGAGGAGGGGGAATCAGTGATGATGTTTATTGCTGCTTTAAAAAGGTTGTCAGAACACTGCGAGTTCAAGGAGATGCTGAATGACAATATTAGAGACAGACTTGTGTGTGGTCTGCTAAGTGCAGCCACACAGAAGCGCCTTCTTACTGAGGACAACCTTACTCTTGAAAAGGCCATTGAAGTTAGTGTCTCCATGGAGATGGCGGAAAAGGAGGCTCACCAGTTGAGTTCAACAGGGAGAGTTCACAAGGTGTCGTCTGAGCCTAAAGGTGCGCGGAACAGCACATGTTACCGTTGTGGGAAAATGGGCCATCACGCTAATGACTGCTGGTGTACGGAGCTGGAATGCCAAAATTGTGGCAAAAAGGGTCACATTGAACGCACCTGTAGAGGTAAAAAAAGAACAGCCGTGAGCTGGGAATCATGAAAGCAAAATGTCTGTATTTGGACAAGAGAGGAAAAAGAGTGTTCATTCAGTGCAGTATGATGGAACAAGCAAAACAGAGGGGAGCGACTCCTCTGAGGAGGAAGAGGTGCACATACTGATGGTTGCAGGTGGTTCACATGGCTACTGGGTGTCACCACTGGTGGAGGGACAATCAGTGCGGATGGAGGTGGACACAGGTGCGGCTGTGTCCCTTATTTCAGACACTGTCTACAAAAAAAATGCTAAAGCATCTTACCCTTCAGCCAACAAACATTGTGCTAAAGACGTATACCGGCGAACATGTGGCCATGAGAGGCGCCATTAAGGTGACAGTTAAATTGAAGGAACAGACTGCGAAACTGCCACTATATGTGGTAAAGGGAAATTACCCATCGCTACTGGGACGTGCGTGGCTAGAGAAAATCATGCTGGACTGGCCTGCAGTCCGCATGATGTCAAAAGGGGAGTCAGGTCTGACTGCAGTGTTAAACAAACATGCAGAACTCTTCAATGGGGAACTTGGGAGCATGAAAAAGATTAGCGTGAGACTGGACATTAAACCTGACAGCAAGCCGAAGTTTCACAAAGCCCGACCTGTACCCTATGCAATTAGGCCAAAAGTTGAGGCTAACTTGGAGACCTTAGTCGAGAATGGAGTCCTGAAGCCTGTGAGCGTGAGCAAATGGGCCACACCCATTGTTCCTGTCCTGAAAAAGGATGGATCTGTTCGAATCTGCGGGGATTTTAACGTGACTATTAACCCAGTGCTGTCTGCGGAACAGTACCCTCTTCCCCTCATTGATGATCTTTTTACGGGCCTGGCCGGAGGGCAAAAGTTCAGCAAAATAGACTTATGCCAGGCTTATCTACAAATGCATGTCGATGACAAATCAAAGGAGCTGCTGACAATTGTGATACACAAGGGGCTATACAGGTACTGCCGCCTTCCGTTTGGAATTACGTCGGCCCCTGCTCTATTCCAAAGGGCAATGGATCAGATTTTGAGTGGACTGCCAGGAGTCCAGTGCTACCTGGACGACATCCTTGTCACTGGGACAAATGAGGAGGATCATCTTCTGAACTTGGATGCGACACTACAACGACTGAAAGAGTACGGGCTCAGAGTTCGTAAAGGCAAATGTGAATTCTTTCAGTCTTCAGTTGAGTACCTGGGGCATGTGATTGACGCTACTGGCCTGCATAAGGCGCCATCAAAGGTCAAGGCGATCGTGGAGGCCCCAGCACCCCAGAATGTGAGCCAGTTACGTTCATTTCTGGGGCTACTTAACTACTATGGGAAGTTTATTCCAGACTTAGCAACATTGCTGAAGCCGTTACATCAGTTGCTATGTCAAGGCAAAACATGGAAATGGACTGAACTGTGCAACGAAGCTTTCGCCCAAGCAAAGAAAGCATTGCTGAAATCAGAGGTCCTGACACACTTCAACCCAAAGTTACCCGTGCAGCTAGCATGTGATGCGTCACCATATAGTGTGGGAGCAGTCATATCCCACATCATGCCTTCTGGTGAAGAGAAACCTATCGCCTTCGCATCACGCACCTTGAACAAGGCCGAGAGTAACGATGCACAAATTGAGCGCGAGGCCTTGGGAATCGTTTTTGGAATTCGAAAATTTCATCAGTACCTGTTTGGGAGAAGGTTCACACTCCTGACGGACTACCGTCCATTGACTTCAATCTTCGGGCCCCACACTGGAATTCCGTCTCTTGCTGCAAGCAGGATGCAAAGGTGGGCTTTACTGTTGTCAGGACACACATACAACATCAAATATCGCAAATCAGACTTGCACGGCAACGCAGACGGTCTCTCGAGGCTACCCTTGCCTGTTACTCCCCCAGAGCCTCGTCAGATAGACATCTTCTGCTTTAGACAAGTGGAGGGAGCACCTGTCATGGCAGTTCAGGTGCGAAGGTACACCCGCAACGATCCAGTCCTGTCTGAGGTAATAGACGATGTCATTCGAGGGAGAGCTATAGGAGATTCTCCTAGTTTGAAACCTTACGTTTCAAAAAGAAATGAGCTCTCCGTCCAGGCAGGTTGTCTTCTTTGGGGACGCCGTGTCATCATTCCGCCACCTCTGAGGGAACCTATACTGCAACAACTTCATACAGGCCACAGTGGGATGGTTCGGATGAAGGAAATGGCAAGAAGCTACTTCTGGTGGCCAGGTCTTGATGGAAATATTGAGGAGAAAGCCAAAACATGTTCCCCATTTCAAAGGGTCTGGAATGTTCCACAGCTGGCAACCCTACACCCCTGGGATTGGCCTGCAGAAGTGTGGCAGCGAGTACATGTGGACTTCGCCGGTCCTTTCGAAGGGAAGATGTTTATGGTGGTTGTGGACGCTCGTAGCAAGTGGCCGGAGGTCGTTGTGATGAGGTCTACCACGGCAGAGAAAACAATTGAGAAACTTGGTGAGATGTTCAGCCGTTATGGCTCACCGGAACAACTCGTAAGTGACAACGGTCCACAATTTGTATCACAGGATTTTGCAACCTTCCTGCATGTGAATGGTGTCCAACACATCAGGTCTGCGCCCTATCATCCCTCTACTAACGGCCTGGCAGAAAGGTTCGTGCAAACTTTGAAGCACGCCTTGAAGGCATTGCAAGGTCAGGGCTCAATCCACCAACGTCTGAACAGCTTCCTGTTGTCCTACAGGAACAAGCCGCATGCCACAACCAAAACTTCCCCCGCTTCGCTCATGATGAAGAGGCAGTTGCGGACAAGTTTTGACTTACTCAAACCTCCAAGGGCAGAACAGGTTGGCCATTGTCAATAACAAGCTCAAGTTGAAAAGAGAGAGAAAAGAGCCAAGGAGAGATGGTTTCACCCTGGAGAGCATGTCCTAGCTCGAAACTACAACACTGGACCAAAATGGGTTCCTGCTACGGTGATCGCGCAGACGGGCCCTGTGTCTTACATGGTTGAGACTGCTGAGGACGTCGTCTGGAGAAGACACACAGATCAACTGTTGCTAGGAGCAGAGACAGCCACAGAGGCTCCAACGGCTGGTTGGCCTGAACTGTTTCCGGATGATACCGCAAACCAGCATCCTTTGCCACCGTGCTCTTCTCCAACACAGGAAGTCAGAGACTGTTCCACCTGTGCAAACTCCTGACTTTCGACTGACACAGGCACCTTCTCTATCTAGGCCTGTGTCAATGCCTACTGCTGTGGAAGCCAGCGATGACCGCCGGTATCCTGTCAGAGAGCGGCGGCCTCCAAGACGCTTGGATCTGTAGGCGTAGTGACTTACCCACAAGACTTGGGCAGAATAAACCCCAGGGTGAAGTCAGGGTTTGAGGCAGTCTACCTCTACCCTTGGTTAGTCGAATGCATTGAAAGTAACTTTCCTGTTGAGTAATAATGTAGACCTTTCATTTAAGAGGGGAGGAATATGTTATGTATTGTGTGTTCTCCTCCCACCTGTGGTGGCGCTGTCACAGCAGATAAATGGTTGGGTGTTCTCTTGGTTAAGTTTAGCTCTCTTTGTTCGGAACTCTCCAGAACTTTCCTTTCCTTCCTGAATAAAGCACTTCATGTTTGAGTCTCTGAGTTCTGAGTTCTAATTGTGTCTAGGTAGAAAGATACCGACACAACACAGAGAGACCTGGCGGTGTGTGCGCACAAATCATTGAAGGTGGCAGGGCAGTTTGAGAAAGCAATTAAAAAGTCTTACAGGATTCTGGGCTTCATAAATAGAGGTATAGAGTAAAAAAGTGTGGAAATTATGATGAACCTGTATCAAACACTGATTCGGCCTCAACTGGAGTATTGTGTCCAAATCTGGGCACCGCACTTTAGGAAGGATATGAAGGCCTTAGAGAAGGTGCAGAAAACATTTACGAGAATGGTTCCAGGGATGAGGGACTTCAGTTACGTGGATAGACTGGAGAAGCTGGGATTGTTCTCCTTGGAGCAGAGAAGTTTGAGAGGAGATTTGATGGAGATGTTCAAAATCATGAGGGGCTTGGACAGAGTAGATAGGGGGAAACTGTTCCCATTGGCAGTAGGTTCGAGAACCAGAGGTCACAGATTTAAGGTGATTGGCAAAAGAACTAAAGGCGATGTAAGAAAAAACATTTTACACAGCGAGTGGTTAAGATCTGGAATGCACTGCCTGAGAGGGTGGTGGAGGCAGATTCAATCAAGGCTTTCAAAAGGGAGTTGGATAAGTACCTGAAGGAAAGAAATTTGCAAGGCTACGGGGAAAGGGTGAGAGTGTGGGACTAGTTGATGTGTTCTTGCAGAGAGCCGGCATGGGCTCGACTGGCTGAATGGCCTTCTTCTGTGCTGTAACCATTCTATGATTCTATGATTCTACAGAAAGTGCCAAAAATGTGTAGAATTGTAGCAACAGCAAGAATAAATAAACCAGCAACTAACCTTTAAGGCATTGATGATCCCTTTAAATAGCGCTGGTTGGGGGTGGGGTCAGTGGGGCGGGGAGGTCCTTCATGCTGCTTAACGTCGTGTTCAGCTGTGCGAGGTTAAGAGAGGCGTAGTCTGGAGCATGGTGCTCCAAAATGGCAGCGCTGACGTAAAATCAGCGTTGCACAGTGATTGTCCTCAAGATCTGCCTGCTCTGCAAATTCCGGCAGACGTTAGGTGCGTGTGCGCTAACTCCTTTACCAATATGGCGTCCCGTGCACTTCATGTCAGAGGTGTGCGCATGTGCTTTGGACGCTATTTTGGAACCTTAAGGTGCCTCCTACTGGGCGCTTCCATGCCCAATTTCACCCTCACAGTCTCCAGAAATTCTACATTTTTTCTTTTTAGAAAATGCCTCAATCTTAACCTCACATTTCCAGATGTCCACATCATCCAATTTCTTCAGGTGTCAATAAGTGTGAATGTCAAATTAGTATTACTCACTGCTGGATGAAATATACTCCTGTGCTGTGGGAAAACACTTACACAAAACTGCATGCAGATTTGTCCCATTTATTTCACTGTAGTCTCCAGCAAATACCAAGAGAGACCTCCCTAGGCCTGTTAGGATCCCAGATCCTTGAGAGGAAAGAATAGTGTTCAGCATCTTACACAATGTACTACCCAGTAGAAAGAGAAGGAGATAGAGAGGGAGATAGAGAGCGAGAGAGAGATTTGGAACAGACACAGAGGGCTGGATTTTCCCAGCTAAGGTGGGTTAGCGTTGGGAGAGATAGTTGTTAGGTTCCGGTCCCACTCCCGGCTGCAGCCGCTCTGCTGATAGAATTTTGCGATAATTGGGCTTGTTAAGCCCTTGGTGCGTGTTGCCCGGCCCAATCACTAGGAGCGGGTCTGTTCAGCTCCTCTGATGACACGTTTGCTGCCGGTGTATTTAAGGGGGCCATGTCCACATTTGCTGTCACTTCTACCTCCACACTCCTGTGTGCTGCTTGAGAGCAAACTGACTGCCGAGAGACAGAGGGCTGAACCACGCTTCAACGATGATTCCCCCCATGTTCTTGTGGAGGGAGTCAGAGGATGCAGGGAGGCTCTGTTCCCTGGGAATGGAAGGAGGAGACCTCCTCATCAGACCAAGGCAGCCTGGCTGCAAATAGCTGAGGAGGTCACTGCAAGGTCTGCTGTTGCTCGCACCTGGGCGCAATGTAGGAAGAGGTCCAATGATCTCCTGTGTTCAGGAAACGTGAGTATAACAGCACACTTACCTTCATTCTGCTGTGCCTGTCGTCACATCCCCATCACTCTGCATTGCCAACCCTACTCCTGCGCATCCTAACTCACCCCAACATCCCTTGCACCGCCACCCATCCCTCTCTCCCTATGCACAGAATCACATCCCCATCTTACTATGCACCCCTCACACTCGCTCTGAATGTTATGCAATGACAACAACTCACAAGATAGGAACTTGGTATTGGCAGTTCACTCCATCATAGTCTGCCTCTAAACATCTATGCTATCCATTCTTTACACTCATTCCATCACTCTCACTAAAACTGTACTTCTTTCCCTCTTTGCAGGAAAAGAGAGCCCACCATAAGAGGGAGAGGGAGAGAACAGGAAGAGGACCACCACCACTTGTTGATCTCACCAGCGCTGAGGAGGCAGCTCTGGAGAGCGCAGGAGAAATTGAGCAGCCTGAAGTGGGGGACGGAGAGAGGGGCTCATTTCAAGAACCTGGTGACAGAATTATTTTCCAGACATCTTATTTTGCAATCATGAATAACTCGATTGGGATCTGATGTCAATAAAAATTGAGTGCTAACCATGTGCACAATGGGATGTGTCTGCAATCTACATATCACATGTCTAAATCATGTCTTTACTGTCCCACAGGCCCATCAAGAGCCTGGCCCCCCACTGTCCAGGAGGAAGAGCTGGAGGACTCCTCAGAGGATCCTCCAGCCTCTGAGGGAGCAGCGTCAGCAGAAATGAGCGCACCCAGCACTAGCGCAGAGACGCAGACCTCGGTGGGTCCAATGCGAGATAGAGTAGTGTTGTCACTCATTGTATCACAAGTCACAAGTGAGCAAGATCAGATGGTGGAGACAGGGACAGCATTGGAGAGTCCTCGTCGGAGGTCGCAGGAAGTTCCTAACTCTGCTCAGCTGCATGCAGACACTGAGCTTCGAGGGCCATTCAGGAAGAGGGTAATCCTGGAGCTTCAGGAACAAGTTCAGGAGGCTCTGACAGGGTTTGCAACCACGGTGACTGCGAGTGTGCAGAGAATGGAGGAGTCCATCTCAAATATGAGCAATGCCGTGGCGAATGTAGTTTCTGCCATGGAAAGGATGGCCATCTCCATGGAGGACATAAATCGACAGACTCAGGAGAACATGGTAACACTTCTAAATAAATGGTCATCTATTGAGGATAGATGAACATTTATTGAGGAGAGAAACCAGAGGTTCATGGACGTCCTTGTTATGAGGAATGTTAGCTTAGAAATGGGTCCTCATGGCCCCACTAATGTGCAGCAAGGTGCTCTCCAGCTGCTTTCTAGCAGAGGAGTGAGGGTGGCCCATAGGAGGAATGATGGTGGAAGGGCACACGGAAGTGGAGGCTCTTCTCCAAGCGCTTCAACTACGCACCCCACTTGCCAACCCCTCAGTCGGAGTCCCATATGCCTCCCCGAACAGTGATGGCCGAGTCTGCCGCTGCGCTGCCACAGAAAAAGCAGACTTTGGCGGGGCGCTTAAAGGCTCCAAAAAACAGAGGACAACCACCAAAGGCATCTAAGCAGGTGCAGCAGGGAAGTGAGCAGGCTGCCTCTACATCTGTTGAAGCCTCAGGGGTAGCACCATGTAGAAGCACGTATAAAAGAAAGCTCACACATAAATAGTCACTAGGGTAGTCATTTGGGTGTCTTCCTATAAATGAATGCTAAGTCTCAGTTCTTTTATTTTGTTTTAATAAAGTAATGTTTTGTGAATGATTGATGTTGTTGCCATATGTTTGGTCACAAATTGAGGTGATACAGGCAAGGGTAAGGCCGCCTTTATTGCACAGCAATGGTGGTGAGAGTGCAAGGATTGAACAGTTCATTGTAGAGATGCTCTATGGTGTGGCAGTGTGGTAATGCCAACCTTCATGTGCATGTGGCAGCTACATGCCTGTGCTGCATAAAGTTCGGTGAATCTGGCATTGATTAGGCCATCCCTGGCATTACGGGCAGCAATGTGCTCGCGTGCTGGTCGCAATGGGTCAGCCGTCTCCTCCAGGTCTTCCTCATGCTGAATCTCATTCTGGTCCTCCTTCTCCTCCTCCTCCGAAGAGGCTGTGTGCTCTGTGCTTTGCTCCTCATGCAGCGCTAATCCTCACTGCAGTGCGATGTTGCGCAGGGCACAGCAGACAACAATGATTCTCAAGACCCTGGCTGCTGCATACTGAAGGGCTCCACCAGATCAATCCAGGCATCTGAAGCGCATTTTGTGCAACCCTATTGTTTGCTCTACGAGAGATCGGGTGGAAATGTGGCTTTGATCGTAATGCTCCTCAGACTCGTTTGAGGACCCCCTCAAAGGTATCATTAGCCACGTCTTCATGGGATAGCCCTTGGGGGAGAAATTCGGTATCGCCCCGTTTGGGGCACAATTATCGGCTTGGCGCAAAGTTTAGCACCTGGCGCTAATTATCGCCTCCGACTGCAAACCTGGCTTCTATCACCCCTGGAGGTGATTGGAGCGCTAAATCAGGTGCTCCACACCTCTCTTAAGGTGCAAGGCCAAGGAGCGAGGTGCTACCTCAGAGCGCTGGCAAAGCTCAGGTGATGTCAGTCAGCAATGGAACACAGACACACTGGCGCTGGCCAGTTCTTACAGGGGAGGGTTGATCTTGCTCGCCATCCACACCCTGCTCATTGCAGCCTTGAATCTTGGCCTGGAGAGACCTGTACATCAATTCTGCTGGAAGGAACAATGGAGAGGCCCAGGGAAAGAACTGAGTGTAGCCCCCATAGTCTCTTCTAAATCGATACAAGGAAGATCAAATCAAAATGAACCTGCAAAATGCTGCTCAGTACCCAAAACTCCTTCACACAGCGTTGAATCTCTCCAGAAGTCCCTCTCTCTCTCAGAATGCGTGGTGCAAAAATGTTGCTGACAAAAAAAGGCAGGAAGCGGCTGCCTTTAAATAGCGCTCCCCCAGTCCCTTCCCGACTGCAAAACGCTCCCCTCAACCTGTCATTGCTAGCGGCAGGCGGTAAGGCAGGGGGCACCACTCAATATCCAGTTCGGGGCGCTACCAGGGCGTTGCGCACTCGACTGACGTCACGATCTGCGGGCGCAGGAGACCGTGGCGGTAGTGTTTAGCGCCGCTGCAAAATATCTGGTCAATTTCACGAGCGACGCAAACATCGCCACGTCGGGGCGCTAGTTGCTTTGCGCCCCACTAGCGCCCTCAGGGGAGGTGCAAGGCAACCAAATTTTTCCCCCCTTGTCTCCAAGGAGCCATTAGTTCATTTGGCAGTGCGACGAGCTGAGGGACAGTGGACTGGCACAGGATGTAAGAGTCATGGCAGCTGCCAGGAAATTGCAGGCACACATGCATGATGCTCTTTCTATGGTTGCAGACCAGCTGCACATTAAGGGAGTGGAAGCCCTTGTGGTTGACAAATACTGCTGGATTCTGATGGGGTGCCCTGATGGCCACATGTGTGCAGTCGATGACACCCTACACCCGTGGAAAGCCAGCCAGATTGACAAACCTGAGCGCCCGGGCGGAAACACTGGCTTCATCAGTTGAAAAGTGGATGTAACATACAGACTTGTGAAAGAGGACATTGGTGACCCGCATGATGCCTCTGTGGGCAGCCGACTGCGAGATGACGCTACTGTCTGCTGCTGATCCCTGGAAGGACCCTGACACAAAGAAGTGGTGACTTTGACAACCACCCGCTCCTCTGGGCTCCAGGTGTTGGTGCAGCTGTCAGCAACTACCTCTCGCGAAAGTCTCAGCCTCCTTTGGCACTGCTGCTCAGTCATGTTGAGGAAGGTTATCCTCGGCCTGTAAACCCTGCGTTGGGGGTATCTCCTGTGGCGCGGTGCAGCTCTGCGCTGATGGCCTTTGCCCTGTGCAGCATCAGGCAGTTGAGGAGAAGGTTGGCGCTCTTGTTGTTGGTGCTGCTGGTGTGCCTGGTTCTGCTGGTGCTGCGGCTGATCCTCTTCAGATTCTGAGGACCAGGTTGAGAGAGTATAAATCGTCCCCATTCTGCTGTTATATATGGCAGTTGAGGATGAGATGTTGTAAGCATTCAGTCAATGGGGAGAGAGGTTATTCCAAGGAGGTGACAGTGCATATAGAGTTAACACCACACACTTACAGCCTCAAGGCAGATCAAATGTGTCTTCCAAATCCTGAAATTAGCAACCTCTGACATTTGACAGTGAACAGATGTGAGAGTTTAGCTTTTATACTGCAGTTGCAGCTGTAAACTATTCAGCTCATTGGAACTCCCGACATACTTACCTGACGTGATCTGCGAACAATGTGAAACCTGTTGAAAATGTGGCAAAATAGAAAAAGGCTGGCAAAATAGCAGGTAACAAGCACTTAATACCTGCCCCGCCACTTGAAGTCGGCTCTGTTCTGAAATCGCAGCCCCGACACTTTGGAAACTCACATGGATGCGGGTTTGCGGCGGGTTCGCAACCTGCCGTCAATCATTCCAAATTCAACAGCTGACCCGCCTCCGAACCCGCCCCCTGAGCGCTGCCAAAATCGCGGCCAGAAAGAAAGTGTGTGAGAGAGAGAGACACACAGATTCAGCATCACTTCTATTTGGGCCAAGTTCAAGCCCAGATCCCAGAGAAACAAGGATTATGTTTTAATTGACTAGAAATGACCAAAATTTAACGATTGCACCAGTGTTAGAATGTAGTGCTGCTGAGTGAATGACAGTGAAAGCTGTATAAACGGACAACCATAAAAACAGACACTTATTAGCAATCAATGCAAGTCCTTTAATATTACCTATCCTTTTACTCTAAAAACACAAATTCAGGTCACTGTGATTGGTTATAATCATTCATAAGCTTGTAAATTTCAAGTACTTCTGGTGGTGCAGACCAACATCCACCTAATGTTCTTTTATGAGGAAGTAGATCTTCTGTAGTGTTTTTCACGGTAAATGAGCAGATCTCTTGGGAAGGTGCACTGGATTTGTAAGATTTGAGGAAGGGTATGGCATAGCACCTATTGACTTTACTTATGTCTGATTGAGTTCCTCATACTTAGGGGGGGAATTGTAACCTCCAAAAATGGGCAGGTTTGGGTCAGGTGGGATGTTAAAATGTTAAAAATCTGAATCCCATCCCCAACCCGCCTCCAACCCGTCCACTTCCGGTTTGAACGGAGGCGGGACTGGAGAGGGGGCGGCCAACCTGCTCCCAGGAGGCGGGTTGACACTTTAAATATTATAATGAGGCTGTGTTCCTCATATTTAAACACCATTTTAAATTTAATCCTGGCTGGCCTAGTTTTCTGGGCGGACCTTGGGAAACCGATGGCTAAAGGGAGGCAAGGACTGCTGGATCCAGGAGGTATGTGCTTTTCCACTTGCCTACTGGATCCAGTTTACCTGCTTCACCAACCCCGATCAGACACTCCTCCTAACACTTCCGATCAGCCTCTGAATCTTCTGATCTCCCCTGACCCTTCCGATCTCCCCCCCCGCAACCCTTCCGATCTCCCCTCAACCCTTCCGTTTTCCCTCCGCGACCCATCCGATCTCCCCCAACCCTTCCGATCTCCCACGACCCTTCTGATCTCCCTCAACACTTCCGATCTCCCCCAACCCTTCCGATCTCCCCCAACCCTTCCGATCTCCCCCCAACCCTTCCGATCTCCCACGACCCTTCTGATCTCCCTCAACCCTTCCGATCTCCCCCAACCCTTCCGATCTCCCCCAACCCTTCCGATCTCCCCCAACCCTTCCGATCTCCCCCCGACCCTTCTGATCTCCCTCCGACCCTTCCGATCTCCCCCCAACCCTTCCGATCTCCCCCGACCCTTCCGATCTCCCCCCAACCCTTCCGATCTCCCCCCAACCTTTCCGATCTCCCCCGACCCTTCCGATCTCCCCCCGACCCTTCCGATCTCCCCCCAACCCTTCCGATCTCCCCCCAACCTTTCCGATCTCCCCCGACCCTTCCGATCTCCCCCCGACCCTTCCGATCTCCCCCCAACCTTTCCGATCTCCCCCGACCCTTCCAATCTCCCCCCAACCCTTCCGATCTCCCCCCGACCCTTCTGATCTCCCTCCGACCCTTCCGATCTCCCCCCAACCCTTCCGATCTCCCCCCGACCCTTCTGATCTCCCCCGACCCTTCCGATCTCCCCCCGACCCTTCCGATCTCCCCCCAACCCTTCCGATCTCCCCCCGACTCTTCAGATAACCCCCCAACCCTTCCGATTTCCCCTCAACCCTTCTGATCTCCCCCCCGACTCTTCAGATCTCCCCCCGACCCTTCCGATCTCCCCCCTGACACTTCTGATTTCGCCAGACTCCTCTGATCTCCCATCCGGCCCTTCCAATCTCCTCCATGAGGCCTCCGATCTCCCCCCATTCAACCCCTCCCTCCTGACCCTTCCAATCTCCCCCCAACTCCAGACCCCAATCCCCATTCTGGCCTCTGATCTCGGCCCCTCCACACCTCCACCCCGGCCCTGAACCCCGAACCCCGATCTTTCCTTCGGCCTCCGCTCTTCCTTTTGGCCTCCGATCTCCTCCTGCCCACCCCACCCCCCTAGCCTTTGTGATCCCTCTCTCCCTCCTCTCTGCTCCCCAGCTGCATCCTGGTGCCAAAGGCCTACCTGCCTGACAGCTAAATCAGGTCCTGCCGTTAAATTCGGTAGGCCCTTCGGGAAACCCAATCTTCTGGGTTTCCTGACCTCATAGCAGCTCCCCTCCCACCCCCGCTCCTTCCCCGCCTCCGAGTTAATATCCAGCCCTAGTCTCCAATGTAGGCCTATTAATCTTTGAGACTCCTTCGGTCTGTCTCTGGAGTGGTTTGAGCTGTGGGGACCAGCCTGAGGCTTTGGTAGTCTTCAGCAATGAAACCTTTAAGCTGCGTGGTCACACGGCCGCACAGCGCTCTGCAGTTCCCGCACAGCTGGCTCACCAGCTTTTAAATCGGAAAAACCGTGCATGTGTGATATTTTGAATGGGCTGCGCGGCTCCTTAAAGGGGAAACGCACCCAAAAAAAATTAAAGGGAACATTGGTCTTCAGCTGATCTTATTTAAAATTATTTATTTTCCAGTCAGCCTCTGGAGTTACCATGGTCTCAATGTTAATGTATATTTGAGAGATCTACTCCTTTACAGTGGAAAAAAGCTGAACAATGGACTCCTTCACAGTACCCTCAAAGTAGGAAATTCACTGTAAGTGCTGCAAACCTTCAGGTTAAGGATCACAGTGAACTATTAGAATTGTTCAGTAGTAATGTTTGTTTACCGCATTCATTAAACAGAAAATTTGGGGTGCTGAATATATAATTAATAAATTCAATGCATATTTTGAATATCTAGGACAGACTGATAATTTTACTTTGCTTTGTGTGTATAAGGAAGGGATGGGGCTGAAGATCTAAACATTTACAAATTTCATTCTTTCCTGATTATTAGCTTATGGAAATAACGGCAAGAGCAGGCTGCTGTGTGTTAAATCAAAGGGCAAGAGATCTGATTTATTGAAAGTATAATGTTGAGTCAAAAAGGTCAAATACATGAAATGCCAAAGTTTTAAGTTGCATTTGTTCCATAGTCACCGTGTCGCGTGTGCTGCTTTTCTCCCTGGGATACTGGAACGAAATGTATTTTCTGCTAATTCTGGACAGAGAAATATCTTAATTCTGCTTCCTGAGAAATCAAGCTACTCTAATTAAAAATAGTTTGAAATATTACTGTACATCATGTGTTTTTTTTAGATGTTTATGTTTAACAGGATACAATACAATAATAAAGCCTGCTTTGTCCCATATGCAAAATGTCAATCATATTTTTATGATGTTTGTAGAAGTATTGAGTTAATATCCACTGGGGCGAGGACTAAGCTTAGCAAACACGTCAATTAAGATCGTTACCAGCTGTCAGAGAGGAGATGTTTATTCCCTCTTCCACTTTAAAAAGGAGCATTCTGAATGAAAAATTGTGCATTTCAATCCTGTCCAATGTGAGTGAATGGGAAGGAGTTTCTTCCATTGGGATTCCATACAGTGGGGTAGATTTTAGATTGGGCCCATGTTCATGCTCAATCTCGGTATTGCACGACTAGCACCCGCCTGAACCAAGAGGCCAAGGATCGATGGAAATCAGAGCTCGAGCCTCATCAGCGTACTTGGCACGATCTGCTGGCACTGATCGTGGCACCACACAGACAGCGTGCCCGAGCGGAGACATCAGTGTTGGGGTGCCTGCAGCGGCCTTCAGGTAAGTCCTGGGAGGGGAAATTGGAGCAGGCTATGGGTTGAGGGAGGGGGGATAATTGCTACTCCTGACTTCACCTTACATTGGCGGCTGCAGAGGATGCTGAAGAAGCCTGAGCGAGACAGAACCGACACCTTCCCCACTCTTCGCCAATTAATTTCTGGAGAGGGTATTTCAACAGGCATCAGGCCTCTGATTTACATACTTAGGGGCCTCACGCTGGTACTTCTGTTGCCCCTTTCAAGGCAAATGATTGCTGTGGACAGAGCCAGGGACGGGGATTCTCTATGCCGGGAGATTCTGGTCCTTAGGCTTATTTACTCTACCAAACCTATTCTTGATTTTGGACACCACTATCAAATCTCCTCTTAAGGACATCTCCTCTGGGCTGGAGAGAAACTTGGAGTGGGAAGGGGAGGATCCAGTTGTTGTGGTCCATGTTGGTACCAACGACATAGATAGGACAAGGAAAGAGGTTCTGCTGAGGGAGTTTGAGCAACTAGGAGCCAAATTAAAAAGCAGAACCACAAGGGTAATAATCTCTGGATTACTACCTGAGCCACGTGCAAAATTGGCTAGGGTAAATAAAATTAGAGAGTTAAATGCGTGGCTCAAAGACTGGTGTGGGAGAAATGGGTTTTGCTCCTTGGGACACTGGCATCAGTACTGGGACAGGAGAGAGCTGTTCCGTTGGGACGGACTTCACTTGGCCAGTGCTGGGACTAGAATCCTGGTGAATCGAATAACTAGGGCTGTAGAGAGGGCTTTAAACTAATTAGTGGGGGGGGGAGGTTTTAAGAGAGCGAAAAATAAAAATGACAGGCAATAGAGCAAGGTAGCAGTGGGGGAATTAAAAACCAGAGCATGTCAGGAAGGGACAGAATGTATAATGATAAAGGTAAAGTAGTAAAAGGGGTAAAAGCAGAAATAAATTGTCAGAAAACATATTTGAAAGTTCTTTATCTGAATGCACGCAGCATTCGTAACAAAATAGACGAGTTGACGGTACAAATAACTACACATGGTTATGATCTGGTGGCCATTACGGAAACATGGCTGCAAGATGATCATGACTGGGAACTAAACATACAAGGGTATTTGATAATTAGGAAGGACAGACAGGAAGGAAAGGGAGGTGGGGTTGCTATGTTAATCAAGGATAGAATCACTGCAATAGTCAGAAATGATATTGGGTCAAAGGATCAGGATAGTGAAACAGTTTGGGTGGAGATAAGGAATAATAGGGGGAAAAAGTCACTAGTGGGCGTAGTCTATAGGCCTCCTAACAGTTGCAACTCTGTTGGTCGAAGTATAAATCAAGAAATAGTTGGGGCTTGTAATAAGGGAACAGCTATAATCATGGGGGATTTTAACTTTCACATTGACTGGACAAATCAAATTGGGCTTGGCAGCCTGGAGGAAAAGTTCATAGAGTATATTAGGGATGGGTTCCTTGAGCAGTATGTAACTGAACCAACCAGGGGGCAGGCAATCTTAGATCTGGTCCTGTGTAATGAGACAGGATTAATAAAAAATGTCCTAGTAAAGGATCCCCCTGGAATGAGTGACCATAATATGGTTGAATTCCAAATTCAGTTTGAGGGTGAGAGAGTTGGATCTCAAACCAGCGTACTGAGCTTAAATAAAGGAGACTATGAAGGTATGAGAGTAGAATTGACTAAAGTGGACTGGGAAAGCAGATTAAAGTGTAAGACGATACAAGGGCAGTGGTCTACATTCAAGGAGATATTTCACATCTTTCAAGAAAAATATATTCCACTGAGGAAAAAGGGGAGTAAAAGAAAAAACAGCCATCCGTGGCTAAGTAAAGTAATAAAGGATAGTATCCGACTGAAAACAAGGGCATATAAAGTAGCCAAATCTAATGGGAGGATAGAAGATTGGGAAGCATTTAAAAGCCAGCAAAGAATAACTAAAAGATTAATTAAGAAAGGGAAGATAGATTATGAAAGTAAACTAGCAAAAAATATAAAAACAGATAGCAAGCGTTTCTACAGCTATACAAAAAGAAAGAGGGTGGCTAAAGTGAACGTTGGTCCCTTGGAGGATGAGACCGGGAAACTAGTGGTGGGGAACATGGAGATGGCAAAGACGCTGAACAAATATTTTGTATCAGTCTTTACAGTAGAGGACACTAAAAATATCCCAACACTGGACAAATTCTTTACAATCTATATTAATGATTTGGAGGAAGGGACCGAGTGCAACATACCCAAGTTTGCCAACGATACAAAGATGGGAGGGAAAGCAGTGAGTGAGGAGGACATAAAAAACCTGCAAAAGGACATAGACAGGCTAAGTGAGTGGGCAGAGATTTGGCAGATGCAATATAATATTGGAAAGTGTGAGGTTATGCACTTTGGCAAAAAAAATCAAAAAGCAAGTTATTATCTAAATGGAGAGAAACTGCAAAGTGCTACAGTACAAAAGGATCTGGGGGTCCTGGTGCATGAAACACAAAACCTGTATGCAGGTGCAGCAGGTGATCAGGAAGGCCAATGGAATCTTGGCTTTTATTGCAAGGGGGATGGAGTATAAAAACAGGGAAGTCTTGCTGCAGTTATACAGGGTATTGGTGAGGCCACACCTGGAATACTGCGTGCAGTTTTGGTTTCCATATTTAAGAAAAGATATACTTGCTCTCGAGGCGGTTCAGAGAAGGTTCACTCGGTTGATTCCGGAGATGAGGGGGTTGACGTATGAGGAAAAGTTGAGTAGGTTGGGCCTCTACTCATTGGAGTTCAGAAGAATGAGAGGCGATCTTATCGAAACATATAAGACTGTGAGGGGGCTTGATCGGGTGGATGCGGTGAGGATGTCTCCACTGATGGGTGAGACTAGAACTAGGGGGCATAATCTTAGAATAAGGGGCTGCCCTTTCAAAACTGAGATGAGCAGAAACTTCTTCACTCAGAGGGTAGTAAATCTATGGAATTTGCTACCCCAGAGAGCTGTGGAAGCTGCAACATTAAATAAATTTAAAACGGAGATAGACAGTTTCCTAGCAGATGAGGGAATTAGGGGTTACGGGGAGAGGGCAGGGAAGTGGACGTGAGTCTAGGTTCGGATCAGCCATGATCCTATTGAATGGCGGAGCAGGCCCGAGGGGCCGTATGGCCTACTCTTGCTCCTACTTCTTAAGTTCTTATGTTCTTAACCATCTCTGCCCTAAGGAGAACAAACCCAAATCCAGCTTCTTCAGTCTCTCCACATAACTGAAGTCCCTCATCCCTGGTACCATTCTAGTAAATCTCTTCTGCTGCCTCTCTTGACATCCTATTTCTTATGCCAGAAATTCAGTTTGCATGCCCCAGAGGGAAGCGCGGCGCTACTGGAGACGCCCCGCATCCCTCTTGAGGCGCTGCAGCTGAATATCGCTGCACAACGTGCCGCAGTGCCACAGGTTGCGGCATGTCACGCTGCGGTACTGCAGGCCTTCCTCCACTTCTTAAAGGGGAGGGGTCCTGTGCAGCGCGATCAAGGATCGCGAGTGCCAGCAAAAGAGCCCGGCACCGAGGAGAAGTGCCGGGCTCTTGGAACGCAGTCGGCACTCCATGGTGGGGGGGGGTGCTCAGGAGGCCGGGGACGGCAGCGCGGAGAGGTGCTAGCAGGCGGCCAGCAAAAAAAATGGCCTCCCGGCTCAGGAGGCCGGGGACGGCAGCGCGGAGAGCTGCTAGCAGGTGGCCAGCAAAAGAAATGGCCTCCCTGCACCTCTCCTTTAATTAGCGCCTCTACCGCCGCAGGTAGGCCCCCCTGAACCGGTCGCAAATAGCATCCGGTGTTAAAGCAGGGGGCACATCTAAATATCATGATCGGGGCGTTAGCGGGGCACTGCGCACACCGGCGCCGCCATTAGCGTTCCGCTGAATTTAGCGGGAGGCGTGGCCAGTGGCTTCTGACCCACTTAGCGCCCTCTTAAGGCGCTAACGGGTGGCGCAGCCCACTGAATTTCTAGGCCTAAGTATAGAATATTTACTGCATTACCCTTGTCTGCTCTTTCCGTTGCCTCGTCAAAGAATTCCATCAGGTTAGTTAAGCATGACTTAGCCTTTCAGAATCCAAGCTGACTATTTTAGATCCTCTCTACAAAGTATTGCCTCCAGTTCATCTATTTTGTTTTGAAAACTATGTGCATTGCTGTACAAACAGTTTAAATTGCTTTTATTTATTATTCCTCTCTCTTTGTTTTTAGTCATTATTTTACCTTTATTCTCGATGACTTCATTCGATCTCTGGCTATTCCTGTTAATCTTATTCCTTCCTTTAGTTTGTCCTTTCCTCTCTTTTCCTTTTTTTTATTGTTAGGTTTCTGTAATTTTTAGCAGTTCCCTCCCCCCATGTTATTAGTTTAAAGTCTTATATACAGCCCTAGTTATCCTCTCCTCTTTGACTTCATTTATGTTATCACTCTTTTGGAAAGGAATGAGAAAAGATTTCCTAACACTTTTTCGCGAACACAGTGTTGCTTCAACAAATCTTTAAAAATGGCACCTGCGGCGAAGGCAAGCGCTTTCTCCCATTATTTATGTGGTGGTGAAGGGGATCCGTCTCGGGAGGCTGCCTGACTCAAAAACATTATCTTGGAATTGAATTTAAAGCTCTTTGCACTATTGAGGAGATAAGCTGGGTTCCCCCACTGACTATTTGAAAACTGTATTCATTATGGGCAAAGCATAATGGCTCGGATTTTGCGATAAGAACAATGGTGAGGCTATCAGCACTCATCGTTTTTACGGAGTAAATCGGACAGCAACTTCCGGCGTCCACACATACGCAGTTAAACGCGGAAATCAGGAGGTTGCTGTCTGAGTTGCCCTGCCCCTCCACAAACTTCGCTATCCTGTTACCTTGCTAAGAGACTCACTATTCACATACATCCAACGGCGTGAAGTTGGGGTACTTACCCACTAGATACACACTAAATACGCCAGAAAAAGTTAGGGGTTGTCCATTCAGGGCGCAGTAAGTCTTAATTACTGCAAACAACCTCTCTGGCACTGAACATATACTTTTACAAGTATGGAGTTTCACTGTTTCATATTTTAATTATTGTTGGAGATTTAATAAAAATTAAAAATTTTAAATAAAACATTTTTTTCTTTGTTTTTCTTTCAGTCTCTTTTATCTCTCTCTCTCTTGATCCCATCCTTCTTTCCCTTTCTTTATTTGCTTTCTGTATACGATTTTACATTTAATTAGCTATTCTAACTTACACTTCCTGGTTTAGACTCTGCGGGGATAATATTGGGCCCTGCAGCACACATTGTTTTGGGTGCTACGAGGCCTCTTAAACTACAGGAACAGGGTCTGCAACGTGCCCACACACGGACCGAATGGGAAGTGCGTCGGACGCCATAGTTGTAAAGGTGTTTGTGCATCCACACACCTAACGACCACCGGCACCTTGTAGAGCAGGCAGATCATGGCGTCAATCAGCGAGTAACACTCATTTGATGTCAGCACTGCCATTTTAAAGCTCCACGCTGCAGTCTCCACCCTCTCTTGGCCTCGCACAGCTGAACACACGTTCAACGGCATGAAGGACATCACACCAGCGCTATTTAAAGTGATCATGAACTAGAATCATAGAATGGTTACAGCACAGAAGAAGGCCATTCGGCCTGTTGAGCCTGTGCCGGCTCTCTGCAATAGCACTTCAGCTAGTCCCACTCCCCCGCCCTTTCCCCTTAGCTCTGCAAATGTTTTTCCTTCAGGTACTTATCCAACTCCCTTTTGAAAAATACTTACAGGTTAGTTGCTGGATTACTTCCTATGGCTGTTGCTGCAATTCTACACATTTTGGCTACTTTTCCATACTTGTTAAAAGTTACAGTAGTCTACAGGGAGTGGTCTGGATGAAGTACTTTTTTGGTGACTTTTTTTTATTCGTTCATGTGATGTGGGCATCGCTGGCAAATCCAACATTTATTGCCCATCCTAATTGCCCTTGAGAAGGTGGTGGTGAGCCGCCTTCTTGAACAGCTGCAGTCCGTATGGTGAAGATACTCCCACAGTGCTGTTAGGGAGGGAGTTCCAGGATTTTGAGCCAGTGACGATGAAGGATCGGTGATATACTTCTAAGTCAGGATGTTGTGTCACTTGTTCCCATGCGCCCTTGTCCTTCTAGGTGGAAGAGGTCGCAGGTTTGGGAGATGCTGTCAAAGACGCCTTGGTGAGTTGCTGCAGTGCATCTTGTAGATGGTACACATTGAAGCCACAGTGCGCCGGTGGTGCTGGGAGTGAATGTTTAAGGTGGTGGATGGGTTACCAATCAAATGGGCTGCTTTGTCCTGGATGGTGTTGAGCTTCTTCAGTGTTGGAGCTGCACTCATCCTGGCAAGTAGAGAATATTCTTAACACTCCTTACTTGTGCCTTGTAGATGGTGTAAAGGCGTTGGGGAGTCAGGAGGTGAGACACTCGCCACAGAATACCTAGCCTCTGACCTGCTCTTGTAGCCACAGTATTTATGTGGCTTGTCCAGTTAAGTTTCTTGTCAATGGTGACCCCCAGGATGTTGATGGTGGGGGATTCAGTGATGGTAATCCCGTTGAATGTCAAGGGGCGGTAGCTAGACTCTCTCCTGTTGGAGATTGCCTTTGCCTGGCACTTGTGTGGCGTGAATGTTACTTGTCACTTATCAGCCCAAGCCTGAATGTTGTCCAGGCCTTATTGCATGCGGGCATGGACTGATTCATTATCTGAGGAGTTGTGAATAGAACTGAATACTGTGCAATCATCAGCGAACATCCCCATTTCTGATCTTATGTTGGAGGGAAGGTCATTGATGAAGCAGATGATGTCTGGGCTTAGGACACTGCCCTGAGGAACTCCTGCAGCGATGTCATAGGGCTGAGATGATTGGCCTCTGTGATGAAATAACTCTGTGTTCTGGCATTTGTATTGTCTGTTGTTGTTGTACTTGCTAATGTCTGGAATGTTCTACAGATGTAACCACTAATGCTCCTCCCTAGTCCCGCCCCTCTGGATCCTCCGGATTGGTGTGAGTCTTACTCATAAGGGCTGGGTCGGTGATGAATGATGGCTGCCTTGTGTTAACTCGATGCCATGTTCTTTACTTAATAAAAGCCTTTAGTTTTAAGCTTTAACCTCTTGGATTCAGGCAATTATTTGGCACATCAATTTTATTAAGTAACAACTTTTGGAAGATGGATCGATTTTTGAAACCAGAGCGTCTGGATATCGATCCCCATTCGGCAGATGTGTCGAAGAAATTTACGCATTGGCTTCGATGTTTTGAACACTTCATCGCATCGTTCGATCCGACGGTTAACAAGTTGGGTCTTCTAACCAACTTGGTAAGTCATCAAACTTACTCTATAATTGAAGATATTACTACATATGAAGAGGCCCTCACAGCTCTTAAGGCCCAGTACCTTAAGTCGGTTAATGAAGTATACACCAGGTATCTTTTGTCTACTCGCAGGCAATTACCCGAGGATTCCCTGGATGATTCCTGCAGGACCTTAAGGCTTTGGCTAAGGATTGCAACTACAAGGCTGTCTCTGCCATAGTGTATCAGGAAGAAGCCATCCGTGATTCTTTCATATCTGGCCTCCGATCTAATTATATTAGACAGAGACTCCTCGAGAACGACTCGTTAGTTTTAAAAATGGTCGTCGCTACTGCTCGATCATTAGACGTAGCCCAGAAGAATTTAGAAGTGTATGCATCAGCCCATGCGTCTCTCTCAGCCTCGTGTGTTCCGAGTAAGGAGGCATCCATAACACCAATGGAGCCTCCGCTTAATCCTACTGTTGCGGCTGTACCCCATGGGTCTAAGTGTTATTTTTGTGGCCAATCTAAACACCCCAGGCAAAGATGCCCAGCCAGAGAGGCTACCTGTTTTAAATGTAAGAAACGGGGACATTTTAGTAAAGTGTGTAAGGGTGATTCTGTACCCGATGTCTTCTCTGCTGCCGCCTATCGTTTTACTCTAGCCTCAGCTACGGTTGACCAGACCATACCGTGTTCCTTGTCGAAATCTATGATGGACATCAAGATTAATGGTCGCCCTACTGGGTGTTTGATAGACTGTGGCAGTACTGAAAGTTTTATACACCCCAACCTTGTTAACTCCTGTTCATTGAAGGTGTATCCTACTCGAAGTGAAATTGTGATGGCGTCCAAGTCCCTTACTTCAGAGGTAACTGGATATTGTAAATGTAGTGTCCGTGTGTAGATAAAGACACTGAAGACAGGAGTTGGTTCATAGGTATTTACTAAGCAAGTCTGGGGGGGGGGGGGTTTCTAAAGGATATACACAATACACAGGCTTATATAGCCCAAGTGGCAATTACCAGCATTACGCACACCTGGGGCTCTTAAAGGCAAATACACCATAATTGCTCTTAAAGGCACATACACCACAATTCCTCCCCTTCTAGCTAACTAGTACATCATATGTTAAGTAATTATTAATTACATGTTATATGCAAAATAATATACATTGCTGTATTAATTAATTATAAGTTAGTCTCTCAGGAGGCTTCCTGACTCGGTCCGGATAATGCCTCGGGGGTGTAGTAGTTTCTGGTGGTGTTGTAGGTTCTTCTGGCAAGGCTGATTCGGCTTGAAGGCCAGTGTCGGGTTCATCGGGCTCCAGTATCACCGGATCGGAGGTAGATATGGGTATCTCTACTTCATCGTTAGATGTATAGAGTGGTGGTGTGTCCACGGTATACATCAGTGGTCCTAATCGTGTGCAGATAGTTCCAGGCTGCCATTTCTCGGTACGGTAGTCCCGGGCCAAAACCGGTTGGCCTATCTGGAAGGCCCTAGTTGGCCTTTCATTCATGCCCTGAAACTGCCAGTTCTCCACGTCCCTTCGGATGTTGGGCTTGACCAAATCCAGCCGGCATCTTAGGTTTCTATTGTAGAACATCATGGCGGGAGTTTGGTTAGTAACCATATGCGTTGCATTCCTATATGCAAATAAGAAGTTATCCACCTTGTGCTGAAGTTTTATGTCTTCATTACCCATGGCCTTGATGGCCTTCTTGAAGGTCTGGACAAACCTTTCAGCCAATCCATTGGTGGCGGGATGGTATGGGGCGGACGTGTAGTGCTTTACCCCATTGTTCTTTAAGAACTTTCTGAATTCTTCGGACACAAATTGCGGTCCATTATCAGAACATATCTGCTCCGGCAGCCCATTCCTGGCAAATATGGTCCTTAATACTGTGATGGTTTTTTCCGTGGTGGTGGAGGACATCTTTATTACCTCTGGCCACTTGGAGTGTGCATCAACTGCGATTAAGAACATTGAGTCCATAAATGGACCAGCAAAGTCGATGTGCACCCTTTGCCAGGGAGATGAGGGCCACTCCCATGGATGTAGAGGGGCCTGTGGCGGAGCATTTTGGACCTTCTGGCATCCTAGGCAGCTCTTGGTCATGTCTTCGATGTCTCCATCGATACCTGGCCACCATACAAACGCCCTAGCTAAGTTCTTCATTTTCACTCCACCCAGATGCCCCTCGTGAAGCTCCTTTAGCACTTTATCCTGGAGTTTGGGTGGAATCACCACTCTGGATCCACACATCAAGGTTCCTCGGCACACTGGCAGCTGTTCTCTTCTTTGCGAGAATGCTGGCAACAGTGGTTTGCCATGTGCTGGCCATCCCTTCACTGTTAAATTGTAGACCCGTGAGAGAGTAGGGTCATTTCTTGTCTCCCTTTCAATGGCAGAATTTGTCACCGGTAGACATTCCACTATGGTAGAGTGGAATATCTCTACTGGGTCTACTGTAGGTGCCTCTTCTATCGTTGGCAACGGTAGGCATGATAAACCGTCAACATTCCCATGCTGTTTTGACCTTTTGTGTTCAATGTTGTATTGGTGTGCCCCTAGAAAAAGGGACCACCTCTGTAGTCTTTGTGCCGTCATAATGGGTGATATGCCTATCAATTAGTCCAATAAAAGGCGACGAGTTAAGAACGTAACTGAAGGTTTTTATTGGCTAAATAACAGAGCCCACCCTCGTGGGTGATCCGATCCAACAGGGAGGAATACTAGCCAGTCAGCTACCTTTATACCTGGGCAGGTAATGGGCGGAGTCGGAGGTGGTCAGCCCAGGTATAACAGTGCGACAAGAGGCGACCTCGTGTAGTGATGTGACAGTGAGAACAGTGAGAACAATATACAGTGATAACTATAACAGTGGTTTACCACATTCACCCCTTGTTTAGATTAGAGTCCGGCGGGGTGAAGTGTATTACCAGCTCTGGTATGTCAGTCTGTCCGGAGGCTTCGTTAGCCTCTCCGATCGTCGCAGCGGCGGTGTTACATTATCCGGTGTTAAAGCTGGTGTCTGCGTAGTCGGCAAAGGCTCGTGGGGTTCCGGCATGCCGTCTACCTCGGCTGGACTCGGGGGGTTGGGAGGGTGGGGTGAGGGTGCGAGGTCTCGTAAGGAGACAGTGTCCTCCCGTCCGTCTGGGTAAGCCACATAGGCGTACTGGGGGTTGGCGTGCAGGAGGTTCACCTTCTCGACCAGGGGGTCCGTTTTATGGGCCCTCACGTGCTTTCGCAGCAAGACGGGTCCCGGAGAGGTCAGCCAGGTTGGTAGGGTGGTTCCTGTAGTCGACTTCCTGGGGAAGACAAACATTCGGGCATGGGGGGTGGTGTTAATGGCAGTGCAAAGTAGTGACCGGATGGAGTGCAGCGCAATCGGGAGGACCTCTTGCCAGCGGGAGGTTGGGAGGCCCTTAGACTTTAAGGCTAAGAGGGTGGCCTTCCATACCGTCGCGTTCTCTCTTTCCACCTGGCCGTTCCCTCGGGGGTTGTAGCTGGTGGTCCTGCTTGCTGCAATACCCCTCTCCAATAGGAACTGACGGAGTTCCTCGCTCATGAAGGAGGCGCCCCGGTCACTATGTATATAGTTCGGGAACCCGAACAAGGCGAAGAGTTTGTTCAGGCATTTAATGACCGTGTTACTGGTCATGTCTGGGCAGGGGAAGGCAAAGGGGAAACGGGAGTACTCATCAACGATGTTGAGGAAGTACACATTACGGTCGGATGACGGTAGGGGCCCCTTGAAGTCGATGCTCAGACGCTCGAAGGGGCGGGTGGCCTTGATCAGGCTTGCTCTGTCCGGCTTATAGAAGTGCGGTTTGCACTCAGCACAGATCTGGCAGTTCCTGGTCATGGTCCTGACCTCCTCGATGGAGTATGGCAGGTTGCGGGCCTTAATGAAATGGTAGAGTCTGGTGACTCCGGGGTGGCAGAGGTCATTGTGGAGGGTCTGAAGTCTATCACTTTGCGCGCTGGCGCATGTAATGCGTGAAAGAGCATCAGGGGGGTCGTTCAGTTTACCGGGCCGGTACAAGATCTCATAATCATAGGTGGAAAGCTCGATTCTCCACCTCAAGATTTTGTCGTTCTTGATCTTGCCCCTCAGCTTGTTATTAAACATGAAGGCAACCGAGCGTTGGTCGGTGAGGAGGGTAAATCGTTTGCCTGCCAAGTAGTGCCTCCAGCGCCGTACTGCCTCCACAATTGCCTGGGCTTCCTTCTCGACCGACGAGTGTCGGGTCTCGGGGCCCTGTAGGGTCCTTGAGAAGAAGGCTACCGGCCTACCCTCCTGGTTAAGGGTAGCGGCTAGGGCGAAGTCGGATGCATCGCTCTCTACTTGGAAGGGGATTGACTCATCCACTGCGTGCATTGTGGCCTTGGCTATGTCTCCCTTAATGAGGGAGAAGGCCGCGCACGCCTCTTCCGTGAGGGGGAAGGATGTGGTTTTCAGGAGGGGTCTGGCTTTGTCCGCATAATTGGGTACCCATTGGGCATAGTAGGCGAAAAGCCCCAGGGTTCTCCTAAGTGCTTTTGGACAGTGGGGGAGGGGTAGCTCCATGAGGGGGCGCATTCTTTCGGGGTCGGGGCCGATGACTCCGTTCTCTACTACACAGCCAAGGATGGCAAGGCGCGCTGTGTTAAACACGCATTTCTCCTTATTGTAGGTGAGGTTCAGCCGTTGGGCCGTACGGAGGAATTTCTCCAGATTCACGTCATGGTCCTGCCGGTTGCGGCCGCAGATGGTGACGTTATCGAGATAGGGGAAAGTGGCCTGTAGTCCGTTCTGGTCAACCATCCGGTCCATCTCCCGTTGGAAGGGTTTACCACAATGGGGACACCTTTTTTAGGGTTGAATATGGAGATGAGGGGTTGATGGTCAGTCAGCAAGGTAAATTTTTGTCCGTGTAGGTAATGGTTGAATTTCTTCACTCCCCACACCAGGCTGAGTGCTTCCCTGTCTATCTGGGCATAGTTACGCTCAGCTGAGTTCAATGAGCGTGACGCAAAAGCTATCGGCCGTTCCGAGCCATCAGGGAATCTATGGGACAATACCGCTCCTATGCCGTAAGGGGATGCATCGCACGCCAGTCTGATTGGTAGTGATGGGTTGTAATGAGCCAAAATTTTCTCGGATGTGATTAAGTCTTTACATTTATGGAAGGCACGTTTACAGTCTTCGTTCCATTTCCAAATCATTCCTGTCTGTAGAAGATCATTAAGAGGGTGTAGAATAGTTGATAAGTTCGGTAAAAATTTATGATAGTAATTTATTAATCCCAGGAATGACCTCAATTGTGAAACATTTTCAGGTGCTGGGGCTTTTATAACTGCTTCAATTTTTTCAGGTGACTTATGCAACCCTTCCTTATTAATTATGTGGCCACAATATGATATCTGATTTTGGAAAAATTCGCACTTGGGGCGATTTGCTCGTAGGCCCCGTTCTTTCAGCCTAGTGAGCACCTGCTCCAAATTGGCAAGGTGCTCGTTGTCGTTTTCTCCTGTTATAAGGATGTTGTCTAGGTCGCATTGAGTCCCCGGAATCCCTTGCAGGACTTGCTCCATAGCTCTTTGCCAGATAGCTGGAGCTGATGCTATTCCAAAAACCAGTCGATTGTACTGGTACAGGCCTTTGTGTGTGTTTATTGTGAGATACTTTTTAGAGGTCTCCTCAACCTCCATCTGTAGATATGCCTGTGCCAAGTCAATTTTTGTGAAACGTTTCCCTCCGGATAGTGAGGTGAAAATATCTTCTATCCTCGGAAGAGGACACTGTACCGTGTGAAGGACCGGGTTTACAGTCACCTTAAAGTCCCCACAGATGCGAATTTTTTTCTGTTCCTCAGAGTTATTTTTCAATGTTTTTTTCATGACTGGAACGATGGGTGTTGCCCATTCGCTCCAATCTATTTTGGATAATACGCCTGCCTTTTCCAAATTCTTCAGCTCTGCCTCGACTGCCGGACGTATTGCGTATGGCACCGGTCTTGCCTTAAAAAATTTTGGAATTGCTGTATCTTCCACTTTTATTGAGGCGGTGATGCCTTTCAAGGTTCCTAGTTTCTCTTGAAACACTTCTTTGGCGTTGGCCAAGATGTCTTTTAATCGTTCGGGTATGATGTCATCACTGTTTTTTTCCTTACTGGTCACCGTCAGTGCCTGAATGGAGTGCCAGTCTAAACGTATCTTCCTTATCCATTCACGTCCCAACAACGGTGGACCACCATCTTGTAGAATGTATAAATACAACTTTTGTATTTCTTTGCCGTTGTATACCACAGGCACCCTTATTTTTCCTTTGGGGTAGACTTTCTGCCCTGTATATGTTTTTAAGATAATGGATGTGTCTTTTAGAGGTATATGCGAAAATAGCCTCTCGTAATCTCGTCGATTTATTACGGTTAGAGCTGATCCTGTATCTAGCTCCATTTTAACTGGGGACCCTGCTATTATGAGGGCAACCCAAATGGTTTGGTAATCCTCTTTGGCAAGTACATTATGTAATTTGAGACAGCTTAGTCTCTTGTTTCCGGAGTCGCTATCGCTATTCTGGTCTTCGGAGCTATTGTCCGTCATCACTTGTACCTTCCTGTACTTTTCTTTATTGATTTTTTGTTTTCTGTCAGTGGATTTATTTTGCCCAGATTGGCATACCCGTGCAATGTGTCCAATCTTACCACATTGCCTGCATGCTTTGCCCTTGAACCAGCAGTCCCTCTGGTTATGGGTGGATCTGCCGCAGCGATAACATCTTCCGAACTCCTGTGTCATTTTATGGGTGCCGAAGTCCTGTGTCTCTTGTTGTATCTCTGCAGCTCCTTTTGCTGCTGCTTCATATGATACAGCCATACTGAAAGCTTTGTCCAATGTTAAATCTTTTTCAGAAAGCAGTCTTTTTTGTGTTCCTTCATTTAAGAGACCGCAAACAAATTTGTCTCGAAGATAATCCGATAGTCCTGCTCTGAATTGGCAGTACTTTGATAGCTTTCTTAATTCGGTTAGGTAATCAGCGTTACTTTCATTCTTGTGTTGATTTCTCTTGAAGAACTTGAATCGTTCCGCTATCAGCAGCGGTGTTGGGTTTAAATGCTCCTGCAGGGTATCAACAACTTCTTTAAAAGTCTTGTCCTTTGGTTTGGCTGGAGTGATTAAATTTCGTAACAGCCCGTATGTCTTCACGCCCATTAAGTTCAGAAGTATTGAAGCTTTTTTTTCATCTGTTATTCCATTTGCAGTGCAATAAACCTCTACTCTTTCCACGTATGTGGTCCAATCTTCTATTTCGCCATCAAAAGCCTCAATATTACCAGATTTAGGCATTTCAGAAAAGATATGGCGCTTCCCGCGCTTTTTTTTTTCTCTGTAGCAACGATATGGCGCTTCCCGCGCTTTCCCGCCGCTGCTACCGATAACAACGCTGTTTTACTGTGGTTTCCGTTTATTCACTGTTGGAGACTCGTTCCCGACGGAGGTCTAAACGCTGACCTTCTTGCCGCGCCGGCCGTCTCTCGAGTGCACCCTCCCAGTCCGTTATTGCTTGCCTCCGATTTCGCTGCCTGTCTCAGCTGTAGAGCCCGCTGCTGGAGCTCCAGCCTGACGCCCAGGAAGGATTAGCGCAGTACCTGTCACCAGCTTGGCCAGCTGGTGAAACCACAGTTTCTCTTACTTCCTTGAGTCTTCTGGACGCTGGAGGAATCGATGTCCTTGAGGTGCTGCCGAATTGCAGGTAAGTCCGTTTCCACTTCGTCGCCACTGTAGTGTCCGTGTGTAGATAAAGACACTGAAGACAGGAGTTGGTTCATAGGTATTTACTAAGCAAGTCTGGCGGGGGGGTTCTAAAGGATATACACAATACACAGGCTTATATAGCCCAAGTGGCAATTACCGGCATTACAATGGGGCTCTTAAAGGCACATACACCATAATTGCTCTTAAAGGCACATACACCACAGTAAAGTCACATTGACTGTTAATGAAACAGAGTATAAGGACTTTAAACTCCTCATATTACCTCAGTTGTGTGTGAACTTAATTTTAGGCTTGGACTTCCAGTGTCAGCATGAGAGCGTTACCCTTAAGTATGGTGGATCTCAGCCTCCACTCACAGTCTACGGCATTTCTACTTTAAAAGTAAGTCCGCCTTCTTTGTTTGTGAACCTTGCTCCTAATTGTAGACCTATAGCGACTAAGAGGCGACGGTATAGTTCAGAAGATAAAACATTTATAAAAGAGGAAGTGGAAAGGCTTCAACGGGAGGGAATCATCGAACACAGTAATAGCCCGTGGCGTGCCCAGGTGGTGGTGGTTAAAACTAATGAAAAGAAAAGACTTGTAGTCGATTATAGCCAGACTATAAAATTGTATGCCCAATTAGACGCCTATCCTTTGCCTCGTATTTCTGAGATGGTGAACCAGCTAGCTCAGTACCGCGTGTTCGCCACCATTGATTTGAAGTCTGCCTACCATCAACTCCCCATCATTATACGGCCTTCAAAGCTAATGGGCGCCTGTACCAATTCCTTAGGGTGCCCTTTGGAGTGATGAATGGGGTATCCGTCTTCCAACGGGAGATGGATCGTATGGTGGATGAATACGCATTGGAAGCAACATTCCCATACCTGGACAATGTTATTATCTGTGGGCGCGACCAACGGGAGCATGATCAAAATCTCGCAAAATTCCTAGAGACTGCAAAGAGGTTAAACCTGACCTACAACGAAAACAAGTGTACCTTCAATACTACACATTTGTGTATTCTTGGTTGCGTTGTGGAGAATGGGGTAATCGGGCCAGATCCTGAAAGATTACGCCCACTTAAGAAATTACCTTTACCTCACACTGTAAAAGCTTTAAGAAGGTGTCTGGGATTCTTCTCATACTATGCCCAGTGGGTGGCTAGCTACTCAGATAAAGTCCGACCTCTTATTAAGTCAACATCTTTTCCGCTATCGGCGGAAGCTCAGGAGGCTTTCTTTAATATCAAACGGGACATTGAGAAGGCAGTGGTATGTGCCGTGGATGAGAAGATCCCTTTTCAAGTGGAAAGTGATGCATCTGATTTTTCCGTTGGCAGCAACTCTTAACCAAGCTGGTAGACCAGTAGCTTTCTTCTCTTGTACATTGCAAGGACCAGAAGTTCGACATTCTTCAGTGGAAAAGGAGGCACAGGCGATTATCGAAGCAGTCAGGTATTGGAGACATTATCTCGCTGGCCAACATTTTACGCTTATTACGGACCAGCGATCTGTGGCCTTTATGTTCAATACTAAGCAGAGAGGCAAGATCAAAAATGATAAGATTTTAAGATGGCGAATAGAACTGTCAACATATGACTATGATATTCAGTACAGGCCTGGAGTATTCAATGAGCCATCGGATGCTTTGTCACAAGGAGTATGTGCTAGTCTAGGTATAGATAAGCTTCAAAATCTCCACGACGCACTCTGCCACCCTGGGGTTACCAGAATGAACCACTTCATTAAGTCCCACAATCTACCCGACTCTATTGAGGAGGTCCGGACAATGGCCAGAACCTGTCGTGTTTGTGCTGAATGCAAACCCCGCTTCTATAAGCCGTCCGAGCCAGCTCATCTTATTAAAGCAACTCGACCATTTGAGCGTTTGAGCCTTGATTTTAAAGGTCCCCTTCCATCGAGCGACCGTAATGTCTATTTTCTTAATATTATAGACGAGTACTCTCGGTTCCCTTTTGTTGCCCCCTGTCCGGATGTGACCAGTGCTGTTGTAATTAAATGCCTCTGCCAACTGTTTTCCTTGTTTGGCATGCCTAACTATATGATGTGCCTCAATGAATCCGAGACTCGACGTTAACGGAGCAAAGCAAGGCTTTTATTAACTCAGAAAGAAATACACATTGGAGAAGTGTCTGTCATCCAGAGATCTGCTGTACTGCTGAGAGACACGCTGGGGCTTGCTTAAGTAGGGGCCAGGTATGGGCGGAGCCCTACACACAATACAATACAGGTATGGAAATGAAACTGAAACTAAACTAAACACAGGGAATACAGTGCCTGATGAATGGCATATTTCATCACATTCACCCCTTCTACAGATTTAGTCTGTTCGGGGGTTTGA
This sequence comes from Somniosus microcephalus, assembly GCF_052327205.1. Taxonomy (NCBI): domain Eukaryota; kingdom Metazoa; phylum Chordata; class Chondrichthyes; order Squaliformes; family Somniosidae; genus Somniosus; species Somniosus microcephalus. The sequence continues at coordinate 19,330,626 of NC_141001.1, forward strand.
TAGTCCTCTGTGACCGACGTAGCTGTTGTGGTGCCGCGGGTGTCGGCTGGGTGTCCCCGGTGGCCTCCTGGGTCTCTGCCGGGGGCGCCACCAGGGTTGTTGAAGGGGTAGTTGGTGGGGGCACCGTTGGTCGATGTTCTTCCGGGGGTGGTGAAAGGATAGTGGGTGGGTAAGAATTGCTGTGATCGTTGTTGCTGTTGTTGTCGTGGTTGTTGTCATTACCGGCTGGGGCGACGTCTTTTATGGACACGGTGTCCTCCCTTCCGTTGGCGTGCCGGACATACGCGTATTGGGGGTTGGCGTGGAGTAGGTGCACTGACTCCACGAGGGGGTCCATCTTGTGGCCCCTCACATGCCTTCGTACAAATACTGGACCTGGGGTGGAGAGCCATGACGGCATGGAGACGCCTGAGGTGGATTTCCAGGGAAAGACAAACATTCGTTCATGAGGCGTGGCATTAGTGGCAGTACACAATAGCGACCGTATCGAATGGAGCACATCTGGGAGGACTTCCTGCCAGTGGGAGATAGGGAGGCCCTTGGTCCTTAGAGCTAGAGTGACTGCTTTCCATACTGTCCCGTTCTCTCGCTCCACCTGGCCGTTACCCTGGGGGTTGTAGCTGGTGGTACGGCTCGTGGCGATCCCCCTGGACAGCATGTACTGGCGCAGCTCTTCACTCATGAAGGACGCCCCCCTATCCGTATGGATGTAGCTCGGCATGCCGAACAGGCAGAACAGGCTGTTGAGGCATTTAATGACCGTGGCGCTGGTCATGTCTGGGCAGGGGAAGGCGAATGGGAAACGGGAGTATTCGTCCACAATGTTCAGGAAGTAAACGTTGCGGTCGACTGACGGGAGGGGGCCCTTGAAATCTAAGCTGAGCCGCTCAAAGGGCCGTGTAGCTTTGATTAAGTGGGCTCTATCTGGGCGGTAGAACCGAGGCTTGCACTCAGCGCAAGTGCGGCAGTTCCTGGTCAGAGACCGAACTTCCTCAATCGAGTAAGGTAAGTTGCGGGACTTTATGAAGTGGAACAGCCGTGTGACCCCTGGGTGGCAGAGGTCATTGTGGAGGGTCTGTAGCCGATCCCCGGTGGCGCTGGCACACATCCCTCGTGAGAGGGCGTCGGGGGATTCGTTAAGGGCCCCTGGCCGGTAAATGATGTCATACTCGAAGGTGGAGAGCTCGATCCGCCACCTAAGAATTTTATCATTTTTAATCTTCCCCCTCTGTTTATTATTGAACATAAACGCTACCGACCGCTGGTCGGTAAGTAGGGTGAAGCGTTTGCCGGCTAGGTAGTGCCGCCAGTGGCGCACTGCCTCCACGATGGCTTGGGCCTCCTTTTCCACGGAGGAGTGTCTGATCTCGGGCCCTTGGAGGATCCTCGAGAAGAAAGCTACGGGCCGCCCCGCCTGGTTGAGGGTGGCCGCCAAGGCAAAGTCAGATGCATCACTTTCCACTTGAAAGGGAGTGTTCTCGTCCACTGCCTGTAGCGTGGCCCACTCAATATCCCGCTTAATGCTTTTGAAGGCGGCGTGGGCCTCAGCAGAGAGCGGAAAAGAGGATGCTTTCAAGAGGGGGCGGGCTTTGTCGGAGTAGTTGGGGACCCATTGGGCATAATAAGAAAATAACCCCAGGCACCTTTTCAGGGCTTTGGGAGTGTTGGGCAGGGGGAGCTCCCATAGGGGGCGCAATCGGTCGGGGTCTGGTCCAATTTCCCCATTCTCCACCACGCTGCCTAGTATGCAGAGGCGCGTGGTGTTGAAAATGCACTTGTCCTTGTTGTAAGTGAGGTTGAGTTTTTGTGCGGTTTTCAGGAACCTCTCGAGGTTCGAGTCGTGATTCTGCTGGTTGTGACCGCAGATGGTGACGTTGTCGAGGTAGGGGAAGGTTGCCTGCAAGTGGTGGTCATCGACCATGCGGTCCATCTCCCTCTGGAAGACCGAGACCCCATTTGGTCGCTATTGGCCGGCAGTTGGGAGTAAGGTTCGCGAATAGCGAAGGCGGCTTTACCTTCAGGGTAGCCAGACCGCACACTGTGAGGGGCGGCTGGGACCCACCGTAATTGAGCGTGATGCTTTGGTGGTGGCACTGGAAATCCAGGCCCAAGATCACGCTCGCACATAGACTCTTCATGATTAGTAATTTAAAATTATCGTATACAGTTCCGTTAACGGACAGTTGTACCACGCAGTAACCCATAATGGTCGATGTCTGGGTTTTATCAGCCATAGAGATGGTGCCCCGAGCAGGGACCACCGTTAGAGAGAGTTGTTGTGCTAGTTCAGGGTGGATAAAACTCTCCGTGCTTCCACTGTCAATTAAACATTTAACCCCGCACCCGTTTACCTCGATGTCCACCATTGATTTGGATAGCGGGTGCGGTCTGGTCTGGTCCACTGTGACCGATGCCACTGTAGGGCCCTGATCGAGACAAGATGGCGTCCACGCTGTCTGCTCACAAGATGGCGGACCCCACGAGGTCGGGCAAGATGGCGTCCAAGATGGCCGCTCCCACGGCGCACACGCGGCGGTGGCGGGTTTTCCAGCGGGGTTCCCTCTGCACACCTTCCCGAAGTGCCCCTTCTTACCGCACTTAAAGCAGGTGGTGCCTTTCGCCGGGCACAGGTTTCTGATGTGCTTCGGCTGCCTGCAGAAGTAGCAGTTGGGGCCCCGACGCGTCGCGGCTGTCGTAAGGCTTCTGGGGGGAGAGCGGGGCCCCGACGGTGTCGGGCTGCCGGGCGGGGAAGATGCCTTCCAAGATGGCAGCGCCCTTAGTGCACACGTGGTGGCGTGGGCGGCGCGGGCTGAAGAGTAGGCGTCCGAGTTTCTCTGGGCCACATCCAGGGATCGCGCTGTGTCCACAGCCTGTTTCAGGTCCAATCTCGTTTTTTCCAGTAGTCTCTGCCGGATGTAAGTGGAGCTGAGGCCTGTGATAAAGGCATCACGAACAAGCTCGTCAGTGTACACTGCGGCTTTTACATCTTGGCACTTGCAGTCTTTGCCAAGCGTTTTCAGGGTGACTAGGAACTCATCCAGCGATTCCCCAGGTCGCTGTGTGCGAGTAGCGAGCAGATGCCTAGCGTACACCTCGTTCGTAGGCTGCTGGTAATGCGCCTTTAGGATGTCGCAGGCGGCCGGGTACGTGTCGGCGTCTTGGATGAGGGGGTAAACCTGGTGGCTTACCCAATTCCGCAGGATTCCGAGTTTCATACTCTCAGCGTCCGTAGCGCCTGTGATGGCTGCGGAATTGTCCAGGAAGAAATCCACACACTTAAACCAGTGTCCGAATCGTGCCGATGCGTCCGAAGCATGCGGGTCCAAATCCAAACGTTCGGGTTTCAAGAGTTGGTCCATTGCGTTGAAAATTGAGTTACTAAAATTGATGTGCCTCAATGAATCCGAGACTCGACGTTAACGGAGCAAAGCAAGGCTTTTATTAACTCAGAAAGTAATACACATTGGAGAAGTGTCTCTCATCCAGAGATCTGCTGTACTGCTGTGAGACACGCTGGGGCTTGCTTAAGTAGGGGCCAGGTATGGGCGGAGCCCTACACACAATACAATACAGGTAAGGAAATGAAACTGAAACTAAACTAAACACAGGGAATACAGTGCCTGATGAATGGCATATTTCATCACACTATATACATAGTGATAGGGGTTCTTCCTTTATGAGCGAAGAATTGCGACAGTTTTTGCTATCGAAAGGGATTGCAACGAGTAGAACTACCAGCTATAACCCTCGTGGTAATGGGCAGGTCGAGAAAGAAAATGCGACAGTGTGGAAGGCTATCGTACTGTCTCTGAAGGCGCGAGGCCTGCCGACCTCTCGCTGGCAGGATGTCCTGCCAGACGTGTTGCATTCCATAAGGTCTCTTTTGTGTACAGCGACGAATGCCACCCCTCATGAAAGGGTGTTTAGCTTTCCAAGAAAAGCTACTAATGGAGTATCGTTACCCACATGGTTGACGACCACGGGCCCTGTGCTGTTGCGCAGACATGTGAGAGGCCACAAGACTGATCCACTGGTGGAGGAAGTACAACTCCTCCATGCTAATCCCTAGTATGCGCACATTCAATATCCGGATGGGCGAGAGGATACGGTCTCTATTAAAGATCTTGCACCTGCTGGAGCTCGAAAAGAGTTCGACTCTGAGAGTACAGTTTTCAATTGTGGTACTGGACCTTCAGAGACACAAATCCTCAGTGTGGAAAACACTGATGATTCTGGGAATTCGAATGAACCGGAGTTAGTACTCCGGGAGGAGCCTCAGCAAGAGTTACGTCGTTCCCAGAGGACTATCAGACCTCCTGACAGACTGAATCTGTAGTAGGGGGTGAATGAGATGGAATAACTCTGTGTTCTGGCATTTGTATTGTCTGTTGTTGTTGTACTTGCTAATGTCTGGAATGTTCTACAGATGTAACCACTAATGCTCCTACCTAGTCCCGCCCCTCTGGATCCTCCAGATTGGTGTGAGTCTTACTCATAAGGGCTGGGTCGGTGATGAATGATGGCTGCCTTGTGTTAACTCGATGCCATGTTCTTACTTAATAAAAGCCTTTAGTTTTAAGCTTTAACCTCTTGGATTCAGGCAGTTATTTGGCACATCAGCCTCCAACAACCACAACCATCTTCCTTTGTGCTAGGTATGACTCCAGCCAGTGGAGAGTTTTGCCCCGGTTCCCATTGACTTCAATTTTGCTAGGGCCCCTTGATGCCACACTCGGTCAAATGCTGCCTTGATGTCAAGGGCAGTCACTTTCACCTCACCTCTGGAATTCAGCTCTTTTGTCCATGTTTGCACCAAGGCTGTAATGAAGTCTGGAGCCAAGTACTCCTGGTGGAACCCAAACTGTGCATCAGTGAGCAGGTTATTGGTGAGTAAGTGCAGCATGGACCATGTACAACAGGCACCTCAAAGCACTGGAGAGGTACCACCAACGCTGCCTCTGCAAGATCCTGCAAATCCATTGGCAGGATAGGCGCACCAACGTCAGTGTTCTTGCTCAGGCCAACATCCCCAGCATCGAAGCTTTGACCACGCTCAATCAGCTCCGATGGATGGGTCACATCGTCTGCATGCCCAATACGAGACTCCCAAAACAAGCGCTCTACTCGGAGCTCCGACATGGCAAGAGAGCCCCAGGTGGGCAGAGGAAACGCTGCAAGGTCACCCTCAAAACCTCCTTGAAAAAGTGTAACATCCCCACCGACACCTGGGAATCTCTGGCCCAAGGCTGTTGTGTATGTAATATGTGTGCTACTTTGAACCTATGGACAGGACTGCACTACTTGTTGGGCGTAGTGATACGCAGTACCACTCCTGGCCATAGGGGTATAAATAGTACTGTGGGTACTGATCTCCCCTCAGTTCCCGCCTGTGGGCATGAAGTAAAGACCTATGTATAGTCCCTACCTCCAACCAGTAAAGACCTGTTTGAGTTATACGTTTAAGTCTTTGTGTTAATTGTTCAATACAATACACATACTTAACACTGGCGACGAGTCAGGTTCTTACCCTGCGGCAGTTGAAGAGAGGTTTCAAACATCACCACCCCACTAGAAGCGACAGGCTTTAGGACTCTGAAGCCTCCATCAGCGACTGAGCACTGGAGTGCAGCAAACATCCTGACAGCTTCCAGCGACTGACAGAAGTCTTTCTGCAGTTTCCTTGTTCAACCTAGGTGGTGGGGTAAGCCGTGCAGTGTTGGCTGCAAAGACAGGGCTGGGGAAGTTGGAGAAGATAAGGGCGATCGCAATCCCTGATAAGAGCCGCGGTGAAACGCGCGAGCGGGTAAGCCAGAGCCCGGGAGGGAGCGAGCAAGAGCCGCGCGAGCGGGTGAGCCAGAGGCCGGGAGCCGCTTCAAGTGCGAGGCGCAGCGCGGGCCAGCGATCGGAACCAAAGATAAGGACCGCACTCGGACTGAAAGGCGCGGTGGCTGCAGAAGCTCAAGGTGCGAGAGCCGCGGTGCACAGCGCGGGCTATCGATCGCAGCGAAGATAAGGGCCGCACTCGGGGGCTGAAGGGAGACGGCGTCGGGGGACGGGTGAAGACCGCCAAGCGCGGGAAAACCGCCATTTTGTGGGCGGAGGACGACGGCAAGAGCGGGAAGCCGCCATCTTTGATAACAAGTAAACAAAATAAAATCTGAGAAATTGCAAATCTACAATGCCTAAACACGGGAATATTAGCACCTTTGATAGTGACCTCGAAGATTGGGCCATATATGTTGAAAGAGTAAAAAATTATTGTAAGGCCAATAAAATTCGTGACCAAGATAAAGCTCTAACATTATTAAATTTAATGGGTGCGAAGACATACGGGCAATTGAAACACCTGTTATCACCAGATGAACCGGCGGATAAGACGTTCGATGAGATTGTTACTGTCCTGAAAGATCATCTAAACCCCACGCCGCTGATGCTAGCGGAACGATTTAAATTTTATGACAGAAGGCAGCTACAGCATGAAAGCAATGCTGAATATTTGCTGGAATTGCGTAAATTAGCGAAATATTGCCAGTTTGGAACGGGACTGACAGATGCACTACGAGACAAATTTGTGTGTGGTTTATTTAAACAGGATACACAAAAGCGACTGCTCGAGGAGAATGAGCTGACGCTTGAGAAGGCGGTCACTATGGCAGCAGCACACGAAGCCGCAGCAAGAGGCACGGCAGTAATGCAGCTACGGTCACCGGAGCTCAGTGCACACAAATTGGGTGTGAGTTCTGGCAAATGCTATCGTTGTGGAAAGACAACACATGATCAGAACCAGTGTTGGTTTAAAAACCAAGAATGTAGAACTTGTGGTAGGCTTGGACATATAGCTAGAGTATGCAGGTCAGGGAAGAAGACCAGCAACAAGAAGTCACCGCAAGGAAAATACGCAAAGGTACACAAGGTGACCGAACAGGAGTCCGATTCAGACGCTAGCAGTAATGAACTGGCTAGCTTAAGCTGTAATGAACTGGCTAGCTTAAGAGTACTCAACGCTGGTAAGGGTGCAGACCTCCAGACAATTTGGGTCACTCTTCAGATAGAAGGAGTCCAAGTAAAACTGGAATTGGACACTGGATCGGCATTGACGGTCATAAATAAGAAAGATTACGGAAAGTTATTCCAACATATTCCCCTACAGGATACGGGGATCATATTGAAAACATACACGGGGCAAAGAGTGTACCCCATCGGGAAAATAGAGGTTGCAGTGGTCCACAAGGGCGAAGACAGTCAAATAATGGACTTATATGTGATATCTGAAGGAGGTTCTCCACTACTAGGACGGGAGTGGATTAGGAAAATGAATATGGACTGGCATTCCCTACAAACAATAACGAGTGAGAACTCGGTGAAGATAGTCGGCCCAGACTCTGGAACGGATGATGGTAAGCCCAACTCAGGTGCAAAAGACAAAGTTTCAGCACAGAATTCCACTGAGCAACAACAACATAGTTTAACTGTGGATTCTGAGTCTGGCAAGTCTACTGATGTGCCCATTTCTGAGGGACACCGGGCTCGAACTCAACTCCATTTCAAACTACAACAGCAATTAGAACAAATGCTTCGCCGTTGTGAGCAAGAGTTGAATGCAACGAAAGAGTTCTTTGATATAGAGTTGGAGAATCTGGAAAGACAACAGAAGCAGCTGATGGAGAAAATGGAGCAGGAGCACACAAAACGTCTGATGTCAGAGGAGTTAACGGTCAGCCAACTCCTGCATATGCTGAAGGACAGGACTCTGAAATGGGAAAAACTTGAACACGAACTTCAATATTCAAACGAAAGGGGTTCGGAGCTCTCAAAGGTTAATGGAAGAGCTGAGGTGGCAACACAGACTGAGATGACTGCAACAGAGCAGCCCTTGGATGCCAAAAGTACGCTGACTCACGTCAACGTAGAACAACAGACCGCTGAAACAGCTGCTCCGGTAGAGGGATTGAATAGTCCGATCAATCAATCTCCAAAAGAAGTTGAAGTAGTAAAATCTCAAATGAGGTCATTAGTAAACGACTTGCTGAAAGCCCAGAAAAAGCTGGATGAAGAGGTACGCATGAAGAAGTCTCTTCAGGAAAGATGTCTGGACTTGGAACAAAAGCTGGCTAACGCCCAGCTGGGTATGGAGGAAATAGAAGACCCTCTCGCTGGCCTAGATCAGGACGACACCGAATATTACTATGTCCTGTCCTGCCCAACTTGTAACTTCGACTCTCACCATACAGAAATCATGGAGGAGCACCGAAAGTCTACGGAACATCGGGAGAAGGTGGCTCTACTACGGAAAAAGGAGGGAGAGAAGGAGGAACTGCGCATGCAGCTGGCAGCTGACAGTGGGGCCCAGAGAGTCTCCAAGAAGCAGAAAAGGAAAAGTCGAAACAGAAGATGACCCATCTGAACCATTATTACCTCTACCAGATCACACACGTGGTCCCTCCGAACGGAGCCAATTCAGTTCGGAAGTTCAAACTGTTAAATCCATGGAAGGACTATTGAATGAGTCACTCCAGCAACGTGAACCGACTCCACCACAGAGATTGAATCTGTGAACTGTTTTCCGCAGAGACTGAATCTGTGATCTGTTTTGACATGAAGTTATCTATGTATCTATGTTATTCTGTTATGTAAACCTGAAGTTATATATGTATATATGTTATTACGTTATGTTAAATGGGGAGATGACTGTAAAGCTAGGAAGGGAGGAATGTTGTGTATGTAATATGTGTGCTACTTTGAACCTATGGACAGGACTGCACTACTTGTTGGGCGTAGTGATACGCAGTACCACTCCTGGCCATAGGGGTATAAATAGTACTGTGGGTACTGATCTCCCCTCAGTTCCCGCCTGTGGGCATGAAGTAAAGACCTATGTATAGTCCCTACCTCCAACCAGTAAAGACCTGTTTGAGTTATACGTTTAAGTCTTTGTGTTAATTGTTCAATACAATACACATACTTAACAAAGACCACACAAAGTGGAGGAGAAGCATCCGGGAAGGCACCGAACACCTCGAGTCTCTTCGCCGGGCGCAAACGGAAGCCAAGTCCAGGCAGCGGAAGGAGCGCACGTCAACCCAAGCAGCCCACCCACCCGCCCCTTCAACCACCATCTGCCCCACCTGTGACAGAGACTGTAGGCCCCACATTGGACTCATCAGTCACCTGAGAACTCATTTTTAATGTGGAAGCAATTCATCCTCAGTTCCGAGGGACTGCCTAAGAAGAAGAAGAAGAAGACGAAGAGGTGAGTAAGTGCTGCTTGATAGCATTGTCGATGGCACCTTCCATCACTTTGCTGATGATTGAGAGCAGGCTGATGGGGCGGTAATTGGCTGGATTGGATTTGACCTTCTTCTTGTGGACAGGACATACCTGGGCAGTTTTCCACATTGTCGGATAGATGCCAGTTTTGTAGCTGTACTGGAACAGCTTGGCTGGAGGTGCGGCTAGTTCTGGCGCACAAGTCTTCAGCCCGACAGCCGAGATGTTGTCGGGGCCCACAGCCTTTTCTCTATCCAGTGTGCTCAGTTGTTTCTTGATATCACGTGGAGTGAATCGAATTGGCTGAAGACTGGCTTTTGTGATGATGGGAACCTTAGGAGGAGGCCGAGATCTTCCATTGGGCACTTCTGGCTGAAGATGGTTTCAAACGCGGCAGCCTTGTCTTCTGCACTCACGTGCTGGGTCCCACCTTCATTGAGGATGGGGATGTTCATGGAGCCTCGCCAATACTTGTTTATTTTTCTACCACCATTCACGGTTGGATGTGACTGGGCTACAGAGCTTTGATCGGATCCATTGGTTGTGGGATTCCTTAGCTCTGCCTATAGCACTGCTTCCACTATTTATCATTCATGTGGTCCTGTGATGTAACTTCACCAGGTTGGCACTTCATTTTTAGGTACGCCTGGTGCTGCTCCTGACATGCTCTTCTACACTCCTTATTGACCCACACTTGATGGTAATAGCTAAGTGAGGGATATGGTAGGTCTTGATTGTAGTAATATAGAATTCTGCTGCTGCTGAAGGCCGACAGCACCTCATGGATGCCCAGTTTTGAGCTGCTCGATCTGTTCTGAATCTATCCTATTTAGCACGGTGGTAATGTCACACAACACGATGGAGAGTGTCCTCAGTGTTAAAACGGGACTTCGTCTCCACAAGGACTGTGTGGTGGTCACTACTACCAACACTGTCATGGACAGATGCATCTGTAACAGGTAGATTGGTGAGGACGAGATCAAGTAGATTTTTCCCACATTTTGGTTCTCTCACCAGCTGTCGCAGGCCCAGTCTGGCAGCTGGGTGGCAGTTTACACCATCTGCAGCTTGTAATCAGAAAAGATTGAGCAAAGAGGGAGAAGTGGGATGAGAGAAGGAGGATTAGGTATGCAGATACCTTCATCTTCAATGGCTTCAGCCCCACTGGTGGTCACGGCCTCAGCAATGGCCCTTCCCATAATGGCCAGCACCATCTCCTCCATGGGTGTTTGAACATGGAGGTGCCCCTCTCCCCCTCCCGTTAGCTCCTGCTGTCTCCTGTTGTGTGCCATTTGCTCCTGCAAGAAATGGGGAAGTGTGCCAGTGAGTGTCGTGGAATATGTTGGAGTGATGTGGCTGTCCTTGTTGAACAGTTGTCAGTGTGTGCAAGCTTTGAGCTGTGGGTGTGAGGCTTGCAACAGTGTTAATTGTGTGAGGGTGAGGTAAAGCATATGAATGTGAGGTATGAGTCCTGATTGATAGAGATTGTTGGTAGTTAAGTGATGGAGGTATGATGAATTGAGCAGTAGATGAGGCTAATGGTGCAGTTGGTAAGATATGGCATTTGAAGATGCATTCACTCACCTTGACAACTCCTATGAGATCATTAAAATTCTTTCTGTACTACATCCAGGTCCTTGGGGCTGTGCTCCTGGCATTGACCTCCGCCGCTATCTCTTGCCACTGCCTTCTGAGCATGTGTCTAGAGGGCCTTCAGCCACCCCAAGGGCACAGGACATCTCTCCTTCTTTCTACCTCTTCCACCAAGACCTCCAGTGCAGCATCTGAAAACCTTGGTGCATGCTCTCTCCCATGGTCAGCATTGTTGATTCTTCCACAGCACAATATTCAGAATAATCTCAGCAGCACCACCAGTCACAATGCACCTCCCCTTTAAGAGGTGCAGGCTAGTTTTAATAGTTCTGGGCACTAACGATACTGATGCACACAGCCAAAGTATGGCGCGGGGAGCACTGGCTGCAGGCAGAAATTATGGAAAAGTGCTGACAGCACAAAGTTGACGTCCTGCCCGCAGTGCAATCAACGGGCACAGGTTAATCGGGCAAATGCGATCCCTGTGCCTGTTTTTGGGTATTATCCAATTTAACCCCCTACGTGTCTCAGTAAGGATTCTTCAGTCTGATTGGTTAAGTCATGCCATTGTTTGTCCTGTTCACACAAGTCTCAGATCCCCTGTAGAGGGCACCGTGCTGTTTCAGCTCTTTAATTACCCCAAATCGCAGTGTAAAAATGCACAGAAAGTCTCTGGGCAAGTGTAAGTGCAATGAATGGCGAGAGCCGTTCGTTCGCCACTGACTGCAAAATCCGGGCAATTGTTGACCAAAGCACACAGTGGATGCAAATAAGCCCTTGATCTGCGTGATAAGGGAACACCTTGCCCTTTTAAGATGCACTGTAGAATAGGGGTCAATTCTATGAGGGCTAAGCACTTAATTATAGAAGTGACCTTGGTTAAAATATTTTAAGCTTTTTAAGCAGTTTGTTTCATAGATATTCCCATCTATAGTGCCTCTCTGCACAGCCACATTTTAGCGTCACATGATGTGGAGACAAGGTGGCTGAGGAAGAATGTGCTCCCTTGGGATATGTTCACTTCTTATTGTCGGTGTCAGTCTGATTGATTTGCTCACCCTGATTGTGTTCTAACTTTCCTTTTTTAAAGATTTTCTGCTGTGTGTCAAATTCCTATCCCTAGTGCCACTAAAATTTCCTGGGTCTCAGACCCAGACACAATCTACTCAGTTAAATCACTGATCTGTTCTCATACACATCAGTCTTGCCCTAATAAGGCTACTAGTTAGGTTAAAACTGGAGATGTAGAAATATTTCCCCTCTTCCCTGTTGCAATAATAGATTAAACTGATAGGTTGTTTGCTCCTTGGAATTCCTTCTTTGGAAAGGCACTGGATTGAATATTTTAAACAGCTGACTGCCTCACAAATCTTGTCAAAACCAACGAGACTGCACAGTGTCTCTCGATTATTTCATGTCTTATTTTTACTATGTTATTCCTCAGCACTATGTTGATAGTCTATCAGGGCCAATTTCATGGCCTTTGTTATTTGTAGCATTGGTCAAGAAGTTTTAACTAAACTAGGACTAGAGGAATCTTAATAATTGCCCCTCAAAAGACCCGCTTCCGACCATAAAACTTATGTGCTCTGTAAGGACTGGCTGCCCGCTTGTCCCAACTGATGAATAAGACAGGAGATTTATATTTAGGGAATGTGTATACTACGGTGTGGAGAGATCCTCATCATCGAAGCGTCTGCTGGGGAATGAAATATTTAAATTCACCCAGTCACTGCATCGTCCGCCCCCAACTTCAGTGCACCGTGAGTTCCCTAACCACACCTTTCAGCTGTTCCATTTTAAGTAGCACATTCGAACATTAAATAGCATCGCTGAGGAAAGCAGCACTGGCAGGCAACAAGCCAACAACATCACTGACTTGCCAGTTATACAGAACCACTGCCCCGAACACCCTTTAAATGACTGAAACTGACTTTTAAAAATTATACAAAACTATTTTGTAGTTAGATTGGGGTACAGCAGTCAGTTCCTTTCATATAAATGTGCCCATTAGTGTCCTTGCACCCAAAAGATGCAGCTTACTTTTTGCAGCTGCCTCGAAAGCCCACAAATGAGCGTAATTAGCGGAATTTCCCAAAGGTGATTAATTCACCCTGGGGGGGGGGCGTGGTCAATTTTGTGGGCAGGGTAAATTCTAGCATAATTTTTTAAAAACTAGCGCAGAAGATCGCAGGAACTTGAGTTGCGCTGAATGCAATTTGTGCTTATAATCCGCGAGCTTTTGCGGCAGTTACTCCAATATCGGGGGAATTGCACCCGAAAAACCCAGCGCAATCGAGCAGAAACTCCAGGCCGTTGACTTTAGCCATAATCTGGTCCACCTTCAAAATACCTGAGGAACTCCTGCAGCGATGTCCTGGGGCTGTGATGATTGACCTTCAACCAACACAACCATCTTCCTTTGTGCTAGGTATGACTCCAGCCAGTGGAGCTTTTTCCCCTGATTCTCATGATCTTCAATTTTACTAGGACTCCTTGATGCCACACTCAGTCAAATGCTGTCTTGATGTCAAGGGCAGTCACTCTCACCTCACCTCTGGAATTCAGCTCCTTTGTCCATGTTTGGACCAAGGCTGTAATGAGGTCCGGAGCCAAGTGGTCTTGCCGGAACCCAAACTGTGCACCAGTGAGCAGGTTATTGGTGAGTAAGTGCTGCTTGATAGCACTGTCGATGACACCTTCCATCACTTTGCTGATGATTGAGATGATTGGCTGATGGTGTAGGGGGTTTCTCTTGCTCGTTCTGGTCTCCTGCCAGGCTTTGTGCAATAATTACCCTTGAGTGGTTCGACCCACTCTCCCCTACGGTTCTAGACCTTGGACTTAGATGCAGAGAACTGTAGTGCAGAGAAAGGACTCAATAGACCAGGTTGAATAGCACAAAATGGATGCTTTTATTTTTAAACAGTTTGAAGCATTACAAAATACATGTCATAGGCACAGATTAAAGTAACTACAATCATGCACAAATTTATGAACTTGACTCTATGGAAATGGGGAACACACGGCACGTCGTAAAAGGGGAAACACATTACGATTTAACCTTACTCCCTCCCCTAATACCTAAACTAAGTTTCGACTTGAGGAACTCGGGATCATGCTCACCACTATCAGAATCGCAAAAAGGGGGTTCGCAGTCTTTTTGGCACAGCTTTCCGTCGTCACGTGGATCTGGAAACTTCTGGCGCAGTTGGGTTTTTTTCTCTCTCTCTCAAGGCGGTGGGGCAGCAGACACAGCCTCGATGAGCGCTCATCAAGGTTGAAATCCGCTAAATATTCTGTTGTGGATTTGGGTCCATGGAGGAGTCCCTGCCAACAATGGAATGTTGAGGCATGGAAGTGTTAGGCCCGGAGAGTCCTTTCTCTCCGGCCTGGATCGTCAGTCCTCCTGAGGGTGTCTTCTCCTTCGGCCTGGGTCGTCGATGAGCTCCCGACAAAGTACCCGGGCCACCCTCGTCGTCTTCCCGTTGTGGCCGAGCCTTGTCTGGCCGAACACCGACCGTGTCCCAAAATCGAAGTGATGCCTTGCACTGAAAAGTCCGTCCCAAAGTGTCCTTGAAAAGAAGAAACGTCTTGGTCGAATTCCGAAGAAGTGAAGTGAAACGTGAACGTGATCCTGCACCTGTGTAACCGTACCTGAACCCCCTTGATGGACTTTTCAATCCATAGTTATACCCTTTTGGGATAGTCTTATCTCCCGCCAAATCATAGTCCCGTCTTTGTAATAATTTTGGCGGGAAGAAATCTCTGCAGGGGCGCTTTGTCTTGTAACAGGGGCCGGTGATACCTTAACTGCCCTTCCTGGGCCGATAATGTCTTTTACTTTGTCACCGTAACTCGGTTCGTATGTTGATCGGTCTGGAGATTGCCCTTGATGGCTGTTAAACGGTTTTTCCTTTGTACAGTAAATGGGTTTCAAGTGTCCGCCCATTCCTTGATGGGCCCCATCCTGTCTCTGAAACTGTCTTGTACTTACAATCTAATTAATATGTATGCTCAATTCCCTGAGTTTCGTTTTCCCGATACTGGCTTTCGCGGGCTTACTGTCTTCAATCCACAAGCCTGTCTGGCTTGCAGTAACAGAAATCAAGTGGTCCAGAAAACTGATCACGAGGCCCGGCGGCCATTTTGTATGCCCTTTTATCAAAGGTTTTTCTGTACAAGCTTACTTTGGTCAATACTGTCTTATTTTATCCTGTTTTCTTGCGTGATTATTGCTGAAAATTTCGAATCTTACAGGCCTCCCTGTGATACTGATAGCTTGCTAGAGGTATCAATGATCCTTGGTGAGCAAATTTTCCCTGATTCCCCACATCCAAACATTCCTGGCACTTAACTATCTATGACCCTCACGACACATGCAGTTCCCATTTCCGAAAAAAACGAAAATTACCTTGTGCACATTTGGACAATCATAGGCAGTACTTCTTAAACTATAACACATTCATCTGTCAGATGTGCAGGGGTTGATACCCTCTTGCACCACCTGCATACACCTTTTATTAATCCAAAAACTTAACAATGACTAATAACATAACAATATTCATACACTTAAAAGAAAACGCGCAAATGGCCAAAATCTAAAAATGGAGGGATGCCTAACTTTCAATACTAGCAGCTTAAAGTGGGGTGTCTTCTTCCCCCATTCGCACATAGCGTTCTCTCCATTCTCCTGTGTTCTCGTGCCTCTGGAGGCATTTGCCTCTCTTGCAATGCACGAACAGGAAAAATATCACAATTAAAACCTGACACACTACTAGGATGTGGGATGCTATTCTAATCCAGGCCGGGATCTCTATGTTAGTGAACAAGTCCCACCATGGTGGGATGACTATGTCCAATATGTCTTTTCCTATCTCTAAAGTCTTCTCCTCCAGTGTGTAAAAATGTTTCTGTGAAACTATAACGGCTTTTAAAATCTTGGTGAGGTGTTCGGGAAGAGGGGGAATGACATAACCAAAATGCGCGACGAATCGTTGTAAGTCCGTGAAATTCTCTTTTACAGTGAGGTGAACGGTGGAGGGTGCAGGAATGGGGACAATTCGTTGTTGTGCCACTTGAACCTCGGCCCTGGGTTTGAAACAGAAACTGCTATCACTGATCGAACACCACTCGTGCTGCCCGTGGCGGTAGTGAGGCGCTGCAGTGGTGATGCAGTATGTCCCACCCCCGATATATGCTACCTGCGGGGGCACATGGTCCTCTGCCATTGCCTCCATGGTGCAATTTATCGGCTTCGCGCTAGCGGTTCTGAACCCGCACTGTGGTTTCAAAAAGGCATTCAAGTGCTGGGGACACAGGATGATGTGTGCTCCCCGGCTCCGACACCCCGAGAGGTCGGTGCCTGTCATCGTACGCTCCCATCTGATGATGTAAGGCAGGACCACTGCGTAACGAATGTGTGCGCCCCCCTGAATGACTCCAATGTTCTCCACCCTGTATGCCGGGGCGGGCTTTGCTGCGGGACCCAACACCGGCATTCTTACCACTATTCCCATGATAGTATGATTCGAACGCCCACAGTCCACTGGGACTGGGTACGCTTCTGCAGCTAGTCTGAGCTGGCACGGGCTTAACGCATTCTCAAAAGGGTGGAGCGCTTGCAAGTGCTTGTTGCTGATCCAGGACGGGACCAAACCCTGTTTTAAATCCTCAAGATTACTGCGGCCCTCGCCCAGTAACCACGCCCCGTATAGCACACAGGCCTCGTTTTGCGCAGCTTGATCGGACACTTTCCGATCCTCCTTAATGAGCGCATTTACCGTTCTCGCGTGTTTCTCCAGCTCAGCTATTATTTCCTTAAAGTGTAGTGTCATGGCCTGGTCTTCATGTAACTCAGAACCCACTACCTTATTTTCGTCTGTCAGTATGTTCCTTAACTGGGCTTTTAAACTGTTGATCTGTGTCTGCAGCTCCACGTTATCTAGAGCGTTGACGACAGATGTCCCGGTATTAAAAGCAGTGAATATGTCATTTACTGTACCCCTTCTTTGCCTCCCGACTCGATCCAAAGCTTCCGGTGGTGTGGTGTATAATTTGTCTTTGTCGATGTCGGCAAAGTCAAACTCGTAAAACTGTCTAAACATTCGGGTTAACAGGACCTGGTATAATTGTTCCGTTTCTTTGGGACACCACTCCGGCAATCGTACCTCAGTGAGGTTTAAAATCACTGAGGCTACCGTGTAGTGTACCCCTTGGTACAGCACCTGACCGGTGGGTACCAATACTAAACCGTTCCCGGGTCCCTTGGTGGTGGTGGGGCACCCTTCTTTCTGGGCTAGTGCTACCGGAAGCGTGGGCAGGGGCTTGCGTGGGCGGGTGATGAGTTCAGTGGCGTTTACCGGAATAGGGGAGTATGGGGCTCCGCACGCTCGAGTGCTGACATTCCATCTCATCCCTTTTCCTTCATCCTGCCACTGCCTCTGGAAGAAGATGGATACGCCCTTGGGGCAAATGCGTTTTGAACCCCACATACAGACATATATTCCTTCATCTCGTTCCCACCATTTGTCCCAACACACACATAATTGTCCGTTAGTCCCCGTAATAGTCCGATGGGTATTGTTACCCAGTCGCTCCCACTCGACCGTAGAGTTCTTCATGTCCTTTCCCCGCTTTCGTAGCCACCACCATCGTCTTAGTGGCACGCTCCCATTACACACCAAACAAATCCTCTTTCCCACGGTAACACTGACTCTGGGTGCAAGGATCCTCACCCGAGGGCACGTTAACGGAGTCTCTTGGTAGGCAAAACCGAAATTGCTGGAGTATTCCGTAGAATTCGTCCCCAGCCAACCTGGCCATCTCCCCTGGTGGAAGTAGGTGGCGGTTTCCTCAACCTCTCGCTCCCCTGTCCCATCCGTCGCGATGGGGGCCGTGTCCCCGGAACACCCGAAGATGATGACGTCCTTGGTGCGGCCTCGGTAGGCCCACCCGCACCCGATCGCCACGAACACGATGAGAATCTTTTTCATCATATCCCAGGTTTCTGTAACCAATAAAATGATGTAGCCAGGCTCCCAATAGGTGCTGGCCTAATTAAATGGACGCGCGGGTTCCCAGACCCCGCTTCCAAACAAGCACACATACCGGGCAGACTTCAAAATTGTACTCTTAACATTTCTTAACACCGTAAACTTTATATTCCTTAAACTATCATCATAATTACCTAACTTAACTTATGTACAACGCCGCCCTCCGCCGGGCGGCCTACTGAATTCCTGTGAGGGCTGCAGCGTGCCGCACCCTGTGGTGGGGCTGCACTGACCTTCGGCTTTGATCCCCCGCAGCCTGTCGCTGTTGAACGGGAACCATGCCTTTCTGGGGCTGCTTTAGACCGAGGTTGGGAAGGATGGGGAGAATCTAGCCAAAACTTTCTGGGCTGGGGCGCTCGAGTCGACCTACAAGGGGCTGCTTTGGGTGAGGCTCCCGGGGCTGATGGACCGGGGGTTGGGGCTGTCACCGTCACAGCCTGTGGTTCCACCACAGCTGCTGGCTCCAGCTCCCCTCCCTCAGGCTCCGCCCCCCCGGGGCCGGGATTTGTGGCTTCCGACTCCACCTCACCTGTCCCTACAGGTAGTGAGTCTCCGCCCCCATTCCCTACCTCCCCCAAGCTTGAGTCGAGGGCGGGATCGTCGTCCTCTGACTCTTCCTCCTCCGTGATTGGGTCTAAGGCGAGGTCGAGCTGTTCGGGCTCTTCCTCGTCCGAATCCCAAATTAGAGGGGAGACCTCCCACTCCGATGGGGTGGCCCCTCCCTTCACGCAGGCTACTGTTCCAGCCTGTGTGGTCTGTGACTCTGTTACAGGCTGAGGATTTTTGTTCTCAGACCTGGTCCCTGTTGTTGGCCCTTGTGCACCCGATTTAAACAGTTTACACTGGTTAATGTGAAACCATTTAGTACGTCGGGGCACCTTCACTGCATAAACCATGGGGCTGGCCTTGTCTACAATGCTGTAAGGCCCCATGTACAATGGTTCAAAACTCCCTACCCTGGCATAGTTTCGGACCATGACCTCGTCTCCGACTACCCACTCTTGTTGCTTACGAGGTTCCAGTAACAGTCGGTTTCCCTGATGCTGTTTTCCCATGTTCCCAGCCGCCTGCCCATAAATCTGTTTCAGGCGCTCCAAAAGGGTTTGGATGAAATTGTCTCGCTTCACCTCTCGGAGCTGGCCCTCAGTGAGCACCGGGGCTAGTACATGGGTGGGTGTTCGCATGATCCTTCCAGTCATTAATTCGTGCGAGGAATACCCCGTACTTTTGGACTGGCTGGCCCGGATCCCCATGAGGACTAAAGGCAGGACCTCCACCCATTTCTGGGGCGAGCCCATTGTCTCTTTCCTCAGCTTTTCCTTGAGGGTCCAATTCATGCGTTCAACAATCCTGGATGACTGGGGATTGTATGCTACGTGCCACTTCCCCTCAATGCCCAAGAGCATGAGGGCGTTCTGCATTACTTGACCAGCGAACTGACTCCCTTGGTCGGACTCTACAAAACGGGGGAGTCCCCACCGTGAGAACACTTCCCGAATCAAGATCTTAGCAGTGCCCAGTGCTGTAGCTGTTCTGCACGGGAAAGCTTCTACCCATTTGGTGAACACATCTACCAGGACAAGGCAGTACTTATATCCTCCCTGGGCGGCGGGCAGGGGCCCTCTGTAGTCGACCTGAATCGACTGCCATGGTCCCTCTACCCTCCTGATGTGCTCCATGGGCACCTTCCTTTTGTGGGGGTCTGGGTTGTTTGCAGCGCACACAAGACAGCTTGTGCAGAACTCGCAGACATCGTCCCGAAGTCCCGGCCACCATCCCGCCTGCTCTACCCATTGCCAGGTAACCTCAGGCCCGGGGTGTCCCGCCCCTGGACCCTCGTGGGCCAGTTGCAGGAATTCCCTCCGGTGCTGCTGCGGCACAACCCACTGCTCCTCTCAGAACAGCATGCCTTCTTTGACTGAGAGGGCTGCCGTACTGTACGGGCCCTCTACCTGCTTGCCTTCTGTGATGGCTTTTAGGACTGTTTTTAGGGCGGGATCCAGGGTTTGGACGGTCTTTAGGTCTGGGGGCGGTGTCACCCCTGTGTTCCCTGGAGTTCCCTCCCCTTCTCGGATCGCTGCCACGGGTCCGGGTCCATAGGGGTCCCAGAAAGTGCCGTTGCGGGCACCCTCCCGGGCTAGCGCATCCGCCTGCTGGTTGCCCTGACTGCGGGGTTCTGTGGTGGAATGAGCCTTCACCTTGTGGATGAACACCTCCCCTTCCTCCCCCACAGCTGCTAGGATCTTTTCCAGCAAGGGCTTAACTGTTAAAGGCCGCCTGTCCGCGGAGGTATATCCGCGGCGGGACCAGATGGCGAGGTACTCCGTACACGAATTGCACGTGAACATGCTGTCTGAGCAAATCGTGTATGGGGTTGGGAAAATCTCGGGGTGGGTAACCACGTATGCCACCGCGGACAGTTCAGCCTGCTGTGCGCTCATAGTGCTGGGGAGCTTAATTGCCAGGGCAATGTTTGCCGCAGGGTCATAAACTCCACACCCTGTGAGTCGTTCGCCAGCAGATACAGTGCTGGAACCGTCTACGTAGATTTCGCGGCCTGTGGGGTGTATCCCGGCCCGTAAACCTATGTTGACCTCCCATACCCCTTCTACGGAACACCGATGGGCTGTTCCGGGATATACCATGTTGGCTGCGAGCTTTGGCTCGCAGAGGCCTTTAACTTTGAGATCCATCTGGGAAAGGAGGAGGGTCCAGCGTGCAATCCGAGCGCTGCTTACAGTCCCATCCTTAATCCTTCCATCCAGAAGCATCTTTGTGGGGGTGTGATGGGTGAGGAGCATGATGGGAGAGGTTCCTGTGAAGATCACTGATCTGTTCACAGCCCAATGCGTGGCCAGGAGATGCCGTTCGCAATTGGAGAAACTCCTCTCTACCTCCGTGAGCACCCTGGAGGAATAAACTACCGGTCTCAGCTTGCCGTGCCGCTCCTGGAGCAGCACGGCGCTCAGGCTGTCCCCACTAGCGGCTACCTCCAGGAAAAACTCCTCTCCCCCATCTATGGCCCCTAGGGCTGGCGCGGTCTGCAGATCTCTTTTCAACTTCTCAAATGCTGCCTGGCACCCCTCATCCCAAGACCACTCGATTCCCTTGTGTAAGAGTCGGAGTAGCGGGGCTGCTGTGGCAGCATAGTCCTCGATGAAATCTCTGCAGTACCCGGTCAATCCCAAAAAGGACCTTACACCCATTACTGTGTTGGGGATCGGCAGATCTTGTACTGATTCCCTTCTGGCCTTATATATGGCTCTTTCTCCAGCGCGGATGGCCAGACCCAGGAATTTGACTTCCTGCTGGCCGATCTGTGCTTTCTTTGGGTTGACTTTGAAACCCTTCCTTTCTAACAGCTCCAATAATTCGGCTAATAGTGGGCCGTGCTCCTCCCTTGTGTCCGTGAACAGGAGTAAGTCGTCCACATACTGTACTATCTGGTTGGGCTGGCTAAATTCTTTTAAACTCCCCGCCATGCATTGATGGAAAATGCTGGGGCTGTTGTGAAAACCCTGTGGCAAGCAGTTCCAAGTGTACTGTTGCCCTTTGAAAGTAAAGGCAAACTTGTACTGGTCCTCCCGCTGCAGCGGAATGGACCAAAAACCGTTCGAGATATCCAGCACCGTGAACGTGGTCGCCGATGCTGGAATACTCCCTATTAGGTCGGCAACTGCTGCTACCGTGGGCGCGCAGGCTGGGATGTTACTATTGAGGACTCTGTAGTCCACCGTGGCTCTCCACGAATTGTCCGGCTTCTTTACCGGCCATAAGGGGGAGTTCACATGAGTGGCTATTGGTCTCAATACGCCCTGCTGCACCAATGAAGATATTGTGGTCTCCATGTCGGGTTCTGCCTCCTTGGGGAAGTTATACTGCTTTTGGGGTCGGATCATGGGGTCCCCGTCTACGCTGACTTCAAACCCAGTGACTCTCCCACAGTCGTGCTTGTGGGTGGCAAACGCGGTCAGATTTTCCGACACACACGCCTGCAAGTCCGTTGGGACGTTCGCTACCATGAGCTCGAGATCGTAACCTCCTGACGGCTTCATGGTGCACAGGGCCCCCTTTTCTTCCCTCCCTGGGATTACAACTACCTTACCTAAACCGCTCTCGGCTCCCCAGAGACAGTGATTTCTCAGGTCCACGAGGATCCCGTGTTCCACCAAGAAATCAGCCCCGAGGATGCCTTTTCCACCCCCCTCACTCCACTTCAATAGGATACACGTCCATGTGGTGTGGAGTGCTCCCAAATGAATGGAGAGCGGGATGGAGTACGCGCCAGCCTGTTCTCTGCCTGTGAAGCCCGCTACTGAGAATGGAGCCTGGGTGGACAGAGGTGAGGCAAAAGGTCTAGCTGTGTGGATCACAGTGCACGAAGCTCCCGTATCCAACAGGTAACTACCCTTTTCCCTTTCCACCTCCATTTCCACCACAGGTCTTCTCCAGGCGTCATAGCGGAGCGGACACAAGTAGACGGGCTGCGCAGGCGTCAGTCATTTAGGTGCTTCGGTTGGGGTCTCGGGAGCGATAGGGCTGTTGGCGACTGCTACCTTCCCCTGCGAGGTCATCAGAGACCGCATAGTCTCTAAAATTGACTCAATCGTAGCGGGATCCACAACCGCACCACCTCCTGTTGCTGGGGCAGGGGCTACGGTTGGGTTTTGGGCTGGTGCTGGGGCAACGGTCTGGGCTTGGGCTTGGGCTTGGGCTGCGGGGAATCTCCCTCTATTATCCTTCCATGGATTTCTACAGTCCTTGCGCCAATGACCCTCCTTCCCACACCCGTAACAACTGCCTACGGAGGGCACGGTCCATCATCAAAGACCCTACCCACCCCAGCCACAGTCTGTTCACCCTCCTACCATCTGGAAGATGCTACAGATGCATTCGCACCCGTACGAGCAGATTTAGGAACAGCTTCTTTCCCAGGGCTGTCATCCTACTGAACTCCACAAATAAACACTAAAGCCTGCACATCTGCCGATGCACTTTATTATGGTCATATTTATGCTAATATATATGTACAAATGTATGTTGAAATGTTTAAGTGTCCTAATCCAAATTGTACACTCTCGGGAGCCGCAAGCCTACATTTCGTTGTACTGCACTTGTGCACTAACAATGACAATAAAAGTTGATTTGATTTGATTTGATTTGGGGAGGGCGATTCCCCTCCTGATGCCATTCCTTTTTAGCAGAAGCTGCGGGCCTTGCCTCATGTACCTTTCCTTTTAAGGCAGGCATTTTCCCACCCTTGTTGTTCCTGTAACTGATCGTGAGCTGATCGAGCACTACGTCTTCCGTGGAGCGGGCGTTAGTGGGGTCAAACCATGCTTTGGCCTGCTCCCTCACTATTGGCAAGCAACCTGCTACCAGGCACCGGAGCCAATGAGCCCTTTGTTCATCATTTAGCACGTCCCGGTCCGGTCCTCCCGGGCAGCTGCGCCGATACACGGGCCACAACCTTCCGGCGAAAACCCATGGGGGTTCTCCTTCTAGCTGCACTGTCTTTTCTAAATGGAGGAACGGAGTTCCGTCACCCTCTCCTATAATCTCCAGGATCTCGTCCCGTAACAACCCATATTCCCTGTGCCCTCTCTTGCTCTCATCAGGGAGACACTGGAGGAGCGAGCTGTCCAGGGAGAACAGCAGCATCTTAGACTGTTCAACCCCGTCGCAGTCATTAACGGCTGCGGTCTGCTCCACGTCCCTAAAATGGACGGAGGGGTCTCCTGATTCCGTGAGTTTTGGGATGTGACTGATCATTTCCCTTAGCTGTCGTGCGCTATGGGGCATTATGATCTGATTCACGAGGGGTCCGTCATCGCCATTCGCTGCGTCCGGACCGAGCCTCCGGTGTCGCGTGGGACACATCGGTGCCGGTCCTGACTCTGCTACCTGGGGTGGCTCTTCCTCAAGAATCTCTTCATCTACCGTCTCTGTTTCCTTTCCCGGAGTCCAAGACTCATCATAAGCAGGAGGCGCAGAGGGTTCGGGGGTTGGTTCCTGAACTATCTCTTGTGGAATCGGTCTTTTGGACTCCTTGGCTAGCAATAGCTGGCTCGCTGGTGGGTTTATGAGACACACCAAACCGTTTGCCTTGGCTAGGGCCGTTCTCAGGTCCTCTTGCTCCCGGCGGCAAGCGCTGTGGTCGGTGCTCTCAGATCTATCCTCCATGGCCATCTTATATGCTGCCCTGGCTCCCAGAAATTTTTCCTCTTGGGTCTCTATTTGCTTAGCTAGACGGAAACACCTTTCTCTCATTCTACCTTCACAGGCCTTGGCTTCAATGACCTGACATTTTAAATACTCTACCCGGGTTTCGTGGTGGTGAGTTGTGGATTGGCGTTACTGATTCAGCGCGTTAAGCGATTCAATCAGTTTCTGACCTCCCGCAACCTTTTCCTCTACTTCTGTAAGCAACCCTTTGATCTGGGCTGTCTGTGCTACAATGGCTTGGTCCAAAAGCTGGACTTGCTTCTTGTAGCACATCAGCCAGACCGCCTTTTCTACAGATTTCTTATGCTCTTTACCCTCTGTCCACTTGATGGCTGCGTCTAGCGGGCGCCTATCCCTTAATAGGTCAGATATCCTTTGTTTTGTGAGGTTTACCGTTCCAAAAACATAATCTGCTATTCCTTCATCCATCACATTTCGTTTATTCAGACCTTGATCTAACACACTACTTTCCTGCTGCCGCGGTCCTGCCGCGGTCGCCATTTCTGTAGGGGGTTTCTCTTGCTCGTTCTGGTCTCCTGCCAGGCTTTGTGCAATAATTACCTTTGAGTGGTTCGACCCACTCACCCCTACGGTTCTAGACCTTGGACTTAGATGCAGAGAACTGTAGTGCAGAGAAAGGACTCAATAGACCAGGTTGAATAGCACGAAATGGATGCTTTTATTTTTAAACAGTTTGAAGCATTACAAAATACATGTCATAGGCACAGATTAAAGTAACTACAATCATGCACAAATTTATGAACTTGACTCTATGGAAATGGGGAACACACGGCACGTCGTAAAAGGGGAAACACATTACGATTTAACCTTACTCCCTCCCCTAATACCTAAACTAAGTTTTGACTTGAGGAACTCGGGATCATGCTCACCACTATCAGAATCGCAAAAAGGGGGTTCGCAGTCTTTTTGGCACAGCTTTCCGTCGTCACGTGGATCTGGAAACTTCTGGCGCAGTTGGGTTTTTTTCTCTCTCTCTCAAGGCGGTGGGGCAGCAGACACAGCCTCGATGAGCTCTCGTCAAGGTTGAAATCCGCTAAATATTCTGTTGTGGATTTGGGTCCATGGAGGAGTCCCTGCCAACAATGGAATGTTGAGGCATGGAAGTGTTAGGCCCGGAGAGTCCTTTCTCTCCGGCCTGGATCGTCGGTCCTCCTGAGGGTGTCTTCTCCTTCGGCCTGGGTCGTCGATGAGCTCCCGACAAAGTACCCGGGCCACCCTCGTCGTCTTCCCATTGTGGCCGAGCCTTGTCTGGCCGAACACCGACCGTGTCCCGGAATCGAAGTGCTGCCTTGCACTGAAAAGTCCGTCCCGAAGCGTCCTTGAAAAGAAGAAACGTCTTGGTCGAATTCCGAAGAAGTGAAGTGAAACGTGAACGTGATCCTGCACCTGTGTAACCGTACCTGAACCCCCTTGATGGACTTTTCAATCCATAGTTATACCCTTTTGGGATAGTCTTATCTCCCGCCAAATCATAGTCCCGTCTTTGTAATAATTTTGGCGGGAAGAAATCTCTGCAGGGGCGCTTTGTCTTGTAACGGGGGCCGGTGATACCTTAACTGCCCTTCCTGGGCCGATAATGTCTTTTACTTTGTCACCGTAACTCGGTTCGTATATTGATCAGTCTGGAGATTGCCCTTGATGGCTGTTAAACGGTTTTTCCTTTGTACAGTAAATGGGTTTCAAGTGTCCGCCCATTCCTTGATGGGCCCCATCCTGTCTCTGAAACTGTCTTGTACTTACAATCTAATTAATATGTATGCTCAGTTCCCTGAGTTTCGTTATCCCGATACTGGCTTTCGCGGGCTTACTGTCTTCAATCCACAAGCCTGTCTGGCTTGCAGTAACAGAAATCAAATGGTCCAGAAAACTGATCACGAGGCCCGGCGGCCATTTTGTATGCCCTTTTATCAAAGGTTTTTCTGTACAAGCTTACTTTGGTCAATACTGTCTTATCTTATCCTGTTTTCTTGCGTGATTATTGCTGAAAATTTCGAATCTTACAATGGGGTGGTAATTGGCCGGATTGGATTTATCTTGCTTTCTGTGGACAGGACATACCCGGGCAGTTTGGTGTAACCCTGCCCTGCTTTCTGGGAGGCTCTTTGTTGTTTTTTTTTAAAAAGGTGCACATCCTTTGTGTTGAAATGTCTGATCTACCAAGTAGAGGTACTGGTCTAGCCAGTGGTCCCCAGACTGGCTACAATCAGGATTTCCTAATCCGCAATTGCAAAATCTTCATCCGAATTGTCTGAATTTTTGTGAAACAAGGCAAGTATCTACAGCACTAACATGAACATCGATGCTTTTCTGACTCATTTTCATGTTGAACATGTAGATTCTTTCCCCCTTCCAACAATTTGGAAATTACTATCTTTTCATTATCGGGTCTCCTTGTGCCTGGCACTATTCCCCGCCTCCAGAGAATGGGCAGACAAGTTGTTCGCAGGCCTTTTCAAATCTGTTCTTGAGTTAAAGATAAGAACAAGCAGAGGATCAGAGTGAGATAACTTTCCTTCTACTTTCTTGGTGTTGTACGAACAATGGGTTCGACATCGTGACAAGAAGTCAGACAAACCCTCCACCCCCTCAACCGTTTGGAGTGAGTGAGCCCGAAGTGTGGATCGCTGAACTGTCTTTCAGTAACCATTTCGGACTGAATTTGAGTTTACTTTACCAAACCTCAACTAAGATACTCACAAGCTACTAAGTGAATGAATTAACCCTTTCTTACCAAACTATCAAAGTAGAAGTCAGACAGCAAGTTACGCACTAACTACTATTTATTAAAAACAAAACCATAAGTATCACTACTTAAATACAAACAATAAGTATACAGAAAATTAATGGATATAAGTACTTATAAGCAGCAATTTGATAGCAAATAATTACTAGACAGAATAACAGAATGGAATCCCTAACTGAGGTATACATGAAGACCCCTCAGTGTAACACGATACTTCAGTATTGCTCAGTCGCAGGTTATTAAATGACAGTGACCGAGTGCTGCCAATTGGTGAGATTAATCTACTAGAGTAAACCCATTAGATAACTGACAAGTTAACAATGGGAACGGTAGCGTAGTGGTAATGTTACTAGGCTAGTAATCTAAAGGCCTGGACTAATGATCTGGAGACAGGAGTTTAAATCCCACCACAAGCAGCTGGGAATTTAAATTCAGTTAATTAAATAAATTATGTCCTTTAGGGAAGGAAATCTGCTGTCCTTACCTGGTCTGGCCTCTATGTGACTCCAGACCCACAGCAATGTGGTTGACTCTTAACTGCCCTCTGAACTGGCCTAGCAAGTCACTCAGTTGTAACTAACTGCTGTGAAATAAAATAATAAAAATAAAACCGGATCGGCACCGGCATGGACACGCCAATGGCGCACCCAGCCCAGTCGACCCTGCAAAGTCCCCCTCACCAACATCTGGGGACTTGTGCCAAAATTGGGAGAGCTGTCCCACAGACTAGTCAAGCAACGCCTGACAGAGTCATACTCACAGAATCATACCTTTCAGCCAATGTCCCAGACTCCTCCATCACCATCCCTGGGTATGTCCTGTCCCACCGGCAAGACAGACCCACCAGAGATGGCAGCACAGTTGCATACAGTCGGGAGGGAATGGCCCTGGGAGTCCTCAACATTGACTCCGGACCCCATGAAGTCCCATGGCTTCAGGTCAAGCATGGGCAAGGAAACCTCCTGCTGATTACCACCTACCGCCCTCCCTCAGCTGATGAATCAGTACTCCGCCATGTTGAACACCACTTGGAAGAAGCACTGAGAGTAGCAAGGGCACAGAATGTACTCTGGGTGGGGGACTTCAATGGCCATCACCAAGAGTGGCTCGGTAGCACCATTACTGACTGACCTGGCAGAGTCCTGAAGGACATAACTGCCAGTCTGGGCCTGCGACAGGTGGTGAGGGAAAAACCTCCTTGACCGCATCCTTACCAAACTAGATGCATCTGTCCATGACAGCATTGGCAGCAGTGACCACCGCACAGTCATTGTGGAGACAAAGTCCTGTCTTCACATTCAGAACACCTTCCATCGTGTTGTGTGGCACTACCACCGTGCTAAATGGGATGGATTCAGAACAGATCTAGCAGCTCAAAACTGGGCATCCATGAGGCGCTGTGGGCCATCAGCAGCAGCAGAATTGTATTCCACCACAATCTGTAACCTCATGGCCCACCATATCCCTCACTCTACCATTACCACTAAGCCAGGGGGCCAACCCTGGTTCAGCCAGGAGCAGCACCAGGCGTACCTAAAAATGAGGTGCCAACCTGGGAAAGCTGCAACACAGGACTACATGCGTGCTAAAAAGCAGAAGCTATATTAACGATTTGGAGGAAGGGACCGAGTGCAACATCCAAGTTTGCCGACGATACAAAGATGGGAGGGAAAGCAGTGAGTGAGGAGGACATAAAAAACCTGCAAAAGGACATAGACAGGCTAAGTGAGTGGGCAGATATTTGGCAGATGGAATATAATATTGGAAAGTGTAAGGTTATGCACTTTGGCAGAAAAAAAATCAAAGAGCAAGTTATTATCTAAATGGAGAGAAACTGTAAAGCGTTACAGTACAAAGGGATCTGGGGGTCCTGGTGCATGAAACACAAAAAGTTAGTATGCAGGTGATCAGGAAGGCCAATGGAATCTTGGCTTTTATTGCAAGGGGGATGGAGTATAAAAACAGGGAGGTCTTGCTGAAATTATACAGGGTATTGGTGAGGCCACACCTGGAATACTGCGTGCAGTTTTGGTTTCCATATTTAAGAAAAGATATATTTGCTCTCGAGGCGGTTCAGAGAAGGTTCACTCGGTTGATTCCGGAGATGAGGGGGTTGACGCATGAGGAAAGGAGGGGGTTAACGTATGAGGAAAGGCTGAGTAGGTTGGGCCTCGACTCATTGGAGTTCAGAAGAATGAGAGGCAATCTTATCGAAACATATAAGATTGTGAGGGGGCTTGATCGGGTAGATGCGGTGAGGATGTTTCCACTGATGGGTGAGACTAGAACTAGGGGGCATAATCTTAGAATAAGGGACTGCCCTTTCAAAACTGAGATGAGGAGAAACTTCTTCACTCAGAGGGTAGTAAATCTATGGAATTTGCTACCCCAGAGAGCTGTGGAAGCTGCAACATTAAATAAATTTAAAACGGAGATAGATAGTTTCCTAGCAGATAAGGGAATTAGGGGTTACGGGGAGAGGGCAGGGAAGTGGACGTGAGTCTAGGTTCGGATCAGCCATGATCCTATTGAATGGCGGAGCAGGCCCGAGGGGCCGTATGGCCTACTCCTGCTCCTACTTCTTATGTTCTTATGTTCTTATGTTCTAAGCAGCATGCTATAGACAGGGCTAAGCGATCCCACAATCAACGGACCAGATCAAAGCTCTGCAGTCCTGCCACATCCAGTCATGAATTGTGGTGGAGCATTAAACAACTAACAGGAGGAGGAGGCTCCAAGAATATCCCCATCCTCAATGATGGTGTTGCCCAGCATGTGAGTGCAAAAGACAAGGCCGAAACGTTAGCAACCAACTTCAGCCAGAGGTGCCGAGTGGATGATCCATAGCGGCCTCCTCCTGAGGTCCCCACCATCACAGAAGACAGTCTTCAGCCAATTCGATTCACTCCACGTGATATCAAGATACGACTGAGCGCACTGGATACAGCAAAGGCTATGGGCCCGGACAACCTCCCGGCTATCGTGCTGAAGGCTTGTGCTCCAGAACTAGCCACATCTCTAGCCAAGCTGTTCCAGTACAGCTACAACACTGGCATCTATCCGACAATGTGGAAAACTGCCCAGATATGTCCTGTCCACAAAAAGCAGGACAAACCCAACCAGGCCAATTACCGCCCCATCAGTCTACTCTCAATCATCAGCAAAGTGATGGAAGGTGTCATCGACAGTGCTATCAAGCGGCACTTACTCACCAATAACCTGCTCACCGATGCCCAGTTTGGGTTCCGCCAGGACCACTCAGCTCTCGACCTCATTACAGGCTTGGTTCAAGCATGGACAAAGGAGCTGAATTCCAGAGGTGAGGTGAGAGTGACTGCCCTCGACATCAAGGCAGCATTTGACCGAGTCTGGCATCAAGGAGCCCTAGTAAAACTGAAGTCAATGGGAATCAGGGGGAAAATGCTCCACTGGCTGGAGTCATACCTAGCACAAAGGAAGATGGTTGTGGTGGTTGAAGATCAATCATCACAGCCCCAGGACATTGCTGCAGGAGTTCCTCAGGGCAGTATCCTAGGCCCAACCATCTTCAGCTGCTTCATCAATGACCTTCCCTCCAACATAAGGTCAAAAATGGGGATGTTCGCTGATGACTGCACAGTGTTCAGCACCATTCGCAACTCCACAGATAATGAAGCAGTCCATGCCCGCATGCAACAGGATCTGGACGATGTTCAGGCTTGGGCTGATAAGTGGCAGGTAACATTCGCACCACAGAAGTGCCAGGCAATGACTATCTCCAACAAGCAAGAGTCTAACCACCTCCCCTTGACATTCAATGGCATTACCATCGCTGAATCCTCCACCATCAACATCCTGGGGTCACCATTGACCAGAAACTTAACTGGACCAGCCACGTAAATACTGTGGCAACAAGAGCAGGTCAGAGGCTAGGTATTCTGTGGCGAGTGTCTCACCTCCTGACTCCCCAAAGCCTTTCCATCATCTACAAGGTACAAGTAAGGAGTGTGATGGAATTCTCTCCACTTGCCTGGATGAGTGCAGCTCCAACAACACTCAAGAAGCTCGACACGATCCAGGACAAAGCAGCCTGCTTGACTGGCACCCCATCCACCACCTTAAACATTCACTCACTCCACCACCGGCGTACCGTGGCTGCAGTGTGTACCATCTACAAGATGCTCTGCAGCAACTCACCAAGGCTTCTTCGGCGACACCTCCCAAACCCGTGACCTCTTCCACCTGGAAGGGCAAGGGTAGCAGGCGCATGGGAACACCACCACCTCCAACTTCCCCTCCAACTCACACACCATCCTGACTTAGAAGTATATCGCCGATCCTTCATCGTCGCTGGGTCAAAATCCTGGAACCCTCTACCTAACAGCACTGTGGGAGTACCTTCACCACATGGACTACAGCGGTTGAAGAAGGCGGCTCACCACCACCTTCTCAAGGGCAATTAGGGATGGGCATTAAATGCTGGCCTTGCCAGCGACACCCAGATCCCATGAACGAACAAAATAAAACATTGGATTGTCAGTTTATTGAATAGATTCGAGTTTCTGTGCTGTTGGTTTGGGAGATTCTGGAGCTTATATGACCAATGACCATGCCCTGATGAGTGGTGTGGTTGAGTTTATTTCCTTCCTCCCCTGGGATGGTGGTGTTCGTTTCTGGAGCATTGAGTTGATGAACCCCATTGTGGCAGGGTTATCTGTTCTACTCAGACCTCCCAGCAGATACTCTTTATTTTCCTCAGATGTTCTTTCACTTTATAGTTTGAAGAAAATTCTCTGAATCCACCTTTTGCATGAGTGACAGTATCTGGGCTGGCAATTTAATTTCAGACAACCTGTACGGTTATTTGATACACATCTCTGCCTGTAACTGCCTGGTGTAGCTGTACAATCTGACTTAACCCTTTATTCTCTGTCTGAATACCTTCTACATCTGCTTGGGAAAGATTACAACAGAAGAAGATAAAGACAAAGAGAATTTTCTTCAACCTATAAAGTGAAACTACATCTAAGGAAAATAAAGAGTATCTGCTGGGAGGTGTGATAAGCAACCCCCTTAAATTCAGAGAAAACCTCCTTCATTCAATTAACCAATCTGGGGGACGTGGGTCCGAAGGGTGAAATTCAATCTGGGTGACGTGTGTCCAAAGGATGAACTTCAATCTGGGGGATGTGTGTCCAAAGGGTGAACTTCAATCTGGGAGACGTGTGTCCAAAGGGTGAACTTCAATCTGGGAGACGTGTGTCCAAAGGGTGAACTTCAATCTGGGAGACGTGTGTCCAAAGGGTGAACTTCAATCTGGGGACGTGTGTCCAAAAGGTGAACTTCAATCTGGGGGATGTGTGTCCAAAGGGTGAACTTCAATCTGGGCGACGTGTGTCCAAAGGGCGAACTTCAACCTGGGTGCCGTGTGTCCAAAGGACGAACTTCAATCTGGGTGATGTGTGTCCAAAGAGTGAACTTCAATCTGGGGATGTGTGTCCAAAGGGTGAACTTCAATCTGGGTGACATGTGTCCAAAGGGTGAACTTCAATCTGGGTGATGTGTGTCCAAAGGGTGAACTTCAATCTGGGAGACGTGTGTCCAAAGGGTGAACCTCAATCTGGGTGACGTGTGTCGAATGGGTGAACTTCAATCTGGGTGACGTGTGTCCAAAGGGTGAACTTCAATCTGGGGGACGTGTGTCCAAAGGGTGAACTTCAATCTTGGAGACGTGTGTCCAAAGGGTGAACTTCAATCTGGGTGACGTGTGTCCAAAGGGTGAACTTCAATCTGGGTGACGTGTGTCCAAAGGGTGAACTTCAATCTGGGGGACGTGTGTCCAAATGGTGAACTTCAATCTGGGGGACGTGTGTCCAAAGGGTGAACTTCAATCTGGGGGACGTGTGTCCAAAGGGTGAACTTCAACCTGGGTGATGTGTGTCCAAAGAATGAATTTCAATCTGGGTGATGTGTGTCCAAAGGGTAAATTTCAATCTGGGGATGTGTGTCCAAAGGGTGAACTTCAACCTGGGTGCTGTGTGTCCAAAGGACGAACTTCAAACTGGGTGATGTGTGTCCAAAGGGTGAACTTCAATCTGGGAGACGTGTGTCCAAAGGGTGAACGTCAATCTGGGTGACATGTGTCCAAAGGGTGAACTTCAACCTGGGTGCTGTGTGTCCAACGGACGAACTTCAATCTGGGTGATGTGTGTCCAAAGGGTGAACTTCAACCTGGGGATGTGTGTCCAAAGGGTGAACTTCAATCTGGGTGACATGTGTCCAAAGGGTGAATTTAAATCTGGGTGACGTGTGTCCAAAGGGTGAACTTCAATCTGGGAGACGTGTGTCCAAAGGGTGAACCTCAATCTGGGAGACGTGTGTCCAAAGGGTGAACTTCAATCTGGGGGACGTGTTTCCAAAGGGTGAACTTCAATCTGGGGGACGTGTGTCCAAAGGGTGAACTTCAATCTGGGGGACGTGTGTCCAAAGGGTGAACTTCAATCTGGGGGACGTGTGTCCAAAGGGTGAACTTCAACCTGGGTGCTGTGTGTCCAAAGGACGAACTTCAATCTGGGTGATGTGTGTCCAAAGGGTGAACTTCAATCTGGGGATGTGTGTCCAAAGGGTGAAATTCAATCTGGTGACATGTGTCCAAAGGGTGAACTTCAATCTGGGATACGTGTGTCCAAAGGGTGAACTTCAATCTGGGAGACGTGTGTCCAAAGGATGAACTTCAATCTGGGAGAAGTGTGTCCAAAGGGTGAACTTCAATCTGGGGACGTGTGTCCAAAAGGTGAACTTCAATCTGGGGGATGTGTGTCCAAAGGGTGAACTTCAATCTGGGCGATGTGTGTCCAAAGGGTGAACTTCAACCTGGGTGCCGTGTTTACAAAGGACGATCTTCAATCTGGGTGATGTGTGTCCAAAGAGTGAACTTCAATCTGGGGATGTGTGTCCAAAGGGTGAACTTCAATCTGGGTGACATGTGTCCAAAGGGTGAACTTCAATCTGGGTGACGTGTGTCCAAAGGGTGAACTTCAATCTGGGAGACGTGTGTCCAAAGGGTGAACCTCAATCTGGGTGACGTGTGTCGAATGGGTGAACTTCAATCTGGGTGACGTGTGTTCAAAGGGTGAACTTCAATCTGGGGGACGTGTGTCCAAAGGGTGAACTTCAATCAGGGAGACGTGTGTCCAAAGGGTGAACTTCAATCTGGGAGACGTGTGTCGAATGGGTGAACTTCAATCTGGGTGACGTGTGTCCAAAGGGTGAACTTCAATCTGGGGGACGTGTGTCCAAATGGTGAACTTCAATCTGGGGGACGTGTGTCCAAAGGGCGAACTTCAATCTGGGGGACATGTGTCCAAAGGGTGAACTTCAACCTGGGTGATGTGTGTCCAAAGGATGAATTTCAATCTGGGTGATGTGTGTCCAAAGGGTAAACTTCAATCTGGGGATGTGTGTCCAAAGGGTGAACTTCAATCTGGGGGATGTGTGTCCAAAGGACGAACATCAATCTGGGTGATGTGTGTCCAAAGGGTGAACTTCAATCTGGGAGACGTGTTTCCAAAGGGTGAACTTCAATCTGGGAGACGTGTGTCCAAGGGGTCAACTTCAATCTGGGAGACATGTGTCCAAAGGGTGAACTTCAATCTGGGGGACGTGTTTCCAACGGGTGAACTTCAATCTGGGGGACGTGTGTCCAAAGGGTGAACTTCAATCTGGGGGACGTGTGTCCAAAGGGTGAACTTCAACCTGGGTGCTGTGTGTCCAAAGGCTGAACTTCAAACTGGGTGATGTGTGTCCAAAGGATGAACTTCAATCTTGGGATGTGTGTCCAAAGGGTGAACTTCAATCTGGGAGACGTGTTTCCAAAGGGTGAACTTCAATCTGGGGGACGTGTGTCCAAAGGGTGAACTTCAATCTGGGGGACATGTGTCCAAAGGGTGAACTTCAACCTGGGTGCTGTGTGTCCAAAGGGTGAACTTCAACCTGGGGATGTGTGTCCAAAGGGTGAACTTCAATCTGGGTGACGTGTGTCCAAAGGGTGAACTTCAATCTGGGGGACGTGTGGCCAAAGGGTGAACCTCAATCTGGGAGACGTGTGTCCAAAGGGTGAACTTCAATCTGGGGGACGTGTTTCCAAAGGGTGAACTTCAATCTGGGGGACGTGTGTCCAAAGGGTGAACTTCAATCTGGGGGACGTGTGTCCAAAGGGTGAACGTCAACCTGGGTGCTGTGTGTCAAAAGGACGAACTCCAATCTGGGTGATGTGTGTCCAAAGGGTGAACTTCAATCTGGGGATGTGTGTCCAAAGGGTGAACTTCAATCTGGTGACATGTGTCCAAAGGGTGAACTTCAATCTGGGAGACGTGTGTCCAAAGGGTGAACTTCAATCTGGGAGACGTGTGTCCAAAGGGTGAACTTCAATCTGGGAGACGTGTGTCCAAAGGGTGAACTTCAATCTGGGGACGTGTGTCCAAAAGGTGAACTTCAATCTGGAGGATGTGTGTCCAAAGGGTGAACTTCAATCTGGGCGACGTGTGTCCAAAGGGTGAACTTCAACCTGGGTGCTGTGTGTCCAAAGGACGAACTTCAATCTGGGTGATGTGTGTCCAAAGTGTGAACTTCAATCTGGGGATGTGTGTCCAAAGGGTGAACTTCAATCTGGGTGACATGTGTCCAAAGGGTGAACTTCAATCTGGGAGACGTGTGTCCAAAGGGTGAACTTCAATCTGGGAGACGTGTGTCCAAAGGGTGAACCTCAATCTGGGAGACGTGTTGTGGTAAACCACTGTAGTTCACTGTGTTCACTGTTGTTGCTGTTGTTGTTGTCGTTCACTCTTGTTTCACTGTTGTGCCTGACTATGCCTCAGCTGACTCCGCCCCTGGGCTACCGAGTATAAGAGCGGCCGCATGGCAGCTCCTGGCATTCGGTCGTCCACTAGAGGCATAGTCCTGATCTGTCTGAAGTGCAATTCAGTAGTTAATAAAAGCCTGTCGTTCTGAACTCTGCTCAGCCTTTTATTAGAATTGATAGCGCATCAATTTTATTAACTACTGAAAAAAAAAACAAAAAAAAACGATGCTGCAGATTCTTAAGATCAAGTGCCTGGAACTCGACCCGCAAGAACCGGACTCGACTGCTAAGTACTCGCATTGGCTGCACTGTTTTGAGTCCTTTCTGACTGCATCCGGCGAGACCGTCGCCGCCGATGCCGACAAGCTCAGGGTGCTGAACTCTAAAGTAAACCACCGAGCTTTTGCCCTTATCCGGGACGCTACGAGCTACCAGGGGGCTATCGACATCTTGAAGGAGCAATACGCACGCCCGGTCAACTATGTTTACGCAAGACATCTCCTGGGGTCTCGCAAACAACAGCCCGGGGAACCCACAGAAGCATACATACGGGCGCTGAAGGAACTCGGCCGAGCCTGCGAATGCAAGCAAGTAACAGCCACGGAACATACGGAGAAGCTCATCCGGGACGCCCTCGTGGCGGGCCTCAGGTCCACTCACACACGGCAGCGACTGCTGGAAAGTAGCGAGCTCGACCTGAAGAAGGCGATTTCACTCACCCTCTCGTTGGACGTAGCCCACCGGAACATGGAGGCCTAGTCCCCGGACCGCACGGCCGCCTCATGGATGCCGCAGCCGCCGCCACCTTGGGACGCGGCGCCGCCATGGGCCCTGGCCTCAACTGCTGCAGCGATGTCCCGCCCGAGCCAGAAATGTTATTTCTGTGGCCAAACCAAACACCCCAGGGCGCGCTGCCCTGCGAAAAACGCGGTCTGCTCTGCCTGCGGTAAGAAGGGACACTACGCTGGCGTCTGCAGAAGTCAGAAGACCCCTACCTCCAGCAGCGCCGCGTGCGATTCGTGGGAGCGGCCATCTTGCCTCCCTCCAGCCTCGTGGGGATCGGGATCGTCATGGGCGCCGCCATTTTGTCCTTCCCCCCCGACGCCGCCATCTTGTCCGCCATTCTGCCAACGGGCCGCCGACTCACCCACCGCCGCCTCACCGGGGTTCTACAGCGACGCTACCGACTCCACAGCGGCCTCCATCACGCTGGATCAATCCAGACCCCATCAGCTAGCCAGGTCCACGATGGACATCCAGGTAAATGGCCGCGCCACAACTTGCCTTTTTGATTCCGGGAGCACGGAGAGCTTCATACACCCTGATACAGTACGGCGCTATTCCCTCTCGGTCCGGCCAACGCGCCATCGGATCGCCATGGCCTCGAAATCCCACTCAGCAGACGTCGGCGGCTACTGCGTAGTGACCCTCTCGGTGAAGGGCTCCGTATATAACAATGTAAAGCTATTCGTCCTGCCACATCTCTGCGCTGCCGTTCTACTGGGGTTGGACTTTCATTGTCACTTTAAGAGTGTCACCTTGACATACGGTGGACCTCTTTCCCCACTCACTGTCTGCAACCAGCAGTTTTTAAATTGCCCGCCGCGCCCCACCTGTAGTCTCTCCACCCTCAAAATCACACCCCTGCCCCTGTTCGCCAACCTCACCCGCGACTGCAAGCCTATCGCCACAAAGAGCAGGCGATACAGCACCGGGGACAGATCCTTCATAAGATCTGAGGTGACGCGGCTCCTGAAAGAGGGGATTATTGAGGATAGTACCAGCCCCTGGCGAGCCCAGGTGGTAGTCGTTAAGACTGGCAACAAGCAGCGCCTAGTCATCGACTACAGCCAGACTATCAACAAGTACACCCAGTTGGACGCATACCCCCTCCCCCGCATAGCCGACATGGTTAATAAGATAGCGCAATACCGCGTTTTCTCGACCATTGACCTCAAGGCAGCAGACCACCAAATCCCTATCCGCCCTGAGGACCGCCAGTACACAGCTTTCGAGGCAAACGGCCGCCTTTTTCACTTCCTCAGGGTTCCTTTTGGCGTCACCAACGGTGTCTCCGTCTTCCAGAGGGAGATGGACCGGATTGTCGACGAGAATGCGTTACAGGCCACGTTTCCCTACCTGGACAACGTGACCATCTGCGGCCATGACCTGCAGGACCATGACGCCAATCTTGATAAGTTCCTCCGCACGGCCCAACTCCTAAACCTCACGTACAACAAGGAAAAGTGCATATTCCGCACAGCCCGCCTCGCTATCCTTGGTTGCGTGGTGAAACACGGAGTCATCAGTCCTGACCCTGACCGGATGCGCCCGTTGATGGAACTTCCCCTGCCCCACTGTCTCAAGGCCCTCAAAAGGTGCCTGGGCTTCTTTTCCTATTACGCCCAGTGGGTCCCTCATTATGCGGACAAAGCCCGTCCACTTATCAAGTCCACTTCCTTCCCCCTGACGGCGGAGGCCCGCTTAGCCTTTCACCGTATAAAAGATGACATTGCCAAGGCCACCATGCACTCGGTAGACGAGTCCATCATTGATAGCGCATCACGTGTGTCCAAAGGACGAACTGCAATCTGGGTGATGTGTGTCCAAAAGGTGAACTTCAATCTGGGGATGTGTGTCCAAAGGCTGAACTTCAATCTGGGGATGTGTGTCCAAAGGGTGAACTTCAATCTGGGGGACGTGTGTCCAAAGGGTGAAATTCAATCTGGTGACATGTGTCCAAAGGGTGAACTTCAATCTGGGAGACGTGTGTCCAAAGGGTGAACTTCAATCTGGGAGACGTGTGTCCAAAGGGTGAACTTCAATCTGGGAGACGTGTGTCCAAAGGGTGAACTTCAATCTGGGAGACGTGTGTCCAAAGGGTGAACTTCAATCTGGGGACGTGTGTCCAAAAGGTGAACTTCAATCTGGGGGGTGTGTGTCCAAAGGGTGAACTTCAATCTGGGCGACGTGTGTCCAAAGGGTGAACTTCAATCTGGGTGACATGTGTCCAAAGGGTGAACTTCAATCTGGGTGACGTGTGTCCAAAGGGTGAACTTCAATCTGGGAGACGTGTGTCCAAAGGGTGAACCTCAATCTGGGTGACGTGTGTCGAATGGGTGAACTTCAATCTGGGTGACGTGTGTTCAAAGGGTGAACTTCAATCTGGGGGACGTGTGTCCAAAGGGTGAACTTCAATCTTGGAGACGTGTGTCCAAAGGGTGAACTTCAATCAGGGAGACGTGTGTCCAAAGGGTGAGCTTCAATCTGGGAGACGTGTGTCGAATGGGTGAACTTCAAACTGGGTGACGTGTGTCCAAAGGGTGAACTTCAATCTGGGGGACGTGTGTCCAAATGGTGAACTTCAATCTGGGGGACGTGTGTCCAAAGGGCGAACTTCAATCTGGGGGACGTGTGTCCAAAGGGTGAACTTCAACCTGGGTGATGTGTGTCCAAAGGATGAATTTCAATCTGGGTGATGTGTGTCCAAAGGGTAAACTTCAATCTGGGGATGTGTGTCCAAAGGGTGAACTTCAATCTGGGGGATGTGTGTCCAAAGGACGAACATCAATCTGGGTGATGTGTGTCCAAAGGGTGAACTTCAATCTGGGAGACGTGTTTCCAAAGGGTGAACTTCAATCTGGGAGACGTGTGTCCAAGGGGTCAACTTCAATCTGGGAGACGTGGGCCCAAAGGGTGAACTTCAATCTGGGGGACGTGTTTCCAACGGGTGAACTTCAATCTGGGGGACGTGTGTCCAAAGGGTGAACTTCAACCTGGGTGCTGTGTGTCCAAAGGCTGAACTTCAAACTGGGTGATGTGTGTCCAAAGGATGAACTTCAATCTTGGGATGTGTGTCCAAAGGGTGAACTTCAATCTGGGAGACGTGTTTCCAAAGGGTGAACTTCAATCTGGGGACGTGTGTCCAAAGGGTGAACTTCAACCTGGGTGCTGTGTGTCCAAAGGCTGAACTTCAAACTGGGTGATGTGTGTCCAAAGGATGAACTTCAATCTTGGGATGTGTGTCCAAAGGGTGAACTTCAATCTGGGAGACGTGTTTCCAAAGGGTGAACTTCAATCTGGGGACGTGTGTCCAAAGGGTGAACTTCAATCTGGTGACATGTGTCCAAAGGGTGAACTTCAATCTGGGAGACGTGTGTCCAAAGGGTGAACTTCAATCTGGGAGACGTGTGTCCAAAGGGTGAACTTCAATCTGGGAGACGTGTGTCCAAAGGGTGAACTTCAATCTGGGGACGTGTGTCCAAAAGGTGAACTTCAATCTGGGGGATGTGTGTCCAAAGGGTGAACTTCAATCTGGGCGATGTGTGTCCAAAGGGTGAACTTCAACCTGGGTGCTGTGTGTCCAAAGGACGAACTTCAATCTGGGTGATGTGTGTCCAAAGGGTGAACTTCAATCTGGGGATGTGTGTCCAAAGGGTGAACTTCAATCTGGGTGACATGTGTCCAAAG
The DNA here is from genome assembly GCF_052327205.1 of Somniosus microcephalus. Lineage (NCBI taxonomy): Eukaryota > Metazoa > Chordata > Chondrichthyes > Squaliformes > Somniosidae > Somniosus > Somniosus microcephalus. Next base: position 19,370,839 of record NC_141001.1, read on the forward strand.
GGTGAACTTCAATCTGGGAGACGTGTGTCCAAAGGGTGAACTTCAATCTGGGAGACGTGTGTCCAAAGGGTGAACCTCAATCTGGGAGATGTGTGTCCAAAGGGTGAACTTCAATCTGGGAGATGTGTGTCCAAAGGGTGAACTTCAATCTGGGAGACGTATGGCCAAAATGTGAACTTCAATCTCGGAGACGTGTGTCCAAAGGGTGAACTTCAATCTGGGAGACGTGTGTCCAAAGGTTGAACTTCAATCTGGGAGACGTGTTTCCAAAGGGTGAACTTCAATCTGGGAGACGTGTGTCCAAGGGGTCAACTTCAATCTGGGAGACGTGTGCCCAAAGGGTGAACTTCAATCTGGGGGACGTGTTTCCAACGGGTGAACTTCAATCTGGGGGACGTGTGTCCAAAGGGTGAACTTCAATCTGGGGGACGTGTGTCCAAAGGGTGAACTTCAACCTGGGTGCTGTGTGTCCAAAGGCTGAACTTCAAACTGGGTGATGTGTGTCCAAAGGATGAACTTCAATCTTGGGATGTGTGTCCAAAGGGTGAACTTCAATCTGGGAGACGTGTTTCCAAAGGGTGAACTTCAATCTGGGGGACGTGTGTCCAAAGGGTGAACTTCAATCTGGGGGACATGTGTCCAAAGGGTGAACTTCAACCTGGGTGCTGTGTGTCCAAAGGGTGAACTTCAACCTGGGGATGTGTGTCCAAAGGGTGAACTTCAATCTGGGTGACATGTGTCCAAAGGGTGAACTTCAATCTGGGTGACGTGTGTCCAAAGGGTGAACTTCAATCTGGGAGACGTGTGTCCAAAGGGTGAACTTCAATCTGGGGGACGTGTTTCCAAAGGGTGAACTTCAATCTGGGGGACGTGTGTCCAAAGGGTGAACTTCAATCTGGGGGACGTGTGTCCAAAGGGTGAACTTCAACCTGGGTGCTGTGTGTCAAAAGGACGAACTCCAATCTGGGTGATGTGTGTCCAAAGGGTGACCTTCAATCTGGGCATGTGTGTCCAAAGGGTGAACTTCAATCTGGTGACATGTGTCCAAAGGGTGAACTTCAATCTGGGAGACGTGTGTCCAAAGGGTGAACTTCAATCTGGGAGACGTGTGTCCAAAGGGTGAACTTCAATCTGGGAGACGTGTGTCCAAAGGGTGAACTTCAATCTGGGGACGTGTGTCCAAAAGGTGAACTTCAATCTGGGGGATGTGTGTCCAAAGGGTGAACTTCAATCTGGGCGATGTGTGTCCAAAGGGTGAACTTCAACCTGGGTGCTGTGTGTCCAAAGGACGAACTTCAATCTGGGTGATGTGTGTCCAAAGGGTGAACTTCAATCTGGGGATGTGTGTCCAAAGGGTGAACTTCAATCTGGGTGACATGTGTCCAAAGGGTGAACTTCAATCTGGGAGACGTGTGTCCAAAGGGTGAACTTCAATCTGGGAGACGTGTGTCCAAAGGGTGAACCTCAATCTGGGAGACGTGTGTCCAAAGGACGAACTTCAATCTGGGTGATGTGTGTCCAAAAGGTGAACTTCAATCTGGGGATGTGTGTCCAAAGGCTGAACTTCAATCTGGGGATGTGTGTCCAAAGGGTGAACTTCAATCTGGGGACGTGTGTCCAAAAGGTGAACTTCAATCTGGGGGGTGTGTGTCCAAAGGGTGAACTTCAATCTGGGCGACGTGTGTCCAAAGGGTGAACTTCAATCTGGGTGACATGTGTCCAAAGGGTGAACTTCAATCTGGGTGACGTGTGTCCAAAGGGTGAACTTCAATCTGGGAGACGTGTGTCCAAAGGGTGAACCTCAATCTGGGTGACGTGTGTCGAATGGGTGAAATTCAATCTGGGTGACGTGTGTTCAAAGGGTGAACTTCAATCTGGGGGACGTGTGTCCAAAGGGTGAACTTCAATCTTGGAGACGTGTGTCCAAAGGGTGAACTTCAATCAGGGAGACGTGTGTCCAAAGGGTGAGCTTCAATCTGGGAGACGTGTGTCGAATGGGTGAACTTCAAACTGGGTGACGTGTGACCAAAGGGTGAACTTCAATCTGGGGGACGTGTGTCCAAATGGTGAACTTCAATCTGGGGGACGTGTGTCCAAAGGGCGAACTTCAATCTGGGGGACGTGTGTCCAAAGGGTGAACTTCAACCTGGGTGATGTGTGTCCAAAGGATGAATTTCAATCTGGGTGATGTGTGTCCAAAGGGTAAACTTCAATCTGGGGATGTGTGTCCAAAGGGTGAACTTAAATCTGGGGGATGTGTGTCCAAAGGACGAACATCAATCTGGGTGATGTGTGTCCAAAGGGTGAACTTCAATCTGGGAGACGTGTTTCCAAAGGGTGAACTTCAATCTGGGAGACGTGTGTCCAAGGGGTCAACTTCAATCTGGGAGACGTGGGCCCAAAGGGTGAACTTCAATCTGGGGGACGTGTTTCCAACGGGTGAACTTCAATCTGGGGGACGTGTGTCCAAAGGGTGAACTTCAATCTGGGGGTCGTGTGTCCAAAGGGTGAACTTCAACCTGGGTGCTGTGTGTCCAAAGGCTGAACTTCAAACTGGGTGATGTGTGTCCAAAGGATGAACTTCAATCTTGGGATGTGTGTCCAAAGGGTGAACTTCAATCTGGGAGACGTGTTTCCAAAGGGTGAACTTCAATCTGGGAACGTGTGTCCAAAGGGTGAACTTCAATCTGGGGGACATGTGTCCAAAGGGTGAACTTCAACCTGGGTGCTGTGTGTCCAAAGGGTGAACTTCAACCTGGGGATGTGTGTCCAAAGGGTGAACTTCAATCTGGGTGATGTGTGTCAAAAGGGTGAACTTCAATCTGGGGGACGTGTGTCCAAAGGGTGAACTTCAATCTGGGGGACGTGTGTCCAAAGGGTGAACTTCAACCTGGGTGCTGTGTGTCCAAAGGCTGAACTTCAAACTGGGTGATGTGTGTCCAAAGGATGAACTTCAATCTTGGGATGTGTGTCCAAAGGGTGAACTTCAATCTGGGAGACCTGTTTCCAAAGGGTGAACTTCAATCTGGGGGACGTGTGTCCAAAGGGTGAACTTCAATCTGGGGGACATGTGTCCAAAGGGTGAACTTCAACCTGGGTGCTGTGTGTCCAAAGGGTGAACTTCAACCTGGGGATGTGTGTCCAAAGGGTGAACTTCAATCTGGGTGACGTGTGTCCAAAGGGTGAACTTCAATCTGGGGGACGTGTGGCCAAAGGGTGAACCTCAATCTGGGAGACGTGTGTCCAAAGGGTGAACTTCAATCTGGGGGACGTGTTTCCAAAGGGTGAACTTCAATCTGGGGGACGTGTGTCCAAAGGGTGAACTTCAATCTGGGGGACGTGTGTCCAAAGGGTGAACTTCAACCTGGGTGCTGTGTGTCAAAAGGACGAACTCCAATCTGGGTGATGTGTGTCCAAAGGGTGAACTTCAATCTGGGGATGTGTGTCCAAAGGGTGAACTTCAATCTAGTGACATGTGTCCAAAGGGTGAACTTCAATCTGGGAGACGTGTGTCCAAAGGGTGAACTTCAATCTGGGAGACGTGTGTCCAAAGGGTGAACTTCAATCTGGGAGACGTGTGTCCAAAGGGTGAACTTCAATCTGGGGACGTGTGTCCAAAAGGTGAACTTCAATCTGGAGGATGTGTGTCCAAAGGGTGAACTTCAATCTGGGCGACGTGTGTCCAAAGGGTGAACTTCAACCTGGGTGCTGTGTGTCCAAAGGACGAACTTCAATCTGGGTGATGTGTGTCCAAAGTGTGAACTTCAATCTGGGGATGTGTGTCCAAAGGGTGAACTTCAATCTGGGTGACATGTGTCCAAAGGGTGAACTTCAATCTGGGAGACGTGTGTCCAAAGGGTGAACTTCAATCTGGGAGACGTGTGTCCAAAGGGTGAACCTCAATCTGGGAGACGTGTTGTGGTAAACCACTGTAGTTCACTGTGTTCACTGTTGTTGCTGTTGTTGTTGTCGTTCACTCTTGTTTCACTGTTGTGCCTGACTATGCCTCAGCTGACTCCGCCCCTGGGCTACCGAGTATAAGAGCGGCCGCATGGCAGCTCCTGGCATTCGGTCGTCCACTAGAGGCATAGTCCTGATCTGTCTGAAGTGCAATTCAGTAGTTAATAAAAGCCTGTCGTTCTGAACTCTGCTCAGCCTTTTATTAGAATTGATAGCGCATCAATTTTATTAACTACTGAAAAAAAAAACAAAAAAAAACGATGCTGCAGTTTCTTAAGATCAAGTGCCTGGAACTCGACCCGCAAGAACCGGACTCGACTGCTAAGTACTCGCATTGGCTGCACTGTTTTGAGTCCTTTCTGACTGCATCCGGCGAGACCGTCGCCGCCGATGCCGACAAGCTCAGGGTGCTGAACTCTAAAGTAAACCACCGAGCTTTTGCCCTTATCCGGGACGCTACGAGCTACCAGGGGGCTATCGACATCTTGAAGGAGCAATACGCACGCCCGGTCAACTATGTTTACGCAAGACATCTCCTGGGGTCTCGCAAACAACAGCCCGGGGAACCCACAGAAGCATACATACGGGCGCTGAAGGAACTCGGCCGAGCCTGCGAATGCAAGCAAGTAACAGCCACGGAACATACGGAGGAGCTCATCCGGGACGCCCTCGTGGCGGGCCTCAGGTCCACTCACACACGGCAGCGACTGCTGGAAAGTAGCGAGCTCGACCTGAAGAAGGCGATTTCACTCACCCTCTCGTTGGACGTAGCCCACCGGAACATGGAGGCCTAGTCCCCGGACCGCACGGCCGCCTCATGGATGCCGCAGCCGCCGCCACCTTGGGACGCGGCGCCGCCATGGGCCCTGGCCTCAACTGCTGCAGCGATGTCCCGCCCGAGCCAGAAATGTTATTTCTGTGGCCAAACCAAACACCCCAGGGCGCGCTGCCCTGCGAAAAACGCGGTCTGCTCTGCCTGCGGTAAGAAGGGACACTACGCTGGCGTCTGCAGAAGTCAGAAGACCCCTACCTCCAGCAGCGCCGCGTGCGATTCGTGGGAGCGGCCATCTTGCCTCCCTCCAGCCTCGTGGGGATCGGGATCGTCATGGGCGCCGCCATTTTGTCCTTCCCCCCCGACGCCGCCATCTTGTCCGCCATTCTGCCAACGGGCCGCCGACTCACCCACCGCCGCCTCACCGGGGTTCTACAGCGACGCTACCGACTCCACAGCGGCCTCCATCACGCTGGATCAATCCAGACCCCATCAGCTAGCCAGGTCCACGATGGACATCCAGGTAAATGGCCGCGCCACAACTTGCCTTTTTGATTCCGGGAGCACGGAGAGCTTCATACACCCTGATACAGTACGGCGCTATTCCCTCTCGGTCCGGCCAACGCGCCATCGGATCGCCATGGCCTCGAAATCCCACTCAGCAGACGTCGGCGGCTACTGCGTAGTGACCCTCTCGGTGAAGGGCTCCGTATATAACAATGTAAAGCTATTCGTCCTGCCACATCTCTGCGCTGCCGTTCTACTGGGGTTGGACTTTCATTGTCACTTTAAGAGTGTCACCTTGACATACGGTGGACCTCTTCCCCCACTCACTGTCTGCAACCAGCAGTTTTTAAATTGCCCGCCGCGCCCCACCTGTAGTCTCTCCACCCTCAAAATCACACCCCCGCCCCTGTTCACCAACCTCACCCGCGACTGCAAGCCTATCGCCACAAAGAGCAGGCGATACAGCACCGGGGACAGATCCTTCATAAGATCTGAGGTGACACGGCTCCTGAAAGAGGGGATTATTGAGGATAGTACCAGCCCCTGGCGAGCCCAGGTGGTAGTCGTTAAGACTGGCAACAAGCAGCGCCTAGTCATCGACTACAGCCAGACTATCAACAAGTACACCCAGTTGGACGCATACCCCCTCCCCCGCATAGCCGACATGGTTAATAAGATAGCGCAATACCGCGTTTTCTCGACCATTGACCTCAAGGCAGCAGACCACCAAATCCCTATCCGCCCTGAGGACCGCCAGTACACAGCTTTCGAGGCAAACGGCCGCCTTTTTCACTTCCTCAGGGTTCCTTTTGGCGTCACCAACGGTGTCTCCGTCTTCCAGAGGGAGATGGACCGGATGGTCGACGAGAATGCGTTACAGGCCACGTTTCCCTACCTGGACAACGTGACCATCTGCGGCCATGACCTGCAGGACCATGACGCCAATCTTGATAAGTTCCTCCGCACGGCCCAACTCCTAAACCTCACGTACAACAAGGAAAAGTGCATATTCCGCACAGCCCGCCTCGCTATCCTTGGTTGCGTGGTGAAACACGGAGTCATCAGTCCTGACCCTGACCGGATGCGCCCGTTGATGGAACTTCCCCTGCCCCACTGTCTCAAGGCCCTCAAAAGGTGCCTGGGCTTCTTTTCCTATTACGCCCAGTGGGTCCCTCATTATGCGGACAAAGCCCGTCCACTTATCAAGTCCACTTCCTTCCCCCTGACGGCGGAGGCCCGCTTAGCCTTTCACCGTATAAAAGATGACATTGCCAAGGCCACCATGCACTCGGTAGACGAGTCCATCATTGATAGCGCATCACGTGTGTCCAAAGGACGAACTTCAATCTGGGTGATGTGTGTCCAAAAGGTGAACTTCAATCTGGGGATGTGTGTCCAAAGGCTGAACTTCAATCTGGGGATGTGTGTCCAAAGGGTGAACTTCAATCTGGGGGACGTGTGTCCAAAGGGTGAACTTCAACCTGGGTGCTGTGTGTCCAAAGGACGAACTTCAATCTGGGTGATGTGTGTCCAAAGGGTGAACTTCAATCTGGGGATGTGTGTCCAAAGGGTGAAATTCAATCTGGTGACATGTGTCCAAAGGGTGAACTTCAATCTGGGAGACGTGTGTCCAAAGGGTGAACTTCAATCTGGGAGACGTGTGTCCAAAGGGTGAACTTCAATCTGGGAGACGTGTGTCCAAAGGGTGAACTTCAATCTGGGGACGTGTGTCCAAAAGGTGAACTTCAATCTGGGGGGTGTGTGTCCAAAGGGTGAACTTCAATCTGGGCGACGTGTGTCCAAAGGGTGAACTTCAATCTGGGTGACATGTGTCCAAAGGGTGAACTTCAATCTGGGTGACATGTGTCCAAAGGGTGAACTTCAATCTGGGTGACGTGTGTCCAAAGGGTGAACTTCAATCTGGGAGACGTGTGTCCAAAGGGTGAACCTCAATCTGGGTGACGTGTGTCGAATGGGTAAACTTCAATCTGGGTGACGTGTGTTCAAAGGGTGAACTTCAATCTGGGGGACGTGTGTCCAAAGGGTGAACTTCAATCTTGGAGACGTGTGTCCAAAGGGTGAACTTCAATCAGGGAGACGTGTGTCCAAAGGGTGAGCTTCAATCTGGGAGACGTGTGTCGAATGGGTGAACTTCAAACTGGGTGACGTGTGTCCAAAGGGTGAACTTCAATCTGGGGGACGTGTGTCCAAATGGTGAACTTCAATCTGGGGGACGTGTGTCCAAAGGGCGAACTTCAATCTGGGGGACGTGTGTCCAAAGGGTGAACTTCAACCTGGGTGATGTGTGTCCAAAGGATGAATTTCAATCTGGGTGATGTGTGTCCAAAGGGTAAACTTCAATCTGGGGATGTGTGTCCAAAGGGTGAACTTCAATCTGGGGGATGTGTGTCCAAAGGACGAACATCAATCTGGGTGATGTGTGTCCAAAGGGTGAACTTCAATCTGGGAGACGTGTTTCCAAAGGGTGAACTTCAATCTGGGAGACGTGTGTCCAAGGGGTCAACTTCAATCTGGGAGACGTGGGCCCAAAGGGTGAACTTCAATCTGGGGGACGTGTTTCCAACGGGTGAACTTCAATCTGGGGGACGTGTGTCCAAAGGGTGAACTTCAATCTGGGGGACGTGTGTCCAAAGGGTGAACTTCAACCTGGGTGCTGTGTGTCCAAAGGCTGAACTTCAAACTGGGTGATGTGTGTCCAAAGGATGAACTTCAATCTTGGGATGTGTGTCCAAAGGGTGAACTTCAATCTGGGAGACGTGTTTCCAAAGGGTGAACTTCAATCTGGGGACGTGTGTCCAAAGGGTGAACTTCAATCTGGTGACATGTGTCCAAAGGGTGAACTTCAATCTGGGAGACGTGTGTCCAAAGGGTGAACTTCAATCTGGGAGACGTGTGTCCAAAGGGTGAACTTCAATCTGGGAGACGTGTGTCCAAAGGGTGAACTTCAATCTGGGGACGTGTGTCCAAAAGGTAAACTTCAATCTGGGGGATGTGTGTCCAAAGGGTGACCTTCAATCTGGGCGATGTGTGTCCAAAGGGTGAACTTCAACCTGGGTGCTGTGTGTCCAAAGGACGAACTTCAATCTGGGTGATGTGTGTCCAAAGGGTGAACTTCAATCTGGGGATGTGTGTCCAAAGGGTGAACTTCAATCTGGGTGACATGTGTCCAAAGGGTGAACTTCAATCTGGGAGACGTGTGTCCAAAGGGTGAACTTCAATCTGGGAGACGTGTGTCCAAAGGGTGAACCTCAATCTGGGAGATGTGTGTCCAAAGGGTGAACTTCAATCTGGGAGATGTGTGTCCAAAGGGTGAACTTCAATCTGGGAGACGTATGGCCAAAATGTGAACTTCAATCTCGGAGACGTGTGTCCAAAGGGTGAACTTCAATCTGGGAGACGTGTGTCCAAAGGTTGAACTTCAATCTGGGAGACGTGTTTCCAAAGGGTGAACTTCAATCTGGGAGACGTGTGTCCAAGGGGTCAACTTCAATCTGGGAGACGTGTGCCCAAAGGGTGAACTTCAATCTGGGGGACGTGTTTCCAACGGGTGAACTTCAATCTGGGGGACGTGTGTCCAAAGGGTGAACTTCAATCTGGGGGACGTGTGTCCAAAGGGTGAACTTCAACCTGGGTGCTGTGTGTCCAAAGGCTGAACTTCAAACTGGGTGATGTGTGTCCAAAGGATGAACTTCAATCTTGGGATGTGTGTCCAAAGGGTGAACTTCAATCTGGGAGACGTGTTTCCAAAGGGTGAACTTCAATCTGGGGGACGTGTGTCCAAAGGGTGAACTTCAATCTGGGGGACATGTGTCCAAAGGGTGAACTTCAACCTGGGTGCTGTGTGTCCAAAGGGTGAACTTCAATCTGGGCATGTGTGTCCAAAGGGTGAACTTCAATCTGGTGACATGTGTCCAAAGGGTGAACTTCAATCTGGGAGACGTGTGTCCAAAGGGTGAACTTCAATCTGGGAGACGTGTGTCCAAAGGGTGAACTTCAATCTGGGAGACGTGTGTCCAAAGGGTGAACTTCAATCTGGGGACGTGTGTCCAAAAGGTGAACTTCAATCTGGGGGATGTGTGTCCAAAGGGTGAACTTCAATCTGGGCGATGTGTGTCCAAAGGGTGAACTTCAACCTGGGTGCTGTGTGTCCAAAGGACGAACTTCAATCTGGGTGATGTGTGTCCAAAGGGTGAACTTCAATCTGGGGATGTGTGTCCAAAGGGTGAACTTCAATCTGGGTGACATGTGTCCAAAGGGTGAACTTCAATCTGGGTGACATGTGTCCAAAGGGTGAACTTCAATCTGGGTGACATGTGTCCAAAGGGTGAACTTCAATCTGGGAGACGTGTGTCCAAAGGGTGAACTTCAATCTGGGAGACGTGTGTCCAAAGGGTGAACCTCAATCTGGGAGACGTGTGTCCAAAGGACGAACTTCAATCTGGGTGATGTGTGTCCAAAAGGTGAACTTCAATCTGGGGATGTGTGTCCAAAGGCTGAACTTCAATCTGGGGATGTGTGTCCAAAGGGTGAACTTCAATCTGGGGACGTGTGTCCAAAAGGTGAACTTCAATCTGGGGGGTGTGTGTCCAAAGGGTGAACTTCAATCTGGGCGACGTGTGTCCAAAGGGTGAACTTCAATCTGGGTGACATGTGTCCAAAGGGTGAACTTCAATCTGGGTGACGTGTGTCCAAAGGGTGAACTTCAATCTGGGAGACGTGTGTCCAAAGGGTGAACCTCAATCTGGGTGACGTGTGTCGAATGGGTGAACTTCAATCTGGGTGACGTGTGTTCAAAGGGTGAACTTCAATCTGGGGGACATGTGTCCAAAGGGTGAACTTCAATCTTGGAGACGTGTGTCCAAAGGGTGAACTTCAATCAGGGAGACGTGTGTCCAAAGGGTGAGCTTCAATCTGGGAGACGTGTGTCGAATGGGTGAACTTCAAACTGGGTGACGTGTGACCAAAGGGTGAACTTCAATCTGGGGGACGTGTGTCCAAATGGTGAACTTCAATCTGGAGGACGTGTGTCCAAAGGGCGAACTTCAATCTGGGGGACGTGTGTCCAAAGGGTGAACTTCAACCTGGGTGATGTGTGTCCAAAGGATGAATTTCAATCTGGGTGATGTGTGTCCAAAGGGTAAACTTCAATCTGGGGATGTGTGTCCAAAGGGTGAACTTAAATCTGGGGGATGTGTGTCCAAAGGACGAACATCAATCTGGGTGATGTGTGTCCAAAGGGTGAACTTCAATCTGGGAGACGTGTTTCCAAAGGGTGAACTTCAATCTGGGAGACGTGTGTCCAAGGGGTCAACTTCAATCTGGGAGACGTGGGCCCAAAGGGTGAACTTCAATCTGGGGGACGTGTTTCCAACGGGTGAACTTCAATCTGGGGGACGTGTGTCCAAAGGGTGAACTTCAATCTGGGGGACGTGTGTCCAAAGGGTGAACTTCAACCTGGGTGCTGTGTGTCCAAAGGCTGAACTTCAAACTGGGTGATGTGTGTCCAAACGATGAACTTCAATCTTGGGATGTGTGTCCAAAGGGTGAACTTCAATCTGGGAGACGTGTTTCCAAAGGGTGAACTTCAATCTGGGAACGTGTGTCCAAAGGGTGAACTTCAATCTGGGGGACATGTGTCCAAAGGGTGAACTTCAACCTGGGTGCTGTGTGTCCAAAGGGTGAACTTCAACCTGGGGATGTGTGTCCAAAGGGTGAACTTCAATCTGGGTGACATGTGTCAAAAGGGTGAACTTCAATCTGGGTGACGTGTGTCCAAAGGGTGAACTTCAATCTGGGGGACGTGTGTCCAAAGGGTGAACTTCAACCTGGGTGCTGTGTGTCAAAAGGACGAACTCCAATCTGGGTGATGTGTGTCCAAAGGGTGAACTTCAATCTGGGGATGTGTGTCCAAAGGGTGAACTTCAATCTGGGTGACATGTGTCCAAAGGGTGAACTTCAATCTGGGTGACGTGTGTCCAAAGGGTGAACTTCAATCTGGGCGATGTGTGTCCAAAGGGTGAACTTCAATCTGGGAGATGTGTGTCCAAAGGGTGAACTTCAATCTGGGAGACGTGTGTCCAAAGGGTGAACCTCAATCTGGGGGATGTGTGTCTAAAGGGTGAACTTCAATCTGGGAGACGTCTGTCCAAAGGGTGAACTTCAATCTGGGGTACGTGTGTCCAAAGTGTGAACTTCAATCTGGGAGATGTGTGTCCAAAGGGTGAACTTCAATCTGGGAGATGTGTGTCCAAAGGGTGAACTTCAATCTGGGAGACGTATGGCCAAAATGTGAACTTCAATCTGGGAGACGTGTGTCCAAAGGGTGAACTTCAATCTGGGAGACGTGTGTCCAAAGGTTGAACTTCAATCTGGGAGACGTGTTTCCAAAGAGTGAACTTCAATCTGGGAGACGTGTGTCCAAGGGTTCAACTTCAATCTGGGAGACGTGTGCCCAAAGGGTGAACTTCAATCTGGGGGACGTGTTTCCAACGGGTGAACTTCAATCTGGGGGACGTGTGTCCAAAGGGTGAACTTCAATCTGGGGGACGTGTGTCCAAAGGGTGAACTTCAACCTGGGTGCTGTGTGTCCAAAGGCTGAACTTCAAACTGGGTGATGTGTGTCCAAAGGATGAACTTCAATCTTGGGATGTGTGTCCAAAGGGTGAACTTCAATCTGGGAGACGTGTTTCCAAAGGGTGAACTTCAATCTGGGGACGTGTGTCCAAAGGGTGAACTTCAATCTGGTGACATGTGTCCAAAGGGTGAACTTCAATCTGGGAGACGTGTGTCCAAAGGGTGAACTTCAATCTGGGAGACGTGTGTCCAAAGGGTGAACTTCAATCTGGGAGACGTGTGTCCAAAGGGTGAACTTCAATCTGGGGACGTGTGTCCAAAAGGTGAACTTCAATCTGGGGGATGTGTGTCCAAAGGGTGAACTTCAATCTGGGCGATGTGTGTCCAAAGGGTGAACTTCAACCTGGGTGCTGTGTGTCCAAAGGACGAACTTCAAACTGGGTGATGTGTGTCCAAAGGGTGAACTTCAATCTGGGGATGTGTGTCCAAAGGGTGAACTTCAATCTGGGTGACATGTGTCCAAAGGGTGAACTTCAATCTGGGAGACGTGTGTCCAAAGGGTGAACTTCAATCTGGGAGACGTGTGTCCAAAGGGTGAACCTCAATCTGGGAGATGTGTGTCCAAAGGGTGAACTTCAATCTGGGAGATGTGTGTCCAAAGGGTGAACTTCAATCTGGGAGACGTATGGCCAAAATGTGAACTTCAATCTCGGAGACGTGTGTCCAAAGTGTGAACTTCAATCTGGGAGACGTGTGTCCAAAGGTTGAACTTCAATCTGGGAGACGTGTTTCCAAAGGGTGAACTTCAATCTGGGAGACGTGTGTCCAAGGGGTCAACTTCAATCTGGGAGACGTGTGCCCAAAGGGTGAACTTCAATCTGGGGGACGTGTTTCCAACGGGTGAACTTCAATCTGGGGGACGTGTGTCCAAAGGGTGAACTTCAATCTGGGGGACGTGTGTCCAAAGGGTGAACTTCAACCTGGGTGCTGTGTGTCCAAAGGCTGAACTTCAAACTGGGTGATGTGTGTCCAAAGGATGAACTTCAATCTTGGGATGTGTGTCCAAAGGGTGAACTTCAATCTGGGAGACGTGTTTCCAAAGGGTGAACTTCAATCTGGGGGACGTGTGTCCAAAGGGTGAACTTCAATCTGGGGGACATGTGTCCAAAGGGTGAACTTCAACCTGGGTGCTGTGTGTCCAAAGGGTGAACTTCAATCTGGGCATGTGTGTCCAAAGGGTGAACTTCAATCTGGTGACATGTGTCCAAAGGGTGAACTTCAATCTGGGAGACGTGTGTCCAAAGGGTGAACTTCAATCTGGGAGACGTGTGTCCAAAGGGTGAACTTCAATCTGGGAGACGTGTGTCCAAAGGGTGAACTTCAATCTGGGGACGTGTGTCCAAAAGGTGAACTTCAATCTGGGGGATGTGTGTCCAAAGGGTGAACTTCAATCTGGGCGATGTGTGTCCAAAGGGTGAACTTCAACCTGGGTGCTGTGTGTCCAAAGGACGAACTTCAATCTGGGTGATGTGTGTCCAAAGGGTGAACTTCAATCTGGGGATGTGTGTCCAAAGGGTGAACTTCAATCTGGGTGACATGTGTCCAAAGGGTGAACTTCAATCTGGGTGACATGTGTCCAAAGGGTGAACTTCAATCTGGGTGACATGTGTCCAAAGGGTGAACTTCAATCTGGGAGACGTGTGTCCAAAGGGTGAACTTCAATCTGGGAGACGTGTGTCCAAAGGGTGAACCTCAATCTGGGAGACGTGTGTCCAAAGGACGAACTTCAATCTGGGTGATGTGTGTCCAAAAGGTGAACTTCAATCTGGGGATGTGTGTCCAAAGGCTGAACTTCAATCTGGGGATGTGTGTCCAAAGGGTGAACTTCAATCTGGGGACGTGTGTCCAAAAGGTGAACTTCAATCTGGGGGGTGTGTGTCCAAAGGGTGAACATCAATCTGGGCGACGTGTGTCCAAAGGGTGAACTTCAATCTGGGTGACATGTGTCCAAAGGGTGAACTTCAATCTGGGTGACGTGTGTCCAAAGGGTGAACTTCAATCTGGGAGACGTGTGTCCAAAGGGTGAACCTCAATCTGGGTGACGTGTGTCGAATGGGTGAACTTCAATCTGGGTGACATGTGTTCAAAGGGTGAACTTCAATCTGGGGGACGTGTGTCCAAAGGGTGAACTTCAATCTTGGAGACGTGTGTCCAAAGGGTGAACTTCAATCAGGGAGACGTGTGTCCAAAGGGTGAGCTTCAATCTGGGAGACGTGTGTCGAATGGGTGAACTTCAAACTGGGTGACGTGTGACCAAAGGGTGAACTTCAATCTGGGGGACGTGTGTCCAAATGGTGAACTTCAATCTGGGGGACGTGTGTCCAAAGGGCGAACTTCAATCTGGGGGACGTGTGTCCAAAGGGTGAACTTCAACCTGGGTGATGTGTGTCCAAAGGATGAATTTCAATCTGGGTGATGTGTGTCCAAAGGGTAAACTTCAATCTGGGGATGTGTGTCCAAAGGGTGAACTTAAATCTGGGGGATGTGTGTCCAAAGGACGAACATCAATCTGGGTGATGTGTGTCCAAAGGGTGAACTTCAATCTGGGAGACGTGTTTCCAAAGGGTGAACTTCAATCTGGGAGACGTGTGTCCAAGGGGTCAACTTCAATCTGGGAGACGTGGGCCCAAAGGGTGAACTTCAATCTGGGGGACGTGTTTCCAACGGGTGAACTTCAATCTGGGGGACGTGTGTCCAAAGGGTGAACTTCAATCTGGGGGACGTGTGTCCAAAGGGTGAACTTCAACCTGGGTGCTGTGTGTCCAAAGGCTGAACTTCAAACTGGGTGATGTGTGTCCAAAGGATGAACTTCAATCTTGGGATGTGTGTCCAAAGGGTGAACTTCAATCTGGGAGACGTGTTTCCAAAGGGTGAACTTCAATCTGGGAACGTGTGTCCAAAGGGTGAACTTCAATCTGGGGGACATGTGTCCAAAGGGTGAACTTCAACCTGGGTGCTGTGTGTCCAAAGGGTGAACTTCAACCTGGGGATGTGTGTCCAAAGGGTGAACTTCAATCTGGGTGACATGTGTCAAAAGGGTGAACTTCAATCTGGGTGACGTGTGTCCAAAGGGTGAACTTCAATCTGGGGGACGTGTGTCCAAAGGGTGAACTTCAACCTGGGTGCTGTGTGTCAAAAGGACGAACTCCAATCTGGGTGATGTGTGTCCAAAGGGTGAACTTCAATCTGGGGATGTGTGTCCAAAGGGTGAACTTCAATCTGGGTGACATGTGTCCAAAGGGTGAACTTCAATCTGGGTGACGTGTGTCCAAAGGGTGAACTTCAATCTGGGCGATGTGTGTCCAAAGGGTGAACTTCAATCTGGGAGATGTGTGTCCAAAGGGTGAACTTCAATCTGGGAGACGTGTGTCCAAAGGGTGAACCTCAATCTGGGGGATGTGTGTCTAAAGGGTGAACTTCAATCTGGGAGACGTGTGTCCAAAGGGTGAACTTCAATCTGGGGTACGTGTGTCCAAAGTGTGAACTTCAATCTGGGAGATGTGTGTCCAAAGGGTGAACTTCAATCTGGGAGATGTGTGTCCAAAGGGTGAACTTCAATCTGGGAGACGTATGGCCAAAATGTGAACTTCAATCTGGGAGACGTGTGTCCAAAGGGTGAACTTCAATCTGGGAGACGTGTGTCCAAAGGTTGAACTTCAATCTGGGAGACGTGTTTCCAAAGGGTGAACTTCAATCTGGGAGACGTGTGTCCAAGGGGTCAACTTCAATCTGGGAGACGTGTGCCCAAAGGGTGAACTTCAATCTGGGGGACGTGTTTCCAACGGGTGAACTTCAATCTGGGGGACGTGTGTCCAAAGGGTGAACTTCAATCTGGGGGACGTGTGTCCAAAGGGTGAACTTCAACCTGGGTGCTGTGTGTCCAAAGGCTGAACTTCAAACTGGGTGATGTGTGTCCAAAGGATGAACTTCAATCTTGGGATGTGTGTCCAAAAGGTGAACTTCAATCTGGGAGACGTGTTTCCAAAGGGTGAACTTCAATCTGGGGGACGTGTGTCCAAAGGGTGAACTTCAATCTGGGGGACATGTGTCCAAAGGGTGAACTTCAACCTGGGTGCTGTGTGTCCAAAGGGTGAACTTCAACCTGGGGATGTGTGTCCAAAGGGTGAACTTCAATCTGGGTGACATGTGTCCAAAGGGTGAACTTCAATCTGGGTGACGTGTGTCCAAAGGGTGAAGTTCAATCTGGGTGACGTGTGTCCAAAGGGTGAACCTCAATCTGGGAGACGTGTGTCCAAAGGGTGAACTTCAATCTGGGGGACGTGTTTCCAAAGGGTGAACTTCAATCTGGGAGACGTGTGTCCAAAGGGTGAACTTCAATCTGGGGGACGTGTGTCCAAAGGGTGAACTTCAACCTGGGTGCTGTGTGACAAAAGGACGAACTCCAATCTGGGTGATGTGTGTCCAAAGGGTGAACTTCAATCTGGGGATGTGTGTCCAAAGGGTGAACTTCAATCTGGTGACATGTGTCCAAAGGGTGAACTTCAATCTGGCAGACGTGTGTCCAAAGGGTGAACTTCAATCTGGGAGACGTGTGTCCAAAGGGTGAACTTCAATCTGGGAGACGTGTGTCCAAAGGGTGAACTTCAATCTGGGGACGTGTGTCCAAAAGGTGAACTTCAATCTGGGGGATGTGTGTCCAAAGGGTGAACTTCAATCTGGGCGATGTGTGTCCAAAGGGTGAACTTCAACCTGGGTGCTGTGTGTCCAAAGGGCGAACTTCAATCTGGGTGATGTGTGTCCAAAGGGTGAACTTCAATCTGGGGATGTGTGTCCAAAGGGTGAACTTCAATCTGGGTGACATGTGTCCAAAGGGTGAACTTCAATCTGGGAGACGTGTGTCCAAAGGGTAGACTTCAATCTGGGAGACGTGTGTCCAAAGGGTGAACCTCAATCTGGGAGACGTGTGTCCAAAGGACGAACTTCAATCTGGGTGATGTGTGTCCAAAAGGTGAACTTCAATCTGGGAGACGTGTGTCCAAAGGGTGAACTTCAATCTGGGAGACGTGTGTCCAAAGGGTGTACCTCAATCTGGGAGACGTGTGTCCAAAGGACGAACTTCAATCTGGGGGACGTGTGTCCAAAGGGTGAACTTCAATCTGGGGGACATGTGTCCAAATGGTGAACTTCAACCTGGGTGCTGTCTGTCCAAAGGACGAACTTCAATCTGGGTGATGTGTGCCCAAAGGGTGAACTTCAACCTGGGGATGTGTGTCCAAAGGGTGAACTTCAATCTGGGTGACATGTGTCCAAAGGGTGAACTTCAATCTGGGTGACGTGTGTCCAAAGGGTGAATTTCAATCTGGGAGACGTGTGTCCAAAGGGTGAACCTCAATCTGGGAGACGTGTGTCCAAAGGGTGAACTTCAATCTGGGGGACGTGTTTCCAAAGGGTGAACTTCAATTTGGGGGACGTGTGTCCAAAGGGTGAACTTCAATCTGGGGGACGTGGGTCCAAAGGGTGAACTTCAAACTGGGTGCTGTGTGTCCAAAGGACGAACTTCAATCTGGGTGATGTGTGTCCAAAGGGTGAACTTCAATCTGGGGATGTGTGTCCAAAGGCTGAACTTCAATCTGGGAGACGTGTGTCCAAAGGGTGAACTTCAATCTGGGAGACGTGTGTCCAAAGGGTGAACTTCAATCTGCTAGACGTGTGTCCAAAGGGTGAACTTCAATCTGGGGACGTGTGTCCAAAAAGTGAACTTCAATCTGGGGGATGTGTGCCCAAAAGGTGAACTTCAATCTGGGTGACGTGTGTCCAAAGGGTGAACTTCAACCTGGGTGCTGTGTGTCCAAAGGACGAACTTCAATCTGGGTGATGTGTGTCCAAAGGGTGAACTTCAATCTGGGGATGTGTGTCCAAAGGGTGAACTTCAATCTGGGAGACGTGTGTCCAAAGGGTGAACCTCAATCTGGGAGACGTGTGTCCAAAGGGTGTACTTCAATCTGGGGGACGTGTGTCCAAAGGGTGAACTTCTACCTGGGTGCTGTGTGTCCAAAGGACGAACTTCAATCTGGGTGATGTGTGTCCAAAGGGTGAACTTCTACCAGGGGATGTGTGTCCAAAGGGTGAACTTCAATCTGGGTGACATATGTCCAAAGGGTGAACTTCAATCTGGGTGACGTGTGTCCAAAGGGTGAACTTCAATCTGGGAGATGTGTGTCCAAAGGGTGAACTTCAATCTGGGAGATGTGTGTCCAAAGGGTGAACTTCAATCTGGGAGATGTGTGTCCAAAGGGTGAACCTCAATCTGGGGGATGTGTGTCCAAAGGGTGAACTTCAATCTGGGAGACGTGTGTCCAAAGGGTGAACTTCAATCTGGGGTTCGTGTGTCCAAAGTGTGAACTTCAATCTGGGAGATGTGTGTCCAAAGGGTGAACTTCAATCTGGGAGATGTGTGTCCAAAGGGTGAACTTCAATCTGGGAGACGTGTGTCCAAAGGGTGAACTTCAATCTTGGAGACGTGTGTCCAAAGGGTGAAATTCAATCTGGGAGACGTGTATCCAAAGGGTGAACTTCAATCTGGGAGACGTGTGTCGAATGGGTGAACTTCAATCTGGGAGACGTGTGTCCAAATGGTGAACTTCAATCTTGGAGACGTGTGTCCAAAGGGTGAACTTCAATCTGGGTGACGTGTGTCCAAGTTGAACTTCAATCTGAGAGACGTGTGTCCAAAGGGTGAACTTCAATCTGGGAGATGTGTGTCAAATGGGTGAACTTCAATCTGGGTGACGTGTGTCCAAAGGGTGAACTTCAATCTGGGGGACGTGTGTCCAAAGGGTGAACTTCAACCTGGGTGATGTGTGTCCAAAGGATGAATTTCAATCTGGGTGATGTGTGTCCAAAGGGTGAACTTCAATCTGGGGGATGTGTGTCCAAAGGACGAACTTCAATCTGGGTGATGTGTGTCCAAAGGGTGAACTTCAATCTGGGATACGTGTGTCCAAGGGGTGAACTTCAATCCGGGGGACGTATTTCCAAAGGGTGAACTTCAATCTGGGGGACGTGTGTCCAAAGGGTGAACTTCAATCTGGGGGATGTGTGTCCAAAGGGTGAACTTTAACCTGGGTGCTGTGTGTCCAAAGGACGAACTTCAAACTGGGTGATGTGTGTCCAAAGGGTGAACTTCAATCTTGGGATGTGTTTCCAAAGGGTGAACTTCAATCTGGGTGACGTGTGTCCAAAGGGTGAACCTCAATCTGGGAGACGTGTGTCCAAAGGGTGAACTTCAACCTGGGTGCTGTGTGTCCAAAGGACGAACTTCAATCTGGGTGATGTGTGTCCAAAGGGTGAACTTCTACCTGGGGATGCGTGTCCAAAGGGTGAACTTCAATCTGGGTGACATGTGTCCAAAGGGTGAACTTCAATCTGGGTGACGTGTGTCCAAAGGGTGAACTTCAATCTGGGAGATGTGTGTCCAAAGGGTGAACTTCAATCTGGGAGACGTATGTCCAAAATGTGAACTTCAATCTGGGAGACGTGTGTCCAAAGGGTGAACTTCAATCTGGGAGATGTTTGTCCAAAGGTTGAACTTCAATCTGTGAGACGTGTGTCCAAAGGGTGAACTTCAATCTGGGAGATGTTTGTCCAAAGGTTGAACTTCAATCTTGGAGACGTGTGTCCAAAGGGTGAAATTCAATCTGGGAGACGTGTGTCCAAAGGGTGAACTTCAATCTGGGAGACGTGTGTCGAATGGGTGAACTTCAATCTGGGAGACGTGTGTCCAAATGGTGAACTTCAATCTTGGAGACATATGTCCAAAGGGTGAACTTCAATCTGGGTGACGTGTGTCCAAGGGTGAACTTCAATCTGGGAGACGTGTGTCCAAAGGGTGAACTTCAATCTGGGAGATGTGTGTCGAATGGGTGAACTTCAATCTGGGTGACGTGTGTCCAAAGGGTGAACTTCAATCTGGGGGACGTGTGTCCAAAGGGTGAACTTCAACCTGGGTGATGTGTGTCCAAAGGATGAATTTCAATCTGGGTGATGTGTGTCCAAAGGGTGAACTTCAATCTGGGGGATGTGTGTCCAAAGGACGAACTTCAATCTGGGTGATGTGTGTCCAAAGGGTGAACTTCAATCTGGGATACGTGTGTCCAAGGGGTAAACTTCAATCTGGGGGACGTATTTCCAAAGGGTGAACTTCAATCTGGGGGACGTGTATGCAAAGGGTGAACTTCAATCTGGGGGACGTGTGTCCAAAGGGTGAACTTTAACCTGGGTGCTGTTTGTCCAAAGGACGAACTTCAATCTGGGAGATGTGTGTCCAAAGGGTGAACTTCAATCTGGGAGATGTGTGTCCAAAGGGTGAACTTCAATCTGGGAGACGTGTGTCCAAAGGGTGAACCTCAATCTGGGGGATGTGAGTCCAAAGGGTGAACTTCAATCTGGGAGACGTGTGTCCAAAGGGTGAACTTGAATCTGGGGTACGTTTGTCCAAAGTGTGAACTTCAATCTGGGAGATGTGTGTCCAAAGGGTGAACTTCAATCTGGGAGATGTGTGTCCAAAGGGTGAACTTCAATCTGGGAGACGTATGTCCAAAATGTGAACTTCAATCTGGGAGACGTGTGTCCAAAGGGTGAACTTCAATCTGGGAGACGTGTGTCCAAAGGTTGAACTTCAATCTGGGAGACGTGTGTCCAAAGGGTGAACTTCAATCTTGGAGACATGTGTCCAAAGGGTGAAATTCAATCTGGGAGACGTGTGTCCAAAGGGTGAACTTCAATCTGGGAGACGTGTGTCGAATGGGTGAACTTCAATCTGGGAGACGTGTGTCCAAATGGTGAACTTCAATCTTGGAGACGTGTGTCCAAAGGGTGAACTTCAATCTGGGTGACGTGTGTCCAAGGGTGAACTTCAATCTGAGAGACGTGTGTCCAAAGGATGAACTTCAATCTGGGAGATGTGTGTCGAATGGGTGAACTTCAATCTGGGTGACGTGTGTCCAAAGGGTGAACTTCAATCTGGGGGACGTGTGTCCAAAGGGTGAACTTCAACCTGGGTGATGTGTGTCCAAAGGATGAATTTCAATCTGGGTGATGTGTGTCCAAAGGGTGAACTTCAATCTGGGGGATGTGTGTCCAAAGGATGAACTTCAATCTGGGTGATGTGTGTCCAAAGGGTGAACTTCAATCTGGGGGATGTGTGTCCAAAGGACGAACTTCAATCTGGGTGATGTGTGTCCAAAGGGTGAACTTCAATCTGGGGGACGTGTGTCCAAAGGGTGAACTTCAATCTGGGGGATGTGTGTCCAAAGGGTGAACTTTAACCTGGGTGCTGTGTGTCCAAAGGACGAACTTCAAACTGGGTGATGTGTGTCCAAAGGGTGAACTTCAATCTTGGGATGTGTGTCCAAAGGGTGAACTTCAATCTGGGTGACGTGTGTCCAAAGGGTGAACCTCAATCTGGGAGACGTGTGTCCAAAGGGTGAACTTCAATCTGGGGGACGTGTGTCCAAAGGGTGAACTTCAACCTGGGTGCTGTGTGTCCAAAGGACGAACTTCAATCTGGGTGATGTGTGTCCAAAGGGTGAACTTCTACCTGGGGATGTGTGTCCAAAGGGTGAACTTCAATCTGGGTGACATGTGTCCAAAGGGTGAACTTCAATCTGGGTGACGTGTGTCCAAAGGGTGAACTTCAATCTGGGAGATGTGTGTCCAAAGGGTGAACTTCAATCTGGGAGACGTGTGTCCAAAGGGTGAACTTCAATCTGGGAGACGTGTGTCCAAAGGGTGAACCTCAATCTGGGGGATGTGTGTCCAAAGGGTGAACTTCAATCTAGGAGACGTGTGTCCAAAGGGTGAACTTCAATCTGGGGTACGTGTGTCCAAAGTATGAACTTCAATCTGGGAGATGTGTGTCCAAAGGGTGAACTTCAATCTGGGAGATGTGTGTCCAAAGGGTGAACTTCAATCTGGGAGACGTCTGTCCAAAATGTGAACTTCAATCTGGGAGACGTGTGTCCAAAGAGTGAACTTCAATCTGGGAGATGTGTGTCCAAAGGTTGAACTTCAATCTGTCAGACGTGTGTCCAAAGGGTGAACTTCAATCTTGGAGACGTGTGTCCAAAGGGTGAACTTCAATCTGGGAGACGTGTGTCGAATGGGTGAACTTCAATCTGGGAGACGTGTGTCCAAATGGTGAACTTCAATCTTGGAGACGTGTGTCCAAAGGGTGAACTTCAATCTGGGTGACGTGTGTCCAAGGGTGAACTTCAATCTGGGAGACGTGTGTCCAAAGGGTGAACTTCAATCTGGGAGATGTGTGTCGAATGGGTGAACTTCAATCTGGGTGACGTGTGTCCAAAGGGTGAACTTCAATCTGGGGGTCGTGTGTCCAAAGGGTGAACCTCAACCTGGGTGATGTGTGTCCAAAGGATGAATTTCAATCTGGGTGATGTGTGTCCAAAGGGTGAACTTCAATCTGGGGGATGTGTGTCCAAAGGACGAACTTCAATCTGGGTGATGTGTGTCCAAAGGGTGAACTTCAATCTGGGATACGTGTGTCCAAGGGGTGAACTTCAATCTGGGGGACGTATTTCCAAAGGGTGAACTTCAATCTGGGGGACGTGTGTCCAAAGGGTGAACTTCAATCTGGGGGACGTGTGTCCAAAGGGTGAACTTTAACCTGGGTGCTGTGTGTCAAAAGGACGAACTTCAAACTGGGTGATGTGAGTCCAAAGGGTGAACTTCAATCTTGGGATGTGTGTCCAAAGGGTGAACTTCAATCTGGGTGACGTGTGTCCAAAGGGCGAACTTCAATCTGGGAGACGTGTGTCCAAAGGGTGAACTTCAATCTGGGGATGTGTGTCCAAAGGGTGAACTTCAATCTGGGTGATGTGTGTCCAAAGGGTGAACTTCAATCTGGGGATGTGTGTCCAAAGGGTGAACTTCAATCTGGGTGATGTGTGTCCAAAGGGTGAACTTCAATCTGGGGATGTGTGTCCAAAGGGTGAACTTCAATCTGGGGATGTGTGTCCAAAGGGTGAAATTCAATCTGGGTGACATGTGTCCAAAGGGTGAACTTCAATCTGGGTGACGTGTGTCCAAAGGGTGAATTTCAGTCTGGGAGACGTGTGTCCAAAGGCTGAACCTCAATCTGGGAGACGTGTGTCCAAAGGGTGAACTTCAATCTGGGGGACGTGTTTCCAAAGGGTGAACTTCAATCTGGGGGACGTGTGTCCAAAGGGTGAACTTCAATCTGGGGGACGTGGGTCCAAAGGGTGAACTTCAACCTGGGTCCTGTGTGTCCAAAGGACGAACTTCAATCTGGGTGATGTGTGTCCAAAGGGTGAACTTCAATCTGGGAGACGTGTGTCCAAAGGGTGAACTTCAATCTGGGAGACGTGTGTCCAAAGGGTGAACTTCAATCTGGGGACGTGTGTCCAAAAGGTGAACTTCAATCTGGGGGATGTGTGTCCAAAGGGTGAACTTCAATCTGAGCGACGTGTGTCCAAAGGGTGAACCTCAACCTGGGTGCTGTGTGTCCAAAGGACGAACTTCAATCTGGGTGGTGTGTGTCCAAAGGGTGAACTTCAATCTGGGGATGTGTGTCCAAAGGGTGAACTTCAATCTGGGAGACATGTGTCCAAAGGGTGAACCTCAATCTGGGAGACGTGTGTCCAAAGGGTGAACTTCAATCTGGGGGACGTGTGTCCAAAGGGTGAACTTCAACCTGGGTGCTGTGTGTACAAAGGACGAACTTCAATCTGGGTGATGTGTGTCCAAAGGGTGAACTTCTACCTGGGGATGTGTGTCCAAAGGGTGAACTTCAATCTGGGTGACATGTGTCCAAAGGGTGAACTTCAATCTGGGTGACGTGTGTCCAAAGGGTGAACTTCAATCTGGGAGATGTGTGTCCAAAGGGTGAACTTCAATCTGGGGGATGTGTGTCCAAAGGGTGAACTTCAATCTGGGAGACGTGTGTCCAAAGGGTGAACTTCAATCTGGGGTATGTGTGTCCAAAGTGTGAACTTCAATCTGGGAGATGTGTGTCCAAAGGGTGAACTTCAATCTGGGAGATGTGTGTCCAAAGGGTGAGCTTCAATCTGGGAGACGTATGTCCAAAATGTGAACTTCAATCTGGGGGACGTGTGTCCAAAGGGTGAACTTCAATCTGGGAGACGTGTGTCAAAGGTTGAACTTCAATCTGTGAGACGTGTGTCCAAAGGGTGAACTTCAATCTGGGAGACGTGTGTCCAAAGGGTGAACTTCAATCTGGGAGACGTGTGTCGAATGGGTGAACTTCAATCTGGGAGACGTGTGTCCAAATGGTGAACTTCAATCTTGGAGACGTGTGTCCAAAGGATGAACTTCAATCTGGGTGACGTGTGTCCAAGGGTGAACTTCAATCTGGGAGACGTGTGTCTAAAGGGTGAACTTCAATCTGGGAGATGTGTGTCGAATGGGTGAACTTCAATCTGGGAGACATGTGTCCAAAGGGTGAACTTCAATCTGGGGGACGTGTGTCCAAAGGGTGAACTTCAACCTGGGTGATGTGTGTCCAAAGGATGAATTTCAACCTGGGTGATGTGTGTCCAAAGGGTGAACTTCAATCTGGGGGATGTGTGTCCAAAGGACGAACTTCAATCTGGGTGATGTGTGTCCAAAGGGTGAACTTCAATCTGTGATACGTGCGTCCAAGGGGTGAACTTCAATCTGGGGGACGTATTTCCAAACGGTGAACTTCAATCTGGGGGACGTGTGTCCAAAGGGTGAACTTTAACCTGGGTGCTGTGTGTCCAAAGGACGAACTTCAAACTGGGTGATGTGTGTCCAAAGGGTGAACTTCAATCTTGGGATGTGTGTCCAAAGGGTGAACTTCAATCTGGGTGACGTGTGTCCAAAGGGCGAACTTCAATCTGGGAGACGTGTTTCCAAAGTGTGAACTTCAATCTGGGGGACGTGTGTCCAAAGGGTGAACTTCAATCTGGGAGACGTGTGTCCAAAGGGTGAACCTCAATCTGGGAGACGTGTGTCCAAAGGGTGAACTTCAATCTGGGGGACGTGTTACCAAAGGGTGAATTTCAACCTGGGGGACGTGTGTCCAAAGGGTGAACTTCAATCTGGGGGACATGTGTCCAAAGGGTGAACTTCAACCTGGGTGCTGTGTGTCCAAAGGACGAACTTCAATCTGGGTGATGTGTGTCCAAAGGGTGAACTTCAATCTGGGGATGTGTGTCCAAAGGGTGAACTTCAATCTGGGTGAGATGTGTCCAAAGGTTGAACTTCAATCTGGGTGACGTGTGTCCAAAGGGTGAACTTCAACCTGGGAGACGTGTGGCCAAAGGGTAAGCTTCAATCTGGGAGACGTGTGTCCAAAGGGTGAACTTCAATCTGGGAGACGTGTGTCCAAAGGGTGAACCTCAATCTGGGGGATGTGTGTCCAAAGGGTGAACTTCAATCTGGGAGACGTGTGTCCAAAGGGTGAACTTCAATCTGGGGTACGTGTGTACAAAGGGTGAACTTCAATCTGGGAGCTGTGTGTCCAAAGGGTGAACTTCAATCTGGGAGATGTGTGTCCAAAGGGTGAACTTCAATCTGGGAGACGTGTGTCCAAAGAGCGAACTTCAATCTGGGTGATGTGTGTCCAAAGGGTGAACTTCAATCTGGGAGACCTGTGTCCAAAGGGTGAACTTCAATCTGGGAGACGTGTGTCCAAAGTGTGAACTTCAATCTGGGAGACGTGTGTCCAAAGGGTGAACTTCAATCTGGGGATGTGTGTCCAAAGGGTGAACTTCAATCTGGGGATGTGTGTCCAAAGGGTGAACTTCAATCTGGGAGACGTGTGTCCAAAGGGTGAACTTCAATCTGGGGGACGTGTGTCCAAAGGGTGAACTTCAATCTGGGGGACGTGTGTCCTAAGGGTGAACTTCAATCTGGGAGACGTGTGTCCAAAGGGTGAACTTCAATCTGGGGATGTGTGTCCAAATGGTGAACTTCAATCTGGGAGCTGTGTGTCCAAAGGGTGAACTTCAATCTGGGAGACGTGTGTCCAAAGGGTGAACTTCAATCTGGGAGACGTGTGTCCAAAGGGTGAACTTCAATCTGGGGACGTGTGTCCAAAGGGTGAACTTCAATCTGGGGATGTGTGTCCAAAAGGTGAACTTCAATCTGGGGGATGTGTGTCCAAAGGGTGAACTTCAATCTGGGCGACGTGTGTCCAAAGGGTGAACTTCAATCTGGGAGACGTGTGTCCAAAGGGTGAACTTCAATCTGGGGACGTGTGTCCAAAGGGTGAACTTCAATCTGGGGATGTGTGTCCAAAAGGTGAACTTCAATCTGGGGGATGTCTGTCCAAAGGGTGAACTTCAACCTGGGTGCTGTGTGTCCAAAGGACGAACTTCAATCTGGGTGATGTGTGTCCAAAGGGTGAACTTCAATCTGGGGATGTGTGTCCAAAGGGTGAACTTCAATCTGGGTGACGTGTGTCCAAAGGGTGAACTTCAATCTGGGTGAAATAACAACAGAAAATGCTGGAAAAACTCAGCAGGCCAGGCAACATCCGTGGAGAGAAATTAGAGCAACATTTCAGGTCTAACCCTTTTTCAAAACTGGAAAGGAAATGAAATAGATCGAAAGGCAGGGGTGGGAGACAGCAAAAGAAGTGAAGAGACATCAAGAGGTATTGAAAATGAGACGAGATGGTGATAGGACAGTGGAGACAAAAGACAGCTCAGATTCAGTGTGAAATGTTCTGGCAGAATGGGAGACAGCTGCCATGTGGGAGAGAGAAAAAAAAAGGAAAGGGGTGGGGGAGGGAAAAAACAAAACAAAGGGTTGGAGAAAAAATATAAGCAAGAATGTAATAGGGGCCAAGGTTATGATCTGAAATTGTTGAACTCGATATTGAGTCCGGAAGGCTGTAAAGTGCCTAATCGGAAGATGAGGTGCTGTTCTTCGAATTTACGTGGAGCTTCCGTGGAACAATGGAAGAGGCCAAGGACGGTGAAGTCCGAGTGGGAATGGAGCGGCGAATTAAAATGACAGGCGACCGGAAGCTCGGGGTCACCCTTACGGACAGAATGGAGGTGTTCCGCAAAGCGGTCACCCAATCTGCGTTTGGTCTCCCCAATGTAGAGGAGACCACATCGTGAGCAGCGAATACAGTATACTAGATTGCAAGAAGTATAAGTAAATCGCTGTTTCACCTGAAAGGGGTGTTTGGGGCCCTGGACAGTGGGAAGCAGGGAGGTATAGGGGCAGGTGTTAAATCTCCTGCGCCTGCACAGGAAGGTGCCAGGCGAAGGGGAAGGGGTGCTGTGGGTGGTAGAGGAGTGGACTAGGGTGTCTCGGAGGGAGCGGTCCCTATGGAATGCTGAAAGGGGAGGGGAGGGGAAGATGCGTTTGGTGGTGGGATCACTTTGGAGGTAGCGGAAATGGCAGAGGATGATCCGTTGAATGTGCAGGCTGGTGGGGTGAAAAGTGAGGACAAGGAGAACCCTATCGTGGTTCTGGGAGGGAGGGGCAGGGGTGAGGGCTGAAGTGCGGGAGATATAACGGACACGGTCGAGGGCCATGTCAACCACGGTAGAGGGGAATCCTCGGTTGAGGAAAAAGGAAGACAGTTCGGAAGCACTGGTGTGGAAGGTGGCATCGTCAGAGCAGATGTGGCCGAGACAGAGAAACTGGGAGAATGGAATAGAGTCCTTACAGGCGGCGGGGTGGGAGGAAGCGTAGTCCAGGTAGCTGTGGGAGTCAGTGGGCTTGTAGTGAATGTTGGTCAATAACCTATCCCCAGAGATGGAGACGGAGAAGTCAAGGAAGGGAAGGGAAGAGTCAGAGATGGACCATGTGAAGGTGAGGGAAGGGTGGAAATTGGAGGCAAAGTGAATGAAATTGTCTAGTTCAGGGCGAGAGCAGGAAACGGCACCGATACAGTCATCAATGTATCGGAAAAAGAGGTGAGGGAGGGGACCTGAGTAAGACTGGAACAAAGAGTGTTCCACATATCCCACGAAAAGGCAGGCATAGCTAAGACCCATGCTGGTACCCATACCAACACCTTTGATTTGGAGGAAATGAGTGGAGTTAAAGGAGAAGTTGTTCAATGTGAGAACAATTTCAGCCAGGCGGAGGAGGGTAGTGGTGGATGGGGACTGGTCGGGCCTCTGTTCAAGGAAGAAGCGGAGTGCCCTCAGGCCATCCTGGTGGGGGATGGAGGTGTAGAGGGATTGTATGTCCATGGTGAAAAGGAAGCGGCTGGGGCCAGGAAACTGGAAACTGTTAAAGTGGCAGAGGGCCTCCAAAGAGTCGCGGATGTAGGTGGGAAGAGACTGGACAAGGGGAGAAAAGATAGAGTCGAGATAGGAAGAGATAAGTTCCGTGGTGCAAGAACAGGCTGAAACGATGGGTCTACCAGGGCAGTTCTGTTTGTGGATCTTGGGAAGGAGGTAGAAGCGGGCTGTGCGGGGTTGGGGAACAATGAGGTTGGTGGCTGCGGGGGGAAGATTTCCAGAGGAGATGAGGTCAGTGACAGTCTTGGAAACGGTGGTTTGATGTTCGGTAGTGGGGTCATGGTCCAGGTGGAGGTAGGAGGAGGTGTCGGAGAGTAGGCGTTCAGCTTCCGCTAGGTAGAGGTCAGTTCGCCAAACAACAATCTGGGTGAAGTGTGTCCAAGGGGTGAACTTCAATCTGGGTGACGTGTGTCCAAAGGGTGAACTTCAATCTGGGAGACGTGTGTCCAAAGGGTGAACTTCAATCTGGGAGACGTGTGTCCAAAGGGTGAACTTCAATCTGGGGACGTGTGTCCAAAGGGTGAACTTCAATCTGGGAGATGTGTGTCCAAAGGGTGAACTTCAATCTGGGAGATGTGTGTCCAAAGGGTGAACTTCAATCTGGGAGACGTGTGTCCAAAGGGTGAACTTCAATCTGGGGACGTGTGTCCAAAGGGTGAACTTCAATCTGGGGACGTGTGTCCAAAGGGTGAACTTCAATCTGGGTGACGTGTGTCCAAAGGGTGAACTTCAATCTGGGGGATGTGTGTCCAAAGGGTGAACTTCAATCTGGGAGACGTTTGTCCAAAGGGTGAACTTCAATCTGGGAGACGTGTGCCGAACGGGTGAACTTCAATCTGGGGGACGTGTGTCTAAAGGGTGAACTTCTTTTGGTGTCAATCACTTGTAACAGTTACATACAGGTTCTAGAGTGTGCCAATAATAATGACGCAAGGACACTTACTTCTACTTTTTCACTCTCCAGCTTTCAATCTTCCTTTTAACAAAGGGCCTTGCACAGGTTCAGATAAGGAATGGCATATGTACGTCCCACTAACGAGCTATCCTGCAGCTCAGTCCTCAATCTTAACTGTCTCATCATTGGTAAAGAAGTGTAATGATCAGTAACCTGTCATTCTGGAATGGTACACCAGGTGGTGCTGTATGTGTATAAGAGTGGTCTACCCACGATGCACTAGGCTACCCACAAGGCAGCAGTCAAGATGGAGGCCTCTACAGATGCTGTACCTAGTCCACATGTGCTCAATAAAGTGTTTAGCAAAAGCTAGCTGTTCTTAATAAAAACGACTAGTTATTAATGAACATAACATGGTACCAGGATTGGTAAGATCTGCTGAATATTGTGCAACACGACATGGAGAATTTGAAGCCACCAGAGCATTTGAAACTCACAGGAAATGTCAACTACAATTGGCAGACTTTTAAACAACAATTCGAACTCTACATTGCTGCCATCGGGTACGGTACGAAGCCCGACGGAAGGAAAATAGCATTGCTGCTCACGGTTGCAGGCCCACAGTCGATAGAGGTATTTAATACATTTGTATTTAATCCAGAGGAGAACAGAGAAAAATTAGACGATGTGCTAAAGAAGTTTGTTACACATTGTTCTCCCAAAAAGAATGAAACCTATGAGTGGTACATCTTCCGTTCTCGGACACAGCAGCAAAATGAGACATTTGATAGCTTTTTGACTGATCTGAAACTGAAAGCACAGACATGTAATTTCTCTGAGCTGAAAGCATCCATGATTCGTGACCAGATTGTGTTTGGTATGCATGATAAAAAAAAGTCAGGGAACGTCTGTTGAGAGAAACCGAACTAACATTGGAAATTGCTGTGAAAATATGCCAAGCTAGCAAGCTAGCTCAAAAGCATGCCAAGACTTTCAGTGAAATCAATGATGATGCGATTGCAATAAGTGCTGCTGTCAGTGCTGTGTCCTACAAGGGGAAGAAACATGGGCAGAACAGAAGTGAAAAGCAATCGGAGGAAGGAATTTTTAATTGTAAATGCTGTGGTTACAAACACCAGTTAAAACAATGTCCAGCGTTTGGAAAAATGTGCACAAAATGTCATGGAAAGAATCACTTTGCCAAACAATGCTTTTCAAAAGTAAAAACGAAGGAAGGGCAACGAGTTAATGTAATTGAGGACACTGATTTAAGTGAGACATGTTTTGTAGGAATGGTGTCATGTGACAATATCAAAAAGTTACAGAAAATGTGCAGCCCTCAGGAATTAACAATGCTGAACATAAAGTTAATGCAGTAAAAGAGGACAAATGGATGATCCCACTGCAGGTAAATGGAGCATTAATTACATTGTAACTAGACACTGGGGCAAAAGCAAACTTAATCAGTATGAGTGACATTAACAATATGAAAGAAAAGCCCAAAATACAGAAAAAGTCAGTACTACTGAAGGACGAAAATGGACAGAAAATAGATAGCTTAGGTGTATGCAGACTTAAAGTGACAGTCAAAGACAAAGTGCATCATCTCATGTTTTCTGTTGTGGCTGAAGGACTTGATTCACTACTAGGGTGACAAAGCTTGTGAGGACTTAGAACTGGTCAAGAGAGTCTACCGTATAAACTGTGCCATAAGCAGACCAGATGACTCGATGGATTCTGTAGTGAATAATTTCCAGGATGTGTTCAAAGGATTTGGAGTTCTACCATTCACTTACAAGATCCAGCTAAAGGAGGATGCTCAGCCAGTGGTACATGCTCCACAGAGAGTTCCAGCACCCCTGCGTGACCGGCTCAAGAATGAACTGGGCAGAATGACCACATTAGGAGTCATTAGGAAAGTCGAAGAGCCAACAGACTGGGTTAACTCTATGGTATGTGTAAAGAAAAAGAACAATGATCTAAGAATATGCATGGATCCAAAGGACTTAAATGCAAACATAAAACGTGAACACTACCAGATTCCCAAGCGAGTAGAAATGTCAGGTGCCAGATACTTTACAAAGCTCGATGCCTCACAAGGATTTTGGCAACTAAAACTGGGTGAAGAGAGCACCAAATACTGTACCTTCAACACACCATTTGGCAGGTATTGTTTCCTCAGAATGCCTTTCGGGATAATATCTGCATCTGAAATCTTTCATAGAGCGATGGAACACATAATTGAAGGTCTGGAAGGAGTTCGGGTCTATGTTGATGACATAATCATCTGGGGCTCCACACTGAAAGAACACAATGAGAGACTGACTAAAGTGCTACAGAGCATACGCTGGAATGGACTGAAGCTCAACAAAGCCAAGTGTCAGTTTGGCGTCCAGGAAGTCACTTTCCTAGGAGATAATCTATCTGGTAAAGGAATAGAGCCAGATATGGAAAAAGTGAGCGCCATACTCAAAATGCCCCGACCCACTGACAAAAAAGGAGTGCTACGCATCATGGGGATGATAAACTTCATTGGAAAGTTCATTCCTAACTTGTCAGCCAAGGCAGCCTGTCTGCGAGACCTGCTACGTAAAACAAATGAGTTTGCATGGACAGAAAGACATGAACAAGAGTGGAAAAACCTCAAAACAGTGCTGACAACCACACCTGTACTCACCTTCTTTGACCCAACAAAAAGAATCAAAGTGTCAACGGATGCATCAAAAGATGGCCTAGGTGCGGTCTTGCTACAAGCAGAGGGTGAAGATTGGAAGCCTGTTGCCTATGCCTCCAGGTCTATGACTGATACTGAGTGTCGATACGCCCAGATTGAAAAGGAATGTCTAGGCTTGGTAGTTGGACTTGAAAAGTTTCATGGCTACATATATGGACTTCCCACCTTCACAGTTGAGACAGACCACAGCCCATTGGTTGCCATCATGAAAAGAACCTGAATGAGATGTCTCCAAGAATTCAACGACTCATGATGAAGCTGCAAAGATATGACTTTGAACTGATCTACACACCAGGCAAATACATAGTGTTAGCAGATGCACTATCCCGAGCACCCACAATGAGTCATGTGAGCTCTACTGAAGAAGACGTGGATGTTCATGTGAGTATGGTCACTGCTGCGCTGCCCGTGTCAGACACAAAATCAAAGCAAATAGCAGAAGAAACAGTAAAAGATACAGTATTACAAACAGTAATAGAGAACATTCATCGTGGTTGGCCAAAAGGTTCCTGTCCAAAATATTTTCACATAAGGTCAGAATTGAGTGTCGCAAGTGGACTATTACTAAAACAGAACAGAATTGTCATTCCACAGGCTCTACATCAAGACATGCTCAAAAGGATTCATGAGGGACACCTCGGAATTGAAAAATGCAAAAGGAGAGAAAGAGACACTGTTTATTGGCCTGGCATAAATAAGGACATTGAGAACATGATAGGCAAATGTGAGATATGTCAGAAACACCAAAACAAACAAGCAAAGGAACCAATGATAGTAGTTGACATACCAACAGCACCATGGCAAAAGGTTGGTATGGACCTTTTTCATTTAAATGGTAAAGACTATCTAATAGTGATTGACTCCTATTCTAACTATCCTGAGATGGTGCTGCTCTCAAGCACCACAGCAAGCAGTGTCATAATGCATGTGAAATCCATCTTCGCCAGACATGGAATTCCCAGGATTGCCGTTAGCGACAATGGACCGTGCTTCAACTGTAAGGAGTGGCAACAGTTTGCAGCACATTATGACTTTCAACACATCACATCCAGTCCTTTGTATGCTCAGTCGAATGGTAAAGCAGAGAAAGGTGTTCAAGTTCTCAAGCAGCTACTGAAGAAAGCGACAGAAAGCAAGTCTGATCCTTATCTTGCCCTGCTGAGCTACCGAGCCTCACCTTTAGACCCTGGTTCTTCACCTGCTGAACTCCTAATGGGTCACAGGTTGCGTACCACGCTACCCTGCTGTGCAGAAGAAAAGCAGAGTAAGGAACTGAGACAGAGACTTCAACTGTTAAAGCTGAAACAGAAATCATACTATGACAAGTCATCCAAAACTCTGAAACCATTGACAAGGGATGATGTTGTCAGGATTGAGGATCCAGATGCATGGAACAGGAAAGCTGCAGTTCTTGAGGAAGTAGGACCAAGGTCATACACTGTTAGAACTGAGGAAGGACAGATTCTCAGGAGGAACCGCCGTTCCCTCCTAAAAACACAAGAGACTATCGAAGAGCAAATCGATGACAATGCCGCAACTGAATCTTGTCACTCACCACCAGAACAATCTAACACAAATACACATACAGGCTCTCATGAAAACACATCAGACTTACCTGTGCTGAGAAGATCCACACGTGAAGTAAAAAAGCCTGATAGACTTAATCTTTGAGTACAAAAAAACTACATTGAAAATGTATTGACTGTTGAAGATGTTTATGTTGTTATTGATTGATATTGATTGATACTGATTTTGTTTAACCTCAAAGAAAGGGGGATGTAATGATCAGTAACCTGTCATTCTGGAATGGTACGCTAGGTGGTGCTGTATGTATATAAGAGTGGGTTACCCACAATGCACTAGGCTACCCACAAGGCAGCAGTCAAGATGGAGGCCTCTACAGATGCTGTATCTAGTCCACATGTGCTCAATAAAGTGTCTAGCAAAAGCTAGCTGTTCTTAATAAAAACGACTAGTTATTAATGAACATAACAAGAAGGTCTTGTTTGAATAAACATCTTGAGGATTTTAATTTGTTTTTTGAGTTTGGATTTCCCGGCCATTTCCTAGCGTCAGTTTAACTACTAATCTCACATTGTAGGGCCACTTTTAAACTAAAACTCCATTTTGAAAATACAATTCAAGCTAGTTACTGGGTGTTTTTGATAGTGTTTCTGAGTTACGGCACATCTCTCCTTAGCATCTTCCCACACCTCTCAGATTGGCAGGCTGAGCTCAGGAACAAAGTGCACATGGGTGTGGAGGAGCAACACTTGCAGGTATAACGCTGCAGCTTAATTCTCCATGACACAGCACATTAATACAGTAACGCTCCAGCTCCCCAGACCACCCTGGATTTTATGCACATTATGAGTTTTAATTATTGTAAAATAATACTTCAGTTCTTCAAGTGGAAGAAACAGAGAATGTATGAAACACGTTGATTGACAGGACACTTTGCCATTTCTGCTTAACACAATTTTATGCTTATTTAATCCAGCTGTTCAAACATTCCAATGAATTATTTTCTCTTCCCTTTCCCCTCATCCTGTCACGCTCACTAGTTTCAAGACCATCTTCTGCCCCATCCTTGGCCCTCGGATGGATTCTGATGGCTGACTTAGAGTTTTGGTTGCATTTAGTGACAGCCTGGCTTGGGTTTCAGAACTGTGGCTGAACTACTGCCTTGTTGTGTACAAAGCCCAATTAGCAAAACTGACTGCAGAATTGTGGTGTTTTATCTGTGCCAATGCTTAGAATCAATGTTTCAGTGGTTTGTGAGTTAAAAATGAGGTTGAATGTTTTGCAGTTTGACCTACCTACCTGCACCAGCCATTCCTCCTGAGACAGCCTCTGAAATGTATGTATTTAAAAACATTAGAATCAAATTAAGGCTGTATTTACACTACAACTATAATGTTATAAATCAGAATGAATTTGCACCATCACAAGTTGTAGTGTTAATGCAGCCTAAGTAGCAGAAACAAAATTGTTCTCCTGAAAAGCTAAAAGATAATTGCCAGGATATCCAAACTTCTTAACTTCAAAAGAAGTGTTATCTGAAACTCCATTAGTTCAGTAGACTCCACCTGCCACTCCCTGGAAAACACAGAGTCGTAATTCCATTGAGACACCAGGAGTACGGCGAATCAAGACCTCCGCCCATGACTTTGGCCGTCTTATGACCTTAATCCAACTCCTGGCAATGGGGTCATTAACAGACCGGGGGTGGGGGGGCAGCTGCCGAGCCCTTTAGCGGCACCCAACTAGTATAACCAGTGGAAGCTCAGAGCGGCACCCGGCCATTCTGCGAGGTGGGGCCACAGGTCAATCCAGACAAAGCCCAAAGGCTTTCCAAATTGTTTAATGAGGCTCTAACAGCCGAAGATCTTCATCCCTGACATAGAAACATAGAAACATAGAAAAATAAGAGCTGGAGTAGGCCATTCGGCCCTTCGAGCCTGCTCTGCCATTCAATATGATCATGGCTGATCCTCTATCTCAATACCGTATTCCCGCTCTCTCCCCATACCCCTTGATGCCTTTTGTGTCTAGAAATCTATCTCTTTCTTAAATATATTCAGTGACTTGGCCTCCACAGCCTCCTGTGGTAGAGATTTCCATAGGTTCACCACCCTCTGAGTGAATACATTTTTCCTCATCTCAGTCCTAAATGTCCTACCCTGTATTCTGAGACTGTGACCCCTCGTTCTAGACCCCCCAGCCAGGGGAAACATCCTCCCTGCATCCAGTCTAGCCTTGTCAGAATTTTATATGTTTCAATGAGCTCCCCTCTCATTCTTCTAAACTCTAGTGAATACAGGCCTAGTCGACCCGGTTTCTCCTCATACGACAGTCCTGCCATCCCAGGAATCAGTCTGGTGAACCTTCGCTGCACTCCCTCTATGGCAAGTATATCCTTTCTTAGGTAAGGTGACCAAAACTGCACACAGTACCCCAGGTGTGTTCTCACCAAGGCCCTGTATAACTGTAGTAAGACACCCTTGCTCCTGTACTCAAATCCTTTTGCAATGAAGGCCAACACACCGTTTACCTTCCTAACAGCTTGCTGCGCCTGCATATTTGCTTTCAGTGACTGGTGTACAAGGGCAACCAGGGACCTTTGTACATCAGCATTTCCCAATCTATCACCATTTAAATAATACTCTTCCTTTCTGTTTCTCCTGCCGAAGTGGATAACTTCACATTTATCCACATTATACTGCATCTGCCATGTATTTTCCCACTCACTCAACTTGTCTAAATTGCCTTGAAGCCTCTTTGTATCCTCCTCACAACTCACAATCCCACCTAGTTTTGTGTCATCAGCAAACTTGATGATATTAATTGGTTCCCTCATCCAAATCATTGATATATATATTGTGAATAGCTGGGGCCCAAGCACTGATCCCTGCGGTACCCCACTAGTCACCGCCTGCCACCCCGAAAATGACCCTTTTATTCCTACGATAGCAAAACCTACGGATGCAACACCTGCCCTTATACCTCCCCCCTTCCCACTGTCCAGGGCCCCAAACACCCCTTCCAGGTGAAACAGCGATTTACTTGTACTTCTTGCAATCTAGTATACTGTATTCGCTACTCACGATGTGGTCTCCTCTACATTGGGGAGACCAAACGCAGCTTGGGTGAACGCTTTGCGGAACACCTCCGTTCAGTTCGTAAGGATGACCCCGAGCTTCCGGTCGCCTGTCATTTTAATTCACCGCTCCATTCCCACTCGGACCTCACCGTCCTTGGGCTCTTGCATTGTTCCACGGAAGCTCAGCGTAAGCTCGAGGAACAGCACCTCATCTTCCGATTAGGCACTTTGCAGACTTCCGGACTCAATATCGAGTTCAACAATTTCAGATCATAACCTCGGCCCCCATTTCATTTTTACTTATATTTTTTATCCACACCTTTGTTTTGGCCCTCCCCCCTTTTTTTCTCTCCCACATGGCAGCTGTCTCCCATTCTGCCAGCGCATTTCACACCTAATCTAGAGCCGTCTTTTGTCTCCACTAGTCCTATCACCATCTTGTCTCATTTTGAATACCTCTTAATGTCTCTTCACTTCTCTTTTGTTCTCTCCCAGCCCCCAAAC
Source organism: Somniosus microcephalus (assembly GCF_052327205.1). Lineage (NCBI taxonomy): Eukaryota > Metazoa > Chordata > Chondrichthyes > Squaliformes > Somniosidae > Somniosus > Somniosus microcephalus. Next base: position 19,407,721 of record NC_141001.1, read on the forward strand.
TGGCCTTTTAATTTGTTTCATTTCCTGTGCTTTTTCAGTCTTGACGAAGGGTTTCGACCCGAAACGTTGACTCTGTTTCTCTCTCCACGGATGTTGCCTGGCCTGCTGAGTGTTTCCAGCATTTTCTGTTGTTATTTCCATTTATTCCTATTCCCTGTTTCCTGCCTGTGAATCAATTTTCAATCCACGCCAGTGTATTAACCCAATTCCATGCGCTTTAATTTTGCACACTAACCTCTTATGATGGACTTTATCAAAGGCCTTCTGAAAATCCAAATACACCACACCCATTGGTTCTCCCTTATCTATTCTACCAGTTACATCCTCAAAAATCTCTAGTAGGTTTGTCAAACACGATTTCCCTTTCATAAATCCATGTTGACTTTGTCGAATCCTGTTGATATTTTCTAAGTTTCCTGTTATCACATCCTTTATAATAGACTCTAGCATTTTCCCTACTACTAATGTTAGGCTAACTGGTCTGTAGTTCCCTGTTTTCTCTCTCCCTCCTTTTTTAAATAGTGGGGTTACATTTGCCACCCTCCAATCTGCAGGAGCTGTTCCATAATCTATAGAATTTTGGAAGATGACAACCAATGCATCCACTATTTCCATGGCTACCTCTTTTCGTACTCTGGAATGCAGATTATCAGGCCCTGGGGATTTATCAGCTTTCAGTCCCATTAATTTCTCCAGCACTATTTTTTTTACTAATACTAATTTCCTTTCATTCCTCTTTCTCACTAGACACTTGGTTCCCGAGCATTTCTGGGAAGTTATTTGTGTCCTCTTCCATGCAGACAGAACCAAACTATTTGTTTAATTGCTCTGCCATTTCCTTGTTCCCCATTATAAATTCTCCCATTTCTGACTGTAAAGACCTACATTTATCTTCACTAATCTTTTTCTTTTTACATACTTGTAGAAGCTTTTACAATCCACTTTTATGTTCCTTGCAAGTTTACTCTCAGTGTTTGCAAATGCTGTTGGGGAGGGTTTAAACTAAAATGGCAGGGGGTTGGGAATCGGTGCAGGGAGACAGAGGAAATGAAAGCAAGGATAGAAACAAAAGACAGGAAGGAGAAAAGCAAAAGTGGAAGGCAGAGAAATCAAGGGTTGTAAATCAAACAGGGCCATGGTAAATAAGAATTCTAAAATGACTAAGAGTGTTAAAAAATCAAGCCTGAAAGCTTTGTGTCTTAATGCGAGGAGCATTCGTAATAAAAAGTGAATGAATTAGCTGCGCAAATAGATGATTATGGAGACATTGCTCCAGGGTGACCAAGACTGGGAATTTAACATCCAGGGGTATTCAATATTCAGGAAGGACAGGAAAAAGGAAAAGGAGGATGGGTAGCATTGCTGGTTAAAGAGGAGATTAACACAATAGTAAGGAAGGATATTAGCTCTGATGATGTGGAATCTGTATGGGCAGAGCTGAGAAATACCAACGGGCAGAAAACATTAGTGAAACCCCCAAACAGTAATGCTGAGGTTGGGGATGGCATTAAATGGGAAATTAGAGACGCGTGCAATAAGGGCACAGCAGTTATCATGGGTGACGTTAATCTACATATAGATTGGGCTAACCATATTAGTAACAATACTGTGGAGGAGGAATTCCTAGAGTGTATATGGGATGGTTTCCTGGACCAATATGTTGAGGAACCAACTAGAGATCAGTCCATCATAGACTGGGTATTATGTAATGAGAAAGGATTAATTAGCAATCTTGTTGTGCGAGGCCCCTTGGGGAGGAGCGATCATAATATGATAGAATTCTTCATTAAAATGGAGAGTGAAGTAGTTGACTCAGAGACTAGGGTCCTGAATTTAAATAAAGGAATCTACGATGGTATGAGGCACGAGTTGGCTAGGATGGATTGGGGAATGTTACTTAAAGGGTTGACGGTGGATAGGCAATGGCAAACATTTAAAGATCGCATGAATGAACTACAGAATCAGTATTTGTAGGGAAATGGTGTTAGGGAAATTGACGGGACTGAAGGCCGATAAATCCCCAGGGCCTGATAATCTACATGCTCGGGTACTTAAGGAAGTGACCCTAGAAATAATAGATGCATTGCTGGTCATCTTCCAAAATTCTACAGACTCTGGAACAGTACCCATGGATTGGAGGATAGCTAATGTAACCCCACTATTTAAAAAGGGTGGTAGAGAAAAAACGGGGAATTAAAGCCTGACATCGGTAGTGGGGAAAATGCTAGAGTCCATTATAAAAGATGTAATAGCAGAGCACTTGGAAAACAGTGATAGGATCAGACAAATTCAACATGGATTTACAAAAGGTAATTATGCTTGACTAATCTACTGGAATTTTTTGTGGATGTAACTGGTAGAATAGATAAGGGAGAACCAGTGGATGTGGTGTATTTGGACTTTCAGAAGGCTTTCGATAAGATCCCACATAAGAGACTAGCGTGCAAAGTTAAAGCAGATGGGATTGTGGGTAAGGTACTGACTTGTATAGAGATCTGGTTGGCAGACAGGAAGCAAAGCGTTGGAATAAACGGGTCTTTTTCTGAGTGGCAGGCATTGACTAGTGGGGGACCGCAGGGATCGGTGCTAGGACCCCAGCTGTTCACAATAATATATAAATGATCTAGACAAGGGAATTAGATGTAATATCTGCAAGTTTACAGATGACACAAAGCTGGGTGGGCGTGTGTGCTGTGAGGAGGATGCAGAGAAATTCCAGTACGATTTGGACAGGTTGGGTGATTGGGTAGATGCATGGCAAATGCAGTATAATGTGGATAAATGTGAGGTTATGCACTTTGGTGGCAAAAACAGGATGACAGATTATTATCTGAACGGCAATAGGTTGAGAAAAGGAGAAGTGCAATGAGACCTGGGTGTCCTTCTGCACCAGTCGCTGAAGGTAAGCATGCAGGTGCAGCAGGTGGTTAAGAAGGCAAATGGTATGTTGGCCTTCATAGTGAGAGGATTCGAGTACAGGAGCAAGGATGTCTTGCTGCAGTTGTACAGGGCCTTGGTGAGACCACACCTTGAGTATTATCTGCAGTTTTGGTCGCCTTATCCGAGGGGGGATGTTCTTGCCATGGAGAAAGTGCAGCGAAGATTCACCAGACTAATCCCTGGGATGGCAGGAATGACGTATGAAGAGAGATTTGGTCGATTAGGCTTATATTCACTAGAGTTCAGAAGAATGAGAGGGGATCACATTGAAACTTATAAAATTCTAACAGGACTAGACAGACTAGATGCAGGAAGGATGTTCCCGATGGTGGTGGAGTCCAGAACCAGGGGTCACAGTCTAAGGATAAGCGTTAAGGCATTTAGTACTGAGATGAGGAGGAGTTTCTTCGCCCAGAGAGTGGTGAACATAAGAACATAAGAACATAAGAAATAGGAGCAGGAGTAGGCCAATCGGCCCCTCGAGCCTGCTCCGCCATTCAATAAGATCGTGGCTGATCTGATCCTAACCGCCAATCCACTATCACAGAACCATCTCCTGAATCTAACAGAATTAGACACACGAACTAGGAGCAGGATCAGGCTACACGGCCCCTGGGCCCGCTCCGCTACCCACAGGGCCATGACCGATCTGAACCGAGACTCATGTCCAAATTCCTGCCCGCTCCCCGTAACCCTTAATTCCCTTTACTTCTAGGAAACTGTCTATTTCTGTTTTAAATTTATGTAATGATGTAGCTTCTACAGCTTTTTGGGGCAGCATATTCCATGGACCTACCACCCTCTGAGTGAAGAAGTTCCTCCTCATCTCAGTTTTGAAAGAGCAGCCCCTTATTCTAAGACTATGCCCCCTAGTTCTAGTTTCACCCATCATCGGGAACATCCTCCCTGCATCCACCCGATCCAACCCCTTCACAATCTTATATGTTTCAATAAGATCGCCTCTCATTCTTCTGAACTCCAATGAGTAGAGTCCCAATCTACTCAACCTCTCCTCATACGTCCATCCCCTCATCCCCGGGATTAACCGAGTGAACCTTCTTTGTACTGACTCGAGAGCAAGTATGTCTTTTCTTAAGTATGGACACCAAAACTGTATGCAGTATTCCAGGTGCGGTCTCACCAGTACCTTGTACAACTGAAGCAATACCTCCCTATTTTTATATTCTATCCCCCTAGCAATGAAAGCCAACACTCCATTGGCCTTCTTAATCACTTGCTGCACCTGCATACTAACCTTTTGAGTTTCGTGCACCAGGACCCCCAGATCCCTTTGTACTTCAGTACTTTCCAGTTTCTTGCCATTAAGATAATAACTTGCTCTACGATTTTTCCTGCCAAAGTGCATAACCTCACACTTTCCAGTATTGTATTCCATCTGCCAAATCTCTGCCCATTTACTTAGCCTGTCTATGTCCCCTTGCAGGTTTTTTATGTCCTCCTCACTCACTACTTTCCCCCCCATCTTAGTATCATCTGCAAACTTTGATATGTTGCACTCGGTCCCCTCCTCCAAATCGTTAATATAGATTGTAAAGAGTTGGGGACCCAGCACTGACCCCTGCGGAACACCACTGGTTACTGATTGCCAGTCTGAGAATGAACCATTTATCCCAACTCTCTGCCTTCTGTTAGATAGCCAATCCTCTATCCATGCCAGAATATTACCCCCAATCCCGTGATTTTTTATCTTAAGCAATAATCTTTTGTGTGGCACCTTGTCAAATGCCTTTTGGAAGTCTAAATACACTGGCCTAGAAATTCAGTTGCGTTCGCCAGCCGTTAACGCCATAAGAGGGGTATATTTCCAGCGCTAGGCACTTAGCGCCCGGGCGCAGGCCGATCTGCGCCTACGCCCAAATTCAGTAGACATTTAGCGCCGGCGCAAAGTGTTTGCGCCCGCTCAGCTGCGCGTGCAGCTTATGACGTCATTTCATCGTGCAACGCTGTTTGCGCGCCCCAAACCGGAAATTCAGTGGCGCCCGCCCAATGTGGGCATGGCGCTGTTAAGAACTGTGAAGTGGAATGCAACAGAGGCCCTGTGGGCCTTGGGGAGCGCTAATTAAAGGGCACTTACACTGACCTATAAAGCCCAGCCATTTTGCTGCAATGACTTTACTGCTTTGGATTTCTGGACAGAGACCAAGGAACAGAGCTTACTGATTTGAGACAACATAGGAGAGGTATTTTTGGCTTCTGGCCAGAGCTTTGACATTTGAATCATTGTGATTTCACTGTTTGCAAGTTTATTATGGGGGCTGTATGGGGTTCCAACCCTCAGTTGCAGCATTATGTGCGAAGAGCTCGCAGACGCTGTGTGAGAGGGCCAGCCATGCCTAGACGCAGAGGGGCCATCAGGCGTCAGCAACGTAGGCCTTACCCACTCAGGCAATACCGGCAGCAGGTGTCCTATCTCACCATGACTGCGGCGCATTGTGTTAAGAGGCTGCGCTTCAGAAAGGAGGTGGTTGCAGAGATCTGCCAGCTGCTTCACAGAGATCTGCGTCCACAGCTGATGTGCAGGACGTCTCTCTCGGTGGAAGTGAAGGTCACGGTGGCTCTGAACTTTTATGCAAGCGGCTCCTTCCAAGCCGCTGCTGGGGACATAGCGAACATCTCCCAGTTCGCCGCTCATCGCTGCATCCGGCACGTCATTGATGCACTTTTCGCGAGGAGACACCAATTCATCTCCTTCCCCATGACCCTAGAGAGGCAGGAGCAGCGTGCAGTCGGATTTGGCAGGATCGCGGACTTCCCCATGGTGCAGGGCGCCATTGACTGCACGCATGTGGCTATGCGGGCACCTATCGACAATGCCGAGGATTACCGCAACCGGAAGGGCTACCATTCCCTCAATGTACAGCTGGTGTGTGACCACAGGCAGCGCATCCTAGCTGTCAATGCCCGCTTTCCAGGAAGCAGCCACGATGCATTTATCCTGCGCCAGACTACTGTGGCTGACATGTTCGAGGCACAGCCTCCACCAAGGGGATGGCTTATTGGGAACAAGGGCTACCCTTTGTGTACATGGCTCATGACCCCGCTCCGCGCGCCCAGGACCCCAGCGGAGGAGGCATACAACGAAAGCCATCAAGCCACAAGGAACATCATAGAGCAAACGATTGGCGTCCTCAAGCAACGGTTCCGCTGCCTGGATCGTTCCGGCGGATCTCTACAGTATTCGCCGGATAGAGTCTCCCAGTTCGTCGTCGTGTGCTGCATGCTGCACAACCTGGCTATCCGCAGGACTCAGGCACTGCCACCTGACGTTGCACCACCACCTCAGGAGGACGAGCAGGAGGACCATGAGGAGGAGGAGGAGGAGGAGGAGTACCAGCCCAGGAGGGAGCCACAAGGCCCAAGGGCCGTCCGCCGGCGGCTTATTGAACGACACTTCTAGGCCCCCTGTCAGGGAATGGCCTGTGGCAATGAACGCACCTGAATGCAGCCGCTCCGCAAGCCCTCAGCCGGTTAACGCAACAACCACTTGAAACATGACACCTGGACATGCTGAATAAATAAAAAGCTTTATTTTACAAACTCAGGGCCCTTCCCACATGAAACAGAAAAACAGACGAGACCCCCAAAAAACAGTCAAAAACATCTGTCACTCCCACAACCTGGGGAGGAATAACAAAACTTGCCCATCCAATTGGCCTTCATCATCGGCCTTACAAAAATAATCTCCCCCCTCCACAACACAAACACCCCCATAAAAACAAAAAATGCCTTCATCTTCGGCCTTACCAAAATTAGCCCCCCCCAGAACACAAACACCCCCATATAAAAAAAACCGCTATCACCACACTCTACTGGGTGTGCCGAGAGGGCGAGTCCTTATGCAGGCTTCTCCGGCCCCTGCCCGACCTGCTGCTCCGCCTCAACCTGGGCCCTGTGGGTGTGGCAAGGCTGGGGGAAGGCTCATGAGGGCCACAATGCGTGACGGCAGATGCCCTTGGGGGTCGGCCTAGACGAGGCCCGGCCCGGGAGGGGCCGGCTGCTGACTGCTGCAGCTGTGGCTGGCCAGCATCAGTCTCAGCAGCAGCTCGTCGCACCTTGGCTGGGGGAGTGGCAGTGTCGGCTGCACCAATGGGGGCAAGCTGGCTGATGCCAGGCGCGCGCTGTTCACCAGAGACACTGGCACTCGGCCGGGCTGGCAGTGCAGCAAGCGCAGCAATCTGGTGAAGGCCAGACCGCTGTGCTGCAGCAGGGCGGCGGGTGCCCTGGCGATGCCTCCGCGCCACAGCGAGTGTGGCAGAAGTGAGTGCCCGAACTGCCCTGGTATGTGCCTGCATCAGATCTGCCAGTGTCTGGACGGCACCACTCATGGACTCGCGACTCGCGTCCTGCGCTGCCGCGAGTTGCTGGACACCCCTGTCCTGCGCTGCCGCGAGTTGCTGGACACCCCTGTCGTGTGCTGCCGCGAGTTGCTCGACCCCCCTGGCCTGTGATTCCCCGAAAGCGACCACACTATGAGCCAGGGACTCAATGGCCTGAGGCAACTGTCCCACAACCCCCATGAACTCCTTGTGGCGCCGCTCCAACGCCGCGGACATCTCATCAAGGAGGCGCACCTCCTGGGCAAGGACCGTCTCCGGACTGGAGGGCGGACTCTCCCTCTGGGGAGAAGGCCGCCGAGCTGCCCGACCCTTCCCGCGTGCCTCGACCCCACTGGGCCCAGGAACTGCCCTCCCCTGCAACACTTCCCCCCTCTGGGGAGAAGGCCGCCGTGCTGTCCGACCCTTCCCGCGTGCCTCGACCCCACTGGGCCCAGGAGCTACACCCTCCTGCAACACTTCCCCCTGCCTCTCCTCCAGGCCAGACGTCTCCCCTCCATTGCCATCCCCTGGCGCGGATGAGGGTTCCCCCGATGTGCCGCCTTCCTCCTGGTCCTCGTCGTCCTCCTCCTCCAAGGGCCTGGCACTCTGAGCTTCAGGGACCACCTCCTCCTCACCAGCTGAAAGCAGGAAGGCACAAGAGTAGCTTTAGAGTGAGGACAGGGCGTCAGCGAGGGAGGCATGAGTGGTGGCATTATGCGCATTGGTCGGACAGTGGGAAAGGATGTAGATCTGAAGCGCAAGGGCAACGAGAGAGGTCCAACCGGTCATGTCCTTACCAGTGGGTCCCAGTACAGGGTCCGCATCTCCAATGGCAACAGGGCCAGTCACCCGGCCACGCATGAGTCGAGCCACGCTCTCCTCCAGCTCACTGAGCGCCTGGTACTGGGGACGGCCTCCCCCGGTGGCAGACTGGCTCCTCAAATTCCGTGCCAGCTTGGCCTGCAAGAGAAAGGACGGCCTCTAAGTACAGTGTGGTGCCCTGTTGCTGTGTGCACTGCCTCCCATGGTCGAATAGCTTGGCCAGTGTGGTGCCCTGTTGCTGTGTGCACTGCCTCCCATGGTCGAATAGCTTGGCCAGTGTGGTGCCCTGTTGCTGTGTGCACTGCCTCCCATGCTCGAATAGCTTGGCCAGTGTGTTAAGTGCAGAAAGTGCTATTGATGATCATGCCAGTGCCATAGCTGCGGGAGGAGGGCTGGCCATTAGGCCTTTGAGGTCCCTTTGCCCATAATGTGAGGTGCACATGCAAGGATGAGGAGGACACTGGAAAGGGTACTCACCTTCACCATCCGAGTGAGGTCGTTGTACTTCTTGCGGCATTGGTCCGCACTCCTGGGGACATCGCTGGTGGATGACACCCTGTGGGCGATTTTCTTCCAGGCTCTCCTGTACTGCCTCCTGGGAGCCTTCTTGCCACTGTCCGGGCACAAGATCTCTCTTTTCTTTTCCACACCATTAACCAGCACCCTCAAAGCATGCTGGGAGAAGCGCTGCGCTCGTTCACGGGCCTTCTCCATGGCTTCAGGCGCTATTTGGGTCCACCAGCAGTGTTGAGGCCTAGCTGCAGGGCTCCACTATGCAGGGCGTGGCAGCAGTCAAAGTCGACCCTTCCCCCTTTAAGAGCTGGCCGGCGTCAGGGTGTCTGCTGTCAATCAAAACATGACCGCACCTGCGCTGCGCCCGGCCTCGGCGTTATCAGGCCGCATCGCCGGCTTAGCGCCTGAAGATAGCAGTGCAACGCCAGTTTCAGCGCTCGCCCAAACTCTTGGCCAAATCTACTGAATTTCGGTGAAGTGGCCTACACTTTCCGGCGGGCGCTAACTTTAGCGACCGCCCGACTTTACCGCCCCAAAAGTGGCCAGACTGAATTTCTAGGCCACTATGTCCACTGGTTCCCCTTTATCCACCCTATATGTTACTTCCTCAAAGAACTCCAGCAAATTTGTCAAACATGACTTCCCCTTCATAAAACCATGCTGACTTTGTCCTATTAAATTATGATTATCCAAATGTCCTGTTGCTGTCTCCTTAATAATGGACTCCAAAATTTTACCTACCACAGATGTTAGGCTAACCGGTCTATAGTTTCCAGCCTTCTGTCTACTGCCCTTTTTAAATAAGGGTGTTATGTTAGCAGTTATCCAGTCTGCCGGGACCTTTGCTGAGTCCAGGGAGTTTTGGAAAATTATTACCAATGCGTCCACAATCCCTACCGCCACTTCCCTCAAGATCCTAGGATGCAAGCCATCCAGTCCAGGTGATTTATCCGCCTTGAGTTCCATTATTTTACCGAGTACCACTTCCTTAGTGGTTTTGATCGTGTTTAGCTCCTCCTCCCCTATAGCCCCCTGTTTGTCCAGTGTTGGGATATTCTTAGTGTCCTCTACAGTAAAGACTGATACAAAATATTCATTCAGTGTTTTTGCCATCTCCATATTTCCCACCATTAATTTCCTGGTCTCATCCTCTAAGGGACCAACATTTACTTTTGCCACCCTTTTTCTTTTTATATAACTATAAAAACTCTTACTATCTGTTTTTATATTTTTTGCTAATTTACTTTCATAATCTATCTTCCCTTTCTTAATCAATCTTTTTGTTATTTTTTGCTGTCTTTTAAAGTTTTCCGAATCCCCTATCCTCCCACTAGATTTGGCTACCTTATATGCCCTTGTTTTTAGTCGAATACTATCCTTAATTTCTTTACTTAGCCACGGATGGCTGTCTTTTCTTTTACACCCTTTTCTTCTCAGTGGAATATATATTTTTTGGAAGTTGTAAAATAACTCCTTAAATGTACACCACTGATCATGTATCGTCTTACCCTTTAATCTATTTTCCCAATCCACTCTACTCAATTCCGCTCTCATACCTTCATAGTCTCCTTTATTCAAGCTTAGCACGCTTGTTTGAGATCCAACCTTCTCACCCTCTAATTGAATATGGAATTCAACCATGTTATGGTCACTCATTCCAAGGGGATCCTTTACAAGGACATTTTTAATTAATCCTGTCTCGTTACACAGGACCAGATCTAAGGTTGCTTGCCCCCTGGTCGGTTCAGTTACATACTGCTCAAGAAACCCATCCCTAATACACTCAATGAACTCATCCTCAAGGCAGCCCTGCCCAATTTGATTTGTCCAATTAATATGATCGTTAAAATCCCCCATAATTATAGATGTTCCCTTATTACAAGCCTCAACTATTTCCTGATTGATACTCCGTCCAACAGAGTTGCAACTGTTCAGAGGCCTATAGACTACGCCCACTAGTGTTTTTTTCCCCTTATTATTCCTTACCTCCACCCAAACTGTTTCATTATCCTGATCTTTTGACCCAATATCATTTCTCTGTATTACAGTGATTCCTTCCTTTATTAACATAGCCACCCCACCTCCCCTTCCTTCCTGCCTGTCCTTCCTGATCATTAAATAACCTGGTATGTTTAATTCCTAGGCATTGTCACCCTGCAGCCATGTTTCTGTAATGGCCACAAGATCATACCCATATGTAGTTATTTGTGCCATTAACTCATCTATTTTGTTACGAATGCTACGTGCATTCAGATAGAGAACTTTCAAATATGTTTTGTGACACTTAGTTCCTGCTTTTGCCCTTTTTATTACTTTACCTTTTACACCATACCTTCTGCCCCTTCCTGACACGCTCTGGTTTTTAATTTCCCCACTGCTACCTAAGTCTATGACCTTCTCTGTTTTTATTATTTGCTCTCTAGGAACCTCCCCCCCACTAGTTAGTTTAAAGCCCTCTCTACAGCCCTAGTTATATGATCCGCCAGGACTCTAGTCCCAGCACTGGCCAAGTGAAGCCTGTCCCAACGGAACAGCTCCCTCCTGCCCCAGTACTGGTGCCAGTGTCCCAGGAAGCAAAACCCATTTCTCCCACACCAGTCTTTGAGCCACGCATTTAACTCTCTAATTTTATTTGTCCTAGCCAAATTCACTCGTGGCTCAGGTAATAATCCAGAGATTATTACCCTTGAGGTTCTGTTTTTTAATTTGACCCCTAGCTGCTCATACTCCTTTAACAGAACCGGCTTCCTCGTCCTATCTACGTCGTTTGTACCAACATGGACCACGACAACTGGATCCACCCCCTCCCACTGCAAGTTTCTTTCCAGCCCAGAGGAGATGTCATTAACCCTGGCACCGGGAAGGCAACGCAGCCTTCGGGACTCTCACTCTCGGCTGCAGAGAACTCTATCTATCCCCCTAATAATACTATCCCCTACCACTACAACATTTCTATTTACTCCCCCCTCTTGAATGGCCCCCCATTCCACGGTGCTGTGGCCAGGTTGCTCATCCTCCTTGCAGTCCCTGCTCCCGTCCCCACAGGGAGTAAGAACCTCGAACCTGCTGGTCAAGAGCAAGGGCTGCAGCTCCTCCAGCTCTACCTCCTGGATCCCCGTACCTGCCTCACTCGTAGTCACACCGTCCTGTCCCTGACAATGGGCTACATCTGAATTACTTAACTTCATAGGTGTGACCATCTCTTGATACACAGAGTCCAGGTACTTCTCCCCCTCCCTGATGTGTCGCAGTGTCTGAAGCTCAGACTCCAGCTTATCAACATGGAGCTGGAGTTCCTGTAGCAGCAGACACTTGTCACAGACGTAATCACCATGAGCCTCAATGGGGTTCACCGGCTCCCACATCTCGCAACAGTAACACATCACCTGCTCCATTCTATGTAATTAATTAAATTTTTTATTGTTAGTTATGGACACCCTCTGCCCGATTTTAATTGCTAGTATCCCCTTTAATTTATTGGATTTAAATTAAATTTTATCCCTCAAATTACACCAGTTAAATGGTTCACCAACAGTCACTCTGCACCAGAAAGGCCTTATTAACTGCAACCCACAGAGTTAAAGTTTGAAAAGAGCACCTAACACTCCACTTACCCTAACTCACACTTACCCAAACTCAGAGCACTCTCTGCTGACCTCGCACTCAGGGCAGTTGAGGCCAATTCATTAAATATATTCAAGAAGGAGTTGGATATATTTCTTGAGGCTAAAGGGATCAAGGGATATGTGGAAAAAGCAGGGACAGGGTACTGGATTTGGATGATCATCCGTGATCTCACTAAATGGCGGAGTGGGCTCGAGGGGCCGAATGGTCTACTCCTGCTCCTGTATTCTATGTTTCTGTACTCTATTATTCCCCTCTTAATCAATCGCTTGGTCCTTTTTTGCTGAACTCTAAATTGCTCCCAATCTTCAGGCTTGGTACTTTTTCTGGCAACTTTCCATGACTCCTCTTTAGATCTAATACTATCCTTATTTTCTTTTGTTAGCCATGGTTGGGCCACTTTTCCTTTTGTGTTTTTGCGCCAGAAAGGAATGTATGACTGTTACAATTCATGCATTCGTTCCTTAAATGTTAGCCATTGCCTATCCACCATCATGCCTTTTAATGAAGCTCCCCAATCTATCATAGCCAACTCACTCCTCAAACCATCGTAGTTTCCTTTTTTTCGATTTAGGACCTAGTTTCGGACTGGACTTCTTCACTTTCCATTTTAATGAAGAATTCTGTCATGTTATGGTCACTCTTCTCTAAAGGACCCCGCACAACAAGATTATTAATTAACACCTTCTCAGTGCACAATACCCAATCTAGGATAGTCTGTTCCCTTGTTGGCTCCTCAACGTACTGGTCTAAAAAACCATCTCGTACACACTCCAGGAATTCATCCTCCACAGTATTGTTGCTAATTTGGTTTGGCCAGTCTATATGTAGATTAAAGTCACTCATGATTGCTGAGTATCCTTGTTACATGCATCTCTAATTTCCTGTTTGATGCCATCCCCTACATTACCACTACTGTTTGGAGGCCTATAGACAACTCCCACCAATGTTTTCTGCCCCTTGGTTCTTCTTAGCTCCACCCAGACTGATTCTACATCTTGATTTTCTGAGCCAATATCCTTTCTCACTATTGCTCTGATTTCATCCTTTACTAACAAGGCCACCCCACCTCCTTTTCCTTTTTGGCTATCCTTCCTAAATATCGAATATCCTTGGATATTCAGTTCCCAGCCTTGGTCACCCTGCAGCCATGTCTCCGTAATCGCAATTATATCGTATCCATTTACATCTATTTGTGCTGTTAATGCATCTACCTTATTACGAATGCTTCGTGCATTCAGATACAGTGCTTTTAGATTTGTCTTTTTAACATTTTTAGACATCGTAACATTTTTTTGTACTATGGCCCTATTTGTCTTATTACCTATTTTTTTTACCCGGCCCCTATTTGTTTGTGCACTCCTTTGTTTGTTCGCTCTGTCCCTTCCTGACACAATCTGGTTATCCTTACCCCAATCACTTTCCTGCACTGCTTCCTTGTCTTTTCTCTTTAGCATTCTAGATTTCTCTCGACCGGGACCCTCCCCCCTCTTATTTAGTTTAAAGCCCCGTCTTCCTCCCTAGTTATTCGACTCGCTAGAACTCTGGTCCCAGCATGACCTTGTGCTCTTGCACCTTATCTGCCGCCGAGAGCAGTGAGCGAAGCGAAAGACCGTTTAGTGCTGGTGGGGCCCACTGGCAGCCCAGGATGTAATCTACACCTGTAATTCCACAACCTTTCAGAAGGTGGATTGATAGTTTTAGTGAGACCAGGCTAGATACGAATTGTTAAACTGCTTTTCATACAAACAGCAAGTGAACGTACAGAGTGACAATTATTATCAAAACTCACTTCACTAACTTCAAACCCCTCCTTGTGAGTAAAAAATAATGAAAATACACAACCTTATCCCATGTTAGTAGGCTAAATTAACTTTCCTGCTCAGGCTTCTGGTCCTGATCGGCTCTGAGCTTAAGATGAGTGAATTTTCCATTGTCAAACTAGGCTCCCTACCAGACCCAACTGGGCTGAAACCTTCTGATTTTCATTCCATTGGGTGGTGTCTATAATGGCCGGCCGATCCACAACACCAGTTTTATACCAGGGCGTTAAGTTGAAAATCTATTCCCAGGTGGTTCTTGCAATCTTTCAGCACCCCTCCCCCCACACACCCCACCCCAGCTCTAAACCCCGTCTCTTTAGTTTCTGACCCACCTCCTGCTATGCCCTCCCCAAATTCATCTCATCCCCCACCTCCTCTTCCCTTGATCCCATTCCCACTAAACTGCTGACCACACAGCTTTTCATCCTGGCCCCCATGCTAGCTGATATTGAAAATGGTTCCCTCTCTTCAGGCGTTGTCCCCCTTCCTTTCAAAGCAGCCATCATCACTCCCGTTGAAAAAAAACCACCCTCAACTCCTTGCAAACTATGGCCAAAATTCTAAAATTCCTTTCCATTCCAAATTCCTTCAATGTGTTGTCACCAATGTTCCCTTTAAGATGTGTGGCCGCAAAAAAAATTACTGGGAACATTGGTTGTCTCCTCCCAACCCATGCCCATCATTCCTGCAACTCCATGTTTAAATCTCTCTAATCAGGTTTTTATCCCTCCCGTAGCACTGAAATAACCCTCACCAAAGCCATGAATAACATTCTCTATAACTGTGACCATGGTGCATTATCCCTTCTCATCCTCCATGCAGCCTATGACACAGTCAATGACACCATCCTCCTCCAACACCTCTCTTCTGATGTCCAGCTCACTTGGTGCTACACTTATCTATTTAATCGTAGCCAGAGCACCTCCAACAATATTTCTCTTCCCATCCATGCACCTCGGTCTTAAATTAAATATTTTGGCCACAAAATTCTGATCCGTAGCACCTGTGTTTTGGGCACTACGAGGGCCCTTAGAGGTTCAAAATAACATCTGCGGCGCACGCGCATACTTCTGGCGTGAGTTGTGCCAGCCGCCATATTGGTGAGGACATTAGCACGCGCGCAGTGAGCATCTGCAGGAAGTATGCAGAATAGGCAGATCATGATGTCAATCAGCGTGTAGTGTTGATTTAACGCCAGTGCTGCCTTTTTGGAGCCCACCACTCCAGCTAACGCCCTCTCTTAAGCTTGCACAGCTGAACATGCATTCAGCAGCAGGAAGGACCTTCCACCAGTGCTATTTAAAGGGATCATCAACTACTTTCAGTTAGTTGCTGATTGATTTTTACTGGCTGTTGCTACAATTGTACAAGTCTTTGCTGCTTTCTAGAGTTCTTTAAAGTTACTAAAGTCTGCAGGGAGTGGTGTGGCAGGTGCTGAAGGACTTTGACCTGACATCAACGATTCTGGACAAACCACTTGCTCCAAGATATGGGTGCACTAGTGGGCATTCCCCTTGGAATGCAGCTTGATGGGAAAATGAACAGAGGTGACACAGAGCAGGGCAAGCTGCTAGAAGAGGGAGAAGGAGGAGGGGAGAAGAGCTCTCAGCTGGAGTGGTGTTCAGGGAGCAATTCTCCTACCTCAATCTCAGCAAGGAACAATGTCTGAGACGTCTGTGCTTCAATAAGGAGTCCTTACTGAAATCTTCCACCTGCTGCAGCCACAACTCCAACCTCAGAGCAGGGCAAGGGCCATTGCCAGTGGCTGTGACGGTGACTGTGACCAGGAACTTTTTTGCATTGGGCTGATTCCTGGTTGGTGCTGGAGATATTTGCAACATTTTGCAGTTGGCCATCTTCTGTTGCCTAAGGGAGGCCACTGAGGTTCTGTATTCCAAAAGAGCTGACTACATTTCATTCTCTCTTGGCAGAGAGCAGCAGTCGGAGTGAGCACGCGGCTTCGCGAGGATTGCAGACCTCCCCACGTGCAGGGTGCCATTGACTGCACGCATGTCGCTTTGCGGGTGCCACATGTCAACTCTGAAATGTACCGCAACTGAAAGCGATTCCACTCCCTCAACGTCCAGCTGGTGTGCGACCATACTCAGCTCTTCATGCTCAGCATCCTGGCAGCAGCCCTGATGCCTTCATTCTGCAGCAGTGCACTATACCATCTGCATTTGAGCCACCACGACAAACCAGAGGGTGGCTACTGGGCGACAAGGGCTATCCGTTAACAACATGGCTCATGACTCCGGTGCACAACTGCCGCACATGTGGACAGCACATAAGAACATAAGAAATAGGAGCAAGAGTTGGCCATTTGGACCTTTGAGCCTGCTCCACCATTCAATAAGATCATGGCTGATCTTCTACCGCATCTCCACTTTCCTGCACTATTCCCATATCCCTTGATTCCCTTAATATCCAAAAATCTATCGATCGCTGTCTTGAATATACTCAACGACTGAGCCTCCACAGCCCTCTGGGGTAGAGAATTCCAAAGATTCCCCACCCTCTGAGTGAAGAAATTTCTCCTCATCTCAGCCCAAAATGGCCGACCCCTTTATTCTGAGACTGTGACCCCTGGTTCTAGACTCCCCAGCCAGGGGAAACATCCTCCCTGCATCTACCCTGTCAAGCCCTGTAAGAATTTTGTATGTTTCAATGAGACCACCTCTCAGTCTTCTAAACTCTAGAGAATATGGGGGAAAATTTGGTTGCTTTGCGTCTCCCGTTCACGCTACAGGAAGTGCGGCAGACACCATATTTGTAAAGGGGTTAGCGCGCACGCACGTAACGACTGCCAGCAGCATGCAGTGCAGGCAGATCATGACATCAATCAGCATGCAGCGCTGATTTGACACCAGGATTGCCATTTTGGAGCTCCACGCTTCCAGCCCCTTAAACCTCCCACAGCTGAACAGGGATCCAACGGCCTGAAGGAGCCACCAGCGTTATTTAAAGGCATCAACTACTTACAGGTTAGTTGCTGGATTATTTCTTCTAGCTGTTGCTGCAATTCTACGTGTTTTGGGTGCTATTCCATACATGTTAAAAGTTTCAATAGTCTACAGGGAGTGGTCTGGCTGGTGCTTTGGTGACTTAAAGGCTTGCCTGGTGGTCGTGAAAAGAGGTATATAAATCCAAGTCTTTCTTTAAATTCAGGGCTAGTATTTAAGGACACAAGAACCCTTTTAATGGCCAGGTTTATGTTCCTACAATGCCACTCAACCTCGGAGGCCCAGAGCGAGAACAATTGAAACTGTGGAGTCTCACTCCTGCAGGTGGTAAATTGTTCCTAAAGGTCTTTAAAATTTTAAATCTTACATTGCCTTTCTGTCTCTCTGCTCGCTCTTCTTAGTCTATCTTCCTTTCCCTCACTTTATTTCTCTTTCTGCATCTAATTTGACTCTAATTTACCCCATGTCCTTCTCTGTCGTTTCTCTGTTTCAGGAGAAATTATTTTTGGTTTAAAATGGAGAATTACAATAGTTGCCAGAAAGTGTCAAAATCAAAATAGGCCTGTGCCCTATTGAAGTCTGTATTATTCAGTCTGAGAGATGCATTTCATTAAATTTGTCTTCTGTTTCTAGTTATCTTTGTGATAAGTTGTACAAAAGTGATTTATGGTTTTAATTTAACTTCAGAATAAATGGAACTGAGTGAACTGGTGACTGGACACTGACGTCTAACACCTTAGATCGGTGTTTAAATCCAGGCGATAGGTGAGAGTAAGTCCCCTCACTCTGCTAGCAATGATCCTATGTGACAGCGATCAGCCTTACAGTAAACAACTGCTCCTGTTTCGAAAGTGGACAAACTCATTTCATGTAACAATGTAACATTTAACAAAACCAAACGCAACTTATTACAAACAGTATGGGAGGGAGATATTACCTGCAGGAAAGTGATCTCATTAAATGGTCCTCTGTAATTGCCGTGCTCAGCTAACTGAAGATGAATGTAGCGAGCAGGGACACTGCGGCAGCCTTTCAAATTTCAGTTTAATCTTAACACTGGGTAATCTCTGCCCTGACACTTTGAATTTGTGCTTCCCCTTGAAGCGTGTCACTTTTATTAACTCCTTGTATTTTTTTCCCAAGTTTTTGCAGTTTCTCAAACTTGCGGATGTGACTGCTGTTCCATTTCTGACTGTGGTTGTCAGATCCATACTCTACGGGACCACAACTTTCCTACTTCTGTCATGAAATAAATTATGGGTGATGTTCCCTACATGGCTACCATACTAGCTTTTAATGAACGATTTCTATTTTTCCGAATTGTCATCTCCCCATCTCTCCTCCCCTGAAGGGGTTGGTTAATTGCTGAGTTGCAGTTGAGTTGCAGTAACACAGGTACCAGTCACCCTTCAGGACCTCACTTAAGCAACCGTTATTCATGTGTGAGCCTTGGCAGTGAGGGTCGGTACACCATTCGACTGTTCCGGTGACTGACATCGGAGCCTGATATTGTCCTCCCCAGACAACCACACTGACTGTTTCCAATGGGGGGCTCACTGGATAATCATCGGAAGCAGAAATAACGGAGACCCACGACCTCTTTCACCTAGAAGGACAAGGGCAGCAGGCGCATGGGAACACCACCACCTCCGAGTTCCTCTCCAAGTCACACATCATCCTGACTTAGAAGTATATCGTCGATCCTTCATTGTCGCTGGGTCTCCCTGGAACTCCCTCCATAACAGCACTGTGGAAGTACCATCAACACACGGACTGCAGCAGTTCAAGAAGGCGGCTCACCACCACCTTCTCAAGGACAATTAGGGATGGGCAATAAATGCTAGCATTGCCAGTGATGCCAACATCACATAAAAATAAATTTAAAAAAAATAGAAACCCTGACTGCTTATCTCCTCCCTAACTCAGGGGGACTGAGGCCAGTTGTAGGGCCCTAATGTGATCCCTACTGCGACTAACTAACTCAGCACAGGCCAGTCATCAAAATTGGGGCCTTTCGTCCATCATTATACTTAAAACCATATTGTCAACTGTTACAGTGTCACTAAGAACACTCTGCTGGTACCTTCAGCGTGTGGCAGGGTGCACTAACGCTGCATCTCATATGATCCTTTAGCAACCTTGTAAACGGGGCCATGGATAACAATATCATTGCATTACTGCCACCTACAATACTTTTTACTTTCAGTTCAAATTTAGAAGATTTTATTTAAACCCAAACTAGAAACGTTTAGGTTGCAGCAGTTACTGTGTGTGGAGCAGCTCAATCCTCCTCCCTGGCCAATATGACAAAGTTTGAGCAGTGTTTTATGATACTGGCATTCCTAAGAGCTCAGCCTGTCGCATGTCACAAAATTCTGCAACATGATTTAACAAAGGGCCTGTGTAAAGTTGTTAATTGGGTGACGCTCGTCAGACACTAGCCATTACTGAAATTAGCCAGCCTGGTCGAGGGAGAGTCTAGAGTCCATATTAATCAGCTGGATGGAAAATTTATGAGCTCCAGGATTCCGGTGTGTTAAATGTTTAACAAATCGCTCCTTTGATCATTGTCAAATACGGACGAATAAGATAGCAAATTAAAAATAAAGAATGCCAAAAGTGTCTGTAGAAATCTAGCCTGCTTTACCGTATAATGCACAGACGAGTGTTGTGGTGTAACCAGCTATTTGAAGAAAACCGAAGCAGATCTGTTGAAAGAAATCCACAGCTGCTTCGAGGAATGGTGGTACCAGTGGCTCTAACAGGGAGGGTTTTTTATTATCAAAGGGGTGTTGTTACAAATCCTCTTTAAAACCGTAAAGAGCAGATTGGAGCCAAACTGTCTACAGATGAAATTGCTCTTCAAGATCCAATTTGGTTAAACTAGCCTCTTGTTAGCAAATCCTTTCTTCAGTTCATAGTTGAACCAACCCCCTTGGGCCCCTGGCATGTCTCCTCATCCTAAAGTCAAACTAATGGTTGAAGTTTCTGTTTGGCAAGTGCAAACAATCCAATCACTTTCTCAGCTCCAGTCACTCTAGTGCAGGGTCGAGCCACTTTAAGGAGAAAGATTTGGGATCAATCAGCAAATGCACTTGTCTCCAGAGAGACTGCACAATTAGTGCTGGAGCCAAGGCTGAACTGCATGTCTGATAGCCTCTGCTTTAATAGTTTATACTAAATATATAAATGTGTTAAAAGATGGGTGCTGACTTAGTCGCTGAGTGTCTGCTCCCCTCGTGTTCCAAACACACAGTCACTGCGGATCAACAACAGCTTCCCCTCTCCTCGCTGTATGCCACCGACGGTTAGTTTTTATAAATCATTCTGTCGATGAGTCACCTCTCCACTCCCCCTGTATCTCGACTGGATGCAGTGTGGTATCAATATTGTTGTATTCATAGTTAATACAACAATATTGATACCACACCACACAAAGTGGAGGAGAAGCATCCGGGAAGACGCCGAACACCTCGAGTCTCTTCGTCGGGAGCAAGCGCAAGCCAAGCACAAGGAGCGCACGTCAACCCAAGCACCCCACCCACCCGCCCCTTCAACCATCGTCTGCCCCACCTGTGACAGAGACTGTAGGTCCCGCATTGGACTCATCAATCGCCTGAGAACTAATTTTTAATGTGGTAACAAGTCATCCTCAGTTCCGAGGGACTGCCTAAGATAAGAGAGAGATTCATGGTTAAACATCAGACCTGGAAATATTTGTATGATTGATAACTTCATGCAGTGCATAAAATGGCTGAATATACATGGCAGACCTGAAAATGAACAGGCTTTCCACCGTACGTTGTATGGAAGTGCGCCAGAAGACTTGTGAGCTTAAGCTCGAATGCAGATATGCTGAGTCCTAGTACGATAGTAAAATACTGCAGATGCTGGAAATCTGAAATAACAACAGGAAATGCTGGAAAAACTCAGCAGGTCAGGCAACATCCGTGGAGAGAAATTTGAAACTCAAATTTCTCTCCACGGATGTTGCCTGACCTGCTGAGTTTTTCCAGCATTTTCTGTTGCTATGCTGAGTCCTGGGCCTGGCCTGTGCAATTATTTTCCATGGGGACTTATTTGAGGCAGTACCTCTTTCTGCCCAAGCTCAGTCCCCTGCCTCAGAGGGTCACGGTCTGGGAGAGGACTCTGAGGTTCCAGTCTGGGATCCACTGGACGACCGGTAAACCAGGAGAAAAGAGACTTACCACCTCACAGTCGGTGGAATTAGGGTACACCTGGAGATCCAAGCCTGGGTCCAAGTCTGGATGTGAGGAGAGCTCACAGGGCAGACTTGATATTTTAAAGTTGTCACGGAGCTGCCAGCATAATGAAGAGTGGACAAGCAACGCCGCTTCTCCTGCCTCTCCCCGTCTCCCCCCCTACCCCCGCCGCCCCCCCCACCACGCTCTGGTGGGCACCCATGCTGCACTCTAAGGGGTTTTCTCCGATACTGGTCCTCTGTTACACACAGTTCTTGGATGTCAGGATTTATAAGAACAAAATACACACGGCACAGAGTTTTGGCCTTTAATTCGTTTGTTTATTGAACACACACACACAATTACTTCCCCAGTATAAATCCCTATGATTTATATTATGCTAACAACCCCAAAATACAAACCCCTACGCAAGGGTCATTTGCATCGACACAATATGACACAGTTAAACCCGTCCACGATTTGACTGTTACATATAAACTTACTCAGACTCAGCCACAAAAGCCCCCTCTGTGATTTGACTGAAACATACAATCACCACTCCCGATCGGCTGTCTCCTGGACTTGATTGTAGGCCCGAATCTTTCTGCTCGCTGTTCTTGCGTTAGCTCCCCACCAACTCTCTTTTCGAAGCGGCTTTTCTTTTAAACCAAAACCAACTTGCAATCTTGAAACACATTTCCTGACCCTTCCTGTGCACATGATGGCCGTATCAAAATGTATGAATGTCTCTAGCAGAGAACTCTTGATGGCTAATTGTCCCTCGTACTGTCCATTGATTACTTGGGCAACGACTGTCTGCACTGAGGTCCTTTTTGACAATGCAACCTCCCCAAGGTGACGGCATGTGCTAATTGTTGGTTTCTGTCAGCATTCGTATTCAAATGGTTCAGGGCCCGGCCTATTGTCTAGGCCTGCACTGATACCAGCTTGGTCCAAGGTGAACAATGTAACCCCTTAAGGTAATTGAATGTGCGTAAATGTTCCTTTTCAGAAGCATTGGTATTTTAGATTGTCTGTTAAAAGTGATATCCAGTCTCTTGATGGTTCGTAGCTTCAGCTGCAATGTTTGAATTAACCCTTTATTGCCCAGCTCTTTTTGCGGGCTATGCAGTTCTGGGTTTTTATATTTCATAGTCCAATTATTACCGTTGGGGGGGAGAACGGATCCTACAGCACCCAGCGTGGAGTAGGTGCCTGTCAGCAGTATTGAAATTAAGACACCTCCCACTAACCGTGGATATACACAAGCGATTGTTTTAGCTGTTTATGCTGATCTCCCGCTGGAGAACCCCATGAAAATTCCAGTCAATCTTCTCCCAACAGTTCGTAGCAATGCTACAGAGTAGGGATACAGACCCCCGATATTTACCCGGAAATACGGTGGGAGTGTGGGGGGAGGGGGGTCCGATATCGCTTGGGAAAGCTGGAAGTAAGTTCAGCGAGCCTGTCTGTGGCTTTTTAATGCAGCCACCTTATTAGCATTTTACCTCCGGGCTTGGCATCAATTGGGTGGCAGCGGGCATGATGAAGACCCGCAAGACGCGATCTCAACTCCAGTATTTACAGGGATGATCCAGTGATGGAATTCACAGGAGCTTGCAATTGGAAGTAACACAGGAAGTAAGCTCAGTACAGATTCAGGACGATCAAAAGCTGTGTCCCGCTTTAATGACACCTCATTTGCTGTGTTGCTGGGGGCAGTGAGGAGCCGGAGGAGATACTCTTCGCCAGCAATGGGAGGAAGAAACCTGCTGCTGCCACCTAGAAAGCATGGCTGAAGGTGGGCCAGGAGGTCAGCAGCAGGAGTGTAATGGATTCAGTGCAGAAAATGCTTTAATGACCAAACTATTATGTCCGTGTATGATTGAGACACGGACAGCAGGAGTTGAACAAAACAAGTCTTTACTGAAAGGAGTCAATCGGGAATCTGAAACTACAGAGGCTTACTAGCGCCTTTTATACAGGGGTGGTCACTGCCGGTACTGCAGTCTGAGACCAGTTATTCTCTTAAAGGTACATACACAACAATTCCTCCCCTTTTAGATAAACAGTACATAACATTCATTTAACAACTAAATAATAACTAATTACAATTACAATTACAGTTGCTAGATACATTGGTTGAAGTTAAGCAATTATAAGTTCAGTCTTTGAGAAGGCTTCCTGGTTCTGTCCGGATAACGCCTCTTTGGGGTATCAGGTTCCTCTGGCAAGGTTGAGTTGGGATCAATGTCGTTGTTTGGTTCATCTGCTTCCAATATCACCGATTCTGCGGTAGCTGTAATTGGTACGTCGATTTCATTACCAGGTGTATCAGATCGTGGTGTGGAGTTGACGTTTTCCAGTGACTCTAGAATCTGGTCAGCATGGCGTCTTACAATGCTCTCCCCAACGTCCACGGTATACATGAGAGGTCCTTGCCGTGTACAAATCGTTCCTGGCTGCCATTTCTCAGTGCGGTAGTCCCGGGCCAAAACTGGTTGACCTATCTTAAAACTCCTGGTCAGCCTTTCATTCATATTCTGAAACTGCCTGTTCTCCACATCTCCTCGGACACTTGGCTTAACCAAATCCAAGCGGCATCGTAGTCTTCGATTGAAGAACATCATGGCTGGAGTTTGGTTGGTAACCACATGTGTCGCATTCCGGTAGGCAAACAAGACGTTGTCCAACTTATGTTGTAGGGGTATATCTTCATTACACATTGCCTTGATAGCCTTCTTGAATGTTTGAACAAACCTCTCGGCCAATCCATTAGTGGCTGGATGATATGGGGCAGATGTGCAATGCTTTACACCATTGTTCTTTAAGAACCTCCGGAACTCTTCAGACACAAACTGTGGTCCATTGTCAGAGCAAATCTGTTCAGGCAGCCCATTCCTGGCGAATATGGTTCGTAAAACTGTGATAGTTTTTTCCGTGGTGGTTGAGGACATTTTTATTACCTCTGGCCACTTTGAATGTGCATCCACCGCAATTAAAAACATCGAGTCCATGAAGGGACCAGCAAAATCAATGTGCACCCTTTGCCATGGAGATGAGGGCCACTCCCATGGATGTAGAGAAGCTTGTGGTGGGGCGTTTTGGACCTTCTGGCATCCTGCACAGCTCTTGGTCATCTCTTCGATTTCTCTATCGATCCCCGGCCACCACACAAATGCTCTGGCTAAGTTCTTCATTTATACCCCACCCAGATGACCCTCATGAAGCTCATTGAGCACTCTATCCGTCAACTTAGGTGGAATTACTACTCTGGATCCACACATCAAGGTTCCTCTGCACACTGACAGCTGTTCTCTTCTCGGCGAGAATGCTGGCAGCAGTGGTTCGCCATGTGCTGGCCATCCCTTCACCGTTAAATCATAGACCCGTGATAGTGTCGGGTCATTCCGTGTTTCCTTTTCTATGTTTGCATTCGTCACAGGGAGACATTCGACTGTGGTCGAGTGGAATAACTCCATTGGATCCACTGCAAGGTCTTCTTCTTCCACCGTCGGCAACGGTAGGCGCGACAATCCATCAGCATTCCCATGCTGTTTAGTTCCTTTGTACTCGATGTCATATTGGTGTGCCCCTAGGAAAAGGGACCACCTCTGCAGCCGTTGCGCTGTCATTATCGGTACGCCCTTCTGAGGGTTGAAAATGGAGACAAGAGGTTGATGATCGGTTAGTAGAGTAAATTTTTGACCGTGCAGGTAGTGAGTGAACTTCTTCACCCCCCACACTAGGCTGAGGGCCTCTCTGTCAATCTGGGCGTAGTTACGCTCGGCAGAAGTTAACGAGCGTGACGCAAAAGCTATCGGCCTCTCTAAACCATCAAGGAATTTATGTGACAGTACTGCCCCATTGCCATAGGGAGACGCATCACACGCCAGTCTGATCGGCAGTGCTGGGTTGTAGTGAGCCAATACTTCTCTTGAAGTGATTCAGTCCTTACTCTTCTGAAAGGCCCGCTTACAGTCATTGCTCCATTTCCATGCTACTCCCGTTCGTAGCAGGGCGTTCAGTGGGTGCAGGATTGTCGACAAATTTGGCAAAAACTTATGGTAGTAATTCACCAATCCGAGGAATGACCTCAGTTGCGACACATTTTCAGGCGCTGGGGCCTTAACAACCGCTTCAATTTTGTCAGGGGACTGAAAAAACCCCTCTTCATCAATCACATGGCCACAATACGATATCTGTTGATAAAAAACTCGCACTTGGGGCGGTTGGCTCGTAGCCTATGTTCCCGTAGTCTAGTGAGCACCTGTTCTAGGTTGTTAAGGTGTTCACTGTCATCTTCACCTGTCACAAGGATGTCGTCCAAGTAACACTGAGTCCCCGGAATCCCTTGCAGGACTTGTTCCATCGCTTTTTGCCATATCGCCGGAGCCGATGCTACTCCGAATACCAATCGATGATACTGGTAAAGACCTTTGTGAGTGTTTATCGTGAGATACTTCCTAGAGGATTCTTCAACCTCCATCTGCAAATATGCTTGTGCTAGGTCAATTTTTGTAAAACGCTTCCCTCCAGACCATGAGGCGAAGATGTCTTCTATCCTTGGAAGAGGATATTGTACTGTGTGAAGGACTGGGTTCACCGTCACCTTGAAATCCCCACAGATGCAAACCTTCCTTGGCTCCTGAGACTTATTGCTTAACGTTTTCTTCATGACAGGAACGATGGGTGTCGCCCACTCGCTCCAGTCGACCTTAGACAACACGCCTGCCTTCTCCAGATTCTCCAGCTCTGCCTCGACGGCTGGGCGAATTGCATATGGTACCAGTCTTGCTTTGAAAAACTTGGGAATTGCATTCTCTTCTATTTTTATCGAGGCGGTTACGCCTTTAAGAGTGCCCAGTTCTTGTTGAAATACCTCTTTGGCGTTAGCTAAGATTGTTGGCAAACGTCCAGGAGTGACGTCTTCATCTTTTTTACCGTCCACCGTCATTGCATGAATGGAGTGCCAATCTAAGCTTATCTTCCTGATCCATTCACGTCCCAATAACGGTGGTCCACCATTTTGCAGTATGTAGAGATACAATTTCCGTATTTTCTTGCCGTTGTATTCGACAGGCACCCTTATTTTTCCTCTGGGGTATACTTTTTGCCCCGTACACATTGTCAAGATGATGGATGTCTCTCTCAAGGGTATGTGTGAGAATAGCCACTTGTAGTCTCGTCGATTCATGACGGTTAGCGCTGATCCTGTATCCAATTCCATTTTAACTTGGGACCCTGCTATCGTGAGGGTGACCCAAATGGTTCGGTGATCCTCTTTTGCGATTACATTGTAAAGTTTGAGACAGCTTAGTCTCCTGCTCCCGGATTCACTATCGCTCATCTGGTCTTCGGAACTACTGTCCATCATCTTTTGTACTTTCTTGTACGGTTCCTTAGTAGCCTTTTTGTTGTCGCTGGTCTTCTTCCCAGACCTGCAAACTCGTGCAATGTGTCCCATCTTTCCGCATTGCCTGCATATTTTGTCCTTGTACCAGCAGTCCTTCTGGGCATGGTTAGTTCTGCCGCAGCGATAACATTTTGCAAATCCCCGTGTCATTTCGTGGGTGCCGTATTCCTGTGGCTTTTGTTGAATTCCCGCAGCTCCCCTGGCTGCTGCTTCGTACGATACTGCCACGCTGAAAGCCTTATCTAGCGTCAGCTCTTTCTCTGAGAGTAACTTCTTCTGTGTTCCTTCGCTCAGGAGTCCACAGACAAATTTGTCCCGTAGTGTATCTGCCAGTCCTGCTCCGAACTGGCAGTGCTTTGATAGCTTGCGTAGTTCCGTGAGGTACTCAGCATTGCTCTCATCTTTATGCTGAGTTCTCCTGTGGAATTTAAATCTTTCGGCTATCAACAGCGGTGCAGGGTTTAGGTGTTCCTGTAGGACAGCAACAATTTCGTTAAAACACTTCGCCTTCGGTTTGGCTGGAGTAATCAGGTCCCCCAATAGGCCGTACGTTCTAGCGCCCATTAAGTTTAGCAATACCGATGCCTTTTTCTCATCGGCTATTTCGTTTGCCTCGCAATATACCTTGACTCTTTCCACATACGTGGTCCAGTCCTCTATTGTATTATCAAAGGCAGTGATACAGCCAGTCTTCGGCATCTTGAAAATCTAAAATGACGCCTCCCGCGCTTTGCCTTCTTCCCCGATTTAACAAAATGGCGCCTCCCGCGCTTTGCCTTCTTCCCCGCTGATTAAGATGGCGCCTCCCGCACTTTTGCCTTCTTCCCCGCTGTTGCTAGCGATGCTTTCCGTGGTTTCCGTTGCAACCTGCAGCTCCTCGCGGTTTCCTGCGCGTTTAATATTTCTTTTTTTTATTATTTTCCCGTCGTGGAACAACCCTGTGGGACTCTTGCCTCCCTCTTCTCGGGTCTATACGCAGCCCGGCTTCGTAGCACCGGCCGCGCCCTGTGTGCTCCACCCTCTCGCTCTCCTCTTCCCGACAACGCTGCTCGGCCCCGTTGCAAGCCACCCGCTCGAGTTCACGACCGCCGCAGCCCAGGAAGGATCAGTGTACTACGTGCCACCAGCCCGATTAGCTGAAGCACCGTCGACAGGAACCAGGCCCCGTTTTCGACAGCTTCTCCAGCAATCTTCAACTCCGCTAACACAGGGGTGGATGCCCACGGTCGACGCCCGTTTCTACTGCTTCTTTCTTCCTTCTGGCCTCGACCTCTGCTCACTTCACTGCAGGAATGGATCCCAGGAGGTGGTGCAGACTGTAGGTAAGTTCGTATCTGCTCGTCGCCAGTATTATGTCCGTGTATGATTGAGACATGGACAGCAGGAGTTGAACAAAACAAGTCTTTTCTGAAAGGATTCAATCGGGAAACTGAAACTACAGAGGCTTACTAGCGCCTTTTATACAGGGGTGGTCACTGCTGGTACTGCAGTCTGAGACCAGTTATTCTCTTAAAGGTACATACACAACACTAACCCGGTCAGGAAAGGTGAGTACAATTGCACATTCACCTACATCCTGCTGTGTTCATCACCCCACCCCCTCACTCTGCCTTGTCACATCACTCCTCACTCCCACTTATCTTACAAGTGCACCCATCCTTCCCTTTCTATGCACTTCCTCACATTCCCATCTATCCATCCCCCATTGCCACTCACCCTCATCCTTGTGCAATTTCATGCCTCTCCCTGAAAGTCACCCTCACCAAATGCACTGCATCCATCGGCTGAACACAAGCCATTACAGTCACTCATAGACAGCAGTGGAGAGTTCGTGTCGGAGGGTGCAGCCCTCTCCAAGCTGGACACAGATGCTGTATCTGGGGTCCGTCGATGAAAAAGATAATCGCTGAGCAACCGCAGAGAATGTGCGATGTACTAACAGGTCTTCCAAGCTCAGTGACCATGATTGCAGAGAGAATAGAGGAGTCCGCACCAGTATGGGTGGGTTGATGTCGCAGGGCATTGTGATGATGTCTTCTTGCATGGAGAAAGCGGCCAACTTCATGGAGCATCAAACGCAGCTATCAGCTTAGTCCATGCAGCCTTGACCATTGTCGTGCAGACTCTGGTTGCCAATGTGTCTACTGCCTTAAATAGGATGGCAGATACCTTAGCCTTGGCTTTACAGTGCCTCACTGATCTGCAGCTCAGTGCTCTCCAGCACAGTGGCAGCAGTGAACTGCGGCTGGCCATGAAAGGGATGATGGCGAAATGAGACATCACCTTGCTCCTCCCCATCTTCCTCCTCCTCCTCCTCCTCCTCCACAGAATCATCCAAGGAGGATCTGAGCTCTGCACCTTGTTCTTTCTGCAGGTCCAAACCTCAGCTGAAGTGCTCCTCCAGATCTGTCTAGGCACCTGAAGTGCATCTTCAGCATGCTGATGGCTCATTCGCTCACACATCTGGTGGTGATATGGCATTCATTGTAGCACTGTTGGGCTTCATTGGTCGCATTTCTGATGGGTGTCATCAGCCAAGTTTGAAGCGGGTATATCTTGTCTCCTAGCAGCCACCCCTTAAGTGAGCTTGCAGGTCCGAAGATGTCAGGGTGCTCGGACTGCCGCATGATGAAAGCATCATGGCAGCTCCCTGGGAATCTGGCGCACACCTGCAGAACTATCTTTATGTGGTTGTACACCAGCTGCACATTGATGGAGTGGAAGCCCTTGCGGTTCACAAATTCTCCTGGTTAATCCGGGGGTGCCCAGATTGCCGCATGTGTGCATTCGATGATGCCCTACACCTGTGGGAAACCTGCCAGAGATGCAAACCCGAGTGCCCGGTCATTCTGACTGATGTCTTTGCAGGTGACGTTCACATAATTGCCGGCCCTGGCAAACAAGCCATCAGTCACCTGTCTTATGCATGTATGGGCAGCCGACTGGGAGATCCTGGATATGTCTCTGGCAGAGCCCTGGAAGGATCCAGAGGCTAACAAGTTGAGGGCGGTGGTGACTTTGACAGTCACTGGTAAAACGCGGCCACCAGGTCTAGCATGTCTTCTTCTAGGAGGCTACAGATATCTGCCACCACCTGATGCAACAATCTGAGCCTCCTGAAGCACTGCTGTTCCAACATATCAAGGAAACTCAGCCTCTGCCGTGTACACACGGTCATGGGCAGTACCTCCTGCGAGTGGTACCTCTCTGCTCACCTCTCTGCTGCTCACCTCTCTGCTGCTCCCCTCTCTGATGCTCACCTCTCCGATGCTCACCTCTCTGCTGCTCCCCTCTCTGATGCTCCCCTCTCTGCTGCTCCCCTCTCTGATGCTCACCTCTCCGATGCTCACCTCTCTGATGCTCACCTCTCCGATGCTCCCCTCTCTGACGATCCCCTCTCTGACGCTCACCTCTCTGATGCTCACCTCTCTGATGCTCACCTCTCTGATGCTCCCCTCTCTGATGCTCCCCTCTCTGCTGCTCCCCTCTCTGATGCTCACCTCTCCGATGCTCACCTCTCTGATGCTCACCTCTCCGATGCTTCCCTCTCTGACGATCCCCTCTCTGACGCTCACCTCTCTGATGCTCACCTCTCTGATGCTCACCTCTCTGCTGCTCCCCTCTCTGATGCTCCCCTCTCTGATGCTCCCATCTCTGATGCTCCCCTCTCTGCTGCTCACCCCACTGATGCTCCCCTCTCTGATGCTCCCCTCTCTGATGCTCCCCTCTCTGATGCTCACCTCTCCGATGCTCCCCTCTCTGATGCTCCCCTCTCTGACGCTCACCTCTCTGACGCTCACCTCTCTGATGCTCACCTCTCTGATGCTCCCCTCTCTGACGCTCACCTCTCTGATGCTCACCTCTCTGATGCTCACCTCTCTGACGCTCCCCTCTCTGATGCTCACCTCTCCGATGCTCACCTCTCTGATGCTCCCCTCTCTGATGCTCACCTCTCTGATGCTCACCTCTCTGATGCTCCCCTCTCTGATGCTCCCCTCTCTGATGCTCACCTCTCTGATGCTCACCTCTCTGATGCTCACCTCTCTGATGCTCCCCTCTCTGATGCTCCCCTCTCTGATGCTCCCCTCTCTGATGCTCCTCTCTCTGATGCTCCCCTCTCTGACGCTCACCTCTCTGATGCTCACCTCTCTGACGCTCACCTCTCTGATGCTCCCCTCTCTGATGCTCTCCTCTCTGATGCTCACCTCTCTGATGCTCCCCTCTCTGATGCTCACCTCTCTGATGCTCCCCTCTCTGATGCTCCCCTCTCTGATGCTCACCTCTCTGATGCTCACCTCTCTGATGCTCCCCTCTCTGCTGCTCCCCTCTCTGATGCTCCCCTCTCTGCTGCTCCCCTCTCTGTTCCCCTCTCTGCTGCTCCCCTCTCTGCTACCCTCTCTGACACTCACCTCTCTGACGCTCACCTCTCTGACGCTCACCTCTCTGACGCTCACCTCTCTGATGCTCACCTCTCTGATGCTCCCCTCTCTGATGCTCCCCTCTCTGATGCTCACCTCTCTGATGCTCACCTCTCTGATGCTCCCCTCTCTGATGCTCACCTCTCTGATGCTCCACTCTCTGCTGCTCCCCTCTCTGCTGCTCACCCCTCTGATGCTCACCTCTCTGACGCTCACCTCTCTGACGCTCACCTCTCTGACGCTCCCCTCTCTGATATCCAGCTGCAGGTCTCTGAACAGATGGCTGCTGCTGCTGGTGTTGGTCATGTTGCTCCTCGTCCAAGGTCCAGTCTAAGGCAGCCAAGGTGCCTCCCATCCTGATGTGTTTCAGAAAACTTCCAAAGTGTAGATAGTAAACTCTCAGCAAAAGTAGTCTGAACAAGCACTGTGCCATGCTCCTGGATTCAGTGTAGGAAGATGTTTATGACCTAAGCAGGTCAGGAAACGTGAGTGCTGTGGCACATTTACCTACATCTTGATGTGCGCATCACCCCAGCCCCTCACACTGCCTTCTCAAGTCTACTCCATCACATCACACCTCACACCCACTTACTTTGCAGGTGCACCCATCCCTCTCTATCTATGCACTTCCTCACATTCCCACCTATCCATCCACCATTCCCACTCACCATCATCCTTATGCAATTTCATGCCTCTCCCTCAAAGACACCTTCAACAAATGCACTCCATCCATTGGCTGAACACATGCCATTACTCTCACTCCTAGGCCTGTTCTTTCCCTCCTTGCAGGCGAAGGGAGCACAGAACACCAGGGAGAGCGAGAGAACCAGAGGCGAGAATCCACAGATTTCCCAATTGACAACTGCAGAGGAAAAGGCGCTGCAAATCAGCGGGATTTTGGCGTCCCTGGCCGTCGGAGATGGGGAGGCAGGAAGCTTCCAGCTTCATACGGCACTCAGTCATGTTGACTTGGTTTCAACAGCGAGTGAAATATGATCATCTTCATAATGATAACTTGCAACATTCTTGCCTTGCCAGTATTAATCCAGGTCTTTTATCTCCAATAGGGCCTTCACTTGTGCAGCAGGAGTTGGTGGAGGTCGCCAATGACGACTCCTCAGAAGACCTGAGTCCTTCTGAGGGTGCACAGTCACAGAACTCATGCAGACTATGCACCAGCTCAGATACTCACACTTCGGTGGGACCAGTAAGGCAGATAGTTGGGTTATCACCTGGTGACTCACACTTCACAAGTGACCAAGAGCAGATGGTAGTGGTGGGGAGAGCAGTGGAGAGTCCGTGCGGGACACAGATGCTGTACTCCGAAGGCCGTTGATGAAAAGGAGAATCCTTGAGCGGCAACAGATAATGTGCAATGCACTGGCAGGCCTTCCAATCCCACTCACCATGATTGCAAAGAGTATTGAGGAGTCCGCCTCACACATGAGTGGGTTGATATCGCAGGCCAATGAGATGATGTGTTCTTCAATGAATAGAGCGGCCAGCGCTGTGGAACATCAAATGCTCCAATCAAATGCTCCAATCAAATGAGTCTATGCACGCCTTGACTACCGTTGTGCAGACTCTGGATGCCAACATGTCTGTCACCTTAAATAGGATGACAGCTACCTTAGCCTTGGCCTTACAGCGCCACACTGTGCTCTCCAACAGAGTGGTAGCAGTGAAGTGCAGCTGGGCCATTAGAGGGATGATGGCGAAAAAGGACATGGAAGTGGGGACTCCACTCAAAGCGCTTCCACAACTCATCTCACCCACTGCCCCCACTCGCAATCTGTAGCCTCGTCTCCCAATGGCCGAGTCTGCCCCTACACAGGTGCAGGTGGAACAGTCTTTGGTGGAACCCTCACGGGCTCCAAAACTTAGAGGACGTCGGCCAAGAGTACCTGAGCAGTCAGAGCGGGAATCTGAGCAGCTGGCCTCTACCCCTGCTGAAGCCACAGTGGCTGCAACACGTAGGAGTAGCAAGAAAAGGAAGAGTAAGGCTTTGTAGTTGCTCAAGGGCATGTACATGGGTGTCTTTGAAAATGTGTTGATACGTTTCTGCTGTTTATTTAGCTTGCATAAATGTTATTGTTGTTCACCACTTTCCGGTCTTGTCCATTCTTGGGTGCTGGGTGTTAAGTGGCCTTTTAACTTGTTTGATGATGAATGGGAAGACTTGAATTGATGGGGACTAATGGGGGATGATCAAGGCGTGGTTGGCTGGTTGCAGGACTGCTTTGTCAGTGGCATGGGGGGTGGGTGGGTGCAGGAAGAGTGCCCATTGCATTTTCTTGTGAAATGGGTCCACTGGTGCACCTAAGTGAACCTTGCATTAGTAAGGGCATCCCTGGCATCCCGGGCAGCAATGTGAGCAGCTCGGGGTGCATTGCTCTCATCACCCTCCTCCTCTTCTTCTTCCTCCTCCCCCTCCAAATTGTTCAAGGCGGATCTGAGCTGTTTGCCTCATTCATCCTACATGTCCAAACCTCATTGTTGCACAATGTTGTGCAGAGCACAGCAAACCACAACCATTCTGGAGACCCTGGCTGGTGCCTATTGAAGAGCGCCTCGAGATCTGTCTAGGTATCTGAAGCACATCTTCAGCATGCTGATGGCCTGTTCAATCACACGTCTGGTGGTGATATGGCATTCACTGTAGCGCTGTTGTGCTTCAATGGTCAGGTTTCTGATGGGTGTCATCAGCCAAGTTTTAAGTGAGTATCCCTTGTCATCTAGCAGCCACCCGTTAGGTCTGCTTACAGATCCAAATACATCAGGGTGCGTGGACTGCAGAAGAACCAAAGCATCATGGCAGCTCCCCGGGAATCTTACACACACCTGCATAAAGATCTTGTTGTGGTTGCACATTGATGAAGTGGTAGGGCTTGCGTTTGACGAATACTCCTGGTTGTTCTGGGGATGGCTGGATTGCCACGTGTGTGCAATCGATGACGCCCTGCACTTGTGGGAAGCCAGCCAGAGCCGCAAACCTGAGCACCTGCTCATGCTGACTGCTATCATCGCAGATAGAGTTGACATAATTGCTGGCCCTGGCAAACAAGCCTTATGCATTTGTGGGCTGTTGAATAGGAGATCCTGGATATGTCGCCGGCAGAGCCCTGGAAGGATCTGGAAGCTAACAAGTTGAGGGTGGTGATGACATTGACAGCCACTGGTAACGCCCGATCCGATGTTAAACTCAAAAGTCTATGTAAATACCGCTCCAGTTAAGTGATTTGCATATGTTAATTGACAACCGGCCTCTCCCGAGTTGGTTGCGCGCACGCAGCCTAACACATTGCAGTGAAACTCGGAAGTTGGCGGGTTGGGGTCGGCTTCACGACGTGCTGTCAATTTTCCCGATTTTGATCCACACCCGCTCCCAAACTCACCGTGCTCTACCGTGCTAAAGTTCACCTCTTTCAGGATTTGTTTTGGATTATTTTGCCACAATTTGGATTTAGAAAAGAATTACTGATAATGCTAGGTTTTTTTATTAAGTATTGAGGATTGCAAATTTTTCAACAAAAAACATCTGAGCAAAAAGTGGTTAATATACTAATTGAAAGTTGTTCTCTCCAGAGAGGAAGCACTGATTTAAACTTGGGGCATGAGTGTGGTGTGGGGTGGGGCGGGGTGTGAGTGGGGCAAATAGTTTTTACACCCGGCCCTCGTCACCGTATTCCAGGACTGACTGCTGCTCGAACCCAGTGGGAATGACGAGAAGGCTGGTGGGTGGAAGTGGGATTGCAGCCAGGCACCTGAGCGAACAATCTCCAGTGTTAAGGTAAGCCATTGGGATGGTGTTGGGAGGCGATTGCGGTCAGGGGAATGGGGGCATCCTGCAGTGGGAGTGGGGAATGGGGGAATCCCATAGCGGGGGTGGGGAATGGGGGAATCCCACAGTGGGGGTGGGGAATGGGGGAATCCCACAGCGGGGGTGGGGAATGGGGGAATCCCACAGCGGGGGTGGGGAATGGGGGAATCCCACAGTGAGTGTGAGGAATGGGGGAATCCCACAGTGAGTGTGGGGAATGGGGGAATCCCACAGTGGGGGTGGGGAATGGGGGAATCCCACAGCGGGGGTGGGGAATGGGGGAACCCCATAGCGGGGGTGGGGAATGGGGGAATCCCACAGCGGGGGTGGGGAATGGGGGAATCCCACAGTGAGTGTGAGGAATGGGGGAATCCCACAGTGGGGGTGGGGAATGGGGGAATCCCACAGTGAGTGTGAGGAATGGGGGAATCCCACAGCGGGGGTGGGGAATGGGGGAATCCCACAGTGAGTGTGGGGAATGGGGGAATCCCGCAGTGAGTGTGGGGAATGGGGGAATCCCACAGTGGGGGTGGGGAATGGGGGAATCCCACAGCGGGGGTGGGGAATGGGGGAATCCCACAGCGGGGGTGGGGAATGGGGGAATCCCATAGCGGGGGTGGGGAATGGGGGAATCCCGCAGCGGGGGTGGGGAATGGGGGAATCCCACAGCGGGGGTGGGGAATGGGGGAATCCCACAGCGGGGGTGGGGAATGGGGGAATCCCACAGCGGGGGTGGGGAATGGGGGAATCCCACAGCGGGGGTGGGGAATGGGGGAATCCCACAGCGGGGGTGGGGAATGGGGGAATCCCACAGTGAGTGTGAGGAATGGGGGAATCCCGCAGCGGGGGTGGGGAATGGGGGAATCCCACAGCGGGGGTGGGGAATGGGGGAATCCCACAGCGGGGGTGGGGAATGGGGGAATCCCGCAGCGGGGGTGGGGAATGGGGGAATCCCACAGCGAGGGGTGGGGAATGGGGGAATCCCACAGCGGGGGTGGGGAATGGGGGAATCCCACAGCGGGGGTGGGGAATGGGGGAATCCCACAGCGGGGGTGGGGAATGGGGGAATCCCACAGCGGGGGTGGGGAATGGGGGAATCCCACAGCGGGGGTGGGGAATGGGGGAATCCCACAGCGGGGGTGGGGAATGGGGGAATCCCACAGCGGGGGTGGGGAATGGGGGAATCCCGCAGCGGGGGTGGGGAATGGGGGAATCCCACAGCGGGGGTGGGGAATGGGGGAATCCCACAGCGGGGGTGGGGAATGGGGGAATCCCACAGCGGGGGTGGGGAATGGGGGAATCCCACAGCGGGGGTGGGGAATGGGGGAATCCCACAGCGGGGGTGGGGAATGGGGGAATCCCACAGCGGGGGTGGGGAATGGGGGAATCCCGCAGTGAGTGTGGGGAATGGGGGAATCCCACAGCGGGGGTGGGGAATGGGGGAATCCCACAGCGGGGGTGGGGAATGGGGGAATCCCACAGCGGGGGTGGGGAATGGGGGAATCCCACAGCGGGGGTGGGGAATGGGGGAATCCCGCAGTGAGTGTGGGGAATGGGGGAATCCCACAGCGGGGGTGGGGAATGGGGGAATCCCACAGCGGGGGTGGGGAATGGGGGAATCCCGCAGTGAGTGTGGGGAATGGGGGAATCCCACAGCGGGGGTGGGGAATGGGGGAATCCCACAGCGGGGGTGGGGAATGGGGGAATCCCACAGCGGGGGTGGGGAATGGGGGAATCCCACAGCGGGGGTGGGGAATGGGGGAATCCCACAGTGAGTGTGGGGAATGGGGGAATCCCACAGCGGGGGTGGGGAATGGGGGAATCCCACAGTGAGTGTGGGGAATGGGGGAATCCCACAGTGAGTGTGGGGAATGGGGGAATCCCACAGCGGGGGTGGGGAAATGGGGGAATCCCGCAGTGAGTGTGAGGAATGGGGGAATCCCACAGTGAGTGTGAGGAATGGGGGAATCCCGCAGTGAGTGTGAGGAATGGGGGAATCCCACAGCGGGGGTGGGGAATGGGGGAATCCCACAGCGGGGGTGGGGAATGGGGGAATCCCACAGCGGGGGTGGGGAATGGGGGAATCCCACAGCGGGGGTGGGGAATGGGGGAATCCCACAGTGAGTGTGGGGAATGGGGGAATCCCACAGTGAGTGTGGGGAATGGGGGAATCCCACAGTGAGTGTGAGGAATGGGGGAATCCCACAGTGAGTGTGGGGAATGGGGGAATCCCACAGTGAGTGTGGGGAATGGGGGAATCCCACAGCGGGGGTGGGGAATGGGGGAATCCCGCAGCGGGGGTGGGGAATGGGGGAATCCCACAGCGGGGGTGGGGAATGGGGGAATCCCACAGTGAGTGTGGGGAATGGGGGAATCCCACAGCGGGGGTGGGGAATGGGGGAATCCCACAGCGGGGGTGGGGAATGGGGGAATCCCGCAGTGAGTGTGGGGAATGGGGGAATCCCACAGCGGGGGTGGGGAATGGGGGAATCCCACAGCGGGGGTGGGGAATGGGGGAATCCCACAGCGGGGGTGGGGAATGGGGGAATCCCACAGCGGGGGTGGGGAATGGGGGAATCCCACAGCGGGGGTGGGGAATGGGGGAATCCCACAGTGAGTGTGAGGAATGGGGGAATCCCACAGTGGGGGTGGGGAATGGGGGAATCCCACAGTGAGTGTGAGGAATGGGGGAATCCCACAGTGAGTGTGGGGAATGGGGGAATCCCGCAGTGGGGGTGGGGAATGGGGGAACCCCACAGTGAGTGTGGGGAATGGGGGAATCCCACAGTGAGTGTGGGGAATGGGG
The DNA here is from genome assembly GCF_052327205.1 of Somniosus microcephalus. Classification (NCBI taxonomy): domain Eukaryota; kingdom Metazoa; phylum Chordata; class Chondrichthyes; order Squaliformes; family Somniosidae; genus Somniosus; species Somniosus microcephalus. Next base: position 19,445,405 of record NC_141001.1, read on the forward strand.
GAATCCCACAGTGAGTGTGGGGAATGGGGGAATCCCACAGTGGGGGTGGGGAATGGGGGAATCCCACAGTGGGGGTGGGGAATGGGGGAATCCTGCAGCGGGGGTGGGGAATGGGGGAATCCTGCAGCGGGGGTGGGGAATGGGGGAATCCCACAGTGAGTGTGGGGAATGGGGGAATCCCACAGTGAGTGTGGGGAATGGGGGAATCCCACAGCGGGGGTGGGGAATGGGGGAACCCCACAGCGGGGGTGGGGAATGGGGGAACCCCACAGCGGGGGTGGGGAATGGGGGAATCCCACAGTGAGTGTGAGGAATGGGGGAATCCCACAGCGGGGGTGGGGAATGGGGGAATCCCACAGTGAGTGTGGGGAATGGGGGAATCCCACAGCGGGGGTGGGGAATGGGGGAATCCCACAGTGAGTGTGGGGAATGGGGGAATCCCACAGCGGGGGTGGGGAATGGGGGAATCCCACAGCGGGGGTGGGGAATGGGGGAATCCCACAGTGAGTGTGGGGAATGGGGGAATCCCACAGCGGGGGTGGGGAATGGGGGAATCCCACAGCGGGGGTGGGGAATGGGGGAATCCCACAGCGGGGGTGGGGAATGGGGGAATCCCGCAGTGAGTGTGAGGAATGGGGGAATCCCTCAGCGGGGGTGGGGAATGGGGGAATCACGCAGTGAGTGTGAGGAATGGGGGAATCCCTCAGCGGGGGTGGGGAATGGGGGAATCCCGCAGCGAGGGTGAGGAATGGGGGAATCCCACAGCGGGGGTGGGGAATGGGGGAATCCCGCAGTGAGTGTGAGGAATGGGGGAATCCCTCAGCGGGGGTGGGGAATGGGGGAATCCCGCAGTGAGTGTGAGGAATGGGGGAATCCCTCAGCGGGGGTGGGGAATGGGGGAATCCCACAGCGGGGGTGGGGAATGGGGGAATCCCACAGCGGGGGTGGGGAATGGGGGAATCCCACAGCGGGGGTGGGGAATGGGGGAATCCCGCAGCGAGGGTGAGGAATGGGGGAATCCCACAGCGGGAGTGGGGAATGGGGGAATCCCACAGCGGGAGTGGGGAATGGGGGAATCCCGCAGTGAGTGTGAGGAATGGGGGAATCCCACAGCGGGGGTGGGGAATGGGGGAATCCCACAGCGGGGGTGGGGAATGGGGGAATCCCACAGCGGGGGTGGGGAATGGGGGAATCCCACAGCGGGGGTGGGGAATCCCACAGCGGGGGTGGGGAATGGGGGAATCCCACAGTGAGTGTGGGGAATGGGGGAATCCCACAGCGGGGGTGGGGAATGGGGGAATCCCGCAGCGGGGGTGGGGAATGGGGGAATCCCACAGCGGGGGTGGGGAATGGGGGAATCCCACAGTGAGTGTGAGGAATGGGGGAATCCCACAGTGAGTGTGAGGAATGGGGGAATCCCACAGCGGGGGTGAGGAATGGGGGAATCCCACAGCGGGGGTGGGGAATGGGGGAATCCCACAGCGGGGGTGGGGAATGGGGGAATCCCACAGTGAGTGTGGGGAATGGGGGAATCCCACAGTGAGTGTGGGGAATGGGGGAATCCCGCAGCGGGGGTGGGGAATGGGGGAATCCCACAGTGAGTGTGGGGAATGGGGGAATCCCGCAGCGGGGGTGGGGAATGGGGGAATCCCACAGCGAGGGGTGGGGAATGGGGGAATCCCACAGCGGGGGTGGGGAATGGGGGAATCCCGCAGCGGGGGTGGGGAATGGGGGAATCCCACAGCGGGGGTGGGGAATGGGGGAATCCCACAGTGAGTGTGGGGAATGGGGGAATCCCGCAGCGGGGGTGGGGAATGGGGGAACCCCACAGCGGGGGTGGGGAATGGGGGAATCCCACAGCGGGGGTGGGGAATGGGGGAATCCCACAGCGGGGGTGGGGAATGGGGGAATCCCACAGTGAGTGTGGGGAATGGGGGAATCCCACAGTGAGTGTGAGGAATGGGGGAATCCCACAGCGGGGGTGGGGAATGGGGGAATCCCATAGCGGGGGTGGGGAATGGGGGAATCCCGCAGCGGGGGTGGGGAATGGGGGAATCCCACAGCGGGGGTGGGGAATGGGGGAATCCCACAGTGAGTGTGGGGAATGGGGGAATCCCACAGCGGGGGTGGGGAATGGGGGAATCCCACAGCGGGGGTGGGGAATGGGGGAATCCCACAGTGAGTGTGGGGAATGGGGGAATCCCACAGCGGGGGTGGGGAATGGGGGAATCCCACAGCGGGGGTGGGGAATGGGGGAATCCCGCAGCGGGGGTGGGGAATGGGGGAATCCCACAGCGGGGGTGGGGAATGGGGGAATCCCGCAGTGAGTGTGGGGAATGGGGGAATCCTGCAGCGGGGGTGGGGAATGGGGGAATCCCACAGTGAGTGTGAGGAATGGGGGAATCCACAGCGGGGGTGGGGAATGGGGGAATCCCACAGCGGGGGTGGGGAATGGGGGAATCCGCAGTGAGTGTGAGGAATGGGGGAATCCCACAGCGGGGGTGGGGAATGGGGGAATCCACAGCGGGGGTGGGGAATGGGGGAATCCCGCAGTGAGTGTGAGGAATGGGGGAATCCCGCAGTGAGTGTGGGGAATGGGGGAATCCCACAGTGGGAGTGGGGAATGGAGGAATCCCACAGCGGGGGTGGGGAATGGGGGAATCCCGCAGTGGGAGTGGGGAATGGAGGAATCCCACAGCGGGGGTGGGGAATGGGGGAATCCCGCAGTGGGAGTGGGGAATGGGGGAATCCCACAGTGAGTGTGGGGAATGGGGGAATCCCACAGTGGGGGTGGGGAATGGGGGAATCCCACAGCGGGGGTGGGGAATGGGGGAATCCCACAGCGGGGGTGGGGAATGGGGGAATCCCACAGCGGGGGTGGGGAATGGGGGAATCCCACAGCGGGGGTGGGGAATGGGGGAATCCCACAGCGGGGGTGGGGAATGGGGGAATCCCGCAGCGGGGGTGGGGAATGGGGGAATCCCACAGTGAGTGTGAGGAATGGGGGAATCCCACAGTGGGGGTGGGGAATGGGGGAATCCCACAGCGGGGGTGGGGAATGGGGGAATCCCACAGCGGGGGTGGGGAATGGGGGAATCCCACAGCGGGGGTGGGGAATGGGGGAATCCCACAGCGGGGGTGGGGAATGGGGGAATCCCACAGTGAGTGTGAGGAATGGGGGAATCCCACAGCGGGGGTGGGGAATGGGGGAATCCCACAGCGGGGGTGGGGAATGGGGGAATCCCGCAGTGAGTGTGAGGAATGGGGGAATCCCGCAGCGGGGGTGGGGAATGGGGGAATCCCACAGCGAGGGTGGGGAATGGGGGAATCCCACAGCGGGGGTGGGGAATGGGGGAATCCCACAGCGGGGGTGGGGAATGGGGGAATCCCACAGTGAGTGTGGGGAATGGGGGAATCCCGCAGCGGGGGTGGGGAATGGGGGAATCCCGCAGCGGGGGTGGGGAATGGGGGAACCCCACAGCGGTGGTGGGGAATGGGGGAACCCCACAGCGGGGGTGGGGAATGGGGGAATCCTGCAGCGGGGGTGGGGAATGGGGGAATCCCGCAGCGGGGGTGGGGAATGGGGGAATCCCACAGCGGGGGTGGGGAATGGGGGAATCCCACAGCGGGGGTGGGGAATGGGGGAATCCCACAGCGGGGGTGGGGAATGGGGGAATCCCACAGCGGGGGGTGGGGAATGGGGGAATGCCGCAGCGGGGGTGGGGAATGGGGGAATCCCGCAGCGGGGGTGGGGAATGGGGGAACCCCACAGCGGGGGTGGGGAATGGGGGAATCCCGCAGCGGGGGTGGGGAATGGGGGAATCCCGCAGCGGGGGTGGGGAATGGGGGAATCCCGCAGCGGGGGTGGGGAATGGGGGAACCCCACAGCGGGGGTGGCCCCAGGTGGGGCCTGAAGAGCACTCCTGCTCCTCCTGGGCCTATAAGGAACCCATTAAAACATTTTAAAGCTCTTACTTCTGGCCCGGGATCCATCTTCCGCTACCTTTCCCCATGTATTCAGCACTCAGCAAGAGTCGTGTGATCCGTGGTCAAAACTAATACAGGTTCCGAATTATTTCATTGGGCCTCAAACGCCTCCAGAAATCTGAGCGTTAAAATAGTGGTCAACAAGCGTGCAGCACCAATGGGGAGGTAATTCCTTGGCCCCTATTTTAACCCTCCACTGCCCCTTACTCATCAGACGCCCTGTGGGAGGGGCGGGGGGGGGTCATAATTTGTGCTTAAACAACAAAATGACTTGTTAGCTTATCTGGATAATTTGAAAACACCTCTCACCGATCGTGTTAAAAAACCCTCAGAACTCTGTAGGTCAGTGATAGAGGGAATAGAAGAGAGAAAGGCTTTTTTGACAGACAAAGCTACACGAGTAGTTACTATTGTTAAAGGGCAAGCTGCAAGTGTCAGATCCTTGAAAATCAGGAATATCAACCCTGAAATTACTCAAGAGTTACAAGGAAGTATTTGGATATGGCCTTGCCAGTGATTGACAGTCTCTGGGAGCAGAGAGGCCACAGGAGATGGCAAGTAGCTGTTAATATGGGTAGAAGCATTTATGTGGATGGAGAGGTTGAGGAAGGACAGCAGGGCAGTGAATTTAAAGTATGAAGGAATAAGAAATACAGTATACCTTTTGAGAAAAATGCACCATTCTATAAAATAATTCTGACTTTATTAAAACATAACAAACTGGGCTTGAAAATCTAAAAACCTAACAATGGAGAAGCTGTAAACAGCATACAAGCTTTTGAGATAAGATAAGTTGTTGACACTGAATCAATAGCCTTATTGAAGCAGGAGGTTGGAGGTTCCTGAAAGTCTGAAGTTTTGGAAAGAACACAATAGTATACCCTGTTAAGGTGTTATAATTACACTTTGTAAACAAACACAGAAAATTAAGAAACGTGGGAATGGCATCAAGTGGGGGAGGCACCAGCCATCACTTTGTTTTTGTGTTGAACTTGGAACACCTAGGAGACAAGAGTCTGTGTTGCAACTAGTTGAGGTAACTTAGATGACAATGGTGCACCCGGTTGAGGGGTTTTTAATTTACACGTCGTAAAAAAATACAAACAGAAGACTTTGGTAAGAATGACATCAAATAGATGCACCTGCTCCACACCATTTTTTATGATAAGCTTTGAACACCTAAGGGTAGAGACATAATTCTTAATGCTACAAGCTGATCTAACTGTAAAAATAGCAGGGGTCAACAGAAAAATGACTAGAGATAATTAGCTTACATCAGCAGAAAACTTCAAAGGATATACCACTGAGAAAGGGTATAAAAATTGAACTTTCAAATGGGAAGATAGATTCGCTTGAAGGGGCAAAGCGATTCTCGGCTTCAAAGGCAAGCTCTGTAAGTCTACAACTCTTTGTATCTTGGGGATCAAGGTATCAAAGATATTTGATTTTGGTGGCTATCCTGGAATAAGACTAAGAAATGTAAAAATGTAACGAAGTTAAGATTTGAGAATAAGGATTCTGATAATAAGATTGTAAAAGCTTTTTGTATTTGGAACTGTTAATGTTGCGATTGAATCACCTACTGTAATTACATGTCGGTTCTTTAATAAATCTATATATTTTAAGAATTGTCTCACATAGTACTTCTGTATCAAACTCACAAACTCAATCTCTGTATACTCTTTGGTGAGGAGTTGCAGAATTCTGGGGGAGCTTTCCAGACCCTCATAATATCCGGAATGTTACAGTCTAGCTAAACCTATTAAAAGTGCTATCTGGAGGACGGTAACATCTTCAGGTTGTTCCTTTCCTTTAGGGAGAGGTAGTCCGGACCTTCAGACCCAATTAAGCATCTTTAGGATTCGGCTACCTGAAACTTTAGTTGAAAGTGAACATAAGAACATAAGAACATAAGAAATAGGAGCAGGAGTAGGCCAATCGGCCCCTCGAGCCTGCTCCACCATTCAATAAGATCATGGCTGATCTGATCCTAACCTCAAATCTTCTATCACTCTCCATCCCACCCGAACCCATGTGATCTCCCGGGAGAGGCGAAAAACGTCTGGGGAATACGCCAGATCCGGGGTAGCCCTAAAGGGGCTAGGACTAGTAATTATCCCTTCAAAAGGAGAGAGGGCAAGATGAGTTGCGATGGAGTTTGAAAACACATGGATGAGGGGTCACTCAGTTCAGAGGCTTGGGGAGGAAATATGGGAAGATATCTTGGGGAGAAACTCGGGCGGCATTTTGGGTGCACAGTAAAGAATGAGGATGCTAAAGGAGAGGTGAGAGGAGTGGAACAAGGTGAAGTGCAATGGAGGAGAAGGTGCCAGAGGAGTAAGAGGCCAATGTGTGACTTGATGACACTGACCATATGACCATGATGGAAGCTTGGGCGGGCAGTTGGTGGAAGGGATCGCCAGATTGGGAGGTTTCAGGAGGAGACAAGGTATCGCTACCCATAAATCAAGTTTTAGTTAATGTCAAGATGTCAATGCAATCATCCACAGTAAGGTTGTTAATGTGGATGATTGCCACTAACACAAAGTAGTCCTACAAACAACCAAGCATCCCTTTCACAGCCTCCCATTGCTCGGCGTCAATTCATGTCTTCCTGTTCATCATCACACAACTGAAAAGGCCACAACCAAGGTGGGCAAGACAGATAAGTGGTGCATAAGAATAATATCTATGTGGTTCAAATACACAACAGAAACTTAACAATGTAACAATGCCTAACACATCTATGTACATACTCTTGTGCAACTACAAATCTTTACTCTTCCTCTTCCCAGCACTTCTATGTGGTGCAACCCCTCTGGCTTCAGCCGAGATAGAGGCAGGATGCTCAGGACTCTGCTCTGACTGTTGAGATGCTCGTGCTGAAATTCCTCTGGGTTTTGGAGCCTGTGAGGGCATCCCCAAAGAGTGCGCCGCCTGCACCTGTGCAGGGGCAGACTCGACCATGTGGGCTACAGACTGGAGGTGGAGGGAGTGGTGGGGTGGGTGCAATGGGTGAAAAGTGGAAGTGCTTTGAGCCAAGTCCCCTCTTCCATGTGCCCTTTCACCCTCATCCCTCTCATGGCCCAGCCCCACCTCCCCGCGAGCAATGTGCTGGAGGGCACTTTGCTGCAGATCAGTGGGGCACTAAAAGGCCAAGGCAAGAGTATCATTCATCCGATTTAAGATGGCACTCAAACTGTGCAAGCCATTGTTGAAGGCCTGCGTGCATTCGTGTGATTGCCGCGTTTGATGCTCCATGTAGTTGGCCACTCTATCCATGGAAGCAGAGGCCGCCGACAGCAATCCACTCGTGCTTGAGACGGGATCCTCTAATCTCTCTGTAATCATGCACAGTGTGCTTGGAACGTCTGTCAGTACATCGCACATTCTCTGCTGCTGCTCAATAAGTATCCTCTTCATCCATGGCCCCGGGGTGCAGCATCTGCATCCAGCTGAGCAGAGCTTGGAGAGTCCTGCGCCCTCCGACGTGGACTCTCCACTACTACCCCTCACTCCACCATCTGCTCTTGCTCAATTGTGCAAGTCACCATGTGAAAACCCAACTATCTCTGTAACTGGTGCCACCGAAGTGCGAGTATCGGAGCCGGTGCCTGGTCTGCAGAAGTCCGGTGACGGTTCACCCTTGGAGGGAGTGAGCTTCTCTGAGGAGTTGTCATTGTCGTGGGTGACCTCGGCCACCTCCTGATGGACACGTGAAGGCCCTGTGGGAGATAAAAGACATGAATGAGTACTGGTAAGGATGGAATGCTTGAAGTTATCATTATGCACATGATCATATTTCAGTCGCTGTTGACATCAAGTCATGTGTCTGCCTGATATTTAATTCTGTCGCCAGGTAGCTGGCAGGCCCCATCTCCGATGGTCAGGCACGTCGAGACTCCAGTGATGTCCAGCACCTCCTCCTCTGCAGCTGTCAGTTGTGAGATGGCTGGAGGGCCACCTCTGGTTCTCTGCCTCTCCCTGCTGTTCTGTGCTCTCTTCTCCTGCAAGGAGGGAAAGAGGAGAACTATGAGTGAGAGTAATGTGTTCACCCGATGGATGGAAAGGGTTTGCTGAGGGTGACTACGAGGGAGAGGGACATTGCATAAGGATGAGTGTGGGTGTCCGTGGTGGGTGGATAGATGGGGATGTGAGTAACTGCATAGGCAGAGAGGGATGGGTGCACCTGCAAGGTATGTTGGTGTGAGGAGTGATGTGCTGGACTAGGCTTGAGAAGGTAGAGTGAGGGGGTTAGGGTGATGGAGGTGAATGTGCCATTGCTCTCACCTCTCCTGCCCCGCTTGGGTCATTAAAGCACCTCTTGCATTGGATCCAGGAGTGTGGCACCACGTTCCTGCTGCTGACCTCCTGGGCAACCTCCAACCATGCCTTCTTTGTGCCAGCAGCAGGCTTCTTCCTCCAATCACTAGGGAACAGTATCTCCCTCTGTGTCCTTACAGCCCCTGGCAGCACTTCCAGGGTCAAGGGGGGAGGGAGGGGCAGCCTTTGCCTGTCTCGACTCCATTACAATAGTGCTTTGTCTCTCCATGGCAACTCCAACTGCTTCAACTTACATGTTTGGAGTGTCCATTAAATACTGCAGTTCAGAGTGCATCATGGGGGTCGTCATCACACCCGCTGATGCTAATTTGCTAATTGGACGGGAAACCCAGAAGTGAAATGATAATGAGGTGGCGGAGTTAAAAAGGCACTGACTTACTTCCGAGTTTCCCATGTGCTATCAGGCTTCACGCGCCCCCACCCACTCCCAGTGCGTCGATGAATTAACATCAAGCCCACTGTTTACAATCACCCAATATTAAAAGTAACTTTTTATCCCAAGTCCTTTCCATGGAAAATTGGTGAAAATCCAGCATTGCTGTTTGTGAGAACTTGCTGTGCGCAGATTGGCTGCTGTGTTTCCCACATTACAACAGTAACTACACTTCAAATGTACTTAATGGCTGTAAAGCGCGTTGGGAATTCCTGAGGCCATAAAAGGCGCTATATAAATGCAAGTCTTCCAAGCCTTTCTTTGAACCTCTGGGCCAATAGGTTGGAGTTAATACCTATTTTTCGTTATAGTCTGATTCTGTCGAGCTTCCAGCAACTCAGCTGATTAAACTGGTCATTCACACTACTGTGACCAGTCCCAGGTTTGGACTGCCTGTACTCGAGAATGTTTGTCTGGACAACCCTCAACAGTGCAGAATTGCACCAATTCTTTTCCAAAGTGTGAGGAAGCAGGCAAAAATCTAACCAGAGGGTGGAGGACGAAGCAGCTTGCCTGGGAATGGAGGGACGGAGAAATATAATTAAACCAGCAGCAAACTGGCCTGGAATGAGTAAATTCAATAAAAGCCCTGTGAGCTTCCGCAGCCTACAATTCCCAGTAATGCCTCTGGGTTCAGCTTGTAGTTATGTTGCAGTCATTGGTAGTTCTATTGTTCCCTCTCAGCTCGAAAGCCTCACAGTTGCAGGCCCCATTTATGAGAAAATGAGTTGTTTGCATTGAACATTAGCCAGATTTAAACTATCTGTCACCAGAACTGATTGTTTTATCTGTAGAAACTTGGAGATCCCACAAGACAAAACATGAGTGAATGAGTTCCTGCTTCCGCACTCATGTCTCCGCAGGAAGTGGAGCACTGGTGGACAGAAACCGGCTTTGTACAATTTGGCTGAGGTTTTGCTCCAGGTGGACGAATAGGAGAAAGAGCAGCTCCACTGCCAGTGTACGTACCATTAAAATAAGGACATGGTTCTTCATGTGCCGACATGCTGTGGAACGGCTGCAAGTCACTGTGTGGTGTAATTGCATTTTTGATGTTACTGCACAATACAACCTTGATTGGGAAAATCCTGCTCTGCTGTATAGCTTTATAGGCTCCGAATTTGTCGGTCGGTATGACGGCATATTCTCCGAGTATGCCAGCGTACTGCCTTTGAAACTGGCCGCAGCTTTGGGATTTGGCACGTGCGTAAGTTGATGTGGAAATGCCAAAGATGCAGTCTGTCAGTGACGGCTCCGAAACTGGCTGCACTGTGCTCCCCTCCCGCACCCCCCACCCCTGGCCTCCACAGAGCCAGCAATCAGTGCAATCCCGCAAATGAGGGAAACTAATGAAAACTTCGGCTCTCCCGCAGTAATTACGCTATTAAATTCCCCACTAACGGTTAGACCCAAAGGGATTAGGTGTAACTGGGTTTTTAACAGCGTATTGACTGCTAAACAAATGTTAAGGGCCTGGAAAACTAATTTTAATGTTGTGCAGTGTAAAATTTGTCCATTTTAATAAATAATTAATATTTTAAGAAACTTTTCCCCCCAAAAATTATTTTATTTTTAAGTTTGTGCATCTTTATTTTAGGTTGGCCTTTTCCCCATGTGAGAGCCCCATTCTTTCTTTTACTCTCTGTAGCTATTTTAAAAAGTTAGAATTTTAAGGTCTTCCCCCTTCCTTGTTCGCTGTATGTGAGAATGCTGCCTTTTGATTGGCTGCTTAGACAGCCTGTTGATGTCACAGCAGCTCACACCAGGGGATCCCCATTAAGTTCCGTTGAATTGAATTCAAGGTCGGAAAACCCAAAGTTTTCGACACAGGGATTGCGAGACCCTTGTGCAACGTGTATTTCGAGGCGAGCAGCCAATGCTTCGCTTCACTGCTGGCCTCATATTCAGGGCCATAAAGATATATTTAGAATAGCTGTATGCCAGCTCAAATTCATGGAGAAAATAGCAGCTCATGGCTGGGGAGGAAGATAAGAGAGATTATTAATTGCTGTTTAAATAATTGACATGCCTCTGAATAAATGTTCAGATCTTATTTTAAGACAGACTGTCATCAGTGACTTGATTAGAAAATCAGAACCATTCTCTGATCTCAGCACTCAACTTTCTGCTGTCTGTAATGCTGAATATTACAAAGTAGAAACTGAAGATATTCGTGGTCACTGGTGTGATATCACTTTATACAACAAGAACACATACATCACACAGGAAAAATTACATTATGTTATACAACCCGGGTCTGAGAGTGGCATGGATTGGGGCAGACAATTTATACAATTGAAGTGATTAGCATTTCTATGTTAGAGATAAAATACAAAGTGACAGCGTGCAGTGAAAATAGTGACACTCTACAGTGAAAATAGTGACACTGTACCGTGAAAATAGTGACACTGTACAGTAAAAATAGTGGCACTGTACAGTGAAAATAGTGGCACTGTACCGTGAAAATAGTGACACTGTACAGTGAAAATAGTGGCACTGTACCATGAAAATAGTGGCACTGTGCCGTGAAAATAATGGCACTGTACAGTGAAAATAGTGGCACTGTACAGTGAAAATAATGGCACTGTACAGTGAAAATAGTGACACTGTACCGTGAAAATAGTGACACTGTACAGTGAAAATAGTGGCACTGTACAGTGAAAATAGTGACACTGTACAGTGAAAATAGTGGCACTGTACAGTGAAATTAGCGACACTGTACAGTGAAAATAGTGGCATTGTACAGTGAAAATAGTGACACTGTACCGTGAAAATAGTGACACTACAGTGAAAATAGTGGCACTGTACCGTGAAAATAGTGACACTGTACAGTGAAAATAGTGGCACTGTACAGTGAAATTAGCGACACTGTACAGTGAAAATAGTGGCACTGTACAGTGAAAATAGAGACAGTGTACAGTGAAAATAGTGACACTATACTGTGAAAATAGTGATGCTGTACAGTGAAAATAGTGACACTGTACCGTGAAAATAGTGACACTGTACAGTGAAAATAGTGGCACTATACCATAAAAATAGAGACAGTGTACAATTAAAATAGTGACACTATACCGTGAAAATAGTGATGCTGTACAGTGAAAATAGTGACACTGTACCGTGAAAATAGTGACACTGTACCGTGAAAATAGTGGCACTGTACTGTGAAAATAGTGATACTTTACAGTGAAAATAGTGGCACTGTACCATGAAAATAGTGGCACTGTACAGTGAAAATAGTGGCACTGTACCGTGAAAATGGTGGCACTGTACAGTGAAAATAGTGGCACTGTACCGTGAAAATGGTGGCACTGTACAGTGAAAATAGTGACACTGTACCATGAAAATAGTGACACTGTACCTTGAAAACAGAGGCACTGTACAGTGAAAATAGTGGCACTGTACTGTGAAAATAGTGACACTGTACAGTGAAAATAGTGTTACTGTACAGTGAAAATAGTGGCAATCCACAGTGAAAATAGTGGCACTGTACAGTGAAAGTAGTGGCACTGTACAGTGAAAATAGTGGCAATCCACAGTGAAAATAGTGGCACTGTACAGTGAAAATAGTGGCACTGTACAGTGAAACTAGTGGCACTGTACCGTGAAAATAGTGACACTGTACCGTGAAAATAGTGACACTGTACAGTGAAAATAGTGGCAATCCACAGTGAAAATAGTGGCACTGTACAGTGAAAATAGTGGCAATCTGCAGTGAAAATAGTGGCACTGTACAGTGAAAATAGTGATACTGTACAGTGAAAATAGTGACACTGTACAGTGAAAGTAGTGGCACTGTACAGGGAAAATAGTGACACTGTACCGTGAAAATAGAGAAAGTGTACAGTGAAAATAGTGACACTATACCGTGAAAATAGTGATGCTGTACAGTGAAAATAGTGATACTGTACAGTGAAAATAGTGACACTGTACAGTGAAAGTAGTGGCACTGTACAGGGAAAATAGTGACACTGTACCGTGAAAATAGAGAAAGTCTACAGTGCAAATAGTGGCACTATACCGTGCAAATAGTGACACTGTACAGTGAAAATAGTGGCACTGTACAGTGAAAATAGTGGCACTATACAGTGAATACAGTGGCACTGTACCGTGAAAATAGTGACACTGTACTGTGAAAATAGTGGCACGGTATCGTGAAAATAGTGGCACTGTACAGTGAAAATAGTGGCACTGTACAGTGAAAATAGTGCCAAACTACAGTGAAAAGAGTGACACTGTACAGTGAAAATAGTGGCAATCGACAGTGAAAATAGTGGCAATCTAGAGGGAAAATAGTGACACTGTACAGTGAAAATAGTGGCAGTCTACTGTGAAAATAGTGGCACTGTACAATGAAAATAGAGGCAATCCACAGTGAAAAAAGGGACACTACCGTGAAAATAGTGTCACTGTACAGTGAAAATAGTGGCAATCTACAGTGAAAATAGTGACACTGTACCATGAAAATAGTGACACTGTACAGTGAAAATAGTGGCAATTTACAGTGAAAATAGTGGCAATCTACAGTGAAAATAGTGACACGGTACCACGAAAATAGTGGCACTGTACAGTGAAAATAGTGGCACTATACCGTGAAAATAGTGGCACTGCACAGTGAAAATAGTGTCACTGTACAGTGAAATTAGTGGCAATCAACAGTGAAAATAGTGACTGTTCAGTGAAAATAGTGGCAATCTGCAGTGAAAATAGTTACACTGTACAGTGAAAATAGTGGCACTGTACAGTGAAAATAGTGACACCGTACAGTGAAAATAGTGATAACATACAGTGAAAATAGTGATAATGTACAGTGAAGATAGTGACACCGTACAGTGAAAATAGTGATAACGTACAGTGAAAATAGTGACACTGTACCATGAAAATATTGTCAATCTACAGTGAAAATAGTGCCATTGTACAGTGAAAATGGTGAAACTGTACCGTGAGGAACATAGCAAGAATGTATTTTAAATGCTGCAAGAAGACACAGCAACTCATTTCATAAAGGACATAGCAACAGAATTGAAGAACAAAGCTTCAAATTGCAGTGAAGGATGCAGTAATAATATAATGAAGAACATAGTAACACTGCACAGTGAATACAGCAACAAAGTAAACATATTAACACTGCACAGTGAACACAGCAACAAAGTAAAAAATAGTAAAACTGCAGAATGAACACAGCAACAAAGTAGAACATAGTAACACTGCACAGTGAACACAGCAACAAAGTAGAACATAGTAAAACTGCACAGTGAACACAGCAACAAAGTAGAACATAGTAACACTGCACAGTGAACACAGCAACAAAGTAGAACATAGTAACACCACACAGTGAACACAGCAACAAAGTAGAACATAGTAACACTGCACAGTGAACACAGCAACAAAGTAGAACATAGTAACACTGCACAGTGAACACAGCAACAAAGTAGAACATAGTAACACCACACAGTGAACACAGCAACAAAGTAGAACATAGTAACACCGCACAGTGAACACAGCAACAAAGTAGAACACAGTAACACCGCACAGTGAACACAGCAACAAAGTAGAACATAGTAACACTGCACAGTGAACACAGCAACAAAGTAGAACATAGTAACACCACACAGTGAACACAGCAACAAAGTAGAACACAGTAACACCGCACAGTGAACACAGCAACAAAGTAGAACATAGTAACACTGCACAGTGAACACAGCAACAAAGTAGAACATAGTAACACCACACAGTGAATACAGCAACAAAGTAGAATATAGTAACACCGCACAGTGAACACAGCAACAAAGTAAAACATAGTAACACCGCACAGTGAACACAGCAACAAAGTAGAACATAGTAACACTGCAGAGTGAACACAGCAACAAAGTAGAACATAGTAACACCGCACAGTGTGTAGGGGGTGGCGGGTTGGCGCGTGCGCCCAGTCAGTTATGCCCCTGACTGTTTATGAGCGGTTCGAATCGCTCCCACGCCCCTGGGTTCTAGACACCGGACTTAGGTGCAGGTGGTGATACAGAAGAAAATCGAGTAGACAAGTGGTTTGGTGTAAGAAAACCAAGATTTTATTAAAACAGAAATAAAACACAGTCTTATCAGAAATTACTGGTAAACAATTACAGGCATAAACAAAATAACTATACTTATACAGGGAATGGGGAACACATGGCACATCGAGGGAAAAACAACTACATTAACAATCCCCTTATCATTATCTCACCCCCTATACCTAACTAGATTAAGCTATGAGGGGCCAGGAATTCATGCTCACCAATCCAAGGCTTGTTGCCTTAACCGTTGCGAGTTTTGAGGTTTAGTCTCCTGTCCTTTGGGGTGCTCCGTCGCCACGTGGTCTCAGGGCGCGGTGCTGGAGCTGTTGCTGTGGCACACTTTTCCTCACCTCAGCTACCGTTGTCGTCTCGCCGCGATGGGTTCTCTTCTTCTTCTCCCTCGGGCGGTCGTCGGCGGTAACGTCGTGTCTATGGGACGGTTGGCAGTTTTCACTGCTTAGATTTTCCTACCCAAGCGTTAAAACACCAGCATGTTCGTATAGATTCTTCCCCAAGCGCCAGCTTATAACTAGGCGCTCGGTCTTTATCAATGCGTCTTTCGCTGCCCTTCTCTGCTCTTGTCGGGTCTCTACCTTGTTCTTCACCTCGTTTCGTTTCGCCTCATTTCCTCTGCCCTCTTTTGTGGCCTGGGTGTCCTGGGTTACTTTGGGCTTGGGTCTCGTTCCCCTCTCCGCGCTTGGTATGGATGTCCTTGGTTGTTAAAACAAAGCAGAGAGCAAGAAGAGAACCCGCCAGGAGGCCAGGGCATGAGTATGGGCGGCAGCAGCCCAAGAGGTCAGAGCAGAGCAAGGGACAAAAGTGAAGAGTAAGAATAAGCGCGATTGGTACTGATGGGCCTACAATTATACTCCTTCGGAAGGCCCTAATCTGCGCGCCAAATCAGGTCAGTTTATTGTTTATCTTTTGGCGGGCTGTTTTAAATGATTACACCAATCTAAACTAACTGGCTTTAGATGGCCGTTTATCGCACCTGATGGCCTGATGTCCGAGCTGTATTGTCATTAATGCATTTTAATTGGCCTGTCCAGCCTTGGTGGATTCCTTAAGCTGTTTCCGATTATTTATGAGGACAAACTAACGGCTTTATGCTTAGGCCTAACTGGGTTGATCTGTTGCAATCTAACAAAATGCATATTCAGTGTTTGCTTAACTGTCTGGTTTTTTCAAACACAAAGTCCTTTTCACAGAAATGCATTTTAAGTTTTGATTTCCCGAAAACTGCCTGCTCTGTGCTGCAGAGTCCAAGCTTTTAAAATCTTACAGGCTTTTTGGTCACGAGGTGCAGACGCCATCTTTTGGGTACCCTTTTTAAATTGTCCATGCAGGGTCCCTTTTATTAATAACCTTGGCGGAATGTGGGAATTTTGCGAATCTTACACTCCCCCCTGTGATACTAAAACTTGCTTGAAGTATCATCCTTACAAGGTGAGCAAAGTTTCTGACCCTCCACAGTCAACCTTCCCCTGCAATTACCTATCTAATATACCCACGACACATGCACTTCCCATTCCGCAAAAATGTAGTGTACATAAGTATACAAAAAATAATTACAGTCATTTACACATACCCAAGCATGGAGGGGTCCAACACCCCTGCACCACTTGGTACACATACATCTTTATTAACAATGCGTCGCAAAATCTTTATTGAAACAACAAATGCAAAAAAAACAACAATCTTTAATCAAAAATACAAAAAAACTCAAACAGGTGTATCTTCCTCCACCTTCACATAATGTTCCTTCCAGGTCCTCTGGTTTCGGAATTCTAGCATCTGGCCTTTTCCCTTGCACTGAATGCAGACTAGATACAACACTATCCCTAACTGGCAAACCACGAGAATGTGGGAAGCCAGTCTGATCCACGAAGGGACCTCTATATTATTGAAAATGTCCCACCAGGGTGGAATCACAATGTCCAATATCTTAGCCCCTATCTCTACTGTTTTCTGCTCTAGAGTGTAAAAATGTTTCTGTGAAACTATAATGGCTTTGAGTATTTTGGTAAGGTGTTCAGGGAGAGGGGGAATTTCATAGCCGAAATGCGCTACATACTTCTGCAAATTGTTAAAATTCTCCTTCACAGTGAGGTGAACAGTGGAGGGTTCAGGAATGGGGACAATTCGCTTCTGGGCCACTTGAACTTCTGCCTCGGGTTTAAAGCAGAAACTGCTATCACTTACCGGACACCAACTATGCTGTCCATGCTGGTAGTGGGGCGCGCCTGTGGTGACACAATATGTCCCACCTCCTATATATGCTACCTGTGGGGGAACATGGCCTTGTGCCATTGCCTCCATGGTACAATTTATAGGCTTCGCGCCAGCAGCTCTGAACCCACACTGCGGTTTTGAATAGGCATTCAAGTGCTGGGGACACAGGATTATGTGTGCTCCCCGGCTCCAGCACCCTGAGAGGTCAGTACCTGTCATAGCGTGCTCCCATTTTATGATGTAAGGTGGGACCGCTGTGAAACGAATGTGCGCACCCCTTGAATGACTCCAATGTTCTCCACCCTGTATACCGGCGCGGGTCGGGCTGTCCTACCCATGACCGGCATCCTAACTACTACTCCCATGATCGTGTGGTTGGACTGTCCACAACCCATTGGGACTGGGTAGGCTTCGGAAGCTAGCCGGAGTTGGCACAGTCTTAATGCATTCTCAAACGGGTGGAGGGCTGCGAGGTGTTTGCTACTGATTCAGGAGGGGACTAAACCCTGTTTTAAATCCTCCAGATTACTGCGGCCTTCGCCCAGCAACCACGCCCCATACAGCACGCACACCTCGTTCTGCGCAGCCTGGTCAGAAGCGTTCTGTCCTCCCTAATGAGGGCATTTACTGTCTTTGCGTGCTTCTCCAACTCTGCTATAATCTCCTTTAAATGGACCATCATGGCCTGGTCCTCATGCAACTCCGAGCCCACTGCCTTGTTCTCGTCCATTAATATCTTCCTTAACTTTGTTTTTAAATCATTTATCTGGGTCTGCAGCTCTATGTCATCTAAACTGTTGATGACAGAGGACCCAGTATTAAACGCAGTAAAAACATCATTCCATACTCCCCTTCTTTGTCTCCTTGTATTACCCAAAAGCTCGCGGTGTGTGGTGTACAGTTCGGTTTTGTCCACATTGGCGAAATCGAACTCATAAAACTTCTTGAACATGTCCTTTAATAGGGCCTGGTATAGCTGCTCTGTTTCTTTGGGACACCACTCCGGCAAATGTACCTCAGTGAGATTTAAAATCACGGAGGCTACCGCGTAGTGTACCCCCTGGTACAGCATCTGATCTGTAGGCACTAGTACCAGTCCATTCCCTGGTCCCGTGGTGGTGGCGGGGCACCCTTCCCTGGGTAACCTCGCCGCCTGCATCATGGGCGGGTCACAAGCTCAGTAGCATTGACTGGAATCGGAGTGTATGGGACCGCACACACCTTCAGGCTGGTATCCCACTTCATCCCCTCCCCGGTGTCTTGCCACTGCCGATGGAAAACAATGGATATGCCTGAGGGGCAGACCTTCTCTGACCCCCACATACAGATGTAAATCCCTTGATCCGGTTCCCACCACTTGTCCCAACACACGCTTAATCCCCCATGAGTCCCTGTAATCGTCCGGTGGATATTGTTCCCCAACCTCTCCCACTCGACTGCAGGGTTCCTCATATCCTTGCTCAGCTTTCTGAGCCACCACCACCTATCCAGAGGAATGTGTCCCTTGCATGTTAAACATACACGCTTCCCTACGGTGACGCTGACCCTTGTGGTAACGACCCGTATCCTGGGGCACAGGAGGGAGGCCTCCCCGTACGTGAACCCGGTTTGGCTGGAGTACTGAGACGAATTGGACCCCAGCCACCCTGGCCACCTTCCCTCGTGCATCCTGTTCGCCGCTTCCGTCGGTTGCTATCGGCACTCTATCTCCGGAGCACACATAGATGTGAGAGTCCTCCACATCGCCTCTCTTTACCAGGCTCAGTCCCATCAGGGCGAGTAGGATTACAATCCCCTCCACCCTGAAAGTCTTTCTGCAACAGATACAAAAACATGCAGCCAGGTCTCTGGCTTGGGTGAAGCATAGTCCGGACCCGCGACCTCGATTCAAATACACACACTCTTAGCAGATTACTACTTAATTAAAACTACCCATCACCTTATTTAACTTAAGCAAAAAAACACCCAAATTTAAGCTAAATACCTAACTTAAATTATAAACTTACATTATCTAAACTATGTACATCCGGCGCCCGTCTCCGGGCGGCCAGGCTAATCCATGGTTGGACAGCGGCACACCGGCATGGCCGCACCATCCTGCACTGTTGGTCCCTCGCCGCCCGTGGCTGCTGGCTGAGGACCTCTGTCCTTGGTCTTCCCCCTAACTTGAGGGGCGGCTCTTGGTAACTGGGGAGCTGGTGACCATGGCTTTCTCGGCTGGGGCGTCCGTGGGGACCTTCTAGGGGCCTTGGCGGGTGGGGCTTTCTTGGCCGATGGGCCTTTAACCCGAACCGCTGCTCCCTCAGGCTTGACCTCTCCCGAACCTGGGCTAGGGGCAGGTAACTCTTCGCAGCCTGTTGCTGCAAGCCGAGAGTCTCCGCCCCCCAGGTCACATGGCTGGGTCTGGGGTGGGGTTTATGACCTCAGGTCCCTCCTCCTCTACACCTGGGTTAGGGGCGGGGTTTTCGCCCTCGTGTCCCTCC
This sequence comes from Somniosus microcephalus, assembly GCF_052327205.1. NCBI lineage: Eukaryota > Metazoa > Chordata > Chondrichthyes > Squaliformes > Somniosidae > Somniosus > Somniosus microcephalus. The sequence continues at coordinate 19,464,934 of NC_141001.1, forward strand.
TCATCTGGATCCCAGAAGAGTAGGGGAGTGTCCCAATCGATGGGCGGTGTCGTGTATTGATTGCGAGTTTGACACAAGTCAATACGGTAATGTAATGTGCATTGCATTATGGGAATTACCAGGGAAAACGGGAGTCGGCCATTTTACGCAATAAAGTGAACATTGCAGTTATTAGCCTGTTTGCCTGACTCTGATTTAATTCGACGTATCTACATGCTTGATTGAACGCATTAAAGCATAGATACAACATTGGCGATGAGGATAACGAGCGGAATCATTTTAGATAGGTAGTTGCCCAAGTTTTAGTTAGCTAGGATGGAGAAGACCGGCATTCAAAATTTTGCATGCTTCGCCGAGCCAGCCATGTTGGGTCCAAGATGGACGAGGTGGTTAACGTCTTTTGAGCTTTATGCCAACGGCAAAGGACTCATTATCGACGATACCTCTACAGGTGCCACAAAGCAGAGAAGAAGAGCTCTACTTCTACACCTAGCAGGACCAGATAGCCAGGATATCTTTTCGACTCTACCGGACACAGGAGCGCCAGCAGACTAAACGGCGGTGGTTAGTGCTTTGAATCATTACTTCGTGCCCCAGGTCAACGCAGCATTTGCTAGACAGACTTTTCATAAGTTGTCCCAGAAGACAGGTGAGACTGTGCAACAATTTGCTACTCGCTTGCGGCAGGCTGCTAAAGACTGTGCTTTTGGGGGGGTTGCGGATAATCAAATAAGAGATGCTATCCTGAGAAGATGCACGTCAGCCTATCTGCAGAGGAAATTGCTGGAGGAAGGGCATGGTCTAACGCTCGTCCGCACGTTACAATGTGAAAACGTCGAGCAGCAGATGTCAGCCATGTCATGTACAGAGAAGGCAGAGACAGATACTGTTCGTCGTGTTACACAGAAAAGAGGGTATTATGCGAAAAGCTCGACAGAGAAACCAAAGGGAAATGACGATAGGAACTAAAGGAAATGTTACAGATGTGGACACAGGGACCACATGGGCAGAGATCCGAAATGCCCAGCACGCGGACAAACGTGTCATAAGTGCAAGGGAAAGGATCATTTCTCCAAAGTACGCCGCACAAAGGGTACAAAGAAACACAGTGTGAACAATGTAGAGCAAAAAAATGACTTTGCATTTGCTGTTACTTGAAATAACGTGACAGAGAGACTTACCTTTTGTGTGGGGGGAGTAAACCTGAGAATGTTAATTGATTCGGGTGCAACTAGTAATGTGATAGATGAGAATACATGGGAAGGATTAAAGTCGGAACACATTAAGTGTCAGTCACATGTCCCTAAGGCAGAGAGAAAGTTATTCTCTTATGCTTCTAGCCGCCCACTGTCAGTTAAAGGTGTATTCACATGTGGGATTACAATAGGTAAGAGAACTGAGCAGACGGAGTTCATTGTGGTTAAAGGCCATGGAGAGCCGTTGCTAGGAAGGGAGACAGCCATGAAACTGGGAGCTTTAAAAATAGGCACAGATGTCTCAGCTGTGGTAGATGTAAGACAGCTACTAGAACAGCGGTATCCAAAGATGTTCCAGGGAGTAGGAAGGCTGAACACAAAACAGATCAGTTTTTATATCGACCCACAAGTGAAGCCTGTGGCCCAGCCACTCAGGCGTATACCATTCAACTTAAGTGGGGCAGTAGAGGCCAAAAATAAAACAATTGAGGGACATGGACATTATTGAACCTGTAACTGGTCCCACCCCATGGGTAATTCCTGCAGTTATTGTACCAAAAGCGGATAACAATGTAAGGTTATGCCTAGACATGAGACGAGCAAACCAGGCAATAGTGAGGGAACGATATCCAATCCCCACCGTTGATGAGATACTCCAAGGTATGAATGGCTCGACGGTGTTTAGCAAGCTAGACCTGAAATGGGGTTATCACCAGCTAGAACTGACCCCTGAGTCACTAGAAATCACAACGTTTGCAGTACACAACGGAGTATACAGGTACAAGAGGCTGATATTCGGTGTATCTTCAGCTAGTGAGCAAAATCAGCACGAGATAGCTAATGCCTTAGCTGGAATAGAGGGTGTTGAAAACATCTCAGACGACATTATCGTGCATGCACACGACCAGGAATCGCACGACAGACGCCTGCACACTGTCATGACCAGACTAATGGAAAGTGGACTGACACTAAACTCAGAGAAGTGCCAATTCAACATGGACCGATTGATTTTCATGGGAATCCTGTTGTCTGAAAAGGGCATCGGACCAACAGCAGAGAGAGTGCGAGCGGTGGCAGAAGCTTGGGAACCAGAGAATGCTACAGAGGTGAGGAGTTTCTTGGGGCTCGTTGGGTACAGCAGCAGATTCATCCCGCAGTTTGCAACGCTATCAGAGCCACTGCGACACCTGATGAGAAAAGACACACCATTTAAATTTGGATCACAACAGAGACAGTCATTCAGTGCACTCAAGGAAGAGTTGGCCAGAGCCGGCACTTTAGCATATTTTGATAAGGACGCACCAACCAAGGTGATAGCAGATGCCAGTCCTGTAGGTTTAGGCGCAGTACTAGTTCAGGGCCAACAGGGACAAGAGGTGCCAATATGCTATGTAAGTCGTAGTTTAACAGACTGTGAGAGGAAATACTCTCAAACAGAGAGAGAGGCCTTAGCTCTTGTATGGGCTTGTGAGAGGCTGCATCCATATGTGTATGGCCGAAAATTTAACTTGGTAACTGACCATAAGCCATTACAAGTGATATACGGCCCACACTCTAAACCCTGTGCCCGTATAGAGAGATGGGTACTTAGATTACAGCCGTATGATTTTAAGGTGATACACATTCCAGGTAAGCAAAACATTGCAGACCCACTGTCACGATTGCTGGGGGAGACAGCAAAACAGGAGAGACATTCTCATGGCTCAGATGAATACGTGAGATTTGTAGCTGTGAGTGCGACACCAAAAGCACTCACTACTAGAGAGGTGGAGGAAGCCTCTGCTACCGACCCAGAGCTGATTGAGGTACAGAAGGCAATCACAAACGGACATTTTGAGAACTGTAAAGGTTATGCAGCAATTGCAAATGAGCTGTGCGTAGTGGGGTACCTAGTTCTTCGGGGAACACGCATCGTGCTACCCATAGTGTTACACGCACGAGCCCTGGTGTTAGCACATGGAGGACACTTGGGAATAGTTGGAACAAAGCAACATCTCAGAACCAAGGTTTGATGACCTGGCATGGACAAGGCAGCTGAAAAACACTGTAAAGCGTGCCACGGCTGTCAGATAGTAGCCAGACCCGACCCACCTGAACCGTTGAGACCAACACCATTACCGGAGGGCCCCTAGCAGGATGTAGCTATAAACTTACTGGGACCCTTGCCATCCAACCACTCCATTCTTGTGGTAGTTGATTATTCTAGTCGCTACTATGAATACGACATCATGACCTCCACAACAACAGAGAAGGTTATTGATAGTTTAGAGTCAATCTTCAGCCGTCATGGTTTGCCAATCACCTGCAAATCTGATAAAGGTCCCCAATTCAGATCTGAATTATTCAAAGGATACTGAGAAAACAACAGGATCAAACACCTGAAAACGACAGCAAAATGTGCTCAGGCTAACGGAGAAGTCGAGCGCCAAGATGCATCGCTGATGAAGAGAATCAGAATTGCTCAGTCAGAAGGATTAGATTGGAAACGAGAACGTAGAAAATATGTGACTGTGTACAGGAGCATTGACAATGCCATGACAGGAAAGAGCCCGGCAGAGCTGCTCTTTAAATGGAAAATGAGAGGAAAGCTGCCAGACATCACAGAGTCGCGCGCAAACATGGAAGTACGTGACCGGGATGCAGAACAAAAAGGCAAGTCCAAACTGTACGCAGATGAACAGCGGAGAACACAATACTCAGAGGTGGAAGTTGGAGACATGGTGTTGGTACGGCAGGACAAAGTGGACAAGTTCACCACTCCTTTTAATGCCACACCCCACAAAGTTTTGAGTAAAACAGGGAGTCAAGTAGTAGTGGAATCTCCAGACGGAGCACACTACTCGAGAAACACTACATTTGTGAAGAAATACAGAACCAATGGACCAAAGGAGACACTCCATGAGCTGGAGGAAACACAAGGGAATGAGGACAGTATAGTAGACCCTGACACACATACCACTGTGACATAGGCAATACCCACTGACACCAACATGTCAGACATACCCAATACAGCCAGACCTCAAAGGGTTAAAAGAAAACCCCAAAGACTGTCTGATTATGTCACAACATAAACTGTGCGAGAACTGCATGGGTGATGTTAAATGTTTAAATCTGGGAATTATTTAGTTGTGTGGTAAGACACAAGTTTGTAAAAAGTTTATAAACCAAATAAGTTATGCAGTGTTATTGTAAGCAACTGTTTGTAAACTGCAAGTTTGTTTCCAAGGAAAAGGGGGATGTCGTGTATTGATTGCGAGTTTGACACCAGTCAATACGGTAATGTAATGTGCATTGCATTATGGGAATTACTCGGGAAAACGGGAGTCGGCCATTTTACGCAATAAAGTGAACATCACAGTTATAAGCCTGTCTTCCTGACTCTGATTTAATTCGACGTATCTACATGCTCTATTGAACGCATTAAAGCATAGATACAACAGGCGGGATGGCCCCTCCCTTCAAGCAAGCCACAGCACCTGCTTGTGCAGTCTGTGAACTCGTTCCTGCTGCAGGCTGAGGATCTTTATCCTCAGACCTTACCCCAACTGGCTGGTTTCCCCTTTCAGGTTTAAACAGCTTGCACTGGTTATTATGAAACCATTTTGTGCGCCGAGGCATCTTAATGGCGTATACAATGGGGCTGGTTTTATCTACAATGCTGTAGGGCCCCATGCACAATGGTTCCAAACTTCCTACTTGGGCATAGTTCCTCACCATGACCTGATCCCCTACCTCCCACTCATGGTGCTTTCGGGGTTCGAGCAGCAATCGGTTACTCCGGTGCTGCCTTCCCATGTCCCCAGCCGCCTGCTCATGGACCTGCTTCAGGTGCTCAAAGAGGTTTCGGGCGAACCTGTCCTGGTTTACCTCTCTGAGCTGACCCTCCGTGAGCACCGGGGCTAGTACATGGGTGGGGGTCCGCATAACCCTGCCAGTCATCAGCTCGTAGGTGGAGTACCCCGTGCTTTTAGACTGGCTGGCCCGGATCCCCATCAGAACCAACGGTTGGACCTCGGCCCAATTGCAGGGCGAGTCCACCGTCTCCTTCCTCAACCTTTCCTTTAGGGACCTATTCATTCTTTCCACAATCCCTGATGACTGTGGGTTGTGGGCCACGTGCCATTTCCCCTCAATGCCTAACAGCATAGGGGTGTTCTGCATCACCTGTCCGGTGAATTGACTCCCTTGGTCGGACTCCACATACTGTGGTAGTACCCACCGCGAGAACACTTCCCGAACCAGGATCCTGGCAGTACCCAGAACTGTGGCTGTTCTGCAGGGGAAGGCCTCTACCCATTTGGTGAACACGTCCACCAGGACTAGGCAGTACTTATAGCCTCCCTGGGCAGTGGGCAGGGGCCCAATGTAGTCAACTTGTATCGACTGCCATGGTCCCTCTACCCTCCTGACGTGTCCCATAGGTACCTTCCTTTTGTGGGGGTCAGGGTTGTTAGCAGCGCACATAAGACAGCCTGCACAGAACTTGCGGACATCTTCCCTGAGTCCCGGCCACCATCCCGCCTGTTCCACCCGCTGCTAGGTGGTTTCAGGCCCGGGGTGTCCCGCTCCTGGACCCTCATGGGCCAGTTGAAGGAATTCCCTCCAGTGCTGCTGTGGCACAACCCACTGCTCCCCCCGGAACAGCATGCCCTCTTTCACGGAGAGGGTTGCTGTGCCGTACGGACCCTCTACCCTTTTGCCCTCAGTCACGGCACTGAGGACTGCTTTGAGGACGGGGTCTTGGGCTTGGACCGTCTTACAGTCCGGGGTTAATGCTACCCCTGCACTCCCTTGGATCCCATCCCTACCTCTGACCGCTGCCATGGGTCTGGACCCAAATGGGTCCCAGAAAGTGCCTGTGCGGGCACCCTCCTTGGCGAGCAAGTCAGCCTGCTGGTTGCCTTGGCCGTGGGGTTCTGTGGAGGAATGGGCTTTTTTCACCTTGTGGATGAAAACCTCCCCTTCCTCCCCCACTGCTGCCAGGATCTTTTCCAGCAGGGGTTTTACTGTGAGGGGTCTCCCGTCGGCGGAGGTGTATCCGCGGCGGGACCAGATGGCCAGGTACTCTGTACACGAATTGCACGTGAACATGCTGTCCGAGCAAATCATGTACGGGGTGGGGAAGATTTTGGGGTGTGTAACAACGTACACTACCGCGGACAGTTCAGCCTGCTGGCCGCTCATGGCACTGGGGAGCTTAATCGCCAGGGCAATGTTTGCCGCTGGGTGATAAACTCCACACCCCGTGAAACGCTCGCCAGCAGATACCGTGCTGGAACCGCCTACATAGATCTCGCGGCCTGTGGGATGTATCCCGGCCCGTAAACCTATGTTCACTTCCCAAACCCCTTCTATGGAACACCGGTGGGCTGTTCCAGGATATACCATGTTGGCTGCGAGCTTTGGCTCACAGAGACCCTTCACCTTCAGATCCATCTGTGAGAGGAGCAAGGTCCAGCGGGCAATGCGGGCACTGCTCACTGTTCCATCCTTGATCCTCCCGTCCAGAAACATCTGGGTGGGTGTGTGATGGGTGAGGAGGGTGATGGGAGAGGTGCCTGTGAAGATCAACGATCTTTTCACAGCCCAATGTGTGGCCAAGAGGTGCCGCTCACAGTTGGAGTAGCTCCTCTCCACATCCATGAGTATCCTGGAGGAGTAGACCACCGGCCTCAGCCTGCCGTGCCGCTCTTGGAGCAGTACAGCGCTCAGGCTATCCCCGCTGGCTGCTACCTCCAGGAAAAACTCTTTCCCCCCATCTATAGCCCCTAGAGCTGGTGTGGTCTGCAAGTCCTTCTTGAGCCTGACAAATGCTGCCTGGCAGCCCTCATCCCAAAGCCACTCCACTCCCTTGTGTAGGAGTCGGAGTAGAGGGGCTGCGGTGGCTGCATAGTCCTCAATGAAGTCTCTACAGTACCCGGTTAGCCCTAGAGACGACCTCACACCCGTCACTGTGTTGGGGACTGGTAACTCTTGTACCGCTTCTCTCCTAGCCTTATCAATGGCCCTTTCTCCAGCGCGCACGGTCAGGCCGAGTAATTTCACCTCCTGCTGGCCGATCTGCGCTTTCTTGGGCTTTCCCTTAAAACCCTTCTGCCCAAGCAGCTCCAGCAGTTCGGCCAATAGTGGGCCATGATCCTCTCTCGAATCGGTGAAGAGAAGCAGGTCATCCACATATTGTGCCAACTGTCTGGGCTGGCTGAACTCCTTTGAACTGTTTGCCATGCACTGATGGAAAATGCTGGGGCTGTTATGGAAGCCCTGAGGCAAGCAGTTCCACGTGTACTGTTGCCCTTTAAACGTAAAGGCAAACTTGTACTGATCCTCCCTACTTAAAGGGATGGACCAAAACCCGTTGGAAATATCCAGCACCGTGAAAGTGGTCACGGATGCTGGAATACTTCTTATCAGGTCGGCAACTGCTGCTACCGTGGGTGCACAGGCTGGGATGTTACTATTGAGCACCCGATAGTCCACTGTGGCCCTCCAGGAATTGTCCAGCTTTCTAACCGGCCACAATGGAGAATTCACGTAGGTAGCTATCGGTCTCAGAACTCCCTGCTGTACTAACGAGGACATGGCTACTTCCATGTCTGGCTCTGCTTCCCTGGGGAAGTTATACTGTTTCTGTGGCCGGGCCATGACCTCAAACACTTTGACCCTCCCGCAGTCGTGTTTGTGTGTGGCAAATGTGGCCAGGTGGGCCTGCACAAATGCCTGGAACTTCTGTGGGGTGTTACTGACCATAAGCTCGAGGTTATAACCCTCTTTGGGCTTCATGGTGCATAGGGTCCCCTTCTCTTCCTTTCCTGGGATCACTACTACCTCACCGTTCTTTCCTTTACCTGCCCCCCATAGGCAATGGTTTCTCAAATCCACTAGGACCCCGTGGCCTACAATAAAGTCGGCTCCCAGGACCCCTCTTCCACCCTCCACTTTCCATTTCATCAGGACACAGGTCCACTTGGAGTGGAGCGGTCCTAAACGAATGTCGAGTGGGATAGAAAACGAGCCGGCCTGTTCTTTGCCTGTGAACCCCGACAGACTGTACGGGACCCCTTTAGATAGAGGCGAGGTGGTGGGGTTAGCTGAGTAGACCACGGTGCATGATGCCCCCGTGTCTAACAGATAGGTCCCCGTCACCTATTCGACCTCCATCTTCAAGAGGGGTCTTTTCCATTCATCATACTGGAGAGAACACTGGTAAACAGGCTGCGCTGGCTCTAGTCAGGGCTGCGGGTTGGATGGGGCTGATGGGGTCAGAGCACCGGTAGCGGCTGCTACTCTCCCCTGGCCTGTCAATAAGGACCTCATGGTGTCCAAGAGTGACTCGACCGCTGCGGGAGTGATTCCTGCCTCTACCTGTTGGGCTGGGGCTGTGGAATTCTTTCCCTTGTTATCTTTCCAAGGGTTCTTGCACTCCTTCTGCCAGTGACCATCCTTCCCGCACCCGTAACAATTCATCTTTGTGTTGGGGGGTTATTCCCTTCCTGGTGCCACTCTTTCCCTTGGGTGGGTGTGCATTGGTTCCCCTATCGTTTTTATAAGCTAGAGTCAACTGCCTGATCGCCATAAGTTCGGTGGTCTGGGGGTTTTTGGGGTCGAACCAGACTTCTGCCTTGGCCTGGACCTGTGGCAAGCTGTTCGCCACCAGGCAACGGAACCAATGGGCCAGGGGCTCCCCGTTCAGGAACCCCCGGTTTGGCGCCCCCGGATAGGCCCTCCGCTGCACCAGCCATAACCGATCCGTGAAAGCTTGCGGGGTTTCCCCTGCGAGCTGGACCGTCTTCTCCACATGGGAGAAAGGACTTCCCTCATTCATCCCCATGGCCTCCAGAACCGCATCTCTAAGCTCCTCATACCCGCTCTGCCTCCTTTTACACTCGTCAGAGAGGGATTGGAGGAGACTACTCTCCAGGGAGAATAGCAGCATCTTGGCCTGCTCAGTGCCATCGCAGTCATTGACGCTGGCTGCCTGCTCTATGTCCCTGAAGTGGATCGAGGGGTCTCCCTTTTCAGAGAGTTTGGGATACGGTTCACCATAGCCCTAAGCTGTTGGGTGCTATAGGGTAATACGAACTGGTTTTGGAGGGGTCCCTCATCGTCGCTATTGATGGGTGGACCGAACCTCCGATGCCGTGCTGGGCACATCGGTCCCGGCTCCGACCTCTCTGGCGGGGGTAGTTCCACCTCCGCTCCCAACTCTGGCTCCACCCCCCCTTGCTGCCAGACCTCGCTGAAGCTTGGCGCTACGGGTGGTGGTTGTGAGACCTCCTGTCCTCAACCAGTTCGTCCCTGGGCACTACCGGTGGCGTTGGAACTGTCCTCCCCTCGTTCCCCATAAAATCCGCCTGACCTGCCTTTGGGCTTATAAGGCAGACCATGCCTTTTGCCTTCCTGAGGGCCAGGCTCAGATTTTCTATCCGCTCTTTGCAGGGGCTGTGGTTTGCCTCCTCAAACCCCCATTCGCTCACTAGCTTGTAATCTGCCTTTTCCTCCTGTACTTTCTCCTCTTGTTCCCTAACTTGCCTTGCCAAGCAGGCATTCTTTTCCCGCAACCTGAACTCATTTCCCTTGGCTTCGGTGACTTGGCACTGTAGGTATTCCAACTGGGCCTTCTGTTCTCCCATTAAATACACTCTCTCCTGATTCAGGGCCTGCAATGCTACCAATAACTTCTCCCCTGCTAGAGCCTTAGCCTGGATCTCCAGGGCTGACTCCTTTAACTCAGCTGCCTGTGCTGCAACGAGCCTGTCCAAAAGCTGGACCTGCTTTTTGAAACACATCAGCCAGACTGCCTTCTCTCAGGACTTCTTGTGTTCCTTTCCCTCTGTGCACTTAGCTGCTGCATCTACCGGATGCCCAGCCCTTAACAGAGTGGTGATCCACTTCTTTGTGATATTCACCTTGCTAAACACATAATCAGAAATCCTTTCCTCCATCATAGTTTGCTCATCCAAACCATTGTCTACTGTATCGCAACCCCGCTGCTGGTGTCCTGCCGCGGTCGCCATTTTCTGTAGGGGGTGGCGGGTTGGCGCGTGCGCCCAGTCAGTTATGCCCCTGATGGGCCTTCAATAACCACAAAACTAGAAGTTATAGACTTAAACAAGTGGCTTTTAATCACTAAGATCAGAGCTAACATCTCAACACGCCAACTGGTTCACAGGAATGAGTCATACAGATCCTGGGATCTTTATGTAAGAGAAGTCAGGGGTGGAGCCAAGAGCCAAGACCTGGAACCTCCCAGGTTAGTCGGGAAAGAGGAAGTGAAACTATACACAGTGGGGGAGGGTAATATACATGAGTGCAAAACGAATACAGGATCAAGACAAACAGATTTCATGACAGCCCCTGACTGCCTGTGAGCGTTTTGAATCGCCCCCACGCCCCTGGGTTCTAGACACTGGACTTAGGTGCAGGCGGCGATACAGAAAAGTCGAGTAGACAAGTGGTTTGGTGTAAGAAAACCAAGATTTTATTGAAACAGAAATAAAACAGTCCTATGAGAAATTACTGGTAAACAATTACAGGCATAAACAAAATAACTATACTTAGACAGGGAATGGGGAACACACGGCACATTGAGGGAAAAATAACTACATTAACAATCCCCTTATCCTTATCCCACCCCCTATACCTAACTAGATTAAGCTATGAGGGGCCAGGAATTCATGCTCACCAATCCAAGGCTTGTTGCCTTAACCGTTGCGAGTTTTGAGGTTTAGTCTCCTGTCCTTTGGGGTGCTCCATCGCCACGTGGTCTCAGGGCGCGGTGCTGGAGCTGTTGCTGTGGCACACCTTTCCTCTCCTCAGCTACCATCGTCGTCTCGTCGCGATGGGTTCTCTTCTTCTTCTCCCTCGGGCGGTCGTCAGCGGTAACGTCGCGTCTATGGGACAGTTGGCAGTTTTCACTGCTTTGATTTTCCTACCCAAGCATTAAAACGCCAGCATGTTCGTATAGATTCTTCCCCAAGTGCCAGCTTATAACTAGGCGCTCGGTCTTTATCATTGCGTCTTTTGCTGCCCTTCTCTGCTCTTGTCGGGTCTCTACCTTGTTCTTCGTCTCGTTTCGTTTCGCCTCGTTTCCTCTGCCCTCTTTCGTGGCCCGTGTGTCCTAGGTGACTTTGGACTCGGGTCTCGTTTCCCTCTCCGCGCGTGGTATGGATGTCCTTGGTTGTTAAAACAAAGTGGAGAGCGAGAAGAGAACCCTCCATGAGGCCAGGGCATGAGTATGGGTGGCAGCAGCCCAAGAGTTCAGAGCAGAGCAAGGGGCAAAAGTGAAGAGTAAGAGTAAGAGCGATTGGTACTGATGGGCCGACAATTATACTCCTTCGGAAGGCCCTAATCTGCGCGCCAAATCAGGTGAGTTCATTGTTTAACTTTTGGCGGGCTATTTTAAATGATTACACCAATCTAAACTAACTGGCTTTAGATGGCCGTTTATCGTGCCTGATGGCCTGATGTCCGAGCTGTATTGTCATTAATGCATTGTATTTGGCCTGCCCAGCATTGGTGGCTTCCATAAGCTGTTTCCGATTATTTATGTGGACAAACTAATGGCTTTACGCTTAGGCCTAACTGGGTTGATCTGTTCCAATCTAACTAAATGCATATTCAGTGTTTGCTTAACTGTCTGGTTTTTTCAAACACAACGTCCTTTTCACAGAAATGCATTTTAAGTTTCGATTTCCGAAAACTGCCTGCTCTGTGCTGCAGAGTCCAAACTTTTAAAATCTTACAGGATTTTTGGTCACGAGGTGCGGACGCCATCTTTTGGGTACCCTTTTTAAATTGTTCATGCAGGGTCCCTTTTATTAATAACCTTGGGTGAATGTGGGAATTTATGAATCTTACAAGTGAACACGGCAACAAAGTAGAACAGAGTAACACCGCACAGTGAACACAGCAACAAAGTAGAACATATTAAGAGCGCACAGTGACTACAGCAACAAAGCAGAAAACAGTAACAATGCATACTGCATATAGCAACAAAATAGAACATAGTAACACTGCACAGTGAACACAGCAACAAAGTAGAACCTAGTAACACCGCACAGTGAACACAGCAACAAAGTAGAAAATATTAACACCGCACAGTAAACATAGCAACAAAGTAAAACAAAGTAACATCGCACAGTGAACACAGCAACAAAGTAGAACATAGTAACACCGCACAATGAACACAGCAACAAAGTAGAACATTTTTTACACCGCACAGTAAACACAGCAACAAAGTAGAACATAGTAACACCGCACAGTGAACACAGCAACAAAGTAGAACATAGTAACACCGCACAGTGAACACAGCAACAAAGTAGAACATAGTAACACCGCACAGTGAACACAGTAACAAAGTAGAACATAGTAACACCGCACAGTGAACACAGCAACAAAGTAGAACATATTAACACCACACAGTAAACATAGAAACAAAGTAGAACATAGTAACACCACACAGTGAACACAGCAACAAAGTAGAACATAGTAACACCGCACAGTGAACACAGCAACAAAGTAGAATATAGTAACACCGCACAGTGAACACAGCAACAAAGTAGAACATAGAAACACCGTACAGTGAAAAGAGTAACAAAATAGAACATAGTAACACCGCACAGTGAAAACAGTAACAAAGTAGAACATAGTAACACCGCAGTGAACACAGCAACAAAGTAGAATATAGTAACACCGCACAGAGAACACAGTAACAAAGTAGAACATAGTAACACCGCACAGTGAATATAGCAACAAAATAGAACATAGTAACACCGCACAGTGAACACAGCAACAAAGTAGAACATAGTAACACCGCACAGTGAACACAGTAACAAAGTAGAACATAGTAATACCGCACAGTGAACACAGCAACAAAGTAGAACATGGTAACACTGCACAGTGAACACAGTAACAAAGTAGAACATATTAACACCGCACAGTGAACACAGAAACAAAGTAGAACATAGTAACACCGCACAGTGAACACAGCAACAAAGTAGAACATAGTAACACTGCACAGTGAACATAGCAACAAAGTAGAAAATAGTAACACCGCACAGTGAACACAGCAACAAAGTAGAACATAGTAACACTGCACAGTGAACATAGCAACAAAGTAGAACATAGTAACACCGCACAGTGAACACAGCAACAAAGTAGAACATACTAACACTGCACAGTGAACATAGCAACAAAGTAGAACATAGTAACACCGCACAGTGAACACAGCAACAAAGTAGAACATAGTAACACCACACAGTGAACACAGCAACAAAGTAGAACATAGTAACACCGCACAGTGAACACAGTAAAAAAGTAGAACATAGTAACACCGCACAGTGAACACAGCAACAAAGTAGAACATATTAACACCGCACAGTGAACACAGCAAGAAAGTAGAACATAGTAACACCGCACAGTGAACAGAGCAACAAAGTAGAACATAGTAACACCGCACAGTGAACACAGCAACAAAGTAGAACATAGTCACACTACACAGTGAACACAGCAACAAAGCAGAACATAGTAACACCGCAGTGAACACAGCAACAAAGTAGAGCATAGTAACACCGCACAGTGAACACAGCAACAAAGTGGAACATAGTAACACCGCACAGTGAACACAGCAACAAAGTAGAACATAGTAACACCGCACAGTGAACACAGCAAAAAAGTAGAATATAGTAACATCGCACAGTGAACACAGCAACAAAGTAGAACATAGTAACACCGCACAGTGAAAATAGCAACAAAGTAGAACATAGTAAGACTGCACATTGAACACAGCAACAAAGTAGAACATAGTAACACCGCACAGTGAACACAGCAACAAAGTAGAACATAGTAACACCGCACAGTGAACATAGCAACAAAGTAGAACATAGTAACACCGCACAGTGAACACAGCAACAAAGTAGAAAATAGTTACACCGCACAGTGAACACAGCAACAAAGTAAAACATAGTAACACCGCACAGTGAACAAAGCAACAAAGTAGAACATAGTAACACCGCACAGTGAACACAGCAACAAAGTAGAACATAGTAACACTGCACAGTGAAAATAGCAACAAAGTAGAACATAGTAACACTACACAGTGAACATAGCAACAAAGTAGAAAATAGTAACACCGCACAGTGAACACAGCAACAAAGTTGAACATAGTAACACCGCACAGTGAACATAGCAACAAAGTAGAACATAGTAACACCGCACAGTGAACACAGCAACAAAGTAGAACATAGTAACACCGCACAGTGAACACAGCAACAAAGTAGAACATAGTAACGCCACACAGTGAACACAGCAACAAAGTAGAACATAGTAACACCACACAGTGAACATAGCAACAAAGTAGAACATAGTAACACCACACAGTGAACACAGCAACAAAGTAGAACATAGTAACACTGCACAGTGAACACAGCAACAAAGTACAACATAGTAACACTGCACAGTGAACACAGCAACAAAGTAGAACATCGTAACAACGCACAGTGAACATAGCAACAAAGTAGTACAAAGTAACACCACACAGTAACAAAGTAGAATATAGTAACACTGCACAGTGAACACAGTAACAATGTAGAACATAGTAACACCGCACACTGAACACAGCAAAAAAGTAGTACATAGTAACACCGCACAGTAACAAAGTAGTACATAGTAACACCGCACAGTAACAATGTAGAACATAGTAACACCGCACAGTGAACATAGCCACAAAGTAGTACATAGTAACACTGCAGAGTTAACACAGTAACAATGTAGAATATAGTAACACTGCACAGTGAACACAGCAACAAAGTAGAACATATTAACACTGCACAGTGAACATAGCAACCAAGTAGAACATAGTAGCACTGGACAGTGAACATAGCAACAAAGTAGAACATAGTAACACTGCACAGAGAACATAGCAACCAAGTAGAACATTGTAACACTACACAGTGAACATAGCAACAAAGTAGAACATAGTAACATAGCACAGTGAACACAGCAACAAAGTACAACATAGTAACACTGCACAGTGAATATAGCAACAAAGTAGAACATAGTAACACTGCACAGTGAACATAGCAACAAAGTAGAACATAGTAACACTGCACAGTGAACATAGTAACAAATTAGAATATATTAACACCGCACAGTGAACACAGCAACAAAGTAGAACATAGCAACACCACACAAAGAACATAGCAACAAAGTAGATCATAGTAACACTGCACAGTGAACATAGCAACAAAGTAGAAAATAGTAACACCGCACAGTGAACACAGCAACAAAGTAGAGCATAGTAATACCGCACAGTGAATGTAGCAACAAAGTAGAACATAGTAACGCCGCACAGTGAACATAGCAACAAAGTAGAACATAGTAACACCGCACAGTGAACACAGTAACAAAGTAGAACATAGTAACACCGCACAGTGAACACAGCATCAAAGTAGAACATAGTAACACTGCACAGTGAGCACAGTAACAAAGTAGAACATATTAACACCGCACAGTGAACACAGCAACAAAGTAGAACATGGTAACACCGCACAGTGAACACAGCAACAAAGTAGAACATAGTAACACCGCACAGTGAACACAGTAACAAAGTAGAACATAGCAACAAAGTAGAAAATAGTAACACTGCACAGTGAACATAGCAACAAAGTAGAAAATAGTAACACAGCACAGTGAACATAGCAACAAAGTAGAATTTAGTAACACCACACAGTGAACAGAGCAACAAAGTGGAACATAGTAACACCGCAGTGTGAACACAGCAACAAAGGAGAACATAGTAACACCGCAGAGTGAACACAACAACAAAGTAGAACATAGTAACACCGCACAGTGAACAGAGCAAAAAAGTAGTACATAGTAACACTGCAGAGTGAACACAGTAACAATGTAGAACATAGTAACACCGCACAGTGAACATAGCAACAATGTAGAACATAGTAACACTGCACAGTGAACACAGCAACAAAGTAGAATATAGTAACACTGCAGAGTGAACACAGCAACAAAGTAGAACATATTAACACTGCACAGTGAACATAGCAACAAAGTAGAACATAGTAACACCGCACAATGAACATAGCAAAAAAGTAGAACATAGTAACACCGCAGAGTGTACACAACAACAAAGTAGAACATAGTAACACTGCACAGTGAAGACAGCAACAAAGTAGAACATAGTAACACCGCACAGTGAACATAGCAACAAAGTAGAACATAGTAACACTGCACAGTGAACACAGCAACAAAGTAAAACATCGTAACACCGCACAGTGAACATAGCAACAAAGTAGTACAAAGTAACACCACACAGTAACAAAGTAGAATATAGTAACACTGCACAGTGAACACAGTAACAATGTAGAACATAGTAACACCGCACAGTGAACACTGCAACAAAGTAGAATATAGTAACACTGCTCAGAGAACACAGCAACAAAGTAGAATATATTAACACTGCACAGTGAACATAGCAACCAAGTAGAACATAGTAACACTGGACAGTGAACATAGCAACAAAGTAGAACATAGTAACACTGCACAGTGAACATAGCAACCAAGTAGAACATAGTAACACTACACAGTGAACATAGCAACAAAGGAGAACATAGTAACAGCGCACAGTGAACAGAGCAACAAAGTGGAACATAGTAACACCGCACAGTGATCACAGCAACAAAGGAGAACATAGTAACACCGCACAGTGAACACAACAACAAAGTAGAACATAGTAACACCGCACACTGAACATAGCAAAAAAGTAGTACATAGTAACACCGCACAGTAACAAAGTAGAACATAGTAACACCGCACAGTGAACATAGCCACAAAGTAGTACATAGTAACACTGCAGAGTGAACACAGTAACAATGTAGAATATAGTAACACTGCACAGTGAACACAGCAACAAAGTAGAACATATTAACACTGCACAGTGAACATAGCAACCAAGTAGAACATAGTAACACTGGACAGTGAACATAGCAACAAAGTAGAACATAGTAACACTGCACAGTGAACATAGCAACCAAGTAGAACATTGTAACACTACACAGTGAACATAGCAACAAAGTAGAACATAGTAACATAGCACAGTGAACACAGCAACAAAGTACAACATATTAACACTGCACAGTGAATATAGCAACAAAGTAGATCATAGTAACACTGCACAGTGAACATAGCAACAAAGTAGAACATAGTAACACTGCACAGTGAACATAGCAACAAAGTAGAACATAGTAACACTGCACAGTGAACATAGTAATAAATTAGAATATATTAACACCGCACAGTGAACACAGCAACAAAGTAGAACATAGTAACACCACACAATGAACATAGCAACAACGTAGATCATAGTAACACTGCACAGTGAACATAGCAACAAAGTAGAAAATAGTAACACCGCATAGTGAACACAGCAACAAAGTAGAGCATAGTAATACCGCACAGTGAATGTAGCAACAAAGTAGAACATAGTAATGCCGCACAGTGAACATAGCAACAAAGTAGAACATAGTAACACCGCACAGTGAACACAGTAACAAAGTAGAACATAGTAACACCGCACAGTGAACACAGCAACAAAGTAGAACATAGTAACACTGCACAGTGAGCACAGTAACAAAGTAGAACATATTAACACCGCACAGTGAACACAGCAACAAAGTAGAACATGGTAACACCGCACAGTGAACACAGCAACAAAGTAGAACATAGTAACACCGCACAGTGAACACAGTGACAAAGTAGAACATAGCAACAAAGTAGAAAATAGTAACACCGCACAGTGAACATAGCAACAAAGTAGAAAATAGTAACACCGCACAGTGAACATAGCAACAAAGTAGAATTTAGTAACACCACACAGTGAACACAGCAACAATGAAGAACATAGTAACAGCGCACAGTGAACAGAGCAACAAAGTGGAACATAGTAACACCGCACAGTGAACACAACAACAAAGTAGAACATAGTAACACCGCACAGTGAACACAGCAACAAAGTAGAACATAGTAACACTGCACAGTGAGCACAGTAACAAAGTAGAACATATTAACACCGCACACTGAACATAGCAAGAAAGTAGTACATAGTAACACTGCAGAGTGAACACAGTAACAATGTAGAACATAGTAACACCGCAGTGTGAACACAGCAACAAAGGAGAACATAGTAACACCGCACAGTGAACACAACAACAAAGTAGAACATAGTAACACCGCACAGTGAACACAGCAACAAAGTAGAACATAGTAACACTGCACAGTGAGCACAGTAACAAAGTAGAACATATTAACACCGCACACTGAACATAGCAAGAAAGTAGTACATAGTAACACTGCAGAGTGAACACAGAAACAATGTAGAACATAGTAACACCGCACAGTGAACACAGCAACAATGTAGAACATAGTAACACTGCACAGTGAACACAGCAACAAAGTAGAATAGAGTAACACTGCAGAGTGAACACAGCAACAAAGTAGAACAAATTAACACTGCACAGTGAACATAGCAACAAAGTAGAACATAGTAACACCGCACAATGAACATAGCAAAAAAGTACAACATAGTAACACCGCAGAGTGAACACAGCAACAATGTAGAACATAGAACCACCGCATAGTGAACATAGCAACAAAGTAGAACATAGTAACACTGCTCAGTGAACATAGCAACAAAGTAGAAAATAGTAACACTGCACAGTGAACACAGCAACAAAGTAGATCATAGTAACACTGCACAGTGAACATAGCAACAAAGTAGAAAATAGTAACACCGCACAGTGAACACAGCAACAAACTAGAACATAGTAATACTCCACAGTGAATGTAGCAACAAAGTAGAACATAGTAACACCGCACAGTGAACATAGCAACAACGTAGAACATAGTAACACCGCACAGTGAACACAGTAACAAAGTAGAACATAGTAACACTGCACAGTGAACACAGTAACAAAGTAGAACACATTAACACCGCACAGTGAACACAGCAACAAAGTAGAACATGGTAACACCGCACAGTGAACACAGCAACAAAGTAGAACATAGTAACACCGCACAGTGAACACAGTAACAAAGTAGAACATAGCAACAAAGTAGAAAATAGTAACATCGCACAGTGAACATAGCAACAAAGTAGAAAATAGTAACACTGCACAGTGAACATAGCAACAAAGTAGAACATAGTAACACCACACAGTGAACACAGCAACAAAGGAGAACATAGTAACAGCGCACAGTGAACAGAGCAACAAAGTGGACCATAGTAACACCGCACAGTGAACACAGCAACAAAGGAGAACATAGTAACACCGCACAGTGAACACAACAACAAAGTAGAACATAGTAACACCGCACACTGAACATAGCAAAAAAGTAGTACATAGTAACACCGCACAGTAACAAAGTAGAACATAGTAACACCGCACAGTGAACATAGCCACAAAGTAGTACATAGTAACACTGCAGAGTGAACACAGTAACAATGTAGAATATAGTAACATTGCACAGTGAACACAGCAACAAAGTAGAACATATTAACACTGCACAGTGAACATAGCAACCAAGTAGAACATAGTAACACTGGACAGTGAACATAGCAACAAAGTAGAACATAGTAACACTGCACAGTGAACATAGCAACCAAGTAGAACATTGTAACACTACACAGTGAACATAGCAACAAAGTAGAACATAGTAACATAGCACAGTGAACACAGCAACAAAGTACAACATAGTAACACCGCACAGTGAACACAGCAACAAAGTAGAACATATTAACACTGCACAGTGAATATAGCAACAAAGTAGAACATAGTAACACTGCACAGTGAACATAGCAACAAAGTAGAACATAGTAACACTGCACAGTGAACATAGTAACAAATTAGAATATATTAACACTGCTCAGTGAACACAGCAACAAAGTAGAACATAGTAACACCACACAATGAACATAGCAACAAAGTAGATCATAGTAACACTGCACAGTGAACATAGCAACAAAGTAGAAAATAGTAACACCGCACAGTGAACACAGCAACAAAGTAGAGCATAGTAATACCGCACAGTGAATGTAGCAACAAAGTAGAACACAGTAACACCGCACAGTGAACACAGTAACAAAGTAGAACATAGTAACACCGCACAGTGAACACAGCAACAAAGTAGAACATAGTAACACTGCACAGTGAGCACAGTAACAAAGTAGAACATATTAACACCGCACAGTGAACACAGCAACAAAGTAGAACATGGTAACACCACACAGTGAACACAGCAACAAAGTAAAACATAGTAACACCGCACAGTGAACACAGTAACAAAGTAGAACATAGCAACAAAGTAGAAAATAGTAACACCGCACAGTGAACATAGCAACAAAGTAGAAAATAGTAACACCGCACAGTGAACATAGCAACAAAGTAGAACATAGTAACACCACACAGTGAACACAGCAACAAAGAAGAACATAGTAACAGCGCACAGTGAACAGAGCAACAAAGTGGAACATAGTAACACCGCAGTGTGAACACAGCAACAAAGGAGAACATAGTAACACCGCAGAGTGAACACAACAACAAAGTAGAACATAGTAACACCGCACAGTGAACACAGCAACAAAGTAGAACATAGTAACACTGCACAGTGAGCACAGTAACAAAGTAGAACATATTAACACCGCACACTGAACATAGCAAAAAAGTAGTACATTGTAACACTGCAGAGTGAACACAGTAACAATGTAGAACATAGTAACACCGCACAGTGAACACAGCAACAATGTAGAACATAGTAACACTGCACAGTGAACACAGCAACAAAGTAGAATACAGTAACACTGCAGAGTGAACACAGCAACAAAGTAGAACATAGTAACACTGCACAGTGAACACAGCAACAAAGTAGAACATAGTAAGACAGCACAGTGAACATAGCAACAAAGTAGAACATAGTACCACTGCACAGTGAACATAGCAACAAAGTAGAAAATAGTAACTCTGCACAGTGAACACAGCAACAAAGTAGAACATAGTAACACCGCACAGTGAACATAGCAACAAAGTAGAACATAGTAACACCGCACAGTGAACACAGCAACAAAGTAGAACATAGTAAGGCTGCACAGTGAACACAGCAACAAAGTAGAACATAGTAACACCACACAGTGAACACAGCAACAAAGAAGAACATAGTAACAGCACACAGTGAACACAGCAACAAAGTAGAATATTGTAACACCGCACAGTGAACACAGCAACAAAATAGAACATAGTAGCACCGCACAGTGAACACAGCAATAATGTAGAACATAGTAACACCGCACAGTGAACATAGCAACAAAGTAGTACATAGTAACACCGCACAGTAACAAAGTAGAACATAGTAACACCACACAGTGAACATAGCAACAAAGTAGTACATAGTAACACTGCAGAGTGAACACAGTAACAATGTAGAACATAGTAACACCGCACAATGAACACAGCAACAAAGTAGAACATAGTAACACCGCACAGTGAACACAGCAACAAAGTAGAATATAGTAACACTGCACAGTGAACACAGCAACAAAGTAGAACATATTAACACTGCACAGTGAACATAGCAACCAAGTAGAACATAGTAACACTGCACAGTGAACATAGCAACAAAGTAGAACATAGTAAAAAGGCAGTGAACACAGCAACAAAGTACAACATAGTAACAACGCACAGTGAACACAGCAACAAAGTACAACATATTAACACTGCACAGTGAACATAGCAACAAAGTAGAACATAGTAACACTGCACAGTGAACATAGCAACAAAGTAGAACATAGTAACACTGCACAGTGAACACAGCAACAAAGGAGAACATAGTAACACCGCACAGTGAACATAGCAAAAATGTAGAATATATTAACACCACACAGTGAACACAGCAACAAAGTAGAACATAGTAACACCGCACAATGAACATAGCAAAAAAGTAGAACATAGTAACACTGCACAGTGAACACAGCAACAAAGTAGAACATAGTTACACAGCACAGTGAACATAGCAACAAAGTAGCACATAGTAACACCGCACAGTGAACACAGCAGCAAAGTATAAGCTAGTAACACTGCACAATGAACATAGCAAACAAGTAGAACATATTAACACTGCACAGTGAACACAGCAACAAAGTAGGACATAGCAACACCGCACAGTGAACATAGCAACAAAGTAGAACTGATTAACACTGCACAGTGAACACAGCAACAAAGTAGAGCATAGTTCACCACACAGTGAGCATAGCAACAAAGTAGATCATAGTAACACTGCACAGTGAACATAGCAACAAATTAGAACATAGTAATGCTGCACAGTGAATACAGTAACAAAGTAGAATGTAGTAACACCGCACAGTGAACACAGTAACAAAGTAGAACATAGTAACACCGCACAGTGAACACAGTAACAAAGTAGAACATAGTAACACCGCACATTGAACACAGCAACAAAGTAGAACATAGTAACACCGCACAGTGAACACAGCAACAAAGTAGATCATACTAACACTGCAGAGTGAACATAGCAACAATGTAGAACATAGTAACACCGCACAGTGAACACAGCAACAAAGTAGAACATAGTAACACTGCACAGTGAACACAGCCACAAAGTAAAACACAGTAACATCACAGAGTGAACACAGCAACAAAGTAGATCATATTAACACCGCACAGTGAACACAGCAACAAAGTAGAACATAGTAACACCGCACAATGAACATAGCAACAAAGTAGAACATAGTAACACCGCATAGTGAACACAGCAACAAAGTAGAACATAGTAACACTGCACAGTGAACACAGCAACAAAGTAGAACATAGTAACACCGCACAGTGAACACAGCAACAAAGTAGAACATAGTAACACCGCACAGTGAACATAGCAAGAAAGTAGAACATAGCAACACTGCAGAGTGAACACAGTAACAAAGTAGAACATATTAACACCGCACAGTGAACACAGCAACAAGTTAGAACATAGTAACACCGCACAGTGAACACAGCAACATAGTAGAACATAGCAATACCACACAGTGAACACAGTAACAAAGTACAACATAGTAACACCGCACAGTGAAAACAGTAACAAAGTAGAACATAGTAACACCGCACAGTGAACACAGAAACAAAGTAGAATATAGTAACACTGCACAGAGAACACAGCAACAAAGTAGAACATATTAACACCACACAGTGAACACAGCAGCAAAGTAGAACCTAGTAACACCGCACAGTGAATATAGCAACAAAGTAGAACATAGTAACACAGCAGTGAACACAGTAACAAAGTAGAACATAGTAACACCGCACAGTGAACACAGCAACAAAGTAGAACATAGTAACACCGCACAGTGAACACAGCAACAAAGTAGAACATAGTAACACCGCACAGTGAACACAGCAACAAAGTCGAACATAGTAACACCGCACAGTGAACACAGCAACAAAGTAGAACATAGTAACACTGCACAGTGAACACAGCAACAAAGTAGAACATAGTAACATCGCACAGTGAAAATAGCAACAAAGTAGAAAATAGTAACACTGCACAGTGATCATAGCAACAAAGTAGAAAATAGTAACACCGCACAGTGAATACAGCAACAAAGTAGAACATAGTAACACCGCACAGTGAACAGAGCTACAAAGTAGAAAATAGTAACACCGCACAGTGAACACAGCAACAAAGTAGAACATAGTAACACCGCACAGTGAACACAGCAACAAAGTAGAACATAGTAACACTGCACAGTGAACATAGCAACATAGTAGAACATAGTAACACTGCACAGTGAACACAGCAACAAAGTAGAAAAAATAACACCGCACAGTGAACATAGCAACAAAGTAGAATATATTAACACCGCACAGGGAACACAGCAACAAAGTAGAACATTGTAACACCGCACAATGAACATAGCAACAAAGTAGAACATATTAACACCGCACAATGAACATAGCAACAAAGTAGAACATATTAACACCGCACAGTGAACACAGCAACAAAGTAGAACATATTAACACTGCACAGTGAACATAGCAACAAAGTAGAATATAGTAACACTGCACAGTGAAAATAGCAACAAAGTAGAACATATTAACTCCACACAGTGAACATAGCAACAAAGTAGAACATAGCAACGCTGCACAGTGAATGCAGTGACAAAGTAGAACATAGTAACACTGCACAGTGAACATAGCAACAAAGTAGAACATATTAACTCCACACAGTGAACATAGCAACAAAGTAGAACATAGCAACGCTGCACAGTGAACATAGCAACAAAGTAGAACATAGTAACACTGCACAGTGAACATAGCAACAAAGTAGAACATAGTAACACCGCACAGTGAACACAGCAACAAAGTAGAACATATTAACTCCACACAGTGAACATAGCAACAAAGTAGAACATAGTAACACTGCACAGTGAACATAGCAACAAAGTAGAACATATTAACACTGCACAGTGAACATAGCAACAAAGTAGAACATAGTAACACTGCACAGTGAACATAGCAACAAAGTAGAACATATTAACTCCACACAGTGAACATAGCAACAAAGTGGAACATCGTAACACCGCACAGTGAACATAACAACAAAGTAGATCATTGTAATACTGCAGAGTGAACATAGCAACAATGTAGAACATAGTAACACCGCACAGTGAACACAGCAACAAAGTAGAACATAGTAACACCGCACAGTGAACATAGCAAGAAAGTAGAACATAGTAACACTGCAGAGTGAACACAGTAACAAAGTAGAACATAGTAACACTGCACAGTGAACATAGCAACAAAGTAGAACATAGTAACACTGCACAGTGAACACAGCAACAAAGTAGTACATAGTAACACTGCAGAGTGAACACAGTAACAATGTAGAACATAGTAACACCGCACAGTGAACACAGCAACAAAGTAGAACATATTAACACTGCACAGTGAACATAGCAACCAAGTAGAACATAGTAACACTGCACAGTGAACATAGCAACAAAGTAGAACGTAGTAAAAACGCAGTGAACACAGCAACAAAGTACAACATAGTAACACCGCACAGTGAACACAGCAACAAAGTACAACATATTAACACTGCACAGTGAACATAGCAACAAAGTAGAACATAGTAACACTGCACAGTGAACATAGCAACAAAGTAGAACATAGTAACACTGCACAGTGAACACAGCAACAAAGGAGAACATAGTAACACCGCACAGTGAACATAGCAAAAATGTAGAATATATTAACACCGCACAGTGAACACAGCAACAAAGTAGAACATAGTAACACCGCACAATGAACATAGCAACAAAGTAGAACAGAGTAACACTGCACAGTGAACACAGCAACAAAGTAGAACATAGTTACACAGCACAGTGAACATAGCAACAAAGTAGCACATAGTAACACCGCACAGTGAACACAGCAGCAAAGTATAAGTTAGTAACACTGCACAATGAACATAGCAAACAAGTAGAACATATTAACACTGCACAGTGAACACAGCAACAAAGTAGGACATAGCAACACCGCACAGTGAACATAGCAACAAAGTAGAACTGATTAACACTGCACAGTGAACACAGCAACAAAGTAGAGCATAGTTCACCACACAGTGAGCATAGCAACAAAGTAGATCATAGTAACACTGCACAGTGAACATAGCAACAAATTAGAACATAGTAATGCTGCACAGTGAATACAGTAACAAAGTAGAACGTAGTAACACCGCACAGTGAACACAGTAACAAAGTAGAACATAGTAACACCGCACAGTGAACACAGTAACAAAGTAGAACATAGTAACACCACACATTGAACACAGCAACAAAGTAGAACATAGTAACACCGCACAGTGAACACAGCAACAAAGTAGATCATAGTAACACTGCAGAGTGAACATAGCAACAATGTAGAACATAGTAACACCGCACAGTGAACACAGCAACAAAGTAGAACATAGTAACACTGCACAGTGAACACAGCCACAAAGTAAAACATAGTAACATCACAGAGTGAACACAGCAACAAAGTAGATCATATTAACACCGCACAGTGAACACAGCAACAAAGTAAAACATAGTAACACCGCACAATGAACATAGCAACAAAGTAGAACATAGTAACACCGCATAGTGAACACAGCAACAAAGTAGAACATAGTAACACTGCACAGTGAACACAGCAACAAAGTAGAACATAGTAACACCGCACAGTGAACACAGCAACAAAGTAGAACATAGTAACACCACACAGTGAACACAGCAACAAAGTAGAACATAGTAACACTGCACAGTGAACATAGCAACATAGTAGAACATAGTAACACTGCACAGTGAACACAGCAACAAAGTAGAAAAAATAACACCGCACAGTGAACATAGCAACAAAGTAGAATATATTAACACCGCACAGGGAACACAGCAACAAAGTAGAACATTGTAACACCGCACAATGAACATAGCAACAAAGTAGAACATATTAACACCACACAATGAACATAGCAACAAAGTAGAACATATTAACACCGCACAGTGAACACAGCAACAAAGTAGAACATATTAACACTGCACAGTGAACATAGCAACAAAGTAGAATATAGTAACACTGCACAGTGAAAATAGCAACAAAGTAGAACATATTAACTCCACACAGTGAACATAGCAACAAAGTAGAACATAGCAACGCTGCACAGTGAATGCAGTGACAAAGTAGAACATAGTAACACCACACAGTGAACACAGTAACAAAGTAGAACATACTAACACCGCACAGTGAACACAGCAACAAAGTAGAAAATATTAACACTGCACAGTGAACATAGCAACAAAGTAGAACATAGTAACACCACACAGTGAACATAGCAACAAAGTAGAACATATTAACACTGCACAGTGAACATAGCAACAAAGTAGAACATAGTAACACTGCACAGTGAACATAGCAACAAAGTAGAACATATTAACTCCACACAGTGAACATAGCAACAAAGTAGAACATAGCAACGCTGCACAGTGAACATAGCAACAAAGTAGAACATAGTAACACTGCACAGTGAACATAGCAACAAAGTAGAACATAGTAACACCGCACAGTGAACACAGCAACAAAGTAGAACATATTAACTCCACACAGTGAACATAGCAACAAAGTAGAACATAGTAACACTGCACAGTGAACATAGCAACAAAGTAGAACATATTAACACTGCACAGTGAACATAGCAACAAAGTAGAACATAGTAACACTGCACAGTGAACATAGCAACAAAGTAGAACATATTAACTCCACACAGTGAACATAGCAACAAAGTGGAACATCGTAACACCGCACAGTGAACATAACAACAAAGTAGATCATTGTAATACTGCA
The DNA here is from genome assembly GCF_052327205.1 of Somniosus microcephalus. Classification (NCBI taxonomy): domain Eukaryota; kingdom Metazoa; phylum Chordata; class Chondrichthyes; order Squaliformes; family Somniosidae; genus Somniosus; species Somniosus microcephalus. Next base: position 19,492,583 of record NC_141001.1, read on the forward strand.
GAGTGAACATAGCAACAATGTAGAACATAGTAACACCGCACAGTGAACACAGCAACAAAGTAGAACATAGTAACACCGCACAGTGAACATAGCAAGAAAGTAGAACATAGTAACACTGCAGAGTGAACACAGTAACAAAGTAGAACATAGTAACACTGCACAGTGAACATAGCAACAAAGTAGAACATAGTAACACTGCACAGTGAACACAGCAACAAAGTAGTACATAGTAACACTGCAGAGTGAACACAGTAACAATGTAGAACATAGTAACACCGCACAGTGAACACAGCAACAAAGTAGAACATATTAACACTGCACAGTGAACATAGCAACCAAGTAGAACATAGTAACACTGCACAGTGAACATAGCAACAAAGTAGAACATAGTAAAAACGCAGTGAACACAGCAACAAAGTACAACATATTAACACTGCACAGTGAACATAGCAACAAAGTAGAACATAGTAACACTGCACAGTGAACATAGCAACAAAGTAGAACATAGTAACACTGCACAGTGAACACAGCAACAAAGGAGAACATAGTAACACCGCACAGTGAACATAGCAAAAATGTAGAATATATTAACACCGCACAGTGAACACAGCAACAAAGTAGAACATAGTAACACCGCACAATGAACATAGCAACAAAGTAGAACAGAGTAACACTGCACAGTGAACACAGCAACAAAGTAGAACATAGTTACACAGCACAGTGAACATAGCAACAATGTAGCACATAGTAACACCGCACAGTGAACACAGCAGCAAAGTATAAGTTAGTAACACTGCACAATGAACATAGCAAACAAGTAGAACATATTAACACTGCACAGTGAACACAGCAACAAAGTAGGACATAGCAACACCGCACAGTGAACATAGCAACAAAGTAGAACTGATTAACACTGCACAGTGAACACAGCAACAAAGTAGAGCATAGTTCACCACACAGTGAGCATAGCAACAAAGTAGATCATAGTAACACTGCACAGTGAACATAGCAACAAATTAGAACATAGTAATGCTGCACAGTGAATACAGTAACAAAGTAGAACGTAGTAACACCGCACAGTGAACACAGTAACAAAGTAGAACATAGTAACACCGCACAGTGAACACAGTAACAAAGTAGAACATAGTAACACCGCACATTGAACACAGCAACAAAGTATAACATAGTAACACCGCACAGTGAACACAGCAACAAAGTAGATCATAGTAACACTGCAGAGTGAACATAGCAACAATGTAGAACATAGTAACACCGCACAGTGAACACAGCAACAAAGTAGAACATAGTAACACTGCACAGTGAACACAGCCACAAAGTAAAACATAGTAACATCACAGAGTGAACACAGCAACAAAGTAGATCATATTAACACCGCACAGTGAACACAGCAACAAAGTAGAACATAGTAACACCGCACAATGAACATAGCAACAAAGTAGAACATAGTAACACCGCATAGTGAACACAGCAACAAAGTAGAACATAGTAACACTGCACAGTGAACACAGCAACAAAGTAGAACATAGTAACACCGCACAGTGAACACAGCAACAAAGTAGAACATAGTAACACCGCACAGTGAACATAGCAAGAAAGTAGAACATAGTAACACTGCAGAGTGAACACAGTAACAAAGTAGAACATATTAACACCGCACAGTGAACACAGCAACAAGTTAGAACATAGTAACACCGCACAATGAACACAGCAACATAGTAGAACATAGTAACACCACACAGTGAACACAGTAACAAAGTACAACATAGTAACACCGCACAGTGAAAACAGTAACAAAGTAGAACATAGTAACACCGCACAGTGAACACAGAAACAAAGTAGAATATAGTAACACTGCACAGAGAACACAGCAACAAAGTAGAACATATTAACACCACACAGTGAACACAGCAGAAAAGTAGAACCTAGTAACACCGCACAGTGAATATAGCAACAAAGTAGAACATAGTAACACCGCAGTGAACACAGTAACAAAGTAGATCATAGTAACACCGCACAGTGAACACAGCAACAATGTAGAACATAGTAACACCGCACAGTGATCACAGCAACAAAGTAGAACATAGTAACACCGCACAGTGAACACAGCAACAAAGTCGAACATAGTAACACCGCACAGTGAACACAGCAACAAAGTAGAACATAGTAACACCGCACAGTGAACACAGCAACAAAGTAGAACATAGTAACACCGCACAGTGAACAGAGCTACAAAGTAGAAAATAGTAACACCGCACAGTGAACACAGCAACAAAGTAGAACATAGTAACACCGCACAGTGAACACAGCAACAAAGTAGAACATAGTAACACTGCACAGTGAACATAGCAACATAGTAGAACATAGTAACACTGCACAGTGAACACAGCAACAAAGTAGAACATAGTAACACCGCACAGTGAACATAGCAACAAAGTAGAATATATTAACACCGCACAGGGAACACAGCAACAAAGTAGAACATTGTAACACCGCACAATGAACATAGCAACAAAGTAGAACATATTAACACCGCACAATGAACATAGCAACAAAGTAGAACATATTAACACCGCACAGTGAACACAGCAACAAAGTAGAACATATTAACACTGCACAGTGAACATAGCAACAAAGTAGAACATAGTAACACTGCACAGTGAACATAGCAACAAAGTAGAACATATTAACTCCACACAGTGAACATAGCAACAAAGTAGAACATAGCAACGCTGCACAGTGAATGCAGTGACAAAGTAGAACATAGTAACACCACACAGTGAACACAGTAACAAAGTAGAACATAGTAACACCGCACAGTGAACACAGCAACAAAGTAGAAAATATTAACACTGCACAGTGAACATAGCAACAAAGTAGAACATAGTAACACCACACAGTGAACATAGCAACAAAGTAGAACATATTAACACTGCACAGTGAACATAGCAACAAAGTAGAACATAGTAACACTGCACAGTGAACATAGCAACAAAGTAGAACATATTAACTCCACACAGTGAACATAGCAACAAAGTAGAACATAGCAACGCTGCACAGTGAACATAGCAACAAAGTAGAACATAGTAACACTGCACAGTGAACATAGCAACAAAGTAGAACATATTAACACTGCACAGTGAACATAGCAACAAAGTAGAACATAGTAACACTGCACAGTGAACATAGCAACAAAGTAGAACATATTAACTCCACACAGTGAACATAGCAACAAAGTAGAACATCGTAACACCGCACAGTGAACATAACAACAAAGTAGATCATTGTAATACTGCAGAATGAACATAGCAACAATGTAGAACATAGTAACACCGCACAGTGAACACAGCGACAAAGTAGAACATAGTAACACCGCACAGTGAACATAGCAAGAAAGTAGAACATAGTAACACTGCAGAGTGAACACAGTAACAAAGTAGAACATAGTAACACCGCACAGTGAACACAGCAACAAAGTGGAACATAGTAACACTGCACAGTGAACATAGCAACAAAGTAGAACATAGTAACACTGCACAGTGAACACTGCAACAAAGTAGAACAAAGTAACACCGCACAGTGAACACAGCAAGAAAGTAGAACATAGTAACACTGCACAGTGAACACAGTAACAAAGTAGAACATAGTAACACCGCACAGTGAATATAGCAACAAAGTTGATCATAGTAACACCGCACAGTGAACACAGCAACAAAGTAGAACAAAGTAACACCGCACAGTGAACACAGCAACAAAGTAGAACATAGTAACACCGCACAGTGAACACAGCAACAAAGTAGAACATAGTAACACCGCACAGTGAACACAGCAACAAAGTAGATCATAGTAACACCGCACAGTGAACACAGCAACAAAGTAGAACATAGTAACACCGCACAGTGAACACAGCAACAAAGTAGAACATAGTAACACCACACAGTGAACACAGTAACAAAGTAGAACAAAGTAACACCGCACAGTGAACACAGCAACAAAGTAGAACATAGTAACACTGCACAGTGAACACAGTAACAAAGTAGAACATAGTAACACCGCACAGTGAATATAGCAACAAAGTAGATCATAGTAACACCGCACAGTGAACACAGCAACAAAGTAGAATAAAGTAACACCGCACAGTGAACACAGCAACAAAGTAGAACATAGTAACACTGCACAGTGAATATAGCAACAAAGTAGATCATAGTAACACCACACAGTGAACACAGCAACAAAGTAGAACATAGTAACACCGCACAGTGAATATAGCAACAAAGTAGAACATAGTAACACCGCACAGTGAACATAACAACAAAGTAGATCATTGTAATACTGCAGAGTGAACATAGCAACAATGTAGAACATAGTAACACCGCACAGTGAACACAGCAACAAAGTAGAACAAAGTAACACCGCACAGTGAACACAGCAACAAAGTAGAACATATTAACACCACACAGTGAATACAGCAACAAAGTAGAACATAGTAACACCGCACAGTGAACACAGCAACAAAGTAGAACATAGTAACACCACACAGTGAATACAGCAACAAAGTAGAACATAGTAACACCGCACATTGAACACAGCAATTACTTCAGTGAATATAGCAATGGTGTACAATGAAGAAGATATCAACACTATACAATGAGAAATAAGGCAATGCTGTGGAGAAAAACACAGCCAATTTTACAGATAACATAGCAGTGAAGTACAAAGTAGCATACTGTACATTGAAGATGACAACACAGTGCACTGAACAGCATGATAACATTGAAAAGTTAAGATAGGAATGCAATATAAAGAAAACACAACATGGTGAATAACAACAGAACAGATTTTAGTGAGGAAAATAGTTAGATAGCACAGTAATAAAAAACATGTTAACACTGAACAATGAAAAATGTAGAATAAGTACAGTGAAAAACACAGGAACAGGAGTAGACCATTCAGCGTCTCAAGCCTGTTTTGCCATTCAATCAGATCATAGCTGAACTGTACCTCTTCCCCTTTTACCCACCTTTGCTCCATATCCCTGATACCCTTACCTAACAAATATCTATTGATCTCAGTCTTGAAAATTTCAATTGCCCCAACATCCACAGCCTTTTGGAGGGTAGAGTTCCACATTTCCACAATACTTTGTGTGAAAAAGTGCTTTCTGATTCTCCTCCTAAATGACCCAGCCCTAATTGTAAGATGATGTCCCCTTCTTCTGGATTCTCCCAGCAGAGGATGTAGTTTCTTGCTATCTACCCTATTGAATCCCTTTATCATTTTAAACACCTCAATTAGAGCACCCCTTACCCTTCTAAGCTCAAGGCAATACAAGCCATGTTTATGCAACCAGACCTAATCATTTAACCCTTTAAGCCCTGGTATCATTGTGCTGAATCTGCACTGCACCAGTCCCAAGGCTGATATATCCATCCTAAGGTGCGCTGCTCAATATTGAAAGTAATACTCCAGATGGGCTCTGACCAAAGCTCTGTACAACTAAAGCGTAACTACCTCCCCTTTGTAATCCAGCCCTCTTGAGATAAAGGCCAACATTCCATCAGCCTGCTTGATTACTCTTGTCCCTATGCAGCAAGTCCCGTTCACCCGCCACCCCTGTGCTCGCTGACCTACATTGGCGCCCGGTTAGGCAACGCCTTGATTTTAAAATTCTCATCCTTTTTTCAAATCCCTCCATGGCCTCACGCCTCCCTATCTCTATCTCTGTAAGGAATCACACAACACCAGGTTATAGTCCAACAGCTTTATTTGAAATCACAAGCTTTCGGAGCGCTGCTCCTTCATCAGGTGAAGTGGAGAGATGCATAAAAACACAGCTTATATAGTCAGAGAATAATGTCAGATGTTTACAGGTAATCTTTCCAACTGCCATTTATCACACCTCGGCAGAGAGATAATCACAGCAATCAAAGGTGCGAATGGTGTCCAAACTGCTTAGTCAGGAAAACATTACATCAAAGAACAATGAGGTGGGGTCACAAGGGGTCAAATGTTGCAGATGCTGGGGTCTGTGTGAAAAACAAAAAAAAACAGACAAAAAACATTTTTTTTGCTGGAAATCACAGCAGGTCCGGCCGCATCTGTGTGGAGAGAACACGCCAATGACGACTCGAGTCTGGATGACCCTACGTCAGGTGGGGTTACATGTAGCGTGACATGAACCCAAGATCCCGGTTGAGGCCATCCTCATGGGTGCGGAACTTGGCTATCAGTTTCTGCTCGACGATTTTGCGTTGTCGTGTGTCTCGAAGGCCGCCTTGGAGAATGCTTACTTGAAGATCGGAGGCTGAATGTCCTTGACTGCTGAAGTGTTCCCCGACTGGGAGGGAACACTCCTGCCTGGCGATTGTTGTGCGGTATCCTTTCATCCGTTGTTGCAGTGTTTGCATGGTCTTGCCAATGTACCTTGCTCCGGGGCATCCTTTCCTGCAACGTATGAGGTAGACAACGTTGGCCAAGTCACATGAGTATGTACCATATACCTGGTGGGTGGTGTCCTCACGTGTGATGATGGTATCTGTGTTGATGATCTGGCATGTCTTGCAGAGGTTGCTGTGGCAGGGTTGTGTGGTGTCGTGGTCGCTGTTCTCCTGAAAGCTGGGTAATTTTCTGCGAACGATGGTCTGTTTGAGGTTAGGCGGATGTTTGAAGGTGAGTAGTGGAGGCATGGGGATGGCCTTAGCGAGGTGTTCATCATCATCGATGACATGTTGAAGGCTGCGAAGAACATGGTGTAGTTTCTCCGCTCCAGGGAAGTACTGGATGATGAAGGGTACTCTGTTGGTTGTGTCCCGTGTTTGTCTTCTGAGGAGGTCTATGCGATTTTTCGCTGTGGCCCGTCGGAACTGTCGATCGACGAGTCGAGCATCATATCCCGTTGTTACGAGGGCGTCTTTCAGCGTCTGTAGGTCTCCATCGCATTCCTCCTCGTCTGAGCAGATCCTGGGTATTCGCAGGGCTTGTCCATAGGGGATGGCTTCTTTAACGTGGTTAGGGTGGAAGCTGGAGAAGTGGAGCATCGTGAGGTTGTCCATGGGCTTGCGGTAGAGTGAAGTGCTGAGGTGTCACCAGCAGCAGCAACCAAGCCTCCCCCGGTACCATGGTTGAAACCACAGGGAAGTCCATCGTCAACCTGTCCGACCACACCCTTCAACCAGACGAAATTGAAGTTCTCAGCCGAGGGCTCAATTTCTGCCCCACCACCAAAATGGACCCCATCGGTCTCGCGGCAGACACAGAGGAATTCATCAGGAGAATGAGGCTCCGGGAATTCTTCCACAAATCCCAAGATGTCAGCAGTGAACCCAATGAGACCATCAATGATCCGGACCAGCAGACAGAGGGATCCGCAGTGCAGCAACTGATGAAGAAAGTCAAATTGGACCCCTCCGGAGGGTCGCTGCCCTAAGCTTGACATGTATGCTCAAGCTGTGAGGAGACGCATCAACGCCAGATTCATCAGCCGCACACACAAGACAGCCCAGAATGTCACCCGAGCACAACGCAACGCCATCCACGCTCTCAAGACCAACCGCAACATCGTCATCAAACCAGCAGACAAAGGAGGACCCATCGTCATACAGAACAGAACGGACTATTGCAAAGAAGCATACCAACAACTGGACAACCAGGAACACTACAGACAATTACCCACAGATCCGACCAAAGAACACACCCGCCAACTCAACAGACTGATCAAGACCTTCGATCCAGACCTTCAAAGCATCCTACGTGCTCTCATCGCACGTACTCCCCGTGTGGGAGACTTCTACTGCCTCCCAAAGATACACAAAGCCAACACACCCGGACGTCCTATCGTATCAGGCAACGGAACCCTGTGTGAGAACCTCTCTGGATACGTCGAGGGCATCCTGAAACCCATCGTACAGGGAACCCCCAGCTTCTGTCGTGACACTACAGACTTCTTACAGAAACTCAGCACCCACGGACCAGTTGAACCAGGAACACTTCTCACCACGATGGACGTCTCGGCACTCTACACCAGTATTCCCCACAATGACGGCATCGCTGCGACAGCCTCAGTACTCAACACCAACAAAAGCCAATCTCCAGACGCCATCCTACAACTCATCCGCTTCATCCTTGACCACAATGTCTTCACCTTCGACAACCAGTTCTTTACCCAAACACAGGGAACAGGCATGGGGACCAAATTCGCACCCCAATACACCAACATCTTCATGCACAAGTTCGAGCAAGACTTCTTCGCTGCACAGGACCTCCAACCAACGCTATACACCAGATACATCGACAACATTTTCTTCCTATGGACCCACGCCGAAGAATCACTGAAAAGACTACACGATAACATCAACAAGTTCCATCCCACCATCAAACTCACCATGGACTACTCCTCAGTATCGGTTTCATTCTTGGACACACGTATCTCCATCAAAGATGGACACCTCAGCACTTCACTCTACCGAAAGCCCACGGACAACCTCACGATGCTCCACTTCTCCAGCTTCCACCCTAACCACATTAAAGAAGCCATCCCCTATGGACAAGCCCTGCGAATACACAGGATCTGCTCAGACGAGGAGGAACGCGATGGACACCTACAGACGCTGAAAGACGCCCTCGTAACAACGGGATATGATGCTCGACTCCAATCGACAGTTCCAATGGGCCACAGCAAAAAATCGCATAGACCTCCTCAGAAGACAAACACGGGATACAACCAACAGAGTACCATTCGTCGTCCAGTACTTCCCCGGAGCAGAGAAACTACGCCATGTTCTTCGCAGCCTTCAACATGTCATCGATGACGACGAACACCTCGCTAAGGCCATCCCCATGCCTCCACTACTCACCTTCAAACAGCCGCCTAACCTCAAACAGACCATCGTTCGCAGAAAATTACCCAGCTTTCAGGAGAACAGCGACCACGACACCACACAACCCTGCCACAGCAACCTCTGCAAGACATGCCAGATCATCAACACAGATACCATCATCACACATGAGGACACCACCCACCAGGTACATGGTACATACCCATGTGACTCGGCCAACGTTGTCTACCTCATACGTTGCAGGAAAGGATGCCCCGGAGCATGGTACATCGGCGAGACCATGCAGACACTGCGACAACGGATGAACGGACACCGCGCAACAATCGCCAGGCAGGAGTGTTCCCTCCCAGTCGGGGAACACTTCAGCAGTCAAGGACATTCAGCCTCCGATCTTCGAGTAAGCATTCTCCAAGGCGGCCTTCGAGACACACGACAACGCAAAATCGTCGAGCAGAAACTGATAGCCAAGTTCCACACCCATGAGGATGGCCTCAACTGGGATCTTGGGTTCATGTCACGCTACATGTAACATGTACCTGACGTAGGGTCATCCAGACTCGTGTCGTCATTGGCGTGTTCTCTCCACACAGATGCGGCCGGACCTGCTGTGATTTCCAGCAAAAAAAATGGTTTTTGTCTGTTTTTTTGTTTTTCACACAGACCCCAGCATCTGCAACATTTGACCCCTTGTGACCCCACCTCATTGTTCTTTGATGTAATGTTTTCCTGACTAACCCGTTTGGACACCATTCGCACCTTTGATTGCTGTGATTATCTCTCTGCCAAGGTGTGATAAATGGCAGTTGGAAAGATTACCTGTAAACATCTGACATTATTCTCTGACTATATAAGCTGTGTTTTTATGCATCTCCCCACTTCACCTGATGAAGGAGCAGCGCTCCGAAAGCTTGTGATTTCAAATAAAGCTGTTGGACTATAACCTGGTGTTGTGTGATTTCTTACATTTGTCCACCCCAATCCAACACCGGCATCTCCACACCATGGCTTCTATCTCCGTAATCTCCTTCAGCCCCACAACTCCCCAAGATATCTGCACTACTCTAATTCTGCCCTCTTGAGCATTCTGATTTTAATCACTCCACTATTAGTGCCGTGCCGTCAGCTGCCAAGGCCCTAAGCTCTGGAATTCCCTGCCTAAACCTTGTTGACTCTCTTTGACCAGCTCATACTTGTCCAAGGGCTCAGCCACACTGGCCCGGGTATTTATGAGGAGCCAAGAAGGGTGCTGGGGCGGCCGAACAAGGCTGAAGTATCCAACAAGGCAGGGGACACCGAGGTCCGGCTGAACTTAACGGCCCAGAAATTCGGGTCGGGGACTTCCTGCGGGTGCAAGCCTCCGACCTGCACTTACCTAGTGCACCGGCCGTTGTGCTGTGGGCCCGCATGGTATTCCAATCCTGAGCCTCCTCCAACTGCCGGTGCGCAGTGCTTGCGTATCCCAGGGGCGCAGTTAGTTCGAAGCGTCCCCTGGGATCATGTGGGCCATGGAGAGCCAATGGTAGCAGGGAATGCTTCATTCATAAATTTGACAGGAAGAGCTGTCAAACCTATAAATACTATAAGCCCCAAAACATCACTAAATCTCCAAATATATTTTTAAAAAAACATCAAATTTTTAAAATAACTATAAATTACATGAAATAACTATTTAAACAATAATTTTAAATTTTGAAAAAATTAATTACATTTTCTAATGGAGCTAAAAATAAACTTACCCTTCTTTAAAGTATTTAAAAATAATAAACCTGTGGAAAAAATGTTTTAATTTTAATTAATTCACCACTTACATTGTTAAAAGCAGGCCTTGCGCCTGCTTTTTAAAAGTGTAACTATTGGAGACTTACCCTCCCGGAGAAACCTGGAAAAAAGTTCGATGCGCACACACTGCCTCTCCGGCGCACGCATTCCACCTGTCGACCCCTTCCTTCAAGGGAACGGAAGCTCCGGTTTCCCGTGCATGTGCAGTGCATGCACAAAACCAGCACTTTCGTTCGGCCTACGCATGAGTACCCAGCACATATTCACGCGTGGGGGCACGAATTTCTGGGCCATAGGCAGGGCCTCATTAACCACTTTCAGCTCTGGTTCACACCCGGCCCTTGGAACAATGGACAGCTCGGGTGGTGGTTATCAGGGAAACCAGCAGAGTGAGGACCCGTGGAGAGCCTTGGGGTTTGTCACAAGCAATTGAGATGTTGGAGATGCAGGCCAATTGGGAGAGGGGAGAGAGCCCATGAGCGGGGGGGCGGTGGCGGGGGGAAGAGTCTGCGATAGGGAGGGGGAGAGAGCCTGTTATAGGGAGGGGGAGAGAGTTTGCGATCGGGAGTGGGGAGAGAATCTGTGATAGGGAGGTGGGAGAGAGTCTGTGATAGGGAGGGGGGAGAGAGTCTTTGATAGGGAGGGGGGAGAGTGTCTGTGATAGGGAGGGGGGCGAGAGCCTGTTATAGGGATGGGGGAGAGAGTTTGTGATAGGGAGGGGAGAGAGATTCTGCGATAGGGAGAGGGAGGAGAGTCTGCGATAGGGAGCCGGGAGAGCCTGTTATAGGGAGTGGGGAGAGAGCCTGTTATAGGGAGGGGGGAGTGAGCCTGTTATAGGGAGGGGAGGATGAAGTGATAATTACAGTCCTAGCCCCTTTAGGGCTCCCCCAGATCAAGCATATTCCCCAGACATTCACTTTCAACTAAAGTTTGAGGTAGCCGAATCCTAAAGATGTTTAATTGGGCCTAAAGGTCCGGACTATCTATACCCTAAAGGAAAGGAACAACCTGAAGATGTTGCCATCCTCCAGATAGCACTTTTAATAAGTTTAGCTAGACTGTAACGTTCTGGATATCATCAGGGTCCAGAAAACTCCCCCAGAATTCAGCAACTCCTCACCAAAGAGCGTACAGAGATTGAGTTTTTGTGTTTTATACAGAAGTATTATGTGAGACAATTCTAAAAACATATAGATTTATTAAAGAACCGACGTAATTTACAGTTGCTGATTCAATCGCAACATTAACAGCTCCAAATACAAAAATCTTACAATTCTATTATCAGAGATCCTTATTCTCAAATCTTAACATGTTTCATTTGATGTCATTTTTACAAAGGCATATGTTTCTTTAATTTTTTGTGATTATTTCTAAAGTGTAATTTAAGACACCTTAACACAGTATACCATTGTGTTCTTTCCAAAGCTTCAGACACTCAGGAACCTCCAACCTCCTGTTTCAATAACGCTGTTGATTCAGTGTCAACAACTTATCTTATCTTAATAGCTTCTTCATTGTTAGGTTTTTAGATTTTCAAGCCTAGTATGTCATGTTTTAATAAAGTCAGAATTCTTTTATAGAATGGTGTATTTTCTGAATAGGTATATTGCTTATTCCTTCACACCCCGCTCTTGACCAAAAAATTAATTGGAGCATCAAGACAGAGTTTGGTCAATGTTACTTATAAAGTTACAATAGCACATTAATTTCACAAAATTCACAATCATGTGCTACATGAAAATTTCTTTTAAGTCATCCTAGGACAATGTTTTTGCCTTATTTTAAATTGAACACAATTTAAAAGGATGATAGGTACATTGTCATGCAATTAGCGAAACATCATGTACTTAGAATGTCCATTCAGCAGATGTACGTTCCATAGAGGTGAGTTATTCATACGAGTCAAGGAGACGTCATTTGGAACTAGCTGAAGCTTGACATGCTGTTCCTTCAATCCAGCGTGTGGACAGATTCTTGTTTTCGTAAAGGCCTTGCCAGGCGCTCAGTTGATTTCTTCTTCATCCACGGTGTCTTCCTCCTTCGTTGAAGTAACTCGTTGATCTTTCCTTGTTTTGGTTGTTGCTTTTCACGAATCCAATTCCTGAGGTGTTGCCAAGCATCGTGTAGAGGAGCCGGTGACACCGTCTGAATGACCGTCGTCAGTAATTTGATCGCATCCATTTCCTATGTCGTGCTCCAAGCTGGGTCTTAAGAGGTAGTGTACGACTGCACCTTGTATTGTTCCACCATTTCGGTATCCTGTAGGACATCTTTTGAGATTGTCTATGGAGACAGTTTTAAGAATATGCTTGCCATTCGGCTGATTAATATGTATTTTAACTGTTCTTTTGTTAATAACAGAATGTATTTGAACAGGTTTTTTCCACTTCAGTCTTAAACCAGGTTTTTGCTCGAACTTCTTTTCCTGTACCCATTCTCCTATGAGGGGTTGCCATGTTTTGTTTGTCAATTTTTTCTGCCTATTTGCCTCCCTTATCCTCTGATCAATTTGATGAATCTCCTCCATTACTTCTTTTTTTAAATCTAACTGTCGCTGTCGGGTCAAGAAATCAGAGAGTGTAGAGACAATAAAAGAACCATGGGTAAGCGGTGTATGCATCTCAACCCCATACATCAGATAAGATGGAGTTTTAGGGGACACTGTCCCTGATGCAGATGTGGGCACATTATTAAGTGATAGCTGCACCTCCGGAATGTTGGTGGTCCACTTATTTCCCCTGATTCTCAACAGTTTGACCAATAGCTTTTTTACTTCCTTGTTTTTACATTCCACCAGCCCCGCTGATTGCGGATGACGTGGCATGCTGTGCTCTAACCCAATCCCCCTTTGTTCACAGTAGTCTTTGAAAACCTTGGAGACAAAGGCTCCGCCTTGATCAGAGTGTAAGATTTTGGGTGCACCAGCTACAGTAACAGCATTGGCGAGTGTATTTTCCGAAACAGTTTTTGTGGGGACCAGCCAGCAGAAGGAAGTGCATCCATCTACACAAATGAGAACATGCCTGTATCCCAAAGACGGGGGAAGTGGTCCAATAAATTCAATAAAGAATATTCCCATTGGCTCATCAGCTTTCACAGGAGCCAATGGCAGTGGCTTAATTAGTGATGACTTATTGGTTAAATAGCATGGCTCACAATTTGCCACGTATGTTTTATAGGCCTTAAGCATGCCTGGCCACCAATATAAGGAGGTCATTTGCAGAATGTTGTTCTGGCACCACAATGTGCTTGACCTATGCCCTCGTGAGCTTCTTTTACAAGCTGTTCTTGTTTGTGTCTCGGGGGTACTTCTCGGTTTCCCTTGGGCAATTTAACTAGCACAATACCCGTAGGGGTTTCCGAGTAAAAGCACTTTGGTGGATATCCTGGTGGATTCTCTTTTGTTGGGTCTAATAGCTGAATCAGTTCCTCATCCTGATTAGCTGCCTGTTCTGCCCTAGTGGTTACAGTAATATTAGCAGGCCCCTCTCAAGGGGGTGTCATGCAGACCGAAAGTTTCGCTTGTTCATCTGCAAGACTGTTTCCTTTTGAGTGTACTGCCCTAGTGGTATGCCCGTTTACATGAATCACCTGACAATTCTGTTTCTCCATTCTCGAACGGAGATAATCTTCCCACAATGACTTATGTTTTATGAGTTTACCCTTTTGATTGGTCAAATTTGTTTGTTCCCAGAAAACTAGATCTTGGTTATATCCTCTTTTACAATAGTCACTATCCGTGCAGATTAGTGTGGGTTTAATAGGGTCTGCCTTTTCTAAAGCATACCGTAATGCTGCGGCTTCAGCATATTGTGCTGTCTTATGGCCAAGGGGTACGGACAGTAATTCTTCTGGATAAAAAGAATAGGAATCTCGAAAAGTCCCTACTATTATCCCCATCCCAGCTGAGGATTGTTGGGATGTCCCTTTTTTAATCATCATCAAAGATCCATCAATGTAAATGACTTGATGTTACTCTGTAAGCGGTTTCATAGGTAGTTGTCTGATTCCCTCCTCCGTATCATCATCCTCCATGATGGGGAGATGCTCTCAGTCCATTTCCGGGGAGAGGAATTTAAAAATGAGTGTAGGATCATTGAAGAACGATGCCCATTTATCATACCGGATCTGGGTGGCTCTTTTTTCATCAGAGGCCATCCTCAATACTGATCTTAAATCGGGAATCTCAGTATAGATGGTAATGGGGTATTTCCCTTGCAGGGTTCGTGCCTTGATGAGGCATTGGACTGCCATAGTTATGACCATTTGGGCTAGATTTTCAGTTGCTTGCGCCAGCAGTTAGCGCCTTAAGAGAAGTGATTTTCGGGCGCTATGCGTGTAGCGCCCGGGCGCAGCGCAGTTTGCGCCCCGCCCCAAATTAAGTTGCCCGTTAGCGCCGGCGCAAAGTTTAGCGGCCGCCCGGATGCGCGCGCAGAAAATGACGTCACATCCTCGTGCAACGCCCTTTGGCCGCCCCGAATCCAAACTTCAGTCGGACCGCCCCATTGTGCGGCTGGCGTCCAGAGCGTTTGTAAAATGGAACGCAACACACCCTGGGGAGCGCAAATTAAAGGGCACTCCTCCTGCACTATAAAAGGCAGTCTGCATGTGTTGTGTGGAAGGATCCAGTGTGTTGTTGTGAACAGTGTATTTATGTTTCCGGCCACCACCACCTCCTCCTCCTCCTCCTCCGCCTCCTCCTCCTCCTCCTCCTCCTCCTCCTCTTTCCCCCCCCAGAGTCTGCCTTTGA
Source organism: Somniosus microcephalus (assembly GCF_052327205.1). Classification (NCBI taxonomy): domain Eukaryota; kingdom Metazoa; phylum Chordata; class Chondrichthyes; order Squaliformes; family Somniosidae; genus Somniosus; species Somniosus microcephalus. Next base: position 19,507,964 of record NC_141001.1, read on the forward strand.
AAAAAACACATGCACCCTTCCCCTTTAAGAGCTCACTGGCACCAGAGTGTCTGCCGTGCGCTGCGCCCGAGCTGGGGTGTTGCGCTCTGCACCGCCGGCTTAGCGCCTAAAGATAGTAGTGGAATGCCTCTTTTAGCGCTCCACCAACCTCTTAGGGCGAAGCCACTGAATTTCCGGCAACAGGGCGCTACTTTGGGGCGGGCGCTAACTTCGGGCGGGCGCTAAGGGTAGCGCCCCAAAACTGTCTATACTGAAAATCTAGCCCTTTCTTTTTTAACGTACCTCCTTTCGACATTGGAAAAGTTATAAGAATGGAACTGAATGGGCACTTGTTGTATCTATGCTTTAATATGTTCAATCAAGCATGTAGATACGTCGAATTAAATCAGAGTCAGGCAGACAGGCTTCTAACTGTGATCTTTACTTTATTGGTAAAATGGCTGACTGCAGCTTTCCCAGGTAATTCCCATAATGCATTGCACATTACATTACCGTATTAACTGGTGTTAAACTTGCACATTACATTACCGTATTGACTGGTGTCAAACTCGCAATCAATACATGCCATCCCCCTTTTCCTTGGAAACAAACTTGCAGTTTACAAACAGTTGCTTACAACAACACTGCATAACTTATTTGGTTTATAAACTTTTTACAAACTTGTGTCTTATCACACAACTAAATAATTCCCAGGTTTAAACATTTAACATCACCCATGCAGTTCTCGCACAGTTTATGTTGTGACATAATCAGACAGTCTTTGGGGTTTTCTTTTAACCCTTTGAGGTCTGGCTGTATTGGGTATGTCTGACATGTTGGTGTCAGTGGGTATTGCCTATGTCACAGTGGTATGTGTGTCAGGGTCTACTATACTGTCCTCAGTCCCTTGTGTTTCCTCCTGCTCATGGAGTGTCTCCTTTGGTCCATTGGTTCTGTATTTCTTCACAAACGTAGTGTTTCTCGAGTAGCATGCTCCTTCTGGAGATTCCACTACTACTTGACTCCCTGCTTTACTCAAAACTTTGTGGGGTGTGGCATTAAAAGGAGTGGTGAACTTGTCCACTTTGTCCTGCCGTACCAGCACCGTGTCGCCAACTTCCACCTCTGAGTATTGTGTTCTCCGCTGTTCATCTGCATACAATTTGGACTTGCCTTTTTGTTCTGCGTCCCGGTCACGTACTTCCATGTCTGCGGCGACTCTGTGATGTCTGGCAGCTTTCCTCTCATTTTCCGTTTAAAGAGCAGCTCTGCCGGGCTCTTTCCTGTCGTGGCATGGTCAATGCTCCTGTACACAGTCACATATTTTCTAAGTTCACGTTTCCGATCTAGTCCTTCTGACTGAGCAATTCTGATTCTCTTCATCAGCGATACATTCTGGCGCTCGACTTCTCTGTTAGCCTGAGCCCATTTTGCTGTCGTTTTCAGGTGTTTGATCCCGTTGTTTTCACAGTATTCTTTGAATAATTCAGATCTGAATTGGGGACCATTATCAGATTTGCAGGTGATTGGCAAACCATGACGGCTGAAGATTGACTCTAAACTATCAATAACCTTCTCTGTTGTTGTGGAGGTCATGATGTCGTATTCATAGTAGCGACTAGAATAATCAACTACCACAAGAATGGAGTGGTTGGATGGCAAGGGTCCCAGTAAGTTTATAGCTACATCCTGCCAGGGGCCCTCTGGTAATGGTGTTGGTCTCAACGGTTCAGGTGGGTCGGGTCTGGCTACTATCTGACAGCCGTGGCACGCTTTACAGTGTTTTTCAGCTGCCTTGTCCATGCCAGGCCACCAAACCTTGGTTCTGAGATGTTGCTTTGTTCCAACTATTCCCAAGTGTCCTTCATGTGCTAACACCAGGGCTCGTGCGCGTAACACTGTGGGTAACACTATGCGTGTTCCCCGAAGAACTAGGTACCCCACTACGCACAGCTCATTTGCAATTGCTGCATAAGCTTTACAGTTCTCAAAATGTCCGTTTGTGATTGCCTTCCGTACCTCAATCAGCTCTGGGTCGGTAGCAGAGGCTTCCTCCACCTCTCTAGTAGTAAGTGCTTTTGGTGTTGCACTCACAGCTACAAATCTCACGTATTCATCTGAGCCATGAGAATGTCTCTCCTGTTCAGTTTCTGATCAATGGTAACCCCCAGGATATTGATAGTGGGGGATTCAGCGATTGTAAATGCCATTGAATGTCATGGGGAGATGGTTAGAGTCTCGCTTGTTGGAGATGGTCATTGCCTGGCACTTGTGTGGTGCGAATGTTACTTGCCACTTGTCAGCCCAAGTCTGAATGTTGTCCAGGTCTTGCTGCTTATGGACATGGACTGCGTCAGTATCTGACGAGTCTCGAATGGTGCTGAACAGTGTGCAATCATCAGCATGTAGATACGTCGAATTAAATCAGAGTCAGGCAGACAGGCTTCTAACTGTGATCTTTACTTTATTGGTAAAATGGCTGACTGCAGCTTTCCCGGGTAATTCTCATAATGCATTGCACATTACATTACCGTATTAACTGGTGTTAAACTCGCACATTACATTACCGTATTGACTGGTGTCAAACTCGCAATCAATACATGACAGCACTATTCTCTTTTCATTATAGAAAACTGCAACTGCCACTTTAGGTGATGACCTGAGATGAATATTGAGGGAACTTGTAAGTCCCTCTGTTCCAGGTCTATGACTTTTTGTAACTCTCGGCATAATTGTTTCAATTTTGAGTAATCGTCTGGTGAAAATATGAATGTGTTGAGATACCGCGGCAAACGTGGGAGTCGAGACCAGAGCTATTGAAGACACAACTGCTTTATTCCAACCACATGACAAACAGGAACTAGAAAAGCCCACGCATCCACTTAAATACTTCCCAGACAGGAAGTGCTCCCGGCAGCCTGTCCCTGCGGGAAACAAGTTGCTGGAGGAAAGGGCCCCCGGCTGGGGGCTTCTGCTTAGACTGTCTGTGCCGCCGTGAGCGGATTATGTCCAGTGGTGGCGTATCGCCACAGAGCTCCCCCCAGAATCCGCTTAGGAGGAGTGGACGAGTCGTGACGGTGGTCTAATGGTTCTGCCGCAGCGGCTCTGAGTGGTCGCCGGTCTGGTTGGTTGGGTCGGGTGGTTCGCTGCCGGCTGTGCTGGCTTGCCGGGGGGACGGCCTCTAGTTGGAGGCTGAGCCACGGGGACCTGTTCCCCTGGTTCTGTGTGTGCTGGTTTGAGCCGGTCGATGAAGACTGTCTCGACCCTGTCACCGAGTCGCAGCTTGAAGACCTTGTCCCCGGTTTGTAGTACCTCGTACGGACCGTCGTACGGGGGTCGCAGGGGCCCGCGGTGCGCGTCGTGTCGCACGAAGACGAAGCGCGCCTGCTGTAAATTTGGCGGGACGTGAGGTGCGAGTTCGCCGCGTCGGTTGACTGGAAGTGGGGCGAACTGCTGAGCGGAAGAGAAAGAGTCGAGCCGCTGCTGTTCGGCCGACCAAGGCTTGGTAGGCTCCGGAAGGAATTCGCCTGGGACGCGCAGCGGTTGTCCGTAGACTAACTCCGCTGCCGAGGACTGGAGGTCTTCCTTGACCGCGGTGCATAGGCTGAGTAGCACCCACGGTAGGCGGTCAGTCCAGGTACTGTCCTGCAGGCCGGCGCGGAGTGAGGCCTTGAGTGACCTGTGGAAGCATTCACAAAGTCCGTTGGCCTGCGGGTGGTACGCCGTGGTGCGGTGGAGCGTCACCCCGAGGTTGCGTGCCGTGGCCGTCCAGAGTTCGGAGGTGAACTGGGCGCCTCTGTCGGAGGTTATGTCAGCCGGTACGCCGAACCTCGCAACCCAGGTGTTAACGAATGCCCTGGCGATGTCGGCTGTGGTGGTGGAGGTCAGCGGCACTGCCTCAGGCCAGCGTGTGTAGCGGTTGACCATCGTGAGGAGATAAGTTTGGCCTTGCGATGGCGGCAGGGGACCGACGATGTCGACGTGTACGTGGTCGAAGCGGCGGCTGGGTACCTCGAAGTCTCCCAGGGGTGCTTTGGTGTGCAGCTGTACCTTAGCCCATTGGCAGGCGAGGCAGGAGGTGGCCCAAGTCCGAACATCTCTGCTGAGGCCACGCCAGACGAAGCGCTTGGAGAGGAGTTTGACGGATGCGCGGGAACCCGGGTGAGAGAGCCCGTGGAGCGCGTCGAAAACGCGGCGGCGCCAGGTCTCAGGGACGACCGGCCTGGGTTGGCAGAGTGAGACGTCGCACGTGACTGCCGTGGCTTCGGGCCCGTGCGCGACCTTGGCTAGGCGTAGCCCTGGCAGGCTGGTAGCCACCGAGAGGAGGTCTGGGTCCGTGAGCTGGGCCGCTGCTAGTTGTGCGTAGTCGACCGCGAGGTGATTCGCACAGACGGCGGGACGGGAAAGGCAGTCAGCGACCACGTTGTCTCTACCGGAGACGTGCTGAATGTCCGTAGTAAACTCGGAGATGGCCGCGAGCTGGCGTTGCTGCCTAGCGGACCAGGGTTCGGTGTGCTTGGCCATCGCGTATGTGAGTGGCTTGTGGTCCACATACGCGGTGAAGGGGCGGCCTTCCAGGAGGAACCTGAAATGGCGGACCGACAGGTGGAGTGCGAGAAGCTCGCGGTCGAAAGTGGAGTATTTGACCTCCGGGGGGCGCAGTTGGCGGCTGTAGAAGGCAAGTGGCTGCCACGCGCCATTGACCCACTGCTCGAACACGGCCCCGACCGCGTGGTCGGAGGCGTCGGTGGTGAGCGCGACCCGGGCATCGGCCCTTGGGTGCGCGAGCAGAGTGGCGTCGGCGAGCGCGTTTTTGGTGGCGTCGAATGCGGCTGCCGTGTCAGTGGTCCAGGCTACGTCCATCTTGCCGGATTTTCCTTGGAGGGAGTCGTATAGGGGCTTCATGAGGGCTGCGGCTCTGGGGATGAACCTGTTGTAGAAGTTCACTATCCCGAGGAACTCCTGGAGGCCCTTGATGGTTGTGGGGCGGGGGAATTGCTGGACGGCCTGCACCTTGTTGGGCAGGGGGACGGCCCCAGCAGGGGTGATGTGGTGACCGAGAAAATCGATCTCGGTTAGGCCGAATTGGCACTTCGCCGGGCTGAGGATGAGCCCGTGTTGGGCTAGGCGCCCGAACAGGATGCGAAGGTGTTCGAGGTGTTCCTGTTTGGAGGAGCTGGCCACGAGAATGTCGTCTAGATAGGCGAATAGGAAGTTCAGGTCCCGGAGGACTGAGTCCATAAGGCGCTGGAAAGCCTGTGCTGCATTCTTGAGGCCGAAGGGCATCCTCAGGAACTCGAACAGGCCGAATGGGGTGATGACGGCCGTTTTGGGGATGTCCGCGGGGTGTACGGGGACTTGGTGGTAACCGCGCACCAGGTCAACTTTGGAAAAGACGGTTCATCCGGCCAGTCGGGCCGAGAAGTCCTGGATGTGTGGCACCGGGTATCGATCGGGGGTGGTGGCGTCGTTGAGGCGGCGGTAGTCCCCGCAAGGGCGCCAGCCTCCGCCGGGCTTGGGGGCGATGTGGAGGGGCGAGGCCCAAGGGCTGCTGGAGCGGCGGATGATGCCGAGTTGTTCCATGGTGGTGAACTCGGCCCGCGCGATTTCCAGCTTGGCCGGGTTGAGTCTGCGGGCGTGGGCAGAAACTGGGGGGCCGGTGGTGGGGATATAGTGTTCCACACCGTGCTTGGCGGCTTTGGCCGAAAAGGTCGGGTTAGTGAGGGCGGGAAACTCAGCTAGGAGTGCCGAGTAGTCGTCCGTGGCTCTGGCGAGGCAGTAGGTCGTCAGGCCGGCCGAACGGGCCGGGGTAAAGGCGCCGGGGATGGGGGCCATAATGTTGATGTCGACGAGGCGGTGCCTCGGAATGTCGACAAGGAGGCCGTGGGCGCGTAGGAAGTCAGCGCCGATGAGTGGGCAGAGGACCTTGGCTGTGAGGAACTCCCAGCGGTAGTGCTAGCTTAGGATTCGTCCTGAGCGTCGGGGTCACCAGTGTTGAGATACCGCGGCAAACGTGGGAGTCGAGACCAGAGCTATTGAAGACACAACTGCTTTATTCCAACCACATGACAAACAGGAACTAGAAAAGCCCGTGCATCCACTTAAATACTTCCCAGACAGGAAGTGCTCCCGGCAGCCTGTCCCTGCGGGAAACAAGTTGCTGGAGGAAAGGGCCCCCGGCTGGGGGCTTCTGCTTAGACTGTCTGTGCCGCCATGAGCGGATTATGTCCAGTGGTGGCGTGTCGCCACAAATGGTCCTTTTGTTGCTTCGCCCACTCTAGCATACAGGAGTGCTGAGAGCTCGGCAAAGGTTGGCATAAAGCAAAATTCAGGAGTCCTAAACTTGCTTGCAGATTTTTCAGAGTTTTAGGATATTGAATGGTGACTAATTTTTCTTTGTAGGATTGAGTTAATCCTCTACCGTTTCCAGTTATTCACAGGCCCAGAAAATCGACGTCTTCCCTAACCAGTTGACTCTTTTTTATGTTGATTAAGTACCCAGCAGTTGTAAGTCTGGATAAAACACTATCAATGGCTTTCAAGTGCTCTTGGAGATTGTCATGTGACAGATATATATCGTCCACATAAGAATTGACATTAGGTAGGTCTTTTAAAAGGTCAATGATGAGGGCTGAAAAGAGAACGGGACTGTTTTGAAATCCCTGGGGCAATCTGGTCCAGCAGTACTGATAACCATTGGGTCCAGTCTTCACTGTTTTTGGCCAATCAGTTTTTTTGATTGGATGTGACCAGAAGCCGTTTGCTAGATCAATACAAGATTTATATTTTTCCCTCGTGATTCCAGAGAGAAGGGCTGTGGAATTTTGCTGTTGTGCAGTATGTGGGGTCGTTACCTTATTTAAGGCTGTATAATCGACCACTAATCTCCACATCACATCTGGTTTAGCAACACCAAACAATGGTGAAATAGTTCTAGATGCCATTTTGATTAAGACACCTTTTTCTTTGAGCGTTGTTAGGAGATCTATTTTTCCTTTGTGGTTTTGAATAGGCCACTGTTTTTTAGGTTTGTGCCAGCCAGCATCAAGTGGGTGGGGTTTGATGTCTATCTTTCCACATTGATTTGGATGGCTTTGTAGATAAGGGTAGTATCTATTAATGAGTTGCTTGAGGAGGTCTTTGCCTCCCCCTTCTAGGCAAGTTTGATCAAGCTGTGTCCGAACATGTTTTTCCCTGTCATCCTGGTCTGTGGATGCTTCTACAGGTCTGGTTGAGATTTTAAGGTAATGTTTCATGTCTGGTTGTCCTATAATTTTTTTAAATTTTTTTTTATTCATTGATGGGATGTGGGCGTCACTGGCTAGGCCTGCATTTAGTGCCCATCCCTAATTGCCCTTGAGAAGATGGTGGTGAGCCGCCTTCTTGAACCGCTGCAGTCCATATGGTGTAGGTACACCCACAATGCTGTTAGGAAGGGAGTTCCAGGATTTTGGCCCAGCGACAGTGAAGGATCGGCGATACAGGTCCAAGTCAGGATGGTGTGTGGCTTGGAGGGGAACTTGGAGGTGGTGATGTTCCCATGCGTCTGCTGCCCTTGTTCTTCTACGTGGTAGAGGTCGCGGGTTTGGAAGGTGCTGTTGAAGGAGCTTTGGCGAGTTGCTGCAGTGCATCTTGTAGATGGTACATACTGCAGCCACAGTGCGCCGGTGGTGGAGGGAGTGAATGTTGAAGGTGGTGGATGGAGTGCCAATCAAGCGGGCTGTTTTATCCTGAATGGTGTCGAGCTTCTTGAGTGTTGTTGGAGCTGCACTCATCCAGGCAAGTGGAGAGTATTCCATCACACTCCTGACTTGTGCCTTGTAGATGGTGGAAAGGCTTTGGGGAGTCAGGAGGTGAGACACTCGCCGCAGAATTCCCAGCCTCTGGCCTGCTCTTGTAGCCACAGTATTTATATGGCTGGTCCAGTTCAGTTTCTGATCAATGGTAACCCCCAGGATGTTGATAGTGGGGGATTCAGCGATGGTAATGCCATTGAATGTCAAGGGGAGATGGTTAGAGTCTCGCTTGTTGGAGATGGTCATTGCCTGGCACTTGTGTGGTGCGAATGTTACTTGCCACTTGTCAGCCCAAGTCTGAATGTTGTCCAGGTCTTGCTACATATGGACACGGACTGCGAGTCTCGAATGGTGCTGAACAGTGTGCAATCATCAGTGAACATCCCCACTTCTGACCTTATGATGGAGGGAAGGTCATTGATGAAACAGCTGACGATGGTTGGGCCTAGGACACTGCCCTGAGGAACTCCTGCAGTGATGTCATGTGATTGAGGTGAATGACCTCCAACAACCACAGCCAACTTCCTTTGTGCTAGGTATGATTCCAACCAATGGAGAGTTTTCCCCTTGATTCCCATTGACTTCAGTTTTGCTAGGGCTCCTCGATGCCACACTCAATCAAATGCTGCCTTGATGTCAAGGGCAGTCACTCTCACCTCACCTCTTGAGTTCAGCTCTTTTGTCCATGTTTGGACCAAGGCTGTAATGAGGTCAGGAGCTGAGTGGCCCTGGCGGAACCCAAACTGGGCGTCAGTGAGCAGGTTATTGGTGAGTAAGTGCCGCTTGATAGCACTGTCGACGACACCTTCCATCACTTTGCTGATGATTGAGAGTAGACTGATGGGACGGTAATTGGCCGGGTCGGATTTGTCCTGCTTTTTGTAGACAGGGCATACTTGGGCAATAATGAGGGAACAGGCCAATTGTGGTACCAGTCCTACATCTAGGGTCACCGTGATTCCATATATAGTAATAGGTATTTTGTAAAAAATAATTATTTTGGTTTTGTGTTGTGTGAATCCCCCTAGTGGTCTTTTACAAATTGGGCTCCCCAAATCTGTCCACTTAGTTTTTATAATTGCAGGATCTATTACAGTGTAATCAGCACCCGTATCAAACAGGGCCTTCACTTGTGTGTTTGTGGGCAAGGTTGCTAGGGCATAGGGGAATTCAAGAGGCCCTGGCTGGGTGCCAGGCCTTCAATCCTGGGCTTGTTCATCCTCAGGATCCTGAGGTTCATTTGCTGCTTTGTCTTTAATTATTTTAACTGATTTTTGTTCCTTCCTCTTGGGGGTATTATGTTTTCCAAATCCCTTAGGGGGTTGGCTGGACCGTTTATTATCTTGACGATCCTCCTGTTCGGGTGGACGTTGGTTCTGCCGGGAATCTTTCTGATCCCCATTTCGGTTTTCCCGGTATCCTCCCATGGCTCTCTGATAGTTTTGGCCAGTGTAAAAGCTGTCCCCATATGGAGTCCACTGCCCTTCGCTTTCCTTTCGAGGTCTAGCCCCTCATCTATCCCATCTTTCCAGGGAGAAATCTTTCCCGTATTGTGGGCGAGTTGGGGGTGTAAACCTTCTGGAATACCCTCTTGGGGGTCCTGAGCCACGAGTTTGTGTCTGGGCGGGGTGGACTTGAGACTTGGGTCTATGCAGTCCTTGTTTCTGAGTACCAAAGGTACCTTCTCCGGTTTTTTTATCCCTAGTTTCTGGTCTCATTCTAGGTTTAGTTTGGGGTAGACATAAGAGGTCATGATTTAATTGGATAATGCGATTGACATTATCCCATCTTTGTTGGTTATCTCGATAATCATTTAGAGCACCCTCACAATCAAGTTTGAGGGCTGAATATTGGTATTGATTGGCCAGGCAACCATGAACAATGTCCCAATTATCCTGTGGAAGTACTTTGCCTAATCTATAGGCAGCTACCAGCCCTTTAGTTGTGGCTGTATTAGTGAGTATTTCCTTGATGGAACCCATTACATGCCCCCCCTGAGTTGCCATGAGAACATAGGTGTATATTTGAACCCAGTTATTACACTGGTTTAATGGGGGAATTAAGTCTGAACTTACCATCATTTGTAGTAGTTGCCTGAGGTGGTTGGCATTCCAGTCTTGGCAACAGGTTTCCAATTTATCAAGATTAGTTAGAATCCAGCAGGTTTTTTCCTGTCTGGTGTTTCCCAGTCTACCACACATTGGCCTAGAAATTCAGTTGTTAGCGCCAGCCGCTAGCGCCTTAGGAGGAGGAGAAGTGGGGCGCTAAGCGGCTAGCGCCCAGGTGCGGCGCGATCTGCGCCTCTCGCGAACTTCACTTAAGATTTAGAGGTGGCGCAAAACCGCAGCGCCCGCTCACTTGCGCGCGCAGATCCTGACGTCATTTCATGGTGCAATGCCCTTAGTGCGCCCCGAACCGGAACTTCTGTGGCGCCGCCCTTATGTGCGCCTGGCACCCCCAGCGACTGGTAGAGGGGAACGGTTTCCAGTCGCTGTGGGGCACGGGGGGACGCTAATTAAAGGGGACTCCTCCTGCAGTATAAGTGGCAGCCATTTTGTTCCACTCCTTCTTTGTGAGAGACGGATATTTGGAGAGAGACAAAGGGAGAGAGCTTTCTGCTTTGACTCAGCGCACACACAGGTACTTGTGGCTTCAGGCCAGAGCTTTGCACTTGGATTTAACTTTCAGTGCCATAGCCTTAATTCGAAACATATAATGGGGGCTGCAATGGGTGGAAACGTTGGCTTACTGCATTGCATTCAAAGGGCTCAGAGACACCGTGAGAGAGTGCCAGTCATGGCCAGACGGAGAAGGGCCAACAGGCATCAGCACAGGAGGCCTTACCCACCCAGGGTATACCGCCAGCAGTTCTCATATCTGAACATGTCTGAGGAGCAGTGTGTTCGGAGGCTGCGACTCAGAAGGGAGGTGGTCAATGAGATCTGCCACCTGCTTCACAGAGATCTGCAGCCACAGCTGAGGTGCAGGATGTCTCTGTCGGTGGCAGTGAAGGTGATGGTGGCTCTCAACTTCTATGCCACCGGCTCCTTCCAATCCGCTACTGGGGACATTGCCAACATCTCCCAGTTTGCGGTACATTGCTGCATCCGCCAGGTGACCAATGCCCTTTTCAGAAGGAGACGTCAGTTCATCTCCTTCCCCATGACCCTGGACAAGCAGCAAGAGCGTGCAATGGGATTTGCAGCATTAGCGGGCTTCCCCATGGTGCAGGGCGCCATTGACTGCACGCATGTGGCTTTGCGAGCACCTCTACAGAATGCCGAGGATTACTGCAACCGGAAGGGCTGCCATTTGCTCAATGTGCGGCTGGTGTGTGACCACAGGCAGCTCATCCTAGCTGTCAATGCCCGCTTTCCAGGCAGCAGCCACGATGCTTTCATCCTGCGCCAGACTTCTGTGGCAGACATTTTCGAAGCCCCGGCTCACCCACGAGGATGGCTTCTCGGGGACAAAGGGTATCCTTTGTGCACCTGGCTGATGACCCCGCTCCGTGCGCCCAGCACCCCTGCTGAAGAGCGATACAATGACAGCCATCAAGCAACCAGGAACATAATTGAGCACACAATCGGCATGCTCAAGCAACGGTTCCAATGTCTGGATCATTCCGGGGGAGCCCTACAGTACTCGCCTGAGTGAGTCTCCCATTTTGTTGTAGTGTGCTGCATGCTGCACAACCTGGCTATCTGCAGGACTCAGCCACTGCCAGAGGACCACCAGAGGAGGAGCACCAGCATGGGAGGGAGGCACAAAGTGCAAGGGCCGTCCGTCGGCGGCTTATTGCAACTTGGTTCTAGGCCCCCTCTCAGGGAATGGCTTGTGCCAATGGAAGAAGATGAATGTAGCTGCTCCGCAAACCCTCAGCTGGTCAAGGCAACAAATGCTTCCAAAAGCAAACATGGACAATGCGATTAAAAATTTTTTTACTGTGCAAACTCTGTGCCCATCCCGCATGACAAACTAATTCAGAGAAACCCCCCAAAAAACAGTCAGAGACATAACTGGCTCTCACAACCTTCAGAAAATGCAAAAAGCAGTTAAACAAAAATGACCATGATCCTGGGCCTTTATAAAAAACAAACACAACAGTCTCGGCCTTCATATATAAAAGAACACAACAGTCTCAGCCTTCATATATAAAAGAACACAACAGTCTCGGCCTTCATATATAAAAAAACCCTCTTGGCCTCATATATAAAAAAATCATTTGGCCACACCTTCTATTTTTTCCCCTGCGAGGGTGATCCGTCTCGCTTCCGCGAGTGGCCCCTTCCCGCCCTGCAGCTCCTCCTCAATGGGACCCCAGTGGCTTCAGCAAGGCTGGGGGAAGGCTGCTGAGGGTCAGATGGTGAGATGGCAGACGCCCTTGGGGGTCGGCCTGGACCAGCTCTGGGCCTGGAGGGGCCGGTTGCTGACTTCTCCAACTCTGCTTGGGTGGCAGCAGTCTGTCCTACGGGTGGTGGCAGCTGCAGTGGAGGAGTGACAGTGTTGGCTGCAGGAATGCTGCCAACCTGACAGAGCACAGGCACTCCCTGGTTGGCTGATACACTGGCACTCGCACGGGCCAGCACTGCAGCATGCGCAGCAATTTGCTGAAGCACAGACTGCTGGGCTGCTGCAGCGCGGCGAGTGCCCCGGCGATGCCTGGCCGATCCAGCGAGGGTGGCAGCAGTTAGTGCCCGTGTGGCCCTGGTCTGTGTCTGCATCACACCAGCCAGTGAATGCACGGCATGACTGAGCACTTGGCTGGAAGCCGCCTGTGCTGCCGCGAAGTCCTGTAGACTCCTGGCCTGTGCTGCCCCGAATTCCTGTACACTCCTTGCCAGTGACTCTATGGAGTCAGGCATCCTTGCCACTGCAGCCATGAGGTCAGTGTGCCTGCGCTCAGCCTGGGCGCCCATTTCAGCAAGGAGCCACACCTCCTCTGCGCTCACTGTAGCAGGACTGGAGGATGCACTCACCCTCTGGGGAGAAGGCCGCTGAGCTTCCCCACCCCTCTCGCGTTGCTGCAGCCCGCTGGGCCCCGGAGCTTCACTCTCCTCAGACCCTTCCCCCCTGCTCCCCTCCAGGGAAGACGTGTCCCCATCATGGCCATGGGCTGCCTCGGCTGAGGGTGTCACTGATGGGCCGGCTTCCTCTTCCTCTTCCTCGATTTCCAATTCAGACACAGTGCCAGCTTGAGGGCCCGCCTCCTAACCTGGCGATTCACCATCTGAAAGCAGGAAGGCACAAGAGTTGTTTTAGAGTGAGGACAGGGCGGCAGCGAGGGAGGCATGAGTGCTGCCATGCACTGCATTGGTTCGATAGTGGCAAAGGATGCTGGTGTGAGGCGCAAGTGGAAAGAGAGAGGTCAAAAAGGTGATGCCCTTACCATTGGGGCCCAGAACAGGGTCGGCATCTCCACTGGCGACGGGGCCAAACAGCCGGCCTGACATAATGCGCTCCACACGCTGCTCCAGGTCGCTGAGCTGTTTGAGGTCAGGACGGCCTCCCCTGGTCTGTCGCTGCTGCCTTCGGTTGTGGGCCAGCTTGCCCTGCAAGAGAAAGGACGGCCTCTAAGTACAGTGTCAAGCCCTGATCTTGCCTGCACTGCCTCCCATGGTGGAATAGCCCTGACAGTGTGAAGCCCTGATCTTGCCTGCACTGCCTCCCATGGTGAAATAGTCCTGACAGTGTGAAGCCCTGATCTTGCCTGCACTGCCTCCCATGGTGGAATAGCCCTGACAGTGTGAAGCCCTTATCATGCCTGCACTGCCTCCCATGGTGGAATAGCCCTGACAGTGTGAAGCCCTCATCTTGCCTGCACTGCCTCCCATGGTTGAATAGCCCTGACAGTGTGTAAAGTCCTGAATGTGCAAGTGATTTTCATGACAGTCCCATAGCTGCTGGATGAGGGCTGGGCATTAGGGCTTTCAGGCCCCTTTGGCCATAAACTGAGGTGCACATGTAGGGATGAGGAGGATACTGGAAAGGGTACTCACCCTGACAACCCGAGTGAGGTCGTTGAACTTTTTTCTGCATTGGACAGTAGTCCTACCAACCATGCTGTTGGAAGTCACCCTGTTTGCCACCTCCCTCCAGGCTTTTCGATATTCGTTGGGCAGCGGCCTCCTGCCACCTTCAGGGAAGAGGGCAAGGCGCCTGCGCTCCACTGCGCCAACCAGTACCTTCAGGTCACCCTCGCTGAAGCGCTGCGCTCTCTCCCTGGCCTTCTCCATTGTCCTGGGCGTTTAACTGGTCAAGCAGCAATGGTCAGGCTTTGCTTCAGGGCTGCAGTGTGCAGGGCGTGGCAGCCAAACAATCCACCCTCCCCCTTTAAGAGCTGACCGGCGCCAGCGTGTCTGCCTTCAATCAGCAACTCGCCGCACCTGCGCTGCGCCTGCCCTCGGTGGTAGCGCCCCGGATCGCCGGCTTAGCATCTAATGATAGTCGTGCATCGCCTGCTTTAGTGCAGCAGCAACCTCTTGGGGCGATGCAACTGAATATCGGCGAAGGTGGCGCTAAGTTGCGCCGGGCGCAAAATTTAGCGACCTCCCGGCTGTAGCGCCCCAAACGTGGCTATACTGAATTTCTAGGCCAGTGTGTAGATAGAGCTCAGGTTTACTTGACCTAGGGGCGCAATGTGTGGTTGCTGCGGTTGGCTTACTGGACCAGCAATCATTGCGCCTCCAGCATTTAGATAAGATTGAGCTAGTGCCTGTCGGCATTGATTATAATGGATTCTAAGCTGTCTATAGTTTTCTTGAAGATTCTGGTCATTTATTTCATCATGAGCTTGCCACCTTAACCGGAATCCATGGCCCCCAGGAGCATAGGCTACTCTGGGTCCTGCTATTCGGCCATGGTTGCCACCACCTTGTTGGGCACCGTTCATTAGACCTCCCAATTGTGCGGGTGTGCACCTTATCATTAAGGAATTTATTGGATCTGAAGTATTTGTTTGATTATCCCACTGGATATTCTGTATCCCCTGGTTCTGGGGATCAACATTAATCGCGCCATGAGTTCTAACGGCTCCGTCTGCATCAAAGCCTTCAATTTCAAAAATTATCACTGGGTTTTGTGGAGGTACAGGGATAGGATTATTTCCCTAATAAAGCAATCATTTAACTTTTCTAATAAAAAAACTTGGCCAATTCCGACAGGGTTTTCCATTTCGTCAGGACCTAACCTCGGTTAGGGTTTAATATGAACTTCTTAAGAAATTTCTAGACCTCAATGGTATATTGAGGGAGTTCTGATTTAAGTTCTACAAGGCCTGATCAGGGACTTGTCATCTCTGGAGACTTAAATCTGGGTCTTAGTACCACTGTCAGTAAAATACTCCTTCTATACTTAACAATCTACAAGATGGATATAGATATAAATATAAGTGTAGGTTCTGTATCAACTCGTTAACACACATGTTGGGCACCAACTGAAGGGATAATTACTAGTCCTAGCCCCTTTAGGACGCCCCCAGATCAGGCGTATCCCCCAGACGTTCACTTTCAACTAAAGTTTGAGGTAGCCGAATCCTAAAGACGCTTAATTGGGTCTAAAGGTTCGGACTATCTCTTTCTAAAGGGAAGGAACAACCTGAAGATGTTACCGTCCTCCAGATAGCACTTTTAATAAGTTTAGCTAGACTGTAATGTTCCGGATATTATGAGGGTCCAGAAAAGTCCCCCAGAATTCTGCAACTCCTCACCAAAGAGCGTACAGAGATTGAGTTTGCGAGATTGATACAGAAGTATTATGTGAGACAATTCTAAAAATATATAGGCCAAGAAATTCATTAAGGTGCTGCCAGCTTTGCGGCCAGTTACCGCATAAAGAGGGATTCTGCGCCAAAAATGAGTTTGCGCTGATATTCAGCGCAGCGGTATTGGCGGCGGTAGCCGTTAGCGCTACGCCGGCACCGATGACATCATCGGTGTGCGCAGTGCCCCGGTTCCGCCCCGAAACCGGCCCGATCCCCATATTTAGTAGCGGCCGCCTCCTCCGAAGCGGCCGCAAACAGCGACCAGAAAACGGGGCCGTGCTGTAGCCTTAGTGGGGCGCTTTAAAGGGGAAGGTGCGGCCGGCCGCTTTTTCGGCGGCCGCCTGCCCGCACCTCCTTCCCCGGCCTCCTCCACCCCCCCCCCGCGGCATTGCCGGCTGCTTTCCGCGAACCCGGCACTTCTCCGTGGTGCCGGGCTCATTTGCCGGCACTCTCCAGCGGCGATCTCCCCGTTGCAGGCAGCTCCACCTTAAGAGAAGGAGGAGGCCTGCAGTACCGCAGCCTGCCGCTCCGCAGCGGCTGGCGCAGCGGCGCCAAGAGTACTGAAATTCAGTGTCAGCGCCCCAAGTGGAGGCGGGCACACCCTGGTATAGCGCCCGGTTCCGAATTGGGGCGCAAACACTGAATATCTGACGATCGCTAATGGCTCCCCGCCCAGCGCTAACTTTTGGGCGTGAGCGAGCTGGCCGCCCCAAAGTGAATTTCTAGGCCATAGAGTTATTAAAGAACCGATATGTAATTTACAGTTGGTGAGTCAATCGCAACATTAACAGTTACAAATAGAAAAATCTTACAATTCTATTATCAGAAATCCTTATTCTCAAATCTTAACTTTGCTAGTTTTACAGTTTTTAGTTTATTCCAGGATGTCCACCAAAATCAAATACAATACCTTGATTCCCCAAGATGCAAAGAGTTGTTGACTTACAGAGCTTGCCTCTGAAGTCGAGAATCGCTTTGCCCCTTCAGAACGAATCTATCACCCCATTTGAAAGTTCAATTTTTATACCCTTTCTCAGTGGTATTTCCTTTGAAGTTGTCTGCTGATATAAGCTAATTATCTCTAGTCATTTTTCTGTTGACCCCTGCTATTTTTACAGTTAGTTCAGCTTGTAGCATTAAGAATTATGGCCTAGAAATTCAGTTGTTTGTGCCAGCCGCTAGCGCCTTAGCAGGAGGAGATGTTGGGTGCTAGGCGGCTAGCGCCCGGGCGCAGCGCGATCTGCGCCTCTCCCCAACTTCACTCACGATTTAGCGGCGGCGCAAAGCCTTTGCGCGCGCTCAGCTACGCGCGTAGATCCTGACGTCATTTCATCGTGCAACGCCCTTTGTGCGCCCCAAACCGGAAATTCAGTGGCGCCGCCCTTCTTTGCGCCTGGCGACCCCAGCGACTGGTAGAGGGGAACGGTTCCCAGTCGCTGCGGGGCGCGGGGGGGCGCTATTTAAAGGGGACTCCTCCTGCCGTATAAGTGGCAGCCATTTTGTGCCAATCCCTCTGTGTGAGAGACGGATATTTGGAGAGAGACAAAGGCAGAGAGCTTTCTGCTTTGACTCAGCGCTCGCACAGGTACTTGTGGCTTCAGGCCAGAGCTTTGCACTTGGATTTCACTTTCAGTGCCATAGCCTTGAGTCGCCACATATAATGGGGGCTGCAATGGGTGGAAACGTTGGCTTTCTGCATTGCATTCAAAGGGATCAGAGACGCCGTGAGAGAGTGCCAGTCATGGCCAGACGGAGATTGGCCAACAGGCGTCGGCACAGGAGGCCTTACCCACCCAGGGTATACCGCCAGCAGTTCTCATATCTGACCATGTCTGAGGAGCAGTGTGTTTGGAGGATGCGATTCAGAAGGGAGGTGGTCACTGAGATCTGCCACCTGCTTCGCAGAGATCTGCAGCCACAGCTGAGGAGCAGGACGTCTCTGTCAGTGGCAGTGAAGGTGACAGTGGCTCGCAACTTCGATGCCACTGGCTCCTTCCAATCCGCTACTGGGGACATTGCCAACATCTCCCAGTTCGCGGAACATTGCTGCATCCGCCAGGTGAACAATGTCCTTTTCAGAAGGCGACGTCAGTACATCTCCTACCCCATGACCCTGGACAAGCAGCAAGAGCGTGCAATCGGATTTGGAAGAATAGCAGGCTTCCCCATGGTTGAGGGCGTGGAACTGATGAACCAGCAATGGTCAGGCCTTGCTTCAGGGCTGCAGTGTGCAGGGCATGGCAGCCAAACAAGTCGACCCTTCCCCTTTAAGAGCTGACCGGCGCCAGCGTGTCTGCCTTCATTGAGTAAGTTGCCGCACCTGCGCTGCGCCCGTCCTCGGTGTTAGCACCCCGGATCGCCGGCTTAGCGCCTAATGATAGTCGTGCATCGCCTGCTTTAGCGCAGCAGCAACCTCTTGGGGCGATGCCACTGAATATCGGCGAAGGTGGCGCGAAGTTGTGCCGGGCGCAAACTTTAGCGGCCGCCCGGCTGTAGCGCCCCAAGCGTGGCTATACTGAATTTCTAGGCCTATGTCTCTACCTTTAGGTGTTCAAAGCTTATCATAAAAAACTGTGTGGAGCAGGTGCATCTATTTGATGTCATTCTTACCAAAGTCTTCTGCTTGTGTCTTTTTATGATGTGTAAATTAAAAACACCTCACCCGGGTACACCATTGTCTTCTTAGTTACCTTAACTTGTTGCAACACAGACTCGTGTCTCCTGCGTTTCATTTGATGTCATTTTTACGAAGGCATATGTTTCTTTAATTTTTTGTGATTATTTCTAAAGTGTAATTTAAGACTCCTTAACACGGTATACCATTGTGTTCTTTCCAAAGCTTCAGACATTCAGGAACCTCCAACCTCCTGTTTCAATAAGGCTATTGATTCAGTGTCAACAACTTATCTTAATAGCCTGAATGCTGTTCACAGCTTTTCCATTGTTAGGTGTTTGATTTTAAGCCTAGTATGTCATCTTTTAATAAAGTCAGATTTCTTTTATAGAATGGTGTATTTTTCTAAATAGGTATATTGCTTATTCCTTCTCAAGGATAGAGCCTGCGATATGGAACGGGGAGAGCCTGGTATCGGGAGGGGGGAGAGAGTCTGTTATAGGGAGTGTGGAGAGCCTGGTATAGGGAGGGGGGAGAGAGTCTGTTATAGGGAGTGTGGAGAGTCTGGTATAGGGAGGGGGGAGAGAGTCTGTTATAGGGAGTGGGAAGAGCCTGGTTTTGGGAGGGGCGAGAGAGTCTGTTACAGGGAGCGGGAAGTGAGTCTGTTATAGGGAGGGGGAGAGAGTCTGTGATAGGGAGGGGGGAGTGAGTCTGTGATAGGGAGGGGGGAGAGACTCTGTGATTGGGAGGGGGGAGAGAGTCTGTGATAGGGAGGGGGGAGAGAGTCTGTGATTGGGAGGGGGGAGAGAGTCTGTGATAGGGAGGGGGAGAGAGTCTGTGATAGGGAGGGGGAGAGAGTCTGTGATAGGGAGGCGGAGAGAGTCAGTGATAGGAAGGGGGAGAGAGTCTGTGATAGGGAGGGTGGAGAGAGTCTGCGATAGGAAGGGGGAGAGAGTCTGTGATAGGGAGGGGGGAGAGAGTCTGTTACAGGGAGGGGGGAGAGAGTCTGAGATAGGGAGGGGGGAGTGAGTCTGTGATAGGGAGGGGGGAGTGAGTCTGTGATAGGGAACGGGGAGAGAGCCTGTGATAGGGAGGGGGGAGAGAGTATGTGATAGGGAGGGGGGAGAGAGTATGTGATAGGGAGGGGGGAGAGAGTCTGTTACAGGGAGCGGGGAGTGAGTCTGTTATAGGGAGGGGGGAGAGAGTCTGTGATTGAGAGGGGGGAGAGAGTCTGTGATAGGGAGGGGGGAGTGAGTCTGTGATAGGGAGGGGGGAGAGAGTCTGTGATAGGGAGGGGGGAGAGAGTCTGTGATAGGGAGGGGGAGAGAGTCTGTGATAGGGAGGCGGAGAGAGTCTGTGATAGGAAGGGGGAGAGAGTCTGTGATAGGGAGGGTGGAGAGAGTCTGTGATAGGAAGGGGGAGAGAGTCTGTGATAGGGAGGGGGGAGAGAGTCTGTGATCGGGAGGGGGGGAGAGTCTGTGATAGGGAGGCGGAGAGAGTCTGTGATAGGGAGGGTGGAGAGAGTCTGTGATAGTGAGGGGGAGAGAATCTTTGATAGGGAGGGGGAGAGAATCTGTGATAGGGAGTGGGGAGAGTCTGTGATAGGGAGGGGGAGAGCGTCTGTGATAGGGAGGGGGAGAGAGTCTGTGATAGGAAGGGGGAGAGAGTCTGTGATAGGGAGGGTGGAGAGAGTCTGTGATAGTGAGGGGGGGAGAATCTATGATAGGGAGGGGGGAGAGAATCTGTGAACAGGATGATGTGCCTCAATGAATCTGAGACTCAACGTTAACGGAGCAAAGCAAGGCTTTTATTAACTCAGAAAGTAATACACAGTGGAGGAGTGTCTCTCATCCAGAGATCTGCTGTACTGCCTGTGAGACACGCTGGGGCCAGCTTAAGTAGGGGCCAGGTATGGGCGGAGCCCTACACACAATACAATACAGGTAAGGAAATGAAACTGAAACTAAACTCCCCTGCTTGTCACAGTCACAGGCACAATCAAACACAGAGAATACAGAGTGCCTGATGAATGGCATATTTCATCACATTCACCCCTTCTACAGATTTAGTCTGTTCGGGGGTTTGATAGTTCTCTGTGACCGACGTAGCTGTTGTGGTGCCGCGGGTGTCGGCTGGGTGTCCCCGGTGGCCTCCTGGGTCTCTGCCGGGGGCGCCGCCAGGGTTGTTGAAGGGGTAGTTGGTGGGGGCACCATTGGTCGATGTTCTTCCGGGGATGATGAAAGGATAGTGGGTGGGTAAGAGTTGCTGTGATCGTTGTTGCTGTTGTTGTCGTGGTTGTTGTCGTTACCGGCTGGGGCGACGTCTTTTATGGACACGGTGTCCTCCCTTCCGTCGGCGTGCCGGACATACGCGTATTGGGGTTGGCGTGGAGTAGGTGCACTGACTCCACGAGAGGGTCCGTCTTGTGGCCCCTCACATGCCTTCGTACAAATACTGGACCTGGGGTGGAGAGCCATGATGGCATGGATACGCCTGGGGTGGATTTCTGCGGAAAGACAAACATTCGTTCATGAGGCGTGGCATTAGTGGCAGTACACAATAGCGACCGTATCGAATGGAGCACATCTGGGAGGACTTCCTACCAGTGGGAGATAGGGAGGCCCTTGGTCCTTAGAGCTAGAGTGACTGCTTTGCACACTGTCCTGTTCTCTCGCTCCACCTGGCCGTTACCCTGGGGGTTGTAGCTGGTGGTACGGCTCGTGGCGATCCCCCTGGACAGCATGTACTGGCGTAGCTCTTCACTCATGAAGGACGCCCCCCTATCCGTATGGATGTATCTCGGCATACCGAACAGGCAGAACAGGCTGTTGAGGCATTTAATGACCGTGGCGCTGGTCATGTCTGGGCAGGGGAAGGCGAATGGGAAACGGGAGTATTCGTCCACAATGTTCAGGAAGTAAACATTGCGGTCGACTGACGGGAGGGGGCCCTTGAAATCTAAGCTGAGCCGCTCAAAGGGCCGTGTAGCTTTGATTAAGTGGGCTCTATCTGGGCGGTAGAACCGAGGCTTGCACTCAGCGTAAGTGCGGCAGTTCCTGGTCAGAGACCGAACTTCCTCAATCGAGTAGGGTAAGTTGCGGGACTTTATGAAGTGGAACAGCCGTGTGACCCCTGGGTGGCAGAGGTCATTGTGGAGGGTCTGTAGCCGATCCCCGGTGGCGCTGGCACACATCCCTCGTGAGAGGGCGTCGGGGGATTCGTTAAGGACCCCTGGCCGGTAAATGATGTCATACTCGAAGGTGGAGAGCTCGATCCGCCACCTGAGAATCTTATCATTTTTAATCTTCCCCTTCTGTTTATTATTAAACATAAACGCTACCGACCGCTGGTCGGTAAGTAGGGTGAAGCGTTTGCCGGCTAGGTAGTGGCGCCAGTGGCGCACTGCCTCCATGATGGCTTGGGCCTCCTTTTCCACGGAGGCGTGTCTGATCTCGGGCCCTTGGAGGGTCCTCGAGAAGAAAGCTACGGGCCGCCCCGCCTGGTTGAGGGTGGCCGCCAAGGCAAAGTCAGACGTATCACTTTCCACTTGAAAGGGAGTGTTCTCGTCCACTGCCTGTAGCGTGGCCCGTTCAATATCCCGCTTAATGCTTTTGAAGGCGGCGTGGGCCTCAGCAGAGAGCGGAATAGAGGATGCTTTCAAGAGGGGGCGGGCTTTGTTGGAGTAGTTGAGTAGTTGGGGACCCATTGGGCATAATAAGAAAATAACCCCAGGCACCTTTTCAGGGCTTTGGGAGTGTTGGGCAGGGGCAGCTCCCATAGGGGGCGCAATTGGTCAGGGTCTGGTCCGATTTCCCCATTCTCCACCACGCTGCCTAGTATGCAAAGGCGCGTGGTGTTGAAAACGCACTTGTCCTCGTTGTAAGTGAGGTTGAGTTTTTGTGCGGTTTTCAGGAACCTCTCGAGGTTCGAGTCGTGATCCTGCTGGTTGTGACCACAGATGGTTATGTTGTCGAGGTAGGGGAAGGTTGCCTGCAAGTGGTGGTCATTGACCATGCGGTCCATCTCCCTCTGGAAGACCGAGACCCCATTCGTCACCCCAAAGGGGACTCTGAGGAATTGGTAGAGGCGTCCGTTCGCCTCGAAGGCGGTGTACGGGCGGTCCTCTGGTCTGTTAGGGAGCTGGTGGTACGCTGACTTGAGGTCGATGGTGGAGAACACCCGGTATTGGGCAATTTGGTTCACCATTTCTGATATGCGGGGTAGCGGGTAGGCGTCTAGTTGGGTGTACATGTTAATCGTTTGGCTATAGTCGATCACCATCCGTTTCTTCTCGTTACCCCTCACCACCACCACTTGGGCACGCCACGGGCTGTTGCTGCGTTCAATAACGCGCTCCCTCAGCAGCCTGTCTGCCTCGGTCGCGATAAACTGCCTGTCCTCCCAGCTGTACCTCCTGCTTTTGGTCGCTATTGGCCGGCAGTTGGGAGTAAGGTTCGCGAATAGCGAAGGCGGCTTTACCTTCAGGGTAGCCAGACCGCACACTGTGAGGGGCGGCTGGGACCCACCGTAATTGAGCGTGATGCTTTGGTGGTGGCACTGGAAATCCAGGCCCAAGATCACGCTCGCACATAGACTCTTCATAATTAGTAGTTAAAATTTATCGTATGCAGTTCAGTTAACGGACAATTGTACCGCGCAGTAACCCATAATGGTCGATGTCTGGGTTTTATCAGCCATAGAGATGGTGCCCCGAGCAGGGACCACCGTTAGAGAGAGTTGTTGTGCTAGTTCAGGGTGGATAAAACTCTCCGTGCTTCCACTGTCAATTAAACATTTAACCCCGCACCCGTTTACCTCGATGTCCACCATTGATTTGGATAGCGGGTGCGGTCTGGTCTGGTCCACTGTGACCGATGCCACTGTAGGGCCCTGATCGAGACAAGATGGCGTCCACGC
The DNA here is from genome assembly GCF_052327205.1 of Somniosus microcephalus. Classification (NCBI taxonomy): domain Eukaryota; kingdom Metazoa; phylum Chordata; class Chondrichthyes; order Squaliformes; family Somniosidae; genus Somniosus; species Somniosus microcephalus. The sequence continues at coordinate 19,531,032 of NC_141001.1, forward strand.
TGTCTGCTCACAAGATGGCGGACCCCACGAGGTCGGGCAAGATGGCGTCCAAGATGGCCGCTCCCACGGCGCACACGCGGCGGTGGCGGGTTTTCCAGCGGGGTTCCCTCTGCACACCTTCCCGAAGTGCCCCTTCTTACCGCACTTAAAGCAGGTGGTGCCTTTCGCCGGGCACAGGTTTCTGGTGTGCTTCGGCTGCCCGCAGAAGTAGCAGTTGGGGCCCCGACGCGTCGCGGCTGTCGTCGGGCTTCTGGGGGGAGAGCGGGGCCCCGACGGTGTCGGGCTGCCGGGCGGGGAAGATGCCTTCCAAGATGGCGGTGCCCTTGGTGCACACATGGCGGCGTGGGCGGCGCGGTCTGAAGAGTAGGCGTCCGAGTTTCTCTGGGCCACATCCAGGGATCGCGCTGTGTCCACAGCCTGTTTCAGGTCCAATCCCGTTTTTTCCAGTAGTCTCTGCTGGATGTAAGTGGAGCTGAGGCCTGTGATAAAGGCATCACGAACAAGCTCGTCAGTGTACACTGCGGCTTTTACATCTTGGCACTTGCAGTCTTTGCCAAGCGTTTTCAGGGTGACTAGGAACTCATCCAGCGATTCCCCAGGTCACTCTGTGCGAGTAGCGAGCAGATGCCTAGCATACACCTCGTTCGTAGGCTGCTGGTAATGCGCCTTTAGGATGTCGCAGGCGGCCGGGTACATGTCGGCGTCTTGGATGAGGGGGTAAACCCGGTGGCTTACCCAATTCCGCAGGATTCCGAGTTTCATACTTCCAGCGTCCGTAGCGTCTGTGATGGCTGCGGAATTGTCCAGGAAGAATTCCATACACTTAAACCAGTGTCCGAATCGTGCCGATGCGTCCGAAGCATGCGGGTCCAAATCCAAATGTTCGGGTTTCAAGAGTTGATCCATTGCGTTGAAAATTGAGTTAATAAAATTGATGTGCCTCAATGAATCCGAGACTCAACGTTAACGGAGCAAAGTAAGGCTTTTATTAACTCAGAAAGTAATACACAGTGGAGGAGTGTCTCTCATCCAGAGATCTGCTGTACTGCCTGTGAGACACGCTGGGGCCTGCTTAAGTAGGGGCCAGGTATGGGCGGAGCCCTACACACAATACAATACAGGTAAGGAAATGAAACTGAAACTAAACTCCCCTGCTTGTCACAGTCACAGGCACAATCAAACACAGAGAATACAGAGTGCCTGATGAATGGCATATTTCATCACAATAGGGAGTGGGGAGAGTCTGTGATAGGAAGGGGGAGACAGCCTGTGATAGGGAGGGTGGAGAGAGTCTGTGATAGTGAGGGGGAGAGAATCTATGATAGGGAGGGGGGAGAGAATCTGTGATAGGGAGTGGGGAGAGTCTGTGATAGGGAGGGGGGAGAGTCTGTGATAGGGAGGGGGAGAGATTCTGTGATAGGGAGGGGGAGAGATTCTGTGATATGGAGGGGGAGGGAGTCTGTGATAGGGAGGGGGAGAGAGTCTGTGATAGGGAGGGGGAGAGATTCTGTGATAGGGAGGGGGAGGGAGTCTGTGATAGGGAGGGGGAGAGAGTCTGTGATAGGGAGGGGGAGAGATTCTGTGATAGGGAGGGGGAGGGAGTCTGTGATAGGGAGGGGGAGAGAGTCTGTGATAGGGAGGGGGAGAGATTCTGTGATAGGGAGGGGGAGGGAGTCTGTGATAGGGAGGGGGGAGAGAGCCTATTATAGGGAGGGAGGAGGGAATCTGTGATAGGGAGGGGGGAGAGAGTCTCTGATAGGGAGGGGGTACAGTCTGTGATAGGGAAGGGGAGGGAGCCTATTATTAGGTGGGGGGAGAGAGCCTGTGATAGGGAGGGGGGAAGAGAGTCTGTGATAGGGAGGGAGGAGTGAGTCTGTGATAGGGAGGGGGGGGAGAGTCTGTGATAGGGAGGGGGGAGAGCCTGTGATAGGAAGGGGAGAGAGAGTCTGTGATAGGGAGGAGGGAGAGAGCCTGTGATAGGGAGGTGGGAGAGAGTCTGTGATAGGGAGGGGGGAGAGCCTGTGATAGGAAGGGGAGAGAGAGTCTGTGATAGGGAGGAGGGAGAGAGTCTGTGATAGGGAGGGAGGAGTGAGTCTGTGATAGGGAGGGGGGAGAGCCTGTGATAGGGAGGTGGGAGAGAGTCTGTGATAGGGAGGGGGGAGAGCCTGTGATAGGAAGGGGAGAGAGAGTCTGTGATAGGGAGGAGGGAGAGAACCTGTGATAGGGAGGGGGAGAGAGTCTGTGATAGGGAGGGGGGAGAGCCTGTGATAGGGAGGGGGGAGAGAGCCTGTGATAGGGAGGGGGAGAGAGCCTGCTTGGGGGAGAATGGCAATTGGGACGGCTGGGGAGGAATCTGGTGATCGAGGAAGGGGAGGCTGAAGCTTTCCTTGAGCCGGCGGGGGGAGCAGTTCAGTTGGGTGGGACTGCACTTTCCTGGTTCCATTCTTATCTATCTATTCCTAACCAGAGAATCATCTGCAATGGCTTCTCTTCCCGCTCCCGCATCGTTACCTCTGGTGTCCCCCAAGGATCTATCCTTGGCCTCCTCCTATTCCTCATCTGCATGTTGCCCCTTAGTGACATCATCCGAAAACACAACGTCAGTTTTCACACGTACACTGTCGACACCCAGATCTAACTCACTACCTCTTCTTTCGACCCCTCCACGGTCTCTAAATTGTCAGACTGCATGTCCGACATCCAGTTCTGGATGAGCAAAAATGTTTTCCAATTAAATATTGGGAAGACTGAAGCCATTGTTTCCAGTCCCCGCCACAAACTCCGTTCCTGAGCCACTGTCTCCATCCCTCTTCCTAACATCTGTCTGAGGCTGAACCAAACTGTTCGCAGCCTTGGTTTCATATGTGACCCTGAAATGAGCTTCTCCACAGCATAACAAAGACTGCCTACTTCCACCTCCGTATCATCGCCCGTCTCCGCCCTTGCCTCAGCTCATCTGCTGCTGAAACCCTCATCCATGCCTTTGTTGCCTCTAGACGTGACTATTCCAACGCACTCCTGGCTGGCCTCCCACATTCTACCGTACATAAACTTGAGGTCACCTAAAACTCGGCTGCCCGTGCCCTAACTCGCACCAAGCCCCGTTCGCCCATCACCCCTGTGTTCGCTGACCTATATTGGCTCCCGGTTAAGCAATGCCTCGATTTCAAAATTCTCATCCTTGTTTACAAATCCCTCCATGGCCTCGCCCCTCCCTATCTCTGTAATTGCTTTCAGCCCCACAACCCCTCGAGATATCTGCGCTCCTCTAATTCTGCCCTCTTGAGCCTTCCCCGGTTTTAATTGTTCAACCATTGGTGGCCGTGCCTTCTCTTGCCTCGGCCCTAAGCTCTGGAATTCCCTGCCTAAACCTTTCTGCCTCGCTACCTCTGTTTCCTCCTTTAAGACGCTCCTTAAAACCTACCTCTTTGACCAAGTTTTTGGTCACCTGCCCTAATTTATCCTTGCGTGGATTGATGTCAAATTTTTTGTCTTAAAATACTCCTGTGAAGCGCCTTGGGACGTTTTACTATGTTAAAGGCGCTATATAAATACAAGTTGTTGTTGTCGTTCTTCCTCTCCTCTTGGCCCACAAGGTGTGCTGAAATTTAGCCCTCTTCCCCCTCTGAGAAAACAGGTACAATGTACTAATTTAACATGTCTACCATTTCCTTATTATCCATTGTAGTCTCGCCTGCGTCCGCCTCTAATGGGCTTATGATTCCCCTTTACAACTCTCATTCTTTGAATTCTATTTATAAAATCAATTGCTGTTAGCTTTGATATCCTTTGCGTTTTTCTCATGTTCTATTTTTTTGCTGCTCTTGGTACTTTCTTTGTGTCCCGTTGATGCTTTTAATGGCTCTGCCAGTCTGATGGATTTCCACTTTCCTTGCATTTATGTAAGCTTTTTCATTTAGCTTGTCTCTGTCTCTGAGATACTGACGCTGAGATACTGCCCCTGACTTCATTTGCTGACCATGGTTGCTTAACTGCACAAGTGAAGCTTTTGCCTTTTAGGGGTATGCACTGGTTTTGAATCATACCAAATACTTCTTTGAATACTTCCCACAATTTGTAGGTTTACCCATTAAAAGATCAAGCCAGTTTATTGTAGTCAATTCATCCTTCAAAGTTTGCCTACTTAAATTTAAAACCTTGGTTTGTAACTCTCCCTTCTCCCTCTCAAGCCGAATATCAAATTCAATCATATTATGGTCACTATTTCCAAGATATTCCTTTACTGTCAGATTATTAACTGTAAAATATGGTAATGCTGAACAGTGAAGAACTCTCACAATAGTTCGATAGCCTAGATCAACAAATAGGGTTAATGGTCAGGTGCTGTGTGCCCACACAAACAATATGATGCAACTCAATGCCCAGTAACCAGGAGGCATTCGTTATGTAGCAGTCCGTCACGCCCGGCTTATTCGAAGTTACAGATGGACTAATGGCTGTTTGAAGATCAGGGGTATCCTCTGCAAGTCTGGCTGATAACCCTGCCCCTCAAAAAACCCTGAATAATAGAATCGTAGAATCATAGAATGGTTACAGCACAGAAGGAGGTCATTCGGCCCATCTAGCACTTCAGCTAGTCCCATTCACCCGCCCTTTCTCTGTAGCCCTGAAAAGTTTTTCCTTCAGGTATTATCCAATTCCCTTTTGAAAGCCAGGACTGAGTCTTCCTCCACCACCCTCTCAGACAGTGCATTCCAGGTCCAAACCACTCGCTGCATAAAAAAGTTTTCCCTCATGTTGCCTTTAGTTCTTTTGCCAATCACCTTGAATCTGTGCCCTTTGGTTCTCGACCCTTCTGTAGTGTATGTATCCGTCTACCTTTAAGAAAACCATTGTATGTAACCGTTCACCTTTAAGAGAACTATTTTAGGTGTGGCACTACTTTGTTGGCTTCTGTATACTGTAATACCGACGGTGACCACACCGGTATATAAGTGCTGTGTCAGGATTTATTTGGCAGATTCGCCCTGACCTTCGAATAGTAAAGTCCTGTTTTAAGTTACTCTGGTAGTCTGTGTATTAATTAACTAAACAACCCACAGACTTTACAGTGGCGACGAGTCCGATCGTACCCTGCGGCAACAATACTTCCGAAGCAGTTAACGAGCGTCGAGAAGAGGCAACCGCCCTCGTCATTCTGCTGGGAGAAAACTCGAGTCTGCAGAGCTGGAAAGGAGGAAGAATTCAGAGACAAAGACTTCCATCAGCAACAGGCACTGACTGTCCCTTCTGCCACGGTGAGGAGTGAGCCGATCAGCACGAGAAGCAAGCCGGCCACGGTGACTGTGAGTAAGGGAAAAGTAAAAAGAATAACCGAAGGATAAGGGCGGTGCACTCGACCACGGTCGAGGGGGAAAGGAGCCGGACAGAAGTCGGGCCCAGAGGCACTGAGACTGGGGCAGCGTGGAGCAAGGAAGCCGCGGTACAGACAGGCTGGGGACGCAACAGCATCGTGAGACAGCTAGACCGCGACCGGCGAAAAAGGCCGGGCAGCGACCGAAGCCACGAAGCGCTGCGACCGGGAGCGTAGGCGCGGGAAGATATAAAAATTCAGCCGCAGCCGGGGAGGGAAGCACCGGACTGCGAGAGGGCTGGGAGGCGCGATTGGGAGCCGAGCGAGCGGGAGAGGCAGAGCCGACCAAGGGAGACTGAGCGAGAGCCAGTCCAGCGGCTGAAACTGTTCGCCGTCAATGGGGTGTACCCAGCGCCGGTAGAGCCGAGCGAGCGGGAGAGAGACAGAGCCCGAGCAAGGGGAACTGAGCGAGAGCCAGCCCAGCGGCTGAAACTGTTCGCCGTCAACGAGGTGTACCCAGCGCCGGTTGCCCTGCTGAGAAAAGGGAAAGCACTGAAGCCGACGCGCAGGCTGTGAACCTGAAAGCCAGCGGCCGTCGCCCATGGGGAAAGTGTACCCCTCCCGCCAGGGGAAGAAACGCGGGAAGCTGCCATTAGGCGGAGAAGAAGACAGAAGCGGGGAACCGCCATTGAAGTGGGCGGGGAGAGAAGATAAGCGCGGGAAACCGCCATTTTCGCGGGAACCGACATCTTGAAGAAAAAAAAAGAAAATTTAAAGAAATAATCCGTGGTGTTATCAGGAAGAGAGGAAGATGCCTAAGCGTGGTAACATCAACGATTTTAATTCCGAGGTAGAAGACTGGGCCACGTATGTGGAACGCATTGAGATCTATTGTGAGGCCAATAAAATAGAAGAAGATGACAAAGCTATAACCTTGCTAAACTCGATGGGCGCGAAGACATACGGGCTCTTGAAGCATCTACTAGCACCAGCTAAACCGGCGGATCAGACTTTCGATGATATTGTGACTGTTCTGAAGGATCACTTGAACCCCACACCGTTGATGTTGGCGGAACGATTCAAATTCTATGCGAGAACGCAAAGGAAAGACGAAAGCAACGCAGAATACTTGGTCGAACTGCGTAGACTAGTGAAACACTGCCAGTTTGGAGGGAATCTGACAGAGGCATTGCGAGACAAGTTCGTGTGCGGGTTGTCAAAGGAAGGAACGCAAAAGCGACTACTCGAAGAGAACGACCTTACACTTGACAGGGCTGTCCTTATTGCAGCATCGCACGAAGCCGCAGCGAAGGGAACTGCGGAAATGCAGCTAAAGGCAACGGCACTCAGTGTGGATCAAATTACCTCGAGTACATCAAAATGCTATCGTTGTGGGAAGACAACACACGACCAGAACCAATGCTGGTTTAAGAACCAGGAATGTAGGAAATGTGGCAAACTGGGTCACATAGCTAAGGTATGCCGGTCAGGGAAGAAGACCAACAACCAAAGGAAGCCATCACAGGAAAAGTACAACAAGGTACACAAGGCGGCTGAGAAGAGTTCAGACGAACAGAATTCGGACTCAGACCCAAACGGCCAGGAGCTGGGCAGTCTGAGAATTCACAATGTGAGTAAGGAAGCTGACCTACAAACTATCTGGGTCATGCTAAAAATAGCTGGAGTCCAAGTGAAAATGGAGTTGGACACTGGATCAGCTCTATCAGTCATAAATCGAAGGGATTACCACCAGCTATTCTCACATATACCCTTAAGAGATACCAAGTTCGTATTGCAGACATACACGGGGCATAAAGTATACCCCATGGGGAAGATAAGAGTCAAGGTGAGAGATGGGGGTAAAGAACACCCAAGAATGAACTTATACGTACTACCTGAGGGAGGACCACCACTTCTGGGACGGGAGTGGATCAAGAAAATAGACATGGAAGGGCACTATCTAAAAGCCATAACGAGTGAGGACTCGGTGCAGACAATCAGCTCAGATTCTGAAACGGATGACGATAAGACCAACCCAAATATGAAAGGCTAAAATGGACTTGCCGACTAAGGTTGGAAGAATGAAGGCATGCATAAAGGCTTATGCTCCAGAGAAGAACAAAGTTTCAGAACAGAACTCCACCGAACAACGACAACATAGTTTGACAGAGAATTCTGAGTCTGTTCAGTTTACGGACATATCCATGACTGACGAACACCGAGCTCGGACTCAACTTTATTTCAAATTACGACAGCAAGTAGAACAAGTGAGTTACCGTCTCGAACAAGAGATGAAAACAATGAAAAAGTTCTATGACACCGAATGGGAGAATCTGGAAAGACAACAGAAGCAGCTAGCTCAAGCAGAGAGCGACCATAGAGCCATTGTGACCAATTACCGATCACATCTCCCTTATGCTGTTCAGGAGTTAGAATATTTGCAGGAAGGAGCAAATGAAGAGGAATCTTCAGGAAGCCAGGATTTTATTCCCGTTCTTCTCTACGACTCCTTACAAGCAGAGTTTGAGAAGTTGAAGGAACAGTATGAACAGGCCCAGGCTACAATCCTGGAGGGGATTAACTCGGCAACCTCCGAAAAGCTAGTTTCAGTAGAAGCATATGAGCAACTAAAGGTTGAACATGAGCAAGAAGTCCAAAGGCTGCAGGAAATTCGTGATGAGCTCAAGGCCAAGACAGACTCATCGGTAGAAGTTCCATCCATAGATGAGAAATTAGAGGTGAAAGACATGGCAGAACATGAAAGACAAGATGTCCAAGAACTCATAAAAATATTGAAGGAAACCCAAGACAAATATGAGGCGGCAATGACCGAGGTTCAACAACTTGAAGAACAGATTCAACTGGGAATCCTTTCAGTGGAAGAAAAGGAAACTGTAAGAAACACAGAGACTGTAAGAATGGCCCCTGAACATGAGCTAGAGAGCATCAAGGCGCAACTTCTCCGAGCGCTGAAAGCCAAAGTACAAGAGGAAAAGAAGGTGAAAGCATTGGAGGAAAAGGTGGATGAAATGGAGAAGACTCTGATCCACAGTGTTCCCGTGGAAGAGTTAACGGTCAGCCAACTCCTTCATATGCTGAGGGACAAGACTCTGCAATGGGAACAATCTGAACACGAGCTTCAATCTTCAAAGGGAAGGAGTTCGGAGCTCTCAAAAGTTATGGAAATAGCTGAGGTTGCAACACAGATTTTACTGGGATGCCAAAAGTACGCTGAATCACGTCTATGTGAACAACAGAATGTTGAAACAGCTGCTCCAGTAGAAGGATTGAATAGCCCGATCAATCAATCCCTGATGGAAGGGGAAGTATTGAAATCACAAATGAGGTCATTAGTGAAGGATTTGCAGGAAACCCAGGAAGAGCGGGATGAATATGAGCGCATGAAGAAGTCTCTTCAGGAAAGATTTCTAGGGAGGGAACAACAGTCGGCTAACGTCCAGTTGGGTAAGGAAGAAGTAGCAGGCCCTCTCGCTAGACTAGTTCAGGACGACACCGAATATTACCATGACCTGTTGAGTGACACGGAATATTACGAGGACTTGGTCTGCCCAGCTTGTGATGAAAACTCCCAAAGTGCAGAAATCAGGATGAAGCACTTAAAGTCTAAGGAACATAGGGAGATGGTGGCGCTACAGCTGGCAGCTGATAAGGGAGCCCCGAGAGTCTCCAAGAAGCAGAAAAGAAAAAGACGAAGCAGAAGGTGATAACCATCTAAATCATTATCACTTCTACCAGATCATGTACGTGGGCCCTACGAAGGGAGCCAAATCAGTTGGCAAGTAGGAAAAATTACCAAGGCAGCCCAGCTGTTTGTAAAAGTCAGCACTGCTGGTTCAGCAGGACGGAAGTTCAAGCTGTTAAGTCAAGGGAAAGACTATTGGATGAGTCACGCTAGCAATGTGAACCGGCTACACCACAGAGATGTTGTTCGGACCGAGTCAAGACCAGAGACTGAATCTGTGAACTGTTCCCGCAGAGACTGAATCTGTAAACTGTTTCCCGCATAGATTATACCTGTGAATTGTTTTACATGAAGTTGAATATATGTTATGTTTAATGGGGGACTAAGTATGTTGTAAGCTAAAAAGGGAGGATTGTAGTGTATGTATCCGTCTACCTTTAAGAAAACCATTGTATGTAACCGTTCACCTTTAAGAGAACTATTTTAGGTGTGGCACTACTTTGTTGGCTTCTGTATACTGTAATACCGACGGTGACCACACCGGTATATAAGTGCTGTGTCAGGATTTATTTGGCAGATTCGCCCTGACCTTCGAATAGTAAAGTCCTGTTTTAAGTTACTCTGGTAGTCTGTGTATTAATTAACTAAACAACCCACAGACTTTCCACCTTCCACCAATGGGAACAGTTTCTCTCTATCTACTCTGTCCAGACCCCTCATGATTTTGAACAGTTCTATCAAATCTCCTCTCAACCTTCTCTGCTCTAAGGAGAACAAACCCAGCTTCTCCCATCTATCCAAGTAACTGAAATCCCTCATCCCTAGAATAATTTTCATAAATCTTTTCTGCACCCTCTGTAAGGCCTTTACATCCTTCCTAAAGTGCGAGGCCGAACCAGTATTTTATAAAGGTTCATTATAAACTCCTTGCTTTTGTACTCTATGGGCTGGATTTTGATACAAGAGCTTTTGACAGATGAAATATCTGCATTTGACAGCTCTTTGAAGCTGTCAAACACTGACAATCTGTACTCCAAGTTAATTCCTTCCTCTCAGGCTGATTTAGAGATCTCTCCAGAACAGAAAGCTGAATGCTGCAACTTTTGACAGCTCGCGGCCATTCTGCTTTCTGTACCGGTGAGATGAGGGACTCCCAAGACCTGAAGGAAGGAAGGCTGTAAAGGTAAGTAAAGGTAATTAAACTTCTTTAAACACTTTACACACACCAAACACACTTACCTTTGCACTCATGCACCCATCACTCACCTGAACACCGGACATCTCGAACCCTCCAATCCCTTCAGCCCGACGGTCCGCCTTGCTAACTTGGCGTGATTTGGAGCCATCGGGAATCCTACACTTCAGCAATAAAAATAGGGATTAAGCTAAAAACTGCCTGTTAACTACCTGTTAACAGGCAGTTAATTGGCACTAATCCCCTTCCCGCCTCGGGGAGGCAGCTCCCAGCACAGGTCGGATATCCGCCTCCTTTGAAACTGGCATGGAGGCGGGTTGGGGGCGGGATGTGTTCGTGCCCCCCGATTTCGAGATTTTAACCCCCCACATGCCTCCAATCCCGCCTCCACGGCTCAATGAAAATCCTGCCCTATGCCTCTACTTATGAAGCCCAGTATCTTGTATGTTTTTTTAACTGCTCTATCCTCCTATTTCTATACTCACTAGCTTGTGGCACAGGGAGTAATTCCGAGATCACTACCTTTGAGGTCCTGCTTTTTAATCTCTTTCCTACTTCCTTAAAATCTGCCTGCAGGACCTCATCCCTTTTTCTACCTATGTCGTTCATACCAATATGGACCACAACCTCTGGTTGTTCACCTTCCCCCCTCAGAGTGTCCTGCAGCCGCTCAGAGACATCCTGAACCCTGACATCAGGGAGACAACATACCATCCTGGAATCACATTTGCAGCCGCAGAAATGCCTGTCTGTTCCCCTAACTATTGAATCCCCTACCACTATTGCCTTCTCGACCTTCCTCCACCAACCCCCCGACCCCCCGCCCCCGTACAGCTGAACCACCCGTGGTGCCATGGACTTGGCTCTGGCTGTACTCCCCAGAGGAACCATCGCCCTCATCAGTATTATATGGGTGAGGTGATGGTTCCTCTGGGGAGTACAGAACACTGGTTAGAGAGTGAGATGCACTCAGGGGACTCCTGCACTACCTGCCTGGTCCTCCTTGTCTGTCTGACAGTCACCCATTCCCTTTCTGCCTGCAAACTCTTACGCTGTGGGGTGACGACCTCCTGAAACATGCTATCCACGAAGCTCTCAGCCTCACGGATGCACCGCAGTGACTCCAGCTGCTGCTCAAGCTCCGAAACCCAGAGCTCAAGCTCCTCCAGCTGACGACACATCCTGCACCTGTGATTATCCAGGACACGGGAAGTGTTCTGGATTTCCCACGTGACACAGGGTGTGCCTTCCGTGGGACTGAGGTACCCTGCCATGCCTCTATTTTTTCGACTATTAACTAACCTATAGAAATAAGGTTGCGAAATTCGGTATGTTAGCGCCTCTCGTTAGTGCCTGGTGGGGGCGCTAATGGGACGCTAAGTGGTTAGCGCCCAGGCGCAGTGAATGCAGCAACGCCCACGAACTTCAGTGTCAGTAACTCTTAGCGCCTGGGCCAAACAGCGCCTCACAGATTGTGACGTCATAAAGTGCGCAGCGCCCCGTTATCGCCCCGGATGGAAAATTGATTCTTGCCCCCCTGCTTTATTGCCTCCCGCTGACAACGGCAGCAAGAGGAGGCGTTGTGAACTTGGCTGGCCGCTTCGGGAGCGGTAATTACAGGGAATGCTTTTCAACTAGTGCAACCTTTATTATTTGCACCAGTCTGGTGCCTGCGCAAAGTTTTTAATGTTTGATTGGTGCAAGATGTCCAAGCCCTCCACTTTGTGAGAGTGCTTGGGGCTGTAATGGCAGTTGCCCAGGTTGCCTTGCAAAACAGAACTGGTGACAACTAGCTTGTGCAGCATCATTGGCCCTTCCCTTTAAGTGAGGGAAGCAGCCTCTGTGATGAAAGAGTGCCGTTTACAATGAGCTCAAAATTGTTTAACGCTTTGCCGCTACAGCCCCACTCTCGGATGGATGTGAATGAAAGTAGTACGAGCTGCTTGCCTTGCAGCAAGCCCAGAGTTCCTGTGTGACATTGGACTATTCTACAATGTGCTACAGGATCTGCCCACCTGTAACAGGAGCTGCAGACTCATTCCATGACCTTGCCCCTTACAGAGCACCTAATTAAAAAGACTGTGGGCTCGATTTTCATTGGGCCATTGAGGCGGGATTGGAGGCGTGTGGGGGGTTAAAATCGCGAAATCGGGGGGCATGAACCCACCCGCTCCCAACCCGCCTCCGTGCCAGTTTCAAAGGAGGCGGATACCTGACCCATGCTGGGAGCCGCCTCCCCGAGGCGGGAAGGGGATTAGTGCCAATTAACTGCCTGTTAACAGGTAGTTAACAGGCAGCCTTTAGCCTAATCCCTATTTTTACCCAAACCACGCCAAGTTAGCGAGGCGGACCATCGGGCTGAAGGGCTTGGAGGGGTCGAGATATCAGTGTTCAGGTGAGTGATGGGTGCATGAGTGCAGAGGTAAGTGTGTTTGGTGTGTGTGAAGTGTTTAACTAAGTTTTACTTACATTTACTTACCTTTACAGCCTTCCTTCCTTCAGGTCTCGGGAGTCCCTCATCTCACCGACACAGGAAGCAGAATGGCCGCGAGCTGTCAAAAGTTGCAGCATTCAGCTTTCTGTTCTGGAGAGATCTCTAAATCAGCCTGAGAGGAAGGAATTAACTTAGTGTACAGATTGTCAGTTTTTGACAGCTTCAAAGAGCTGTCAAACGCTGATATTTCATCTGTCAAAAGCTCTTGACAGATGAAATGTCAATCTGTGACGTCACCTGTTGCCGGGTGGCCCTTAATTGGCCTGCTGAGCCCGCTGGGCGGGCGCAACAAGGTCAATCAAGTGAAAATCGCGTGGGTTGGCCACAACTCGATGGAGGCGGGACTACAACCCTGAAAGTTGTAGTCCCGCCTCCTACACGCCTCCAGTATCAAAATCCAGCCCATGTGAGTCTTGGGTTCTTTTATGGCTGGACCAGGGGAGAAGCTTGAGAAGTCTCTGAAAGCCAAGGTCTCAGGGAAGTTCAAGCTCTGTGCCTGTCGATCCAAACTAGAAGCTAAGGGGCATTCATGCTGGAGAGTTGCTACAGTCTTATGAACAACACAGAGCTGCAGCTGTCTGCCATTAGCACTGCCCACACTGAGCAGACCTGAGTGTACCGGACTCCAGCCAATAACATTCTGTCCCAAGCATCCGACACAGCGAGAAGGAAGTGCACCATTAAACTGAGATGCACTGAGCCCATCTGAAATGTCCAACTGCAGCCCTATGTGCGATCAACTAAGTGCAACGTCCTGGTCTGCATTGCTTCGTGTTGCATCCGGTGGTGTCTTTACCCACAAGGCCAGTAAGGGTTTGATCCATATTTACAAGGAGGAACCTCCAGTGTAGTGAATGATAAACAAGTGCCGAGCATGTGGTGTGAATGCTTTCAGTGGGTAGTCGGTCCCAGGTTATTAAAGTAACTGCTCTGACATCCCAGCGTACTCAGGCACAGCACTTCAACACAAAGAGAAGCTTGGTTGTGAGGAATCGCAGTCTTACCAGAGCATCTCTCACTGTGGATGCTTTCTCTGCCTTTTTAAGTTAGCAAAGCTTATTGTATCGGCAAATAAAATTCAAATACTTGAACACAGAGGAGCATTTTCTTTTGTGCCTTCGGCCAAGTATTGGATCCAGCTGTGAATCCAAAGGAAGGTCTCAGCAACCCACCCCAACATGTAACATGCTTTATTTGGGCGGTGACTGATCTCTGAGTTACATAGTGGAATCTCAACATAAATATCTCACAATGTGACGACATAAAAACATACAGAAAATTTATCCAAAAATCTGAGCAGTGCAAGGTTTGATTTTCTCGAAAATTCCAATCAGAAGTTTTAAAACTTGAGAAATACTCCATTTATTAATTTTTTCAAGAAAAGTATACTTGGAGCAAACTAGGAATCGAGAGTCTGTTTGTTGGTGGGTTTGAAGAATCATTTATTTTTAATTTTTCAGTTTTTTCTGCCATGAGATGGCTGTGCTTAGCTGTGCGGTGGCAGTGGTAGGTTTGGTGCAAGCTTACACTGCACGGTATTTTCGCTATCTCCATCAAACACTGCCAGGAGATTGCAGGTGGGGAAGGAAAATATATTTGCAGCCAATATACAGTTGTGACAAATGCTTTGATCCCAGCGGCTCTGTTGCATTCAGTACAAGAGCTAAACCTCAAGATGGTGAAGCAATTAAGGAGGAGGTAGGACCAGGGCCAGCTCCATCGAGAAGTAACTGAACAAAGCACACACAATCCCTCCCTAACTAACGTCAGACCAAGTTCAGGCAATAGTGATAACCGCCTGCAGAGCTAAGGGGGAAGCCTTCATCATGGAGCAAGCTCAATGATTTGCTGACTACTTCGGTATGAAAAAGAAGGAGATTCCCACCTACGGCTCTAGAAGAGCCTTTAGATCCCCATTGCCCCACCGCTGCGGGCAGATTTCCAATTGCAAGAGATGGATCAGCATGTCCCTCCTCCACAGCCAGATTGAGCTAATTGGAGAAATCCAGGTCCTGCCTGTTTCACTTGGAGCCATTTTCAAGCAGCATCTCCCGTAATGGGGGAGGAGAAGGAGCCACTCCAGTGGTGACCTCTCTACACGGTGTACAGACACGAGGATCATTGCTTTTCCTGAGATGAAGAGCGTTCACTTACTTTTCCTCCACTGGACCATTCTCATGACCATGGGAAACTCTCACTCCCACCCCACCCCCACCCAACCTGGGAAATGGGTTCACATTGATCCTTCTCACACCTGCAGCTGTGTTTCAGGCCTCTGAGATTGGGGCCACCTGGCTGCTGATGGAGCTCAGAAGGCCCTGATTGCCTCAAAGCAACTTGCCGGCCTGTCTTCAGTCTACCCCTGGGATTCCTGCTGATGCCCCAGAACCCGAGGTCAGTGACCTGGAACATTACCCCGACCTTCCTTTCGCCACAGATGCTGCCTCACCTGCTGAATGTGGCCAGAAGGTTTTGTTTTGATTTAGAGGAAGTTTGGTTTCAAACAGAAATTTAGTCCTGAGCATCGATGAAACTTTAGTGTTGAGAAACAAAAAGAAGACTAGCAGAAAGTTAACCTGCAAACACTAAAACTGATGCTGAATGACTGACTTCTAGGTGTTAATTGCATAACTAAGCTGGGGGAGCGGCAAATAGATCACAGGTATTTTACAAATTCTAGAAAGAAGTAAACTAGTGCGGGTCACTCCAGCTGTGGGAGCACCTGAGTGAGAGGCAACAGAGTGAGATTGACTCAAGCTGCATGATGTGCCTCAATAATTCCGAGACTCGATGTTAGCGAAACAAAACAAGGCTTTTATTAACTTAGAAGGTAACACGTAGTGGAGGAAGGTATCTTCCATCTGGAGGGCTGCAGTACTGGATATGAGGCCAGACTGAGCTTGCTTACATAGGGGCCAGGTATGGGCGGAGCCCTACACACAACACATTCCAATATACAATACAATGGTGAGGAAACGGAACTGGGGGAAGGGAAATGAAACTGAAACCGACCACAGTCACAGGCAGTGATGAATGGAATATTTCGTCACATTCACCCCTTCTATAGATTTAGTCTGTTCGGGGGTTTGATAGTCCTCGGCGACCGACGTGGCTGTTGCGGTGCCGCGGGTGTCGGCTGGGTGTCCCCGGTAGCCTCCTGGGTCTCTGCCGGGGGTGCCGCCAGGGTTGTTGAAGGGGTAGTTGGTGGGGGTGCCGTTGGTCGATGTTCTTCTGGGGGTGATGAAAGAGTGGTGGGTGGGTAAGAGTTGCTGCGGTCGTTGTCACTGCTATCGCCGTGGTTGTTGTCGTTACCGGCTGGGGCGACGTCTTTTATGGACACGGTGTCCTCCCTTCCGTTGGCGTGCCGGACATATGCGTATTGGGGGTTGGTGTGGAGTAGGTACACTGGCTCCATGAGAGGGTCCGTCTTGTGGCCCCTCACATGCCTTCGCACGAATACCGGACCTGGGGTGGAGAGCCATGACGGCATGGATATGCCTGAGGTGGATTTCCGGGGAAAGACAAACATTCGGTCATGAGGCGTGGCATTAGTGGCAGTACACAATAGCGACCGTATTGAATGGAGCACATCCGAGAGGACTTCCTGCCAGCGGGAGATAGGGAGGCCCTTGGTCCTTAGAGCTAGAGTGACTGCTTTCCATACTGTCCCGTTCTCTCGCTCCACTTGGCCGTTACCCCGGGGGTTGTAGCTGGTGGTACGGCTCGTGGCGATCCCCCTGGACAGCATGTACTGGCGTAGCTCTTCACTCATGAAGGACGCCCCCCTATCCGTATGGATGTAGCTCGGCATACCGAACAGGCAGAACAGGCTGTTGAGGCATTTAATGACCGTGGCGCTGGTCATGTCTGGGCAGGGGAAGGCGAATGGGAGCCGGGAGTATTCGTCCACAATGTTCAGGAAGTAAACATTGCGGTCGACTGACGGGAGGGGGCCCTTGAAATCTAAGCTGAGCCGCTCAAAGGGCCGTGTAGCTTTGATTAAGTGGGCTCTATCTGGGCGGTAGAACCGAGGCTTGCACTCAGCGTAAGTGCGGCAGTTCCTGGTCAGAGACCGAACTTCCTCAATCGAGTAGGGTAAGTTACGGGACTTTATGAAGTGGAACAGCCGCGTGACCCCTGGGTGGCAGAGGTCGTTGTGGAGGGTCTGTAGCCGATCCCCGGTGGCGCTGGCACACGTCCCTCGTGAGAGGGCATCAGGGGATTCGTTAAGGGCCCCTGGCCGGTAAATGATGTCATACTCGAAGGTGGAGAGCTCGATCCGCCACCTAAGAATCTTATCATTTTCAATCTTCCCCCTCTGTTTATTATTGAACATAAATGCTACCGACCGCTGGTCGGTGAGTAGGGTGAAGCGTTTGCCGGCTAGGTAGTGGCGCCAGTGGCGCACTGCCTCCACGATGGCTTGGGCCTCCTTTTCCACGGAGGAGTGTCTGATCTCGGGCCCTTGGAGGTTCCTCGAGAAGAAAGCTACGGGCCGCCCCGCCTGGTTGAGGGTGGCCGCCAAGGCGAAGTCAGACGCATCACTTTCCACTTGAAATGGAGTGTTCTCTTCCACTGCCTGTAGCGTGGCCCGCTCAATATCCTGCTTAATGCTTTTGAAGGCGGTGTGGGCCTCAGCAGAGAGCGGAAAAGAGGATGCTTTCAAGAGGGGGCGGGCTTTGTCGGAGTAGTTGGGGACCCATTGGGAATAATAAGAAAATAACCCCAGGCACCTTTTCAGGGCTTTGGGAGTGTTGGGCAGGGGCAGCTCCCATAGGGGGCGCAATCGGTCGGGGTCTGGTCCGATTTCCCCATTCTCCACCACGCTGCCTAGTATGCAGAGGCGCGTGGTGTTGAAAACGCACTTGTCCTCGTTGTAGGTGAGGTTGAATTTTTGTGCGGTTTCCAGGAACCTCTCGAGGTTCGAGTCGTGATCCTGCTGGTTGTGACCGCAGATGGTGACGTTGTCGAGGTAGGGGAAGGTTGCCTGCAAGTGGTGGTCATCGACCATGCGGTCGATCTCCCTCTGGAAGACCGAGACCCCATTCGTCACCCCAAAGGGGACTCTGAGGAATTGGTAGAGGCGTCCGTTTGCCTTGAAGGCGGTGTACGGGCGGTCCACTGGTCTGATAGGGAGCTGGTGGTACGCTGACTTAAGGTCGATGGCGGAGAACACCCGGTATTGGGCGATTTGGTTCACCATTTCTGATATGCGGGGTAGCGGGTAGGCGTCTAGTTGGGTGTACCTGTTGATCGTTTGGCTATAGTCGATCACCATCCGTTTCTTCTCGCTACCCCTTACCACTACCACTTGGGCGCGCCACGGGCTGTTGCTGCGTTCAATAATGCGCTCTTTCAGGAGCCTGTCTACCTCGGTCGCGATAAACCGCCTGTCCTCCCAGCTGTACCTCCTGCTTTTGGTCGCTATTGGCCAGCAGTTAGGGGTAAGGTTCGCGAATAGCGAAGGCGGCTTTACCTTCAGGGTAGCCAGACCGCACACTGTGAGGGGTGGCTGGGACCCACCGTACTTGAGCGTGATGCTTTGGTGGTTGCACTGGAAATCCAGGCCCAAGATCACGCTCGCACATAGATTCTTCATGATTAACACTTTAAAATTATCATATACAGTTCCGTTAAGGACAATTGTACCGTGCAGTAACCTAGAATGGTCGATGTCTGGGTTTTATCAGCCATAGAGATGGTACCCTGAGTAGGGACCACCTTTAGGGAGAGTTGTTGTGCCAGTTCAGGGTGGATAAAACTCTCCGTGCTTCCACTGTCAATTAAACATTTAACCCTGCACCCGTTTACCTCGATGTCCGCCATTGATTTGGATGGCGGGTGCGGCCTGGTCTGGTCCACTGTGACCGATGCCACTGTAGGGCCCTGATCGAGACAAGATGGCGTCCACGCTGTCTGCTCATAAGATGGCGGACTACACGAGGTCGGGCAAGATGGAGTCCAAGATGGCCGCTCCCACGGCGCGCACGCGGCGGTGGCGGGTTTTCCGGCGGTTGGTTTTCCGGCGGTGTTCCCTCTGCACACCTTCCCGAAGTGCCCCTTCTTACCGCACTTAAAGCAGGTGGTGCCTTTCGCCGGGCACAGGTTTCTGGTGTGCTTCGGCTGCCCGCAGAAGTAGCAGTTGGGTCCCCGACGCGTCGCGGCTGTCGTAGGGCTTCTGGGGGGAGAGCGGGGCCCCGACGGTGTCGGGCTGCCGGGCGGGGAAGATGCTTTCCAAGATGGCGGTGCCCTTGGTGCACACGTGGCGGCGTGGACGGCGCGGGCTGAAGAGTAGGCGTCCGAGTTTCTCTGGGCCACATCCAGGGATCGCGCGGTGTCCGCAGCCTGTTTCAGGTCCAATCCCGTTTTTTTCCAGCAGTCTTTGCCGGATGTAAGTGGAGCTGAGGCTTGTGATAAAGGCATCGCGAACAAGCTCGTCAGTGTACACTGCGGCTTTTACATCTCGGCACTTGCAGTCTTTGCCAAGCATTTTCAGGGTGCCTAGGAACTCCTCCACCGATTCCCCAGGTCGCTGTGCGCGAGTAGCGAGCAGATGCCTAGCATACACCTCATTCGTAGGCTGCTGGTAATGCACCTTTAAGATGTCGCAGGCGGCCAGGTGCGTGTCGACGTCTTGGATGAGGGGGTAGACCCGGTGGCTTACCCAATTCCGCAGAATTCCGAGTTTCATACTCGCAGCGTCCGTAGCGTCTTTGACGGCTGCGGAATTGTCCAGGAAGAATTCCATACACATAAACCAGTGTCCGAAGCGTGCTGATGCGTCCGGAGCATGCTGATCCAAATCCAAACATTCGGGTTTCAGGAGTTGATCCATTGTGTTGAAAAATAAGTTAATAAAATTGATGTGCCTCAATAATTCCGAGACTCGATGTTAGCGAAACAAAACAAGGCTTTTATTAACTTAGAAGGTAACACGTAGTGGAGAGAGGTATCTTCCATCTGGAGGGCTGCAGTACTGGATATGAGGCCAGACTGAGCTTGCTTACATAGGGGCCAGGCATGGGCAGAGCCCTACACACAACACATTCCAATATACAATACAATGGTGAGGAAACGGAACTGGGGGAAGGGAAATGAAACTGAAACCGACCACAGTCACAGGCAGTGATGAATGGAATATTTCATCACACTGCATTAACATTAACTACCACTCCTGACCAGTAGCTGTAATTCCGGTTCCAGATCCTATTTCCACTGCTTATTGGCTTTTGTTTGGCTGGGACTCTAACTGTCCTGTTTAGGAGTGAGCTCCACACAGGCCTGAATACCCCTTCCAGCATTTACAAATGTAATTATTTAAAGAGTGGGAAGAGGGGAATCTCTGCTGTCTAAACATTTAAATTGAGGTAATGTCACTATGAAAGTGCCCAAGAGCTCCAATGGACTGGACCTCTTGAGTACTTCAGCACTTTGTAAACCAGGTTTGACACCGCTTTGGATATATACTGCAGGTGGTGCAAAACCTAAATGGTATGAGATGAACCATGTCCCCACCAACCCGTCCCATTTCCCACTTCACTCCACAGTTAGATTAAGCCAGGATTTACTCTGGATAACTCCAGAATCGCACTGCGAGTTTAGTGGCAGTGCGGAGTAGAAATTGTAATGTATATACCTTTAAGGAGGGAACTATTTTTTACAGCTCATGTATACTGCAGTACTGGCAGTGACCACACCTGTATATAACACTGAGTAGTAATCTGTACAGTTCAGTTGCAGTGTGAGCCACGTTGAGTAAACACCTGTTGTACCGTTCTCCGCAGTCTGTGTCTTATTATACACGGACGTAAAATTGGCGACGAGGCAGGTTCGAACCTACCTGCAACTCTGCATCACCTCCCGGGGATTCGTTCCTGAAGATCAGTGGATTGGAGGTCAAGGCCAGAGACTCGGGCGTCGACCACGGGCAACCGCCCAGTCATCTAGCAGAGACTCGAGAATTGCGGGGGAGGCTGTCGAGAGCCAGGCTTGGCTTTCCAGTCGAGGTGATCCAGCGAAACGGGCTGGCAACAGGTAGTGCACAGACGCTTCCCGGACAGCGGCGGGCTAGAGCCCGACCGAGCGGCACAGCAAAGGGCCGAGCAGCGTCGACGGGGGAGAGAGAGAGAGGGCAGAGCACACAGGGTGCAGCCGGTGTTCAGGGGGCGAGCAGCGTCGGAGAGAGGGAGAGAGAGACACGCAGAAACCCGCGAGGTGCCGCCATTGCCACGAGGACCGCCGAGAGCGGCGTTGGCAGCAGCGCAGGAGAAGCGCGTGAAACCTACAGGGTGCCGCCATTGCCACAAGAACCGGCAGCAGCGGGGGAGGAAGGAAAGTGTGGGAGACGCCATTTTAAGCCATTGGGAGACGCCATTTTAAACCACACCCAAAATGCCGAAGAGTGGCAGTATCACCGCATTTGACAATGAAGTCGAAGATTGGGCTACATATGTCGAACGAATAGAGGTGTACTGCAAGGCAAATGAGGTGTCAGATGACAAGAAAGCGTCGGTATTGTTAAATTTAATGGGTGCAAAGACGTATGGTTTATTACAAAATCTAGTAACCCTAACGAAGCCAATGGAAAAGAGTTTTGAAGACATAGTAATGATACTAAAGGAACATTTAAACCCCACACCGCTGCTGATAGCAGAAAGATTCAAGTTTCACAAACGGAACCAGCATAAGGATGAAAGCAATGCTGATTATTTAACAGAACTGCGCAAACTATCGAAACACTGCCAGTTTGGAGCGGGACTGGCAGATACCTTAAGGGACAAGTTTGTGTGTGGGCTTCAAAGTGAAGGAACCCAGAAACGGCTTTTATCTGAAAAGGACCTTACGCTGGAAAAGGCTTTCAGCATTGCGGTATCATATGAAGCAGCAGCACAGGGTGCTGCAGAGATATAACAGAGACCGCAAGAATATGGCACAAACGAAATGTCATATGGAACAGAGAAGTGCTATCGCTGCGGCAGAACAACACACGACCAGAATGATTGCTGGTTCAAAGGCAAAGTGTGCAGAGAGTGTGGAAAAGTAGGACACATAGCACGAGTCTGCAGGTCGGGAAAGAAAACCAGCAATAAGAAACCTACCAAAGGAAAGGTACATAAGATGACGGAGAATAGTTCAGATGAACAAAAGAGTGATAATGACTCCAAAAGCAGGGAACTGAGTTGTCTGAAACTACATAATGTGATCACAACAGAGGATCACCGAACCATTTGGGTCACTCTCAAGTTAGCAGGAGTCCAGGTAAAGATGGAATTGGACACAGGATCAGCCCTAACAGTCATAAACCGATGGGACTACGAGCGGCTATTCTCACACATACCCTTGAGAGACACAAAAATTATTTTGAAAATGTACACGGGGCAAAAAGTCTACCCCAAAGGAAAAATAAGGGTGACCGTTATATATAACGGTAAGGAAACACCAAAACTAGACCTGTATGTATTGCAAGATGGAGGAACACCATTACTGGGACGTGAATGGATCCGGAAAATGCAACTGGATTGGCATTCCATACAAGCACTGACTGTGGCTGACAAAAAGGATGACGACGTCACACCTGGGCGACTGTCAAAGATCCTAACTGACGCGAAAGAAGTGTTCCAGCAAGGACTCGGAACACTAAAAGGCATGACAGCGATGATTAAAATTGAAGAAAAGGCAAGCCCAAAATTATTTAAGGCCAGACCGGTACTGTGATAAAAATGCTAACTTCCGGGAAGTTATGTCATCACTTCCTGTGAACTATGAACTGTGAACTATGAACTGTGTACATACCTCACTTCCTGTCATATGTCACTTCCTGTTGGACTGGTATAAATACTGGTCTGTTCAGTATTGTAAGAGGCTTCTACCAGAGGCATGGTAAAGACCTCTCTTGTATATAGTGTGTTTATAAGTTACTTAAAGCTTACTTTAAAGTTACTTGATGGTAAGTCTCCTTTTTCTTACATCAATTTAAGTAACTTAGTATTTACACTGACAAATACTAGACCTTCAGACAAACTCGGAAGTTAAGGATCCAGGGAACCACCCATCATGGAGAAAATCCTTAGACCTATTCGTCTGGACTTGGACCCGAATACACCAGCAGCTGGCAGGGTATGGAAGCATTAGTATCGTACTTTTGAGAATTTTCTGGATGAATGTAAAGTGGATGCTCCTGCTAAATTGAAGATACTTGTCAATTATGTGACCCCAAAAGTGTTCGAATATGTTGATGACTGGGATAATTACGAAGAGGTGATTCGGGCACTTAAGAAACTGTATGCGAAGACCCCAAATGAGGTCTATGCTAGACATCTACTGGCCACAGCCCGACAAGGGCCAGGGGAATCAATTGACGAATTCCTGCAAGAACTTCGCAGGCTCAGCGTAGATTGTAACTTTCAGGCAGCCTCAGCTGAGCTGTACCGCCAAGAAATGATTCGTGATGCTTTCATCTGCGGGATTGCCTCTCCATTTATACGCCAGCGTCTACTAGAAAGTAAAACACTTGAGCTACAAAAAGCTTTTGACCTAGCTTGTTCACTGGATTTGGCAAAGAGAAATGCAGACCTCTATCAGCTGCCCAGATCTCGATCTGCTGCTGTAGCTGCAACCAGACAATTCAAGCGGTCTCAGGTGAACCCTATCATGGGGGAATCTAATTCTGATAATTCTGATGAAGAAGAGGAGGACGACCCCACTTTAGCAGCCTCTTGGCAATCTAGGAAGGAATGCTTCTTTTGTGGAGATGCTTTTCACCCTAGGAAAACCTGCCCTGCTCGCAATGCAATCTGCAGTTATTGCGGGAAAAAAGGACACTTTGCTAAAGTTTGCCTATCAAGGGCCTCTACGAGGGCCAATCCAGCTAAGACCTACCGAACTGCCCCAATTAGGGCCTATCAAGATGCTCCAGCTAGGACCTATCAAGCTTCCCCTCGAGCTCTCTCCCGAAGAAGCACACCGAGAGTTTTAGCCACTCTCTGTGCAACGACACCAATTACAGCTGCTTGCCCACAGAACCTGTCTCAGGCAGCCACAAAAATTTCAATTAAAGGGCATACCTTAGATGCCTTAATTGACTCAGGAAGTACTGATAGTTTCATTAAGGAACAGATTGTTGCGAAATTGAAACTACATGTCTTCCCATCGGACCAGGCAATTGCGATGGCCCAGTCATCACTTAATACCAGAATCTCCGGCTTTTGTGTTGTTGATATGACACTTCATGGTCGTATGTATCCCTCCACCCGACTTTCGGTGCTCAAAGACTTATGTAGTGATCTCCTCTTAGGGCTGGACTTCCAAAAACAGCATAAGAAACTCACCATTGAGTTTGGTGGATCCAAACCCGGACTTACTATTTCTAATATACCATCTAAATTACCTTTTTGTGCATTATCAGCAGCTTCACTTGATGAACCCTCATTATTTGCCAGTATTCCGCCTCAATGCCAACCGATAATAACGAAATCGCGGCGCTTTAATCAGGAAGACCAATCTTTTATTGCGGCTGAAATCTCTCGACTTCTAGCAGAGGATATCATTGAACCATGTTCGTCGCCCTGGCGGGCTCAAGTCGTCATTGTCAAGAACCCTCTAAAACCTCACAAACAGCGACTATGCATCGATTATTCGCAAACCATCAATCAATATACCGACTTGGACGCCTACCCATTGCCACGCATTGATGATATGGTTAATAAACTGGCCGAATACAAAGTGTTCTCAACTTACGATTTAAAAAGTGCCTATCATCAGTTACCCTTGAAGGTCTCAGATAAGCAGTACACAGCCTTTGAGGCTAATGGACGGCTGTACCAATTTCGTCGCCTCCCATTCGGGGTTACTAATGGAGTGGCTGCCTTTCAACGGGCAATGGATGGCCTGGTTAAGCAGGAAAACCTAAGGGACACTTTTCCCTATCTTGATAACATTACCATTGCAGGTCACGATCAACAGGAACACGACTCCAACCTCCAAAAATTTCGGGATGCCCTCCATCGCCGTAATTTAACCCTGAATGAATCCAAATCTGTTGAGTCGCAACCGACCATCAACATCCTTGGCTACTGCGTAGGCAATGGTATCATTAAGCCAGACCCAGAAAGACTTCGCCCGCTCCAAGAGCTCCCGTCACCTAAGAATCCGGCTTCTTTACGTCGGGCTCTCGGTCTGTTTGCATACTACGCTAAATGGATTCCTCATTTTTCGGACAAAATCCAACCCTTGCTGCATGCTAGATCATTTCCACTGGGAACAGCGGCTGTTGCAGCCTTTAACCTTCTCAAAAAACAGTTGGAGAAAGCGGCTCTTCACTCCATCGATGAGAATCTCCCTTTCGTGGTTGAATGTGATGCCTCGGAGGTGGCGATCTCGGCTACTCTGAATCAGGAAGGTCGTCCTGTAGCATTTATGTCCAGGACCTTACAAGGTGCCGAGCTACATTATCCTCCGGTTGAGAAAGAAGCCACAGCCATCATAGAGGCAGTACGGAAGTGGAACCATTTTCTAGCTCGCCAGCACTTTACATTGATCACGGACCAACGATCAGTCGCCTTCATGCTCGATAATCGAAAACGAACCAAAATTAAGAATAATAAAATACAACTTTGGAGGATGGAACTGGCCTCTTTTGGTTATACCATTCTCTATCGGCCTGGCAAGGAGAATGTGGCCCCGGACACCCTCACACGGGCATTCTGCTCCACTATGTCATCCTCCACTCTCATGGATGTCCACAATGGTTTGTGTCATCCTGGCGTTACGCGCATGCTACATTTCGTACGATCACGGAATCTCCCTTTTTCCACTGGAGATGTAAAGAAAATATGCTCAGAATGCCGGCTTTGTGCGGAATTAAAACCTCAGTTCTTCCGCCCCTCAGCTGGTATACTCATACATGCAACCCAACCGATGCAACGACTTAGCATCGATTTTAAGGGCCCAGTGCCCTCTTCAACTCGGAACACATATTTGCTCACCATGATCGACGAATATTCACGTTTTCCGTTTGCCTTCCCCTGCTCCAATATGCTGGCGTCCACAGTAATCTGCTGCCTTGAGCAGGTATTTTCTCTCTGTGGCATGCCGGCTTATATTCACTCAGATCGGGGTCCATCCTTTATGTCAAGGGAACTCAAGGACTACCTCTCAGAACGGGGAATTGCTACAAGCAAAACAACACCATACCATCCCATCGGAAATGGGCAGGTAGAGAGGTATAACGGTATCATCTGGAATTCCGTACGTCTCGCTTTAAGATCTCGGGGCCTACCAGACCAGCAATGGGAAACAGTGCTTCCGGATGCATTGCACTCTATACGGTCCCTGCTTTCTACAGCCACAAATACTACACCTCATGAGCGGTTCTTTGGATTCCAGCGTCGCTCATCTCATGGGACATCACTCCCGTCATGGCTAACTACTCCTGGACCTGTATTACTCCGAAGATACGTTCGGACGTCTAAAAATGACCCTCTCGTAGACGAGGTTGAACTAACCGATGCCAACCCCACCTATGCAAACATACGATATTCCGACGGCCGAGAATCTACTGTATCATTACGGGATCTGGCTCCCTGCCCACCAGGACCTAGTGGGACATCGGGTGATGGCATTTCACCAGGAAACTCTTGGGACCTATCGGGTACCCCTCTCCAGGATCCTGATCGGACACCAACTAGCTTGGTGCCGGTAGAACCCCGTGCTCAAGGTTGCGACCCTCCCAGTACCGCGCATGAAAGTACTGATCCGCCACAGACCAGCTCTGCACCTCCCTCTGAACAGAGGCAGTCCGACTTTGAACCTATTGGGGCTCGTACTCGAAGCCATGATCTCCCCGACCCTTCACAGGGCAATCCAGGCCACACAGACTCTGACCAATGGCCAACCGCATGTAAGCGGACCAGCGACCCTCTACGACGGGAATCCAAACGGGTGCGACTCTTCCTTGTTCGGCGGCTGCGGACCAAAAGGTAGACCACAGCCTTCTAATCCTGCAGGAGGGAAGAATGTGATAAAAATGCTAACTTCCGGGAAGTTATGACATCACTTCCTGTGAACTATGAACTGTGAACTATGAACTGTGTACATACCTCACTTCCTGTCATATGTCACTTCCTGTTGGACTGGTATAAATACTGGTCTGTTCAGTATTGTAAGAGGCTTCTACCAGAGGCATGGTAAAGACCTCTCTTGTATATAGTGTGTTTATAAGTTACTTAAAGCTTACTTTAAAGTTACTTGATGGTAAGTCTCCTTTTTCTTACATCAGGTACCTTATGCAATCCGCCCAGCCGTCGAAGCAGAGCTGGAAAGTCTGGAACGTTCAGGTGTACTGTCCAAGGTAGACTGGAGCGAGTGGGCTACACCCATCGTCCCTGTGATGAAAAAGTCATTGAGCAGCACGCCTGGGGAACCAAGGAAGGTTCGCATCTGTGGGGACTTTAAGGTAACAGTGAACCCGGTCCTTCACACCGTACAATATCCACTTCCGCGGATTGAAGATATTTTCGCTTCGCTATCTGGAGGGAAACGCTTCACTGCAAATGGAGGTAGAAGAAGCATTAAAAAAAACTCACAATCTACACCCATAAAGGTCTCTACCAATACAACCGGCTGGTATTCGGGGTAGCATCAGCTCCGGCTATTTGGCAGAGGGCAATGGAACAAGTCCTGCAAGGGATCCCAGGGACCCAGAGTTAGTTGGACGACATCCTGGTCACGGGCGAAAATGACAGTGATCACCTTGCCAACCTGGAGCAGGTGCTCACTAGATTGCAGGAATATGGGCTCCGAGCTAACCGCCCCAAATGCGAGTTTTTTAGAAAACAGATCTCGTATTGTGGCCACGTTATCGATAAAGAGGGGTTACATAAGTCCCCAGAGAAGATTGAGGCAGTAGTAAAGGCTCCAGCACCAGAAAATGTGTCACAACTGAAGTCGTTCCTCGGGCTGGTAAACTACTACCATAAGTTCTTGCCAAATTTGTCTAAAATACTACACCCACTGAACACCCTATTGCAAACTGGGGTGCCATGGAAGTGAAGTGACGAATGTAGACGAGCTTTCCAGAAGAGCAAAACACTAATCACGTCGAAAGAGATATTGGCCCATTACAACCCAGCATTACCAATTCGGTTGGCATGTGATGCGTCACCCTACGGCATTGGAGCGGTGCTGTCGCACAAATTCTCGGACAGCTCAGAGAGGCCAATAGCCTTTGCGTCACGATCACTAACCTCAGCCGAGCGTAACTACGCCCAGATTGACAGGGAGGCCCTCAGCCTAGTGTGGGGAGTGAAAAAGTTCAATCACTATCTGCACGGGCAGAAATTCACCTTGCTGACTGATCACCAGCCTCTTGTCTCCATTTTTAATCCGAAGAAGGGCGTTCCGGTGATGACTGCGCAACGACAACAAAGATGGTCACTTTTTCTAGGGGCGCACCACTATGAGATTGAATATAAGGGCACGAAACAGCATGGAAATGCTGATGGGCTATCACGCCTGCCACTGCCTACTGCGGAGGAAGCACCAGCAGTGGATCCTGTCGAAATATTCCATTCGACTATAGTTGAATACCTACCGGTAACTAACGCTTGTATCGAAAAGGAAACCCGAAATGACCCGACAATGTCTCGGGTATATGCTTTGACGGTGAAGGGATGGCCAGCACATGGTGACTCACTGTTGCCAGCATTCTTGACAAGGAGAGAACAGCTGTCAGTGTGCCGGGGGACCTTGATGTGTGGATCCCGAGTGGTAATTCCACCCAAGTTAAGGGATAGAGTGCTCAATGAGCTTCATGAGGGTTATCTGGGAGGGGTAAAAATGAAAAGCCTAGCCAGGGCTTATGTGTGGCGGCCGGGAATCGATAAACAAATCGAGGACCTGACCAAGAGCTGCTCAGGATGCCAGAAAGTCCAAAATGCACCACCACAGGCCCCTCTACACCCATGGGAGTGGCCCTCATCTCCATGGCAATGGGTGCATATTGATTTTGCTGGTCCATTCATGGACTCAATGTTTTTAATAGCCGTGGATGTGCACTCGAAATGGCCTGAGGTCATCAAAATGTCCTCCACCACCACGGAGAAAACTATTGCAGTCCTACGGACCATTTTTGCCAGGAATGGCTTGCCAGAACAGATTTGCTCCGACAACGGACCACAGTTTGTGTCCGAAGAGTTCCGGAGGTTCTTGAAAAAGAATGGGGTAAGGCATTATACATTCGCCCTGTATCATCCAGCCACAAATGGATTGGCTGAGAGATTCATGCAAACCTTTAAGAAGGCAATAAAGGCTATGTACAATGACAACATTCCGCTGCAGCACAAGGTGGACAATTTCCTGTTCGCCTACCGGAATGCGACACATGCAGTCACCAACCAGGCCCCAGCCATGATGTTCTTTAACTGAAGGTTAAGATCTCGCCTGGATTTGCTCAGGCCAAACGAACGAAGAGATGTTGAGAGTAAGCAATTCCAGCACATCCATGAGAAGCCAACAAGGAGCTTCAATGTAGGGCAACCAGTCTTGGCCCGCAACTACCGAACAGAAAAATGGCAGCCAGGAACGATATGCACACGGCAGGGCCCACTAATGTACACAGTGGACGTTGGGGAGAGCATCGTGAGACGCCATGCTGACCAGATCCTAGAGTCACAGGAACAAGTCAACCCCATGCCTCGCCCATACGTACCTGGTGATGAGCCCGACGTACAGGTCGCATCTACCCCAGAAACAGTAGCATCGGAAGCTGATGAACCAACAGACGACAAGGGGCCAGAATCACCTCCGCACCAAGAGCAAGACACTCGGGAAAGGCACTATCCAGAAAGGATCAGGAAGCCTCCCCAAAAACTGAATATATAAATAGACTATTTTCAGCTAATGTTGCATGTTAAAAGTGTTAATTGTAATTAGTTTGATATTTAATTGTTAAATGAGTGTTATGGTACTGTTAATCTAAAAGGGGAGAAATTGTAATGTATATACCTTTAAGGAGGGAACTATTTTTTACAGCTCATGTATACTGCAGTACCGGCAGTGACCACACCTGTCCATAACACTGAGTAGTAATCTGTACAGTTCAGTTGCAGTTTGAGCCACGTTGAGTAAACACCTGTTCTCCGCAGTCTGTGTCTTATTATACACGGACGTAACAGAAATGATTACACGCCAGTGCCAAACTTGCAATGTAAATGCACCCTAAAAAGAGGTTTTGAACCAAAATTCAGTCATGAGCTGGCTGATGCGTCAGGTAATGACCAGATAAGAGTGTCCAGGAAAACGACAAATACTAGCAGCGTCTCTCGGTGTACTCACGCGAACTTAAAATGACTGAGCTTGAGAAATAGATGGTTACTCTCTGCAATATACAGTAGGAGACGGGTTCCTGAACTGAACATTGTAGGAGGTGGTCAACTCCCAGCTGGAAAAGAATAGTGAGGCAGAAGAAGGGCGACTCTGTGCCAAGGGATCGAGGGACTTAGTGCAATAAACCCCTGGTAGTCTGAAGCTGTCTGATAGGTGGACAATGCTGGATCCTTATGAAGCAGACAAGGATGAGCTCTGGGGAGTGAAATCACAAGCAACACCACAGCACCATGGAGTCAGGGAGGAAGAGGTAATAGGGTTGAGAAGAGGAAAGTGGTAGTTATAGAGGGTTTTACCAGTAGGGGATTGAGAGCCTTTTCTGCAGCTATGACTATGTGTCCAGAATGATCTGTTGTCTCCTAGGTGCCAAGCAAAGGGAGATAACACAAAGAGTGGAGAAAATTCTGGAAAGGGAGGATGAGCAGCTTGAAGTTATCGTCATGTCCTAACTGATGATATAAGGAAGAACATGATGGAGTTGGAGGAGTTAGATGCTACATTTAAAAGCAGTACCTGAAGAATAATAATCTCAGGTTTACTTCAAGAGCTTGAGCTGGGCCAGTTTGGGAGGAGCAGGGTAGATACATCAACCCTTGGCTTGACGGTTGGTGTTGAAGAGCAATGGGACAAGTTCTGGGGCAGAGGGAACTTCTACCGGTCGGACTGGCTTCACATAAACTGACTAGTAGTAATGCCTGAGAGAGAGTAAACAGGGCAGTGGGCGAGAAGTTAAACTGTCTGAACTGAATGTCAGCAAAATTCAATGTGACTCGCTCAGCCTGCTCTCTGTCTGTCCCCGCCACTTTGGGGATTTCCCGCTGGAAGTGATGGAGGTGTACAATGTATCTGCCAAATAATGGGTGAGCATAATCAAACGCTATGCAAATACAGGTAGACTACCCTTTATCCGAACTTCCGAAAACCGAAACCCTCTAAAAACCAAAGGTTTTTTCGGTCAGCGTAAGTCGTGCGCACGACCTGACCAGAGTGGCGCACGACTTACAGGCCTAGCCGGATAAGGGATAGTGTAGCATTTTTCCGCGCTTCTGAAAACCGAAATCGCTCAGCGTAAGTCGTGCGCACGACCCCGACCCCCGCCGACCCCCACCCCCGACCCCCCGCCAACCCCCCCGCCGAACCCGACCCCCGCCGACCCCGACCCCCACCGACCCCCGACCCCCCCGCCGAACCCCACCCCCGCCGACCCCCACCCCCGACCCCGCCGACCCCACCCCATTTCGGATAAGATATAGTGTACCAGCCTTTATCCGCACATCCGAAACCAGAAAACCTCTGGAAGCCGAAAGTGGCGCAAAGCATGACTTCTGAAAACCGAAATCGCTCAGCGTAAGTCGTGCGCACGACCCCGACCCCCGCCGACCCCCACTCCCGACCCCCCGCCGACCCCCCCGCCGAACCCGACCCCCGCCGACCCCGACCCCCACCGACCCCCACCCCCGACCCCCCCTGACCACGACCCCCCGCCGACCCCCACCCCCGACCCCACCGCCGACCCCGACCCCCCGCCGACCCCCACCCTTTCGGATAAGGGATAGTGTATCCTTTATCCGCACTCCCGCAAACCGAATTACTCTGAAAACCGAAGTGCTTTCGCTCACCTTCCGAAATCCGAAATTTTCCGAAAACCGAAACACGGCTGGTCCCGAGGTTTTCGGATAAAGGATAGTCTACCTGTAGTAGAAATGCGTCATACAATGTAATTTCGGTCGTTTCCACTTCAGCAGGTCCCAAGGGACGCCCATTCATCCCGTTCATCCAACATTGCTAAGGGCAACAGAGTGATCAATTTCATTGCCATTTTAAAAAAATTCAAACTTCTTTTTAAACCTTAACCAGGCGGCAGGGAGCCCACCCCCCATACTGCCCCTCTGAGGCCTGCCGCAGCCAACCTTTGCTACCACCCCCAGGTGGACCTCCCAGTAGAGCTCACCAAAGTGCCTGGCTCCCAGTAAGTAAAGGTGGACTCATCAGTGCCGTGGCTGCATCTTCGACTATCGGCATATCCTGCTTACCCATGAACTGTCATTTCAGCTCTGAATTGCCCATTACTGGTCTAGTGATGGAGCTCAGTGTTCAAACCTGTAGCTTCTCCCTTCGCACTGCACAGACTCTTGAAATATACAAAGGATTGATCTTGTCTTCTACCCTGAGGTTTCTGCCCTTGATGATAAGTGATTCCACCCACCCCACCTCCGCCCCACCACTGCCAACAACCAAGTCCACGGGATCGTCACTGTCTTCGTGTGCTTCATAACTTCTATCTGGGAGCTGAGCCCATCGTTTACTAACGTGCTTCAGTTACTTTTCAATATTTATCAACCTTAATGACTAACTTTAACAGTTGGGCTCCCAACCTCACCAGGGTGTGAGCTCATCCATTGACTTAAAGGGGAGTGCAGTCAAATTCCAAACCATTTTGCTGCAATGTGGAATCACATGTTGGCCCCTCACATGTAGCTGCAGGCAATAGCTGAAATTGTCATCAAATAATACCTCAGGTACATGTGTTCATGAAGAATGCTCCAAACTGAAAATCCTACACTGCTGATGCACAGGAGGATAATGTGTCGGGGTTTACCATCAAGTGTGTGCCTATAACTAGGGAGAGTGAAATCAGCTGCTGTACATTTGGGATGACTGGCAAACATTTCAAGATACAATAGCAAAATGCTGCGGATGCTGGAAATCTGAAACAACAACAAAAAATGCTGGAAGCACTCAGCAGGTCAGGCAGCATCTGTGGAGAGAGAAACAGTTAACGTTTCAGCTCGGTGACCCTTCAAACTTTAACTCTGTTTCTCGCTCCACGGATGCTGCCTGGCCTGCTGAGTGCTTCCAGCATTTTTTGTTGTTATTAAACATTTCAAGATGTTCTATTTAGGAAAGTCCAGGATTATTCAACCAGTCCAGTAGAATTTTCAAAGCCAAACCTCAAGTCTCTTTCATTTATATTTGCTAAAAATAGAGTGAACATGTGTGGGTCATTTTGTTTTTAAACAAACGGAAACTTGTTTTCTGAGTTTCTCGGTATCTGTCAGCTTTCAAAGAACAATCAGCAACACTGCGCCAGGACCGACACTGAACGGAGCTTGACCCGAGGGATTCAATGAAGCCTTTGTATAGTCTGCAACCTTGAGGTAGCAAAGAATGAAAACTATGGGGGAATCTAAAGGTCTTCAAATTGACCAATACTCCCTTTAAAATGTTTTGAAAGGATTTTTCACCACCAGAGCCTATTATCATAAAGGTCCCCATTTATTGCTGAAATAGTGGATTTTTAATATTACGAGTTCTCTTTCCTTATTTGCCGATTTCAGATAGTTCAACTGAAGGTTTTCCTGCCGTAGGTGCATCATTCATAGCACGTGACTCTTTGAGTTTGTGATGTGACAACTGCTGCTAATTCTTTTTCACATTATCAAAAGAAAGAAAGAAAGAATGAACTTGCATTTATATAGCACCTTTCATGACCTCAGGACATTCCAAAGGGTTTGGCAGCCAATGAAGTACTGTTGAAGTGTCACTGTTGGAATGTAGAATACAATCTATTGCCTTCCTTAGCAATGCCCTGGAATTTACTGCTCTGTGACTGGATGGAATGGTCAGTCTTTTAAATCCACGTGCGCATGTTAAAGTAACTCACAACACCTTCAGCAGCAATATCCTCTGCACTCCCTTAACTGCCATCAATAATCATCCTTCGCTGTGCTGAGAACTTATTTGATGGATCAGAGATCTGCCTTGTTTTAAATCATAAAAGACTGGCACCTAGAAATTCCTCTCGGGCGGTGGGACAAAACAGGCGGTGTTGGACCGGCCGCCCGTTATACGCAGCGCCTGAGATTCAGTCCCATTGCAGCCTGGGTATATTTTACAATACCTTTATGGAATTTTGGTTCGTAACCAGTTTAAATTGGTTTCTACTTGCTGAGATCAGTCTAAACCCACATCGCTGGTTGGTTGGCATGCAGACTGTTACTTTAAAGGCCAATGAATCATAGGGGGTGAACTTCCTGAGGATTTTTCCACCACCGTAACTTTGGCAGAAGTTTGATGGAAAGCACATTTACGAGCATTAGTCGGGTTTCAGCCGAAGCTATGCTGGCGGAGTGAGAGAAGCTCTGAGGACTTTCTTCCCCATAATTCCAGGTGGACTTAATAAGTCCCCCACTCTGACCTCTCTGTCCTCGGCCTCTTACACTGTTCCAACAAAGCTCAATGTAAGCTCGAGGAACAGCAACTCATCTTTTGATGAGGCACTTTACAGCCTTCTGGACTCAACATCGAGTTCAACTATTTCAGACTATAACCTCTGCCTCTATTTTCTCAGGCGGCAGGTGCTGATGATTCTGCCATCCCCATTTGCAACATTTCACCACTCCTGCTTTCCACCCTATCACAGACCGTCCCTTTTGTTCTTTCCTCCCCTCCTCCCTTCCCTGCCTCTGCACCTGCTTAAAGCCTGTTACATCTCTAACTTTTTCCAGTTCTGTTGAAGGGTCACAGACCTGAAACGTTAACTCTGTTTCTCTCTCCACGGATGTTGCCTGGCCTGCTGAGTGTTTCCAGCATTTTCTGTTGTTATTTTGGACTTAATAAGTGTTCGACACAAGGTTCACCCACAGGTTTGAAGCAGTTAATATCAACTACAAGGCTGTGAGAAAGAAACAGATCAGAATTTGGGATTACTGACCCACAGAGGGGGAGGGACAGAAGGTAACCAACTCTTGTATCAGAGATGCTGGTCTTTATGTGTAAACGCTGTCAGGTATCTCTGTGCCTTTGTACCCCATTTTGATTGACAGCCTTGTCTTTTTAAATGTATCTATTGATTTTCCTTTGTACCTGTTTGGTTTTCAAAGTCATGAAGGAGTAGAACTGCTCTTCTGCATCAAGGTTTCTTTAGTGAATCACTTGCTTGTCAGGCAATTGAATGAGCTGGGGGCAAAGGAACACTCAGTGAACATCTGAATACGCTTCTCCTCACAGACATTTGTTCCAAGTGAGTGAGAATTATTACAGTTTTGAGAAGTTTATTATTCTTGAAATTAGTTTAACATACTAGTGAAATATCAAGAACTCTTTTACTGAAATCTAGGGTGTATTTACACAACATCTGCACAGAGAAAATACGGCCTAAATCTGGAGATAGGGCCTGCCCTGACACCAGAGCGAAGACTTTGGGCCTTAACATCCAATTTACATAGGTTTAGCATTGTTGCAAAGCTGAAACCACTTGCACTGACCCTATCCTGGTAAATGTATGACAATGAAAACTGCTGTGTTTCCTTTTGTTTCTCTTTAATTTTTCTTCGTAAACTTGAGGTCATCCAAAACTCGGCTGCCCGTGTCCTAACTCGCACCAAGTCCCGTTCACCCATCACCCCTGTACTCGTTGACCTACATTGGCTCCTAGTTAAGCAGTGCCTCGATTTCAAAATTCTCATCCTTGTTTTCAAATTCTTCCATGGCCTCGCCCCTCCCTATCTCTGTAATCTCCTTCAGCCCCACAACCCCCCAAGATATCTGCGCTTCTCTAATTCTGCCCTCTTGAGCATCCCTGATTATAATCGCTCAACCTTTGGTGGCCGTGCCTTCTGTTGTCTAGGCCCTAAGCTCTGGAATTCCCTGCCTAAACCTCTCCGCCTCTCTTTTCTCCTTTAAGACACTCCTTAAAACCTACCTCTTTGACCAAGCTTTTGGTCACCTGCCCTAATTTTCTCCTTATGTGGCTCGGTGTCAATTTTTTTGTCGTATAATACTCCTGTGAAGCACCTTGGGACATTTTACTACATTAAAGGAGCTATATAAAAATAAGTTGTTGTTGTTTCCTAATAAACCTGATGTGCAGTTCGTAAACTGAGGTATATGGTCTTGGGTAGTCAGAATTGACTCGCAATGCCCTATATTTACTTGTTCGAGAGCATAACCCGAGGTATAACAACAGTACTCCATTATGACCTGAACCAGATACTCATGTCTTTCACATATGTGGTTCTTCAATGTCTTCGAAGGCAGACCGAGCAAACACTTGGTGAGAAAAGGCCTGATACAAATTGATAAGCTCCTTTATCTCACAGTAAGGTGAATATACAGAACAGCAATTATGATTGGACTCATTGGCCTAGAAATTCAGTGGCCTGCGCCACCAGTTTGCGCCCAACGACGGCTTTTGCGCCACTGTGCAAACCTACCGCGATATTTAGCGGGGCGCTAATGGCGGCGTTAGCCATTAGTGCTGCGCCGCCACCGATGACGTCATCGGTGTGCGCAGCGCCCCGCTATCGCCCCGCTGGTCATATTTGGTTGCTGCCGCCTCGCCCGCGCCGGCCGCAAACAGCGACCGGTACACGGGGCCTACCTGTGCCGGTAGTGGGGCGAGTTAAGGTGGAGGTGCGGCCGGCCGCTTTTTCGGCGGCCGCCTGCCCGCACCTCCTTCCCCGGCCTCCTACACCCCCCCCCCCCCCCGCGGCATTGCCGGCTGTTTCCAGAGAGCCCAGCACTTCTCCTTGGTGCCGGGCTCATTTGCCGGCACTCGCGAGCGGGGATAGCGCGGTTGCAGGCACCTCCCCCTTAAGACTGAGAGGAAGTCCTGCAGTACCGCAGGCTGCCGTGCCGCAGCGGGTGGCGCTGCGGCACTTTGCACGCCGATATTCAGTTTCAGCGCCCCAAGCGGGGCGCCGAAACCCTTGTTTAGCGGCCGGCTTCCACTTGGGGCGCTGAAAGTGAATTTCCCGCTGGCGCAAGTGGCTCCGCGCGCAGCGGTAATTCCGGCGCCCAGGCGAGCTGGGCGCCCCTAACTGAATTTCTAGGCCATTTAATTTAATCAGTGTGACTTATTTTTATTTAATAATACAATATAAAGAACACACCGTGCTTCCCCACATCAGTGAGTCATCTTACTTAACTTAAATGAAATTACTTCTAAGAGTCCTCTAGGTTTTCTAATCTTGCAGCTTCCCTTTGAAAACTTATATTTGCATTCTTTCCAGGACCTCACTGACTGCCTTGCCACTCTCTATTACAAACACCGAACACGTCCCTGTGTTTCTGACACACATTTATCTTTATTTGCAGCCAGAAAGGGATCAATTAATTTTCCACACAATGGGTGCGATGTGTATTTTGAGGGCCAATACAGGCAAATTAATTGCATATTATTTACACTCTATGTGGAAACAAAATCAAAGCTAGCTCATTAGTGTCTTGGCACATCTGCCATGGCTTACTGACACTTGCACAGCAATACTGGATGGGCCAGATGTGATGTTGCCCTGCGAGACATCCAGCTGTTTCAGCCATACCACTGCTGCTATACACCCACATCAGCGTGATCACTGATCTGAGTGGAATCCCTGCCTCAAGGCTCTCTCAATCTAAGCACCCAGCATGTTAAAGCCAGACAGGCTAGCCTCGTGTGGATTGGAGCCCAATCCCTCTATAGCAATATAAATGACACTCCAATGTGCTTAGGTCCTGTGACATTGGAAGCACTGGTGTGGCCACCCCTGTATTTGCCACACATTCTGTGGTAGACTCCAGTGCAGACAGCCTTTCATCTATCACCGCACAGATCCACTTGGTAGGCTCCTTCCCTAGACCTTGCAGCACATATTGCATGGATCTAAGTGACATCTGTTCAGGCAGTAATTCTAATTTTAAAATGTGAGGTTAGAATCTCTGGGCACTGCATCAGAGACATGAGCGGCACAGGTCCTCCAGGCAGTAGGTGGCTGGTCTTCATCCGCCAACATCACTTGCTCCTACTCAACCATTAACATTGCAATTCCGCTCCTCATACTCAATGACTACATCCTCTGGGATTGTGTGCAGCTGAGCTGGTGCTTGGAAACAGTGGTGAGAGTGCAGATACTGTGAGGTGTTTGCTTACTTAGAATACTGGCCATGGTGTCAGGCTGTTCTCCCAAGCTTACAAAACTACAGGGAACATATGTCAACATGCTGATTGCAGGAAGTCCATGCAGTGTAATGTACTGTGTCCAATGTTTTGGAGGTTCAATGTACCTGTGAGTTGGTGAGTTCAGCCACATTACATAATAAGAATACAACCATACTAGCCCTGGGATTTCTCTGGCTTCACTCTCCCCTGCTCCATCAATGCTAATGCATCTCATGATGTCCACATTAGCCTCTTCAAATAAAGGCAAGGGCTTGCAATACTTGATAGGTAACTTTGAGATTGTCCCAGTTTAGATACCAAAAACAGAGACATGCAGGTCCTCTGCTTTCTGCAAACACCAGATTCTGCAATTTGTTATTAAATCTGCTGGATTAAGCACTTTGGGGAGTGGAAGGTGGGGGGGGCACGGTGGGGGTGGTGGGGGGCGGGGGGAGTGGAAGATGGGGGGGCGGGGGGGTGGTGGGGGGGCGGGGGGAGTGGAAGATGGGGGGGTGGGGACGGGGGGGAGTGGAAGGTGGGGGTGTGGGGGGGTGGGGGTGGTGGGTGGTGTACCATAGAAAACAGGCACCTTTCCTTCACTTTATTAATGATTACCTCCAGTGTTTGGTCATCTAAATGCATCGTGACTCCTCCAACCTGCCTATTCCAAGAATATTACTGTATAGAATCCTGGCCTGCCCTACTCTGCAAATCCAAGGGTTTTAATGCCTCCTTAACCATTTAACTGCTGCTCCATTGATTCACTGTGCAGGCACCAGATCCGATGGCTCAATATTCCTACAGTTAAATACAGCACATTCAGGAGCTAAGAGGCAGGAGAAATACCTCCCAAATACTTCCAGGGCTGCACAGTTAACCCCTATTAGGCTTAAGTGTTTCCTTTTCTTTACTGTTATGTACAAGGCCACTTTTTACATTAATTTTGCATTAGAAAGTATTGACTACAAACAAAAACCAGCCTTCGCCATTTGCTTTTATTATTATTATGCATGCAATATATTTAATGTGATGTAGCACTGTCCCCCTTGTGCTTATGAGGATATCAGTACCAGTAAACCCTGTTCCTTAGCATGTATTACTGCTGTGCTAAGTGATCACCCCTTGCAAGGATTAAGTTTAGAGAATGTCCAAAAGGTCACCTGAGGGCCTGCTTGTGATTGTACTGGCATCTACCATTCAGCCCATCGTGCCTGTGCCAGCTCTTCGAAAGAGTTATCCAATTAGTCCCGCTCCCCTGCTCTTTCCCCGTGGCCCTGCACATTTTTCCTCTTCATGTATTTATCCAATTCCCTTTAGAAAGTTACAATTCCAGCTGATTCCAGCATCCTTTCAGGCAGTGAGTGCATTCCAGATCATAACGACTCGCTGTGTAATTTTTTTTTTCCTCA
Source organism: Somniosus microcephalus (assembly GCF_052327205.1). Classification (NCBI taxonomy): domain Eukaryota; kingdom Metazoa; phylum Chordata; class Chondrichthyes; order Squaliformes; family Somniosidae; genus Somniosus; species Somniosus microcephalus. The sequence goes on from NC_141001.1 coordinate 19,570,450, forward strand.
TGTCACCTCCGGTCCTTTTGCCAATTACCTTCAATCTGTGTCCTCTTGTAACCGACCTTTGTGACACTGGAAACTGTTCCTCCTTATTTATTCTATCACAACCCTTCATGATTTTGAACACCTCTGTCAAATCTTCCCTTAACCTTCTCTGCTCTAAGGAGAACAACCCCAGCTTCTCCAGCATCTCCACACAGTGCTGCCCCCCATTATCAAAATCCACAACAAGGCCTTGGACAACGTGGACCACTTTCCATACCTCGGGAGCCTACTGTCAACAAGGGCAGACGTCGACGACGAAGTCCAACACCGCCTTCAGTGTGCCAGTGCAGCCTTTGGTCGCCTGAGGAAGAGAGTGTTTGAAGACCAGGACCTCAAATCCGGCACTAAGCTCATGGTCTACAGGGCAGCAGTGATACCTGCCCTGCTGTATGCCTCAGAGACATGGACCAGGTACAGCAGGCACCTCAAAGCACTGAAGCGGTACTACCAACGCTGCCTTCGCAAGATCCTGCAAATCCATTGGCAGGATAGGCGCACCAACGTCAGTGTTCTTGCTCAGGCCAACATCCCCAGCATCGAAGCTCTGACCATGCTCAATCAGCTCCGATGGACGGGTCACATTGTCCGCATGCCCGATACGAGACTCCCAAAACAAGCGCTCTACTCGGAGCTCCGGCACGGCAAGAGAGCCCCAGGTGGGCAAAGGAAATGCTTCAAGGACACCCTCAAAGCCTCCTTGAAAAAGTGTAACATCCCCACCGACACCTGGGAATCCCTGGCCCAAGGCTGCACAAAGTGGAGGAGAAGCATCCGGGAAGGCGCCGAACTCCTCGAGTCTCTTTGCCGGGAGCAAGCGGAAGCCAAGCGCAGGCAGCGCAAGGAGCGCACGTCAACCCAAGCACCCCACCCACCTGCCCCTTCAACCACCGTCTGCCCCACCTGTGACAGAGACTGTAGGACCCGCATTGGACTAATCAGTTACCTGCAAACTCATTTTTAATGTGGAAGCAAGTCATCCTCGGTTCTGAGGGACTGCCTAAGAGAAGATAACTAGAATCCCTCATTCCTGGTATCATTCCAGTAAATCTCCTCTGCACCCTCTGCAGGGCCCTGACATCCTTCCTAAAGTGTGGTGCCCAGAATTGGACACAATACTCCAGCTGGGCCTAACGCGTGATTTATAAATGTTGAGCATGAATCCCTTGCTTTTGTACTCTATGCCTCGAGTTAGAAAGCCAAGGATCCATATGCCTTTTTAACAGCCTTCTTAACTTGTCCTGCCACCTTCAAAGATGTGTGTACAAACACCCCCAGGTCTCTCTGTTCCTGTACCCCCTTTAAAATTGTACCATTTCGTTTATTTTGCATCTCCTCATTCTTCCCACCAAAATGAATCACTTCACACTTCTCTGTGTTAAGTTTCATCTGCCATTTGTCTGCCCATTTCACCATTCTCTCTATGTTCTCCTGAAGTCTGTTACTATCTTCCTCCCTCCTCGCTGCTTATTACTTTTATGAGTTTCGTATGTAAGGGGGGCATCTTTTAACTGGTTTATGGTAACTTACCTGGCCAACAGCCTTTGCCTCTGAGCTCTGACCAATTCCAACCTTTTACCTGGTTTACGGTAATTCACCTGGTCAACAGCCTTTTGCTGCTGCACCCTAAACCAATTTACAAACAGCGGTTTCGAATCGCTACCCCTCCTTTAGTTCTGAGTGGAGGCACTTATAATTAATGATATTAAAACGGACAAGTGGTTTGGGTGAGAGAAAAATTAAGTTGTATTACCTAAATAAACTACAATCAAAAGAATAAACTATACCACACGAACACAGTAATTACAGTAAAACTATGTAACGGGGTTGCAGACAGTGAAAACGAGGGATGAAATGGCTCCAATGTTACTTAAACAATCTTAGCAATTACCCTCAAATCACCACCCCCTAACTCCTGCTAGGTTGCCTTGCCGAGGAGTCAGAACACCCTGCTCACCTGTGGTCCAGCGAAGTGAAAAGAGAGAGATAGCTTCTCAGCATCTATCTTTATACCTGGTGAGGTCCTGCCATTCTGCCTTGCAAGGGCTGTGTGCAAAATTCCCCGCCCAAAGGGTCCAATACACAAGAGAAAGCTGTGATTGGCTGACTCAAAGTGGTTGGACTTGGTTAATGTGTCTTCCGGAGCTCCCTGGGCTGAAACAAAAGGGAAATACAACTGCTCTATTGTCCAGTGCTGGGTGATTTAAAAACCCATTCAATTCTTAAACGGATCCCATTCAAGATACAAAAGTCTCTTCTGCAGTTTAGATGTATCCACTCGATATACAAACAAATGCTAATAGAATTCAATTGCTTTGTAAACAAAGCATTGTCCTGTGGTAACGTTTTGTAAACAGGCATCGATTGTCCTGCTGCAGGGGGTGGTGGGGGCTGCCCTTTGATTTGCAGCTCCATTGAACCTTACTTCCAGACACACAAAGCTGTATTCCAAGTCCTTTGTCTTCGGCCATGTGGTGACAGCCATTTTTATCCCTGGAAATTTAAAAGCACAACGCCCAGGGATTCTTTAATCAAAAAAATTAATCTTCAGAACTGTAAATTATTGCGAATTCTTACACGTGTCATCTGCAAACTTTGAAATAATGCCCCTTATACCTAACTCCACTCATTAATATATGTAAAAAAAACAGTGGTCTCAACACTGACCCCTGGGGGACACCACTGTATTAATGCCTGTATTAATGAAAAACACCGTTAACCACTACTCTGCTTTCCCTTAGCTAATTTCGTATCCATGCATCCACTGCTCCTTTAATCCCATGGGCTTCAATTTGCTAAATTTTGCTAACAAGTCTGTTATGTGGTACTTTATCAAATGCCTTTTGAAAGTCCATATACACAACAGTCAACAGTCCTGCCTGTGTTGGCAGGAATAGGTTATTATATTTCAGCAGTGGGGCCTCCATGTTTCAGCTACTTCTCATGTCACTTGCCTAGAGCAGTGTTTCTCAAACTGGGGTCCTCGGACCCCTGAGGGTGTGTCGAGACTTTCTGGGGGCCCATTAAATAATGTGAGTACTGAGCAGGAACGGCCTTACCTGGTAAGTGAATGAGCAGCGTCCGGAGGCAGGCTTGGTGCGAGCTGGGAATGAAGTGCGGCCGCTACATGTGCAGCGCAGAGTGGGCTGGCTGTCTCACTGAGGAGGAACGCTGAGAGCAGCATGAACATCAGCAGGTAGACCCGCAGTTACCAAGACTGGTGGTGGGTGCCAAAAGGTTGGTGGATGATAATGTGGCACACCCATCTCACTGATATCTGTAAGTAAATACCTGTTTTGTTAAAAGCATTATTAAAACACTCTTTACATGCAGCACTTTCATATTCTGAGTATTATTATAGTATATGTTAGATGGGGTGTCTGTGATCACTAATCAATTTGTAAAAGAATCCTTCAATCAAAAAACTTTGAGAACCACTGGCCAGAGTGACTGCATCGCCACACACACTACAGGTACCTACTGGAGGCCAAGTCCTATAAGCAGGGAGTTCTCCAGGTGTCCTGGCCAACATTTATCCCTTATTCAACATCAGGCGCTGATGCTCAAAGGCCTGATCAGTGCCTCGTGCAAAGAAGGTGCCATAGTGTGGTGTGGAAGTGCCTGCGGTCCAGAGAGCCTGAGCACATTAGGGCTACTTCCAGTCCCGCAATCCTAGCGGGAATGCTGTGTTTGAAGGGAGTGTAGATTGGAGAAACATAGAAACATAGAAACATAGAAGATAGGAGCAGGAGTAGGCCATTCGGCCCCTCGAACCTGCTCTGCCATTCAATGCGATCATGGCTGATCATCCAAATTCAGTACCCTGTCCCTGCTTTCTCCTCATATCCCTTGATCCCTTTAGCCTTAAGAAATATATCCAACTCCTTCTTGAATATATTTAATGAATTGGCCTATACTGCCTTCTGAGGTAGAGAATTCCACAGGTTCACCACTCTCTGGGTGAAGAAATTCCTCCTCATCTCTGTCCCAAATGGCTTACCCCTTATGCTTAGACTGTGACCCCTGGTTCTGGACTCCCCCGCCACCGGGAACATCCTTCCTGCATCTAGTCTGTCCAGTCCTGTTAGAATTTTATAAGTTTCAATGAGATCCCCTCTCATTCTTCTAAACTCCAGCGAGTACAAGCCCAATCGACCCAATCTCTCCTCATACGTCATTCCTGCCATCCCAGGTATCAGCCTGGTGAATCTTCGCTGCACTCCCTCCATGGCAAGAACATCCTTCCTCAGATAAGGTGACCAAAACTGCACACAATACTCAAGATGTGGTCTCACCAAGGCCCTGTACAACTGCAGCAAGACATCCTTGTTCCTGTACTCAAACCCTCTCGCTACGAAGGCCAACATACCATTTGCCTTCTTAACCGCCTGCTGCACTTGCATGCTTACCTTCAGCGACTGGTGCACAAGGGCGCCCAGGTCTCGTTGCACTTCCCCTTCTCCCAATCTATTGCCATTCAGATAATAAGCTGCCTTCTTGTTTTTGACACCAAAGTGGATAACCTCGCATTTATCCACATTATATTGCATCTGCCATGCTTCTGCCCAATCACCCAACCTGTCGAAATCATACTGGAGTTTCTTGGCATCCTCCTCACAGCACACACGCCCACCCAGCTTTGTGTCGTCTGCAAACTTGGAGATATTACATCTAGTTCCCTCGTCCAGATCATTAATATATATTGTGAATAGCTGGGGTCCAAGGCCGATCCCTGTGGTACCCCACTGCTCACTGCCTGCCACTCAGAAAAAGAGAAAGGACAACAGCACTGTAGCCCCAACCTCTGGCCTGCACTCCCTGTATATGCAGGGCTCCACACGGAAAGCATGAATTTAGCACTATTGTGCATTAGGCTTATTACGGTTGCCAAAACCAGTCGAGAGTATAGACCCATAATACATTTGAAGTGCCTGGAGCATGTCCCAGACACCCAGTGCCCGTATAAACTGGGTGCTGCATGAGAATGCTCTTCATTGAGTCTTTTCTCTGAAAGTGGACTCATTTGTTTGGACTTGTTGCAAATAGCTGCTGTGTTTGTTTCACTAGTCAGTTCGCTTTGCTGTCCAGTTGTTTAACTGTTCTGCTGCTTTACTGTTTTGCCAAAGAAGGACTTACCGAGAAGTTCTCATATCTGGACCTCATCTTTTATCTCTGCCCGTTCCCCAAGGGATATTTCATTGTCTGATTCCTATATAGGAGCTATATGTAACCCTCTGGGCATCCTTTTATATTTGCAAGTTGAGGAAGAGGAGGTGAATCAGAGATAGCGGATCAGACAAGTGTATTTGCACCTTAAGCAATAAATTAAGACCTGCCCTTCTGCTGCTACTTGTGATTACAGGACCTAACAATTGTACCTGGACAGATCGGATGAAACCTGCATGCTGGGATTACAATTTCTTCAAGCAGAAGCCATCACAGAACTGTGCACACTATCAAAGTCAGAGGTGGACACCAGATAGGGCTAGCTCCGTCCGTGGCAATTGATCTTATTGCTGTTTTGAACCTTGATGGCACTGGGTCCTTCCAAGCAGCAGCCGGAGATATCTGCTAAATCTCCCGACCTATATCGTGGGAGTGGCAGAAAAACATGCAGCAACATGAAAGAGCTCTGTTTGGTCAGATTCAAGGCTGAGATAGATAGATTTTTGGATTCAAGGAGAATTAAGAAATATGGGGATCGGGCGGGAAAGTGGAGTTGAGGTTGAAGATCAGCCATGGTGGAGCAGGCTCGAGGGGCCGCTTGGCCGACTCCTGCTTCTAATTCTTATGTTCTCATTCCCCCAAAGTGCAGGGCATTTTTGATGGCACACATGGGTCATACAGGCCCCTGCCCCAACTTTATAAGCAGAAAGGCGTTCCACGCCATGAATGTGCAGCTGGTCTGTGAGAATAAGTAAGAATAATGTATTTAGATACTCGTTACCCTGGCAGATGCCTTAATGCATTCATTTCCTGCCAGTCCACAGATCTATCATTTCAAGGACCACATGCTGCTAGGGAGCCAAAGCTATCCATTGAAGCCATGGATGCAGAACACTCCCTTAGCACAGCTACAGATATGTGTCGGTGCAGCGCAACAGGGAGCTTGTTGAAATCCTCCATTATCTCTTTGTCAACATGGTGAATCCAGAACAAGACTGGGTCCTGTTGTAGTTTGAAGTCCAGGGTCTCTCGGGCGCCAGTCATAGCATTATTTATGGAAGCTATGCCTAAGATTAGGACCTCAGCCAAAGGGAGTTGACAGCATTGCAGAAGACCTTGGAGTGGCCAGGCTCTCCATGGTGATCGGCTTCTCAGTCAGATAGCAGACTGCTACCAAACTGCTTTGTGATGTCTAAACCCCTGGACTCAGCATCTAAGCTCCATGTCCACCTGCACTGGCTCTTCCTCACTCATGTTATGTGTTTCACCAAATATTCCTTCCTGCAGCTCACAGGCTCACAGACTGAAGCCCCTACCCCACCCCCCGTACCGCCCATTCCTGATGTGAAAGTATATGGCTTGATGTTTCCCGTGCAGGCATGGGCAATGCAGCGTGATGTGAGATGCATGTTCTGGGATGCACATTATACTTGGGGAATCAATAGGGTTAGAAGAAGAACATATGTGTAATACTGTCAGTAAGGTACTAATTCAAACACAGCTCACATGGCAATATATTGTGTATTATGCTGATGTGAGCCACTGAATGATTGTGTTTGAGTGAGTGAGTGAGTAAGGGAGAAAGAATAATAAAATAAGGCATGGCACTAGACCCGAGCTGGAAGTAAGCCTCAGTCCTTGCTCTCCTTCACTTCCTGTATTACCTCTAGGGCCACAATTTACAGGTCCGTCTCCTTATGGAGGGTCAATGGTCTTATGCTTGCTGTGCCTCCTCCCTCCAACAATTTCTGGCCCCTGTTTTTTTTTTGTTAATTATTGGGATGTAGGTGTCACTGGCAAGGTTGGCATTGATTCCCCATTACTAGTTGTCCTTGAGAAGGTAGTGGTGGACCTGCTTCTTGAACCACTTCAGTCCATGTGGTGAAGGTGCTCCTACAGTGCTGTTAGCTAGGGAGTTCCAGAACTTTGACCAAGTGATATATTTCCAAGTCAGCATGGTGTGTGACTATGAGGGGAACTTAGAGCTGATAGTGTTCTAATGCATCTGATGCCCTTGTTCTTCTTGGTGGTAGAGGTTGTAGGTTTGGGAGATGCTGTTGAAGAAGCCTTGGTGAGTTGCTGCAGTGAATCTTGTAGATAGTACACATTGCAGACATGTACGTCGGAGGTGGAGAGAGTGAATGTTTAAGCTAGTGAATAAGGTGCCTATCAAGCAGACAGCTTTCTTCTGGATGGTTTCGAGCTTCTTGAGTGTTGTTGGAGCTGCAGTCATCCAAGCAAATGGTGAATATTCCATCACACTTTATGTGGCTGGTCCAGTTGAATTCATGGTCAATGACTACCCCCAGGTTGTTGATGGTGGAGGATTTGGCTATGGTAATGGCATTAATTGTCAAGGGGAGGTGGTTATGCACTCTCTTGTTGGAGATTGCCATTGCCTGTTATTTGTGTGGCATGAATGTTACTTTTCACTTAGTAGCCCAAGCCTGGATGTTGTCTATGTCTTGCTGCATGCGGGCACGGACTGGTTTATTTTCCAAGGAATTGCAAATGGAGCTGAACACTGTGCAATCATCAATGAACAACCCCACTTCTGACCTTATAATGGAGGGAAGGTAATTGATGAAGTACCTAAAGATAATTGGGCCTAGAACACCACCCTGAGGAACTTCTACAGTGATGTCCTAGGGCTGAGATGATTGGCCTCCAACAACCACAACTATCCTTTGTGCTAGGTATGACTCGAACCAGTGGAGAGTTTTCCCCATGAAATCCATTGACTTCAGTTTTACTAGGGCTCCTTGATGCTACAATTGGTCGAATGCTGCCTTGATGTCAAGGGCAGTCACTCTCACCTCACCTCTGGAATTCAGCTCTTTTGTCCATATTTGGACCAAGGCTGTAATGAAGTCTGGAGCCAAGTGGTCTTGGCAGAACCCAAACTGAGCATCAGTGAGTAAGTGCCGCTTGATAACTCTGTTAACGACTTCTTCCATCGGTTTATTGATGATTGGGAGTAGGCTGATAGGGCAGTAATTGGCCAGGTTGGATTTATCCTGTTTTTTGTGGACAGGACATATCTGGGCAATTTTCCACTTTGTCGGATAGATGCCAGTGTTGTTGCTGCACTGGAACAGCTTGGCTAGAGATGCATCTAGTTCTGAAGCACAGGTCTTCAATACTACAACTGGGATGTTGTCGGGGGTCATAGCCTTTGCTGTAGCCAGCACACTCAGCCATTTCTTGATGTCACATGGAGTGAATCGAATTGGCTGAAGACTGGCATCTGTGATGGTGAGAACCTCAGGAGCAGGCTGTGGAGGATCATTCACTTGGCACTTCTGGCTAAAGATGGTTGCAAATGCTTCAGCCTTGTCTTTTGCACTCACGTGCTGGGCTCCACCATCATTAAAGAAGGGACTACATAGGACTACATAAGATATCCACCACAGAAACAGGCCATTCAGCCCAACCAGTCCATGCCGGTGTTTATGCTCCACTCGAGCCTCCTCCCGTCTTTCCTCATCTAAATTTATCAGCATAACCTCTATTCCCTTCTCCCTCATATGCTTGTCTAGCCGCCCCTTAAATACATCTATACTATTCGCTTCAACTACTCCCTGTGGTAGCGAGTTCCACATTCTCACCACTCTTTGGGTAAAGAAGTTTCTTCTAAATTCTTTATTTGATTTTTTGGTGACTATCTTATATTGATGGCCTCTAGTTATGCTCTTCCCCACAAGTGGAAACATTCTCTCTGTATCCACTCTATCAAAACCTTTCATAATTTTAAAGACCTCGATTAGATCACCCCTCAGCCTTCTCTTTTCAAGAGAAAAGAGACCCAGCCTGTTCACTCTTTCCTGATAGGTGTACCCTCGCATTTCTGGTATCATCCTTAAAAATCTTCTCTGCACCCTCTCCAGTGCCTCTATATCCTTTTTATAATATGGTGACCTGAATTGCACACAGTACTCCAAGTGTGGTCTCACCAAGGTTCGATACAAACTTAGCATAACTTCCCTATTTTTCAATTCTATCCCTCTAGAAATAAACCCTAGTGCTTGGTTTGCTTTTTTATGGCTTTGTTAACCTGTGTTGATACTTTTAGTGATTTGTGTATTTGTACGCCAAGATGGGGACATTCATGGAGCCACCTCCTTTCGTTAGTTGCTTAATTGTCCACCACCATTCATGACTGGATGTGACAAGACTGCAGAGCTTTGATCTGGTCTGTTAGTTGTGGGATCGCTTAGCTCTTTCTATAGCATGCTGCTTCTATAGCATGTTTCGCCAGGTTGGCAACTCATTTTCAGGCATGCTTAGGGCTGCTCCCAGCATGCTTTTCTACATTCCTCATTGAACCAGGGTTGGTCCCCTGGCTTGATGGTAATGTTAGAGTGAGGTATATGCCAGGCCATGAAGTTACAGATTGTGGTGGAATACAATTCTGCTGTTGCCGATGGCACCTCATGGATGCCCAGTTTTGAGCTGCTAGATCGGTTTTGAATCTGTCCCATTTAACACGATGCAGGATGTCCTCAGTGTGAAGATGGGACCTGATCTCCACAAGGTCTGTGCGGTGGTGACTCCTACCAATGCTCTTAAGGACAGATACATCTGCGACAGGTAGATTTATTAGGACGAGGTCAATAGATTATTCTCTTGTGTTGGTTCTGTTATGTGAAGCCTTCTCCTGCAAGTAGATAGTAAAAGGACGAATGTTGGGATGAGAAATATGAGAGAAGATGTGTGCCATCTAAGTGTGCAGTCCAGTCCTTACTTTATGTGAGTCTCTTAACTTGCAGGTAACTTATGCTGACAGTATTTTACTCTTTACCACATTTCATGGGCCACAGATGAAAGCATATTGGCTTGGCAGTAATAGAGAGTGGGCAGCAAAAACATGGGCCTGGCTATACCGCTGGAACTCCTCCTGATTTATAAACTCAGTTCGGGCTGGACTCCATCCTAAATTTTAAAGTTCCATGATCACATTGAGCCCCAGGACATTTAAAAGTGGATGGCAGATTTGTTCACTGGCTGGAAATAATAATGGCAGTGACCAGGCCAGCACTGCAAGACCACAGGAAGCCTGTAATTAAATGATCTTCGGTCTCTCTCGCACACACACAACCATGATTGCTCTGACAGAGCCATATGGTTTTGGAAGCTGCTTTTATGGGTCTGGAGGCATCCTCCTCTCCTCCTTCATGGCACGTCTGAGCTACAGTCCACTCTCACTCTTTTTCTCTCAGGCAGTCATGTGAGATTAGTTAGAAATCGTGACATACAGCTTCCTGCCAGGAGGCAGGGCTACTGCTCAAGCTGCTGGTTTCTGACTATGTGAATGAGCTGAGCTGTCAGTGCACAAAGCAGCTGAATCCTGTGTGACTGAGAGGAAAGGACACAGACTTTTCTCACGAGGACTAGCATTGAACCGTTGCTTCTCCCTCAACACCTTGCACTTGACGGTCCTGCCAACACATCTTAATTGTAAATGTTTTATAAAGACAGAAGCTGACAGGAATAATTGAGATTTCACTGAGGCTCCTGGGTGCTGAAGTAATTCTAACGCAGGTAAGTCTAAATGACAGTGGCTGCATTTTTTGCTGTTGTTTTAATGTTCGCTCTGATGTAGCTCAATGTGCTTTTGTGAATGATATACTTACTCAGGTCACTGAGTCAGGTTTTGTCTGAGGTGCTTGTGGTGCTTACTGTTTCACTTTCTCGTTGAAGGATGAATTCCACTGCAGAAACTATTTGGCAAATACAGTCTGACACTTATAAGCAGATCCTCTGCTTGTGGTACAACTCCGTGCAGTCCAAACTCAGCATTTGCATTTCTGTTTAGAAGGCAGAGATAAGGAGATTGTAGTTGTAGACTGAGCGGAGGCTCCTTAAGTTCTGCGTGAACTACATTGTATACACACTGGGCTGCTGATAGCACTGCATTTAGCAGGAGGGAGATCTTATCAGCCTGTTGAGTGAGGGAGATTACAAAGTCACGTATACATTATCTGGGCTGCTTGGTTTGATGAGACACACAGAAACTGATTTTGAAGCTGGTTTAGTTAATGTCTCCCTTGTCATATATTCCTCAGTAAGAAATGTACGAGCCAAGTAATTCCAGTCCCAAAGGACCAAGTGTAAACCTGAGGGGCAGCACCTCACTGCCAGTACAGCAGAGCCAGAGGGTTGTTGGAGCTGGAGTTGGAGGTTTCTGCTTTTCACTGGTGTTGTATCTTTTTCATGGTACTGGTGGGGTTACCATCAGGACCCCTTTTCAAAGAGGGCATTCTCGTCCGCTGCATTAAGACTCTTTCTTTAAAGGGATTCCTATAGTCTCTGTCAGGATCATTTCATTTCTAATTTATATCTTGCGCTTGTTATTGTCCTGAGGAGCCCCTGTGTCCCAGGGCCTTGTAAACACCCACAAGGAGCTGCTGTGGGTTGGCATGCCTTCAAGCTGCAATCTCTTTCTCTCTCTCACTCTCTTTCTCTCTCTGCTCAGATAATCCATCTCAGAGCAGAAGCACTCAGAAAGGACACCCATCCAGTCCACTTCAGTACAAGTCACCAATCTTCAGTAGCTGCAGCTGCTCAGTACCTGCGCTTATTCAGATCTTGAAGAGGGCTCACAATCAGACTGATTCAGAAGAACCTCTAACCCTTTACAGATTTTACTTGCTATAGTCCAGAAATGGTGTCACAGACAGCTGACTATGAAATCTGTCAGTCAGTCTCCAGCATCCCACAGTTTCCCAGTTAGCTATTGAAGCAGATCGATTCACAGCAACAACTGATATTAAACAAAAAGAAAATTGAAAAACATTTTTTTAAATGTTGGGGGGCAGAGGAATGTACAAAAAAAGTGCTTTCAATTCATTTAATATTCTTCAACCGGCAGTTGCTATCAGTCACTTCGTGCTGCCACTGCGATGCCAGAATTAATTGGAATCCAAAACATCACACTCAGTGTTCAAAAAGTAAATGAATATCAGTTTAATCCCTGGCAAGCCTCAGCTCAGGGTCATCAGAGAGAGAAAAATATCCATTTTATTCAGCAAACTTCTGAATGTAATATCTTATAAAGCTAGGAGCAGATTTAAATCCTGGCTTTAAACAAGGCCCTAAGCTCTGGAATTTACTCCCTACACCTCTTGCCACTCCACCTCTCCTTTAAGACGCTCCTTAAAACCTACCTCTTTGACCAAGCTTTTGGTCACCTGCCCTAACGTTTGCTTCTTGGGCTCGGTGTCAAGTTTTGTTTGTCTGCTGTGCAGTGCCTTGGGATGCTTTACTATGTTAAACGTGCTAAATAAATGCAGGTTGTGGTTGTTAAAGCCTGGTTTTGAAGAAGTTGTGATTGTCGGTCATTTCTTGTTGATTTCAACTGAAATAAATCAGGGAAAATGCTGTTCACTCTGGGAAACTGTGCTATACATATGTTCAGTGAGCACTGTGGTCTCTTTATATCAAGCCAATCCTCACCAATCCATTCTTATCTGGATTCATCTCCAGGAGCAGTGCGAAGGTCAGTTTTAAGGAGACAGGTTTTAAATGGCAGCATTTCTAGTGAAGAGATTCTTCGAATGTAAGAACATAAGAAATAGGAACAGGAGCAGGAGCCGGCCATACGACCCTTTGAGCCGGCTCCGCCATTTAATAAGATCATGGCTGATCCTTTACCTCAGCACGGCCTTCCCGCCCTATCCCCATATCCCCTTAGTATTCTTCTGTCACATTTGTAAGCTTCTTAATGGATAAATCAAAGCAGCGGGTTTTCAGCATTCTATGAATGAAGGGTGGGGGGTGTCACTCTGGAGGAGCAGCTCAATGAGTTCTCCACAGTGTTGTGTGCTGATTCAGCTCAACACCACGTGCTTTGTTGGAAGTTGTCACCATCCAAGGTGTACAAGCTTCATTAGAAAAAAGTTGGATCTACTGCGTGACATTTCAATGGTTCCTGCGATCACAATTCAGCCAACTCCAGGATACAGTTCCAAAGACACTTAAGGGATCCTGCAGACAGGGGTGTAGAAATTGGTCACTGTTGTGTCCATACCAATCCTTCACACATAGGGAGTCTGTGTCAATCCTTCACCCAAAGCGAGTCTGTGTCAATCCTTGACCCACAGGGAGTCTGTGTCAATCATTCACCCACAGAGAGTTTGTGTCAATCCTTCAACCACAGGGAGTCTGTGTCAATCCTTCACCCACAGAGAGTCTGTGTCAATCTTTCACCCACAGGGAGTCTGTGTCAATACTACAGCCACAGGGAGTCTGTGTCAATCCTTCACCCACAGAGAGTGTGTGTCAATCCTTCACCCACAGAGAGTCTGTGTCAATCCTTCACCCACAGAGAGTCTGTGTCAATCCTTCACCCACAGAGACTCTGTCAATCCTTCACCCACAGAGAGTGTGTGTCAATCCTTCACCCACAGAGAGTGTGTGTCAATCCTTCACCCACAGAGAGTCTGTGTCAATCCTTCACCCACAGAGAGTCTGTGTCAATCTTTCACCCACAGGGAGTCTGTGTCAATACTACAGCCACAGGGAGTCTGTGTCAATCCTTCACCCACAGAGAGACTCTGTCAATCCTTCACCCACAGAGAGTGTGTGTCAATCCTTCACCCACAGAGAGTCTGTGTCAATCCTTCACCCACAGAGAGTCTGTGTCAATCCTTCACCCACAGGGAGTCTGTGTCAATCCTTGACCAAAAGGGAGTCTGTGTCAATAATTCACCCACAGAGAGTCTGTGTCAATCCTTCAACCAGAGAGAGTCTGTGTCAATCCCTCACCCACAGAGAGTCTGTGTCAATCCCTCACCCACAGAGAGCCTGTGTCAACCCTTCACCCACAGAGAGTCTGTGTCAATCCTTCACCCAGAGAGTCTGTGTCAATCCCTCACCCACAGGGAGTCTGTGTCAATCCTTCAACCAGAGAGAGTCTGTGTCAATCCTTCACCCACAGAGAGTCTGTGTCAATCCTTCACCCACAGAGAGTCTGTGTCAATCCCTCACCCACAGGGAGTCTGTGTCAATCCTTCAACCAGAGAGAGTCTGTGTCAATCCTTCACCCACTGAGAGTCGGTGTCAATCCTTCACCCACAGGGAGTCTGTGTCAATCCCTTACCCACAGAGAGTCTGTGTCAATCCTTCACCCACAGAGGGTCTGTGTCAATCCCTCACCCACAGGGAGTCTGTGTCAATCCTTCACCCAGAGATAGCCTGTGTCAATCCTTCACCCAAAGAGAGTCTGTGTAGGATTCGCAAAATTGGACTTTGTATTAATAAGGGTCAAATGGCAGAAGAGGCCGTGATTTTAAAGACTGTTTTAAAAGAAGCCCAGAAAAAGGGGCATACAAAATAGCCGCCATACCATGTGACCAGCTTATTGGGACACTTTAAAATGGTCCCTGTGCAACCGCAGACAGCTTTGTGGATTCAACCCACAGTAAGTTCTGGAAGCCGTTTCTGAGAGAATGAAACCAGACCCACACATATACATATGGATTAGATGAAGATCCAGTCAAGATCGGCCTGGAGTCAGAGGCCATCTAAATGTTGACCCAGACAAAAGGGGACAATTTCATATTCATGAGAACAGCACCAAGGACTAGATAACGAGATCAGCAGGACATTGAAAACAATGAAGGTCATTCCAGACCAGAGATGGGTCTTTACTGGCCATTTAAGACATTTTAAATATAATAACTACCCCGCTGTGCTCCCAGCCCGCCAAAAGTTAAACAAAGACTAGCCTGATTTTGGGCGGGAGACGGTAGCTTCTGGAAGAAAGGTATATCTGGAAGACTTTTGGGCAGTTGGGAAGAGTTTGCATCCAGACACTCAGAAGAAGAAGCAGGCACTCGGAGGAGGAAGAAGAACCAGGCCAACAACAAGAAGGCCGTCTCGAAGCCGGTGTCCCGCCCCGGGGAAATACATCAGGAGATCATCGACCATCCCCGGGCCGTTGCCGGAACGAGAGGCCATCGACCCAACTTGGGAGAAGAAACAAAAAAATAAAACCCCAAGAGAAGAAACCTTCCAGCCACCCCGGTTGGAAGGAGAAGAGATAAAAACAAACTGAAGAAGCGATGGGAGCCAGCCCAAGGCTCCTCTGACCAGGGTCGAGCCGACGATCCTCGACCCCGCCGACATCCACGCCCACCGGTGTCCAGCCGCCCCCGACCCCCACCTCAGGAGGAGAGAGGTGTGGCGCAGCTCGCAGGGGCTCCACGATCCACGTGGAGACGGAAAGCCTGAAAGGATCAAACACAGACTGGTTCGAAACCTTGCACTTCCTAGTGGGATTGGTGAGCATGTTTCTGGCCCTTCACAATCAGATCTAGGTAGGTTTAATAAGGGGCTGGATTTAAGGGTACAATTAACATGAGTTGTTGTCCCTCGGTGTCCCGTGTTTCCTTATTTCATGATGATCTTTGTAGAGTATAAGATGCCTGTATTTGCCTTAGTTAGTACTGTGTCATTATGATTTGTTTAGTGTTTTTCCCTCCCATGTACTCTCTTATCTGCTTGCATTTGATTTGATACTTTTCCTTATGCATAAAATTTCATTTTGTTTCATCAAACTTAGTCTACAAGAGTTTTCTCTACATTGTAGTTCCTACGCATAAGTCCAGAGGATAGAATCTAAGGGGCGAGTGGGTCGAACCACTCAAGCTTTTACTGTGCAAGAGAGAGAGGCCTCTAGAGAGAGAAACCTCAGGGAAATCTCTCAAGGAAAACCCCCTTACATCTGTGTCAATCCTTCACCCACAGAGAGTCGGTGTCAATCCTTCACCCACAGGGAGTCTGTGTCAATCCTTCAACCACAGAGAGTCTGTGTCAAACCTTCACCCACAGAGAGTCTGTGTCAATCCTTCACCCACAGAGAGTCTGTGTCAATCCATCACCCAGACAGAGTCTGTGTCAATCCTTCAACCTCAGAGTGTCTGTGTCAATCCTTCACCCAGAGAGTCTGTGTCAATCCTTCACCCACAGAGAATCTGTGTCAATCCTTCACCCATAGGGAGTCTGTGTCAATCCTTCACCCACAGAGAGTCTGTGTCAATGCTTCACACAGAGAGAGTCTGTGTCAATCCTTCACCCACAGGGAGCCTGTGTCAATCCCTCACCCACAGAGGGTCTGTGTCAATCCCTCACCCACAGAGAGTCTGTGTCAATCCCTCACCCACAGAGGGTCTGTGTCAATCCTTCACCCACAGAGAGTCTGTGTCAATCACTCACCCACAGGGAGTCTGTGTCAATCACTCACCCACAGGGAGTCTGTCTGAATCCTTCACCTACAGAGAGTCTGTTTCCATCCTTCACCCAGAGAGAGTCTGTTTCAATCCTTCACCCAGAGAGTCTGTGTCAATGCTTCACCCACAGGGAGCCTGTGTCAATCCTTCACCCACAGGGAGCCTGTGTCAATCCCTCACCCACAGAGAGTCTATGTCAATCCTTCATCCACAGAGAATCTGTGTCAATCCTTCACCCAGAGACAGTCTGTGTCAATCCTTCACCCATAGGGAGTCTGTGTCAATCACTCACCCAGAGAGAGTCTGTGTCAAACCTTCACCCAGAGAGTCTGTGTCAATCCTTCACCCACAAGGAGTCTGTGTCAATTCTTCACCCACAGAGAGTCTGTGTCAATCCCTCACCCACAGAGAGTCTGTGTCAGTCCTTCACCCACAGAGAGTCTGTGTCATTCCTTCACCCAGAGAGTCTGTGTCAATCCTCCACCCACAGAGAGTCGGTGTCAATCCTTCACCCACAGGGAGTCTGTGTCAATACTTCACCCACAGAGAGTCTGTTTCCATCCTTCACCCAGAGAGAGTCTGTGTCAATCCTTCACCCACAGAGAGCCTGTGTCAATCCTTCACCCACAGAGAGTCTGTGTCAATCCTTCACCCAGAGAGTCTGTGTCAATCCTTCACCCACAGAGAGTCTGTGTCAATTTTTCACCCATAGAGAGTCTGTGTCAATCCTTCACCCACAGGGAGTCTGTTTCAATCCCTCACCCAAAGAGAGTCTGTGTCAATCCTTCACCCACAGAGAGTCTGTGTCAATCCTTCACCCACAGAGAGTCTGTGTCAATCCTTCACCCACAGAGAGTCTGTGTAAATCCCTCGCCCACAGGGAGTTTGGGACAATCCTTCAC
This sequence comes from Somniosus microcephalus, assembly GCF_052327205.1. Taxonomy (NCBI): domain Eukaryota; kingdom Metazoa; phylum Chordata; class Chondrichthyes; order Squaliformes; family Somniosidae; genus Somniosus; species Somniosus microcephalus. The sequence goes on from NC_141001.1 coordinate 19,587,785, forward strand.
CCACAGGGAGTCTGTGTCAATCCCTCACCCAAAGAGAGTCTGTGTCAATCCTTCACCCACAGAGAGTCTGTGTCAATTCTTCACCCACAGGGAATCTGTGTCAATCCTTCACCCACAGAGAGTCTGTGTCAATCCTTCACCCACAGAGAGTCTGTGTCAATCCTTCACCCAGAGAGAGTCTGTGTCAATCCTTCACCCATAGAGAGCCTATGTCAATCCCTCACCCACAGAGGGTCTGCTTCAATCCTTCACACAAAAAGAGTCTGTGTCAATTCTTCACCCACAGGGAGTCTGTGTCAAACCTTCACCCACAGAGAATCTCTTTCAATCCGTCACCCACAGAACGTCTGTGTCAATCTTTCACCCAGAGATTCTGTGTCAATCCTTCACCCATAGAGAGTCTGTGTCAACCCCTCACCCACAGTGAGTCTGTGTCAATCCTTCACCCACAGAGAATCTGTGTCAATCCTTCACCCACAGAGAGTCTGTGTTAATCCTTCACCCACAGAGAGTCTGTGTCAATTCTTCACCACCAGAGTCTTTGTCAATCCTTCACCCACAGAGTGTCTGTGTCAGTCCTTCACCCACAGAGAGTCTGTGTCAATCCCTCACCCACAGAGAGTCTGTGTCAGTCCTTCACCCACAGAGAGTCTGTGTCAATCCCTCACCCACAGGGAGTCTGTGTCAGTCCTTCACCCACAGAGAGTCTGTGTCAGTCCTTCACCCACAGAGAGTCTGTGTCAATCCCTCACCCACAGGGAGTCTGTGTCAGTCCTTCAACCACAGAGAGTCTGTGTTAATCCTTCACCCACAGAGAGTCTGTGTCAATTCTTCACCACCAGAGTCTTTGTCAATCCTTCACCCACAGAGTGTCTGTGTCAGTCCTTCACCCACAGAGAGTCTGTGACAATCCTTCACCCACAGAGAGTCTCTGTCAATCCTTCAACCACAGAGAGTCTGTGTCAATCCTTCACCCACAGAGAGTCTGTGTCAGTCCTTCACCCACAGAGAGTCTGTGTCAATCCCTCACCCACAGGGAGTCTGTGTCTGTCCTTCAACCACAGAGAGTCTGTGTCAATCCTTCAACCACAGAGAGTCTGTGTCAGTCCTTCACCCACAGAGAGTCTGTGTCAATCCCTCACCCACAGGGAGTCTGTGTCAGTCCTTCAACCACAGAGAGTCTGTGTCAATCCTTCAACCACAGAGAGTCTGTGTCAGTCCTTCACCCACAGAGAGTCTGTGTCAATTCCTCACCCACAGGGAGTCTGTGTCAATCCTTCACCCAGAGAGAGTCTGTGTCAATCCTTCACCCACAGAGAGTCTGTGTCAATCACTCGACCACCGAGAGTCTGTGTCAATCCTTCACCCACAGAGAGTCTGTGTCAATCCTTCACCCACAGAGAGTCTGTGTAAATCCTTCACCCACAGAGAGTCTGTGTCAATCCTTCACCCACAGAGAGTCTGTGTCAATCCTTCACCCACAGAGAGTCTGTGTCAATTCTTCACCCACAGGGAGTCTGTGTCAATCCTTCACCCACAGAGAGTCTGTGTCAATCCTTCACCCACTGAGAGTCTGTGTCAATCCTTCACCCACAGAGAGTCTGTGTCAATCCCTCACCCACAGGGAGTCTGTGTCAATCCTTCACCCAGAGATAGCCTGTGTCAATCCTTCACCCAAAGAGAGTCTGTGTAGGATTCGCAAAATTGGACTTTGTATTAATAAGGGTCAAATGGCAGAAGAGGCCGTGATTTTAAAGACTGTTTTAAAAGAAGCCCAGAAAAAGGGGCATACAAAATAGCCGCCATACCATGTGACCAGCTTATTGGGACACTTTAAAAAGGTCCCTGTGCAACCGCAGACAGCTTTGTGGATTCAACCCACAGTAAGTTCTGGAAGCCGTTTCTGAGAGAATGAAACCAGACCCACACATATACATATGGATTAGATGAAGATCCAGTCAAGATCGGCCTGGAGTCAGAGGCCATCTAAATGTTGACCCAGACAAAAAGGGACAATTTCATATTCATGAGAACAGCACCAAGGACTAGATAACGAGATCAGCAGGACATTGAAAACAATGAAGGTCATTCCAGACCAGAGATGGGTCTTTACTGGCCATTTAAGACATTTTAAATATAATAACTACCCCGCTGTGCTCCCAGCCCGCCAAAAGTTAAACAAAGACTAGCCTGATTTTGGGCGGGAGACGGTAGCTTCTGGAAGAAAGGTATATCTGGAAGACTTTTGGGCAGTTGGGAAGAGTTTGCATCCAGACACTCAGAAGAAGAAGCAGGCACTCGGAGGAGGAAGAAGAACCAGGCCAACAACAAGAAGGCCGTCTCGAAGCCGGTGTCCCGCCCCGGGGAAATACATCAGGAGATCATCGACCATCCCCGGGCCGTTGCCGGAACGAGAGGCCATCGACCCAACTTGGGAGAAGAAACAAAAAAATAAAACCCCAAGAGAAGAAACCTTCCAGCCACCCCGGTTGGAAGGAGAAGAGATAAAAACAAACTGAAGAAGCGATGGGAGCCAGCCCAAGGCTCCTCTGACCAGGGTCGAGCCGACGATCCTCGACCCCGCCGACATCCACGCCCACCGGTGTCCAGCCGCCCCCGACCCCCACCTCAGGAGGAGAGAGGTGTGGCGCAGCTCGCAGGGGCTCCACGATCCACGTGGAGACGGAAAGCCTGAAAGGATCAAACACAGACTGGTTCGAAACCTTGCACTTCCTAGTGGGATTGGTGAGCATGTTTCTGGCCCTTCACAATCAGATCTAGGTAGGTTTAATAAGGGGCTGGATTTAAGGGTACAATTAACATGAGTTGTTGTCCCTCGGTGTCCCGTGTTTCCTTATTTCATGATGATCTTTGTAGAGTATAAGATGCCTGTATTTGCCTTAGTTAGTACTGTGTCATTATGATTTGTTTAGTGTTTTTCCCTCCCATGTACTCTCTTATCTGCTTGCATTTGATTTGATACTTTTCCTTATGCATAAAATTTCATTTTGTTTCATCAAACTTAGTCTACAAGAGTTTTCTCTACATTGTAGTTCCTACGCATATGTCCAGAGGATAGAATCTAAGGGGCGAGTGGGTCGAACCACTCAAGCTTTTACTGTGCAAGAGAGAGAGGCCTCCAGAGAGAGAAACCTCAGGGAAATCTCTCAAGGAAAACCCCCTTACATCTGTGTCAATCCTTCACCCACAGGGAGTCTGTGTCAATCCTTCAAACACAGAGAGTCTGTGTCAAACCTTCACCCACAGAGAGTCTGTGTCAATCCTTCACCCACAGAGAGTCTGTGTCAATCCATCACCCAGAGAGAGTCTGTGTCAATCCTTCAACCTCAGAGTGTCTGTGTCAATCCTTCACCCAGAGAGTCTGTGTCAATCCTTCACCCACAGAGAATCTGTGTCAATCCTTCACCCATAGGGAGTCTGTGTCAATCCTTCACCCACAGAGAGTCTGTGTCAATGCTTCACACAGAGAGAGTCTGTGTCAATCCTTCACCCACAGGGAGCCTGTGTCAATCCCTCACCCACAGAGGGTCTGTGTCAATCCTTCACCCACAGAGAGTCTGTGTCAATCCCTCACCCACAGAGAGTCTGTGTCAATCCCTCACCCACAGAGGGTCTGTGTCAATCCTTCACCCACAGAGAGTCTGTGTCAATCACTCACCCACAGGGAGTCTGTGTCAATCACTCACCCACAGGGAGTCTGTCTGAATCCTTCACCTACAGAGAGTCTGTTTCCATCCTTCACCCAGAGAGAGTCTGTTTCAATCCTTCACCCAGAGAGTCTGTGTCAATCCTTCATCCACAGAGAATCTGTGTCAATCCTTCACCCAGAGACAGTCTGTGTCAATCCTTCACCCATAGGGAGTCTGTGTCAATCACTCACCCAGAGAGAGTCTGTGTCAATCCTTCACCCACAGAGAGTCGGTGTCAATCCTTCACCCACAAGGAGTCTGTGTCAATACTTCACCCACAGGGAGTCTGTGTCAATTCTTCACCCACAAGGAGTCTGTGTCAATACTTCACCCACAGAGAGTCTGTGTCAATCCCTCACCCACAGAGAGTCTGTGTCAGTCCTTCACCCACAGAGAGTCTGTGTCATTCCTTCACCCAGAGATTCTGTGTCAATCCCTCACCCACAGGGAGTCTGTGTCAATCCCTCACCCACAGGGAGTCTGTCTCAATCCTCCACCCACAGAGAGTCGGTGTCAATCCTTCACCCACAGGGAGTCTGTGTCAATCCCTCACCCACAGGGAGTCTGTCTCAATCCTCCACCCACAGAGAGTCTGTTTCCATCCTTCACCCAGAGAGATTCTGTGTCAATCCTTCACCCACAGAGAGCCTGTGTCAATCCTTCACCCACAGAGAGTCTGTGTCAATCCTTCACCCACAGGGAGTCTGTGTCAATCCTTCACCCACAGAGAGTCTGTGTCAGTCCTTCACCCACAGAGAGTCTGTGTCAATCCTTCACCCACAGAGAGTCTGTGTCAATTCTTCACCCACAGGGAGTCTGTGTCAATCCTTCACCCACAGAGAGTCTGTGTCAATCCTTCACCCACAGAGAGTCTGTGTCAATCCTTCACCCAGAGAGAGTCTGTGTCAATCCTTCACCCATAGAGAGCCTATGTCAATCTCTCACCCACAGGGAGTCTGTGTCAAACCTTCACCCACAGAGAATCTCTGTCAATCCGTCACCCACAGAACGTCTGTGTCAATCTTTCACCCAGAGATTCTGTGTCAATCCTTCACCCATAGAGAGTCTGTGTCAACCCCTCACCCACAGTGAGTCTGTGTCAATCCTTCACCCACAGAGAATCTGTGTCAATCCTTCACCCACAGAGAGTCTGTGTCAATCCTTCACCCAGTGAGAGTCTGTGTCAATCCTTCACCCACAGAGAATCTGTGTCAATCCTTCACCCACAGAGAGTCTGTGTCAATTCTTCACCACCAGAGTCTTTGTCAATCCTTCACCCACAGAGAATCTGTGTCAATCCTTCACCCACAGAGAGTCTGTGTCAATCCTTCACCCAGTGAGAGTCTGTGTCAATCCCTCACCCACAGAGAGTCTGTGACAATCCTTCACCCACAGAGAGTCTGTGTCAATCCTTCAACCACAGAGAGTCTGTGTCAATCCTTCACCCACAGAGAGTCTGTGTCAGTCCTTCACCCACAGAGAGTCTGTGTCAATCCCTCACCCACAGGGAGTCTGTGTCAGTCCTTCAACCACAGAGAGTCTGTGTCAATCCTTCACCCAGAGAGAGTCTGTGTCAATCCTTCACCCACAGAGAGTCTGTGTCAATCCTTCACCCAGAGAGAGTCTGTGTCAATCCCTCAACCACAGAGAGTCTGTGTCAATCCCTCACCCACAGAGGGTCTGTGTCAATCCTTCACCCACAGAGAGTCTGTGTCAATCACTCACCCACAGGGAGTCTGTCTGAATCCTTCACCTACAGAGAGTCTGTTTCCATCCTTCACCCAGAGAGAGTCTGTTTCAATCCTTCACCCACAGGGAGCCTGTGTCAATCCCTCACCCACAGAGAGTCTATGTCAATCCTTCATCCACAGAGAATCTGTGTCAATCCTTCACCCAGAGACAGTCTGTGTCAATCCTTCACCCATAGGGAGTCTGTGTCAATCACTCACCC